>NC_138196.1:14541746-15266246 GCF_964194105.1 Spermophilus citellus | reverse complement strand
ACACTCTGTTTTCTCCTATATTGATAGATGTATTTGGAACTGTAAATCCAACACGGTTTGTGCTAGCTTCTTGAAACTTGACACAATAAAGTAGTTTCCAGTTCTCTCTCTATGTTTTCTTTCCTCTTGATGTAGCCCTAAGCAGTGTCTGGCCAGAAACACTTTCATGGAAAGAGGTTGCCAAGTTTCCCAAAATTACGAATCTCCAGAAATCTCAGCAAATATTTTTTCACCCAAACTGGATGATACTTTCAGGTAATGACCAGTAAACTAAGGCGACTTGGTTCCCCAAATTTCGTTCTTCTATGTTGAAGCGTTCGTTTCCAGTAACAGTTTGAATTTTTAGGTTTCACTCTGTTTTCTCCTATATTGATAGATGTATTTGGAACTCTAAATCCAACACGGTTTGTGCTACCTTCTTGAAGTTTGACACAATAAAGTAGTTTCACGTTCTATCTCTATGTTTTGTTTCCTCTTGATATAGCCCTAAGCAGTGACTGGCGAGAAACACTTTCATGGAAAGGGGTTGCCAAGCTTCCAAAAATTACGAATCTCCAGAAATCTCAGCAAATATTTTTTCACCCAAACTGGATGATACTTTCAGGTAATGATCAGTACACTAAGGCGACTTGCTTCCCCAAATTTCGTTCTTCTATGTTGAAGCCATCGTTTCAAGTAACAGTTTGAAATTTTAGCTTTCACTCTGTTTTCTCCTATATTGATAGATGTATTTGGAACTCTAAATCCAACACGGTTTCTGCTAGCTTCTTGAACCTTGACAAAATAAAGTAGTTTCACATTCTATCTCTGTGTTTTGTTTCCTCTTGATGTGGCCCTAAGCAGTGACTGGCGAGAAACACTTTCATGGAAAGGGGTTGCCAGGCATCCCAAAATTACGAATATCCAGAAATCTCAGCAAATATTTTTTCACCCAAACTGGATGATACTTTCAGGTAATGATCAGTACACTAAGGCGACTTGGTTCCCCAAATTTCGTTCTTCTATGTTGAAGCGTTCGTTTTCAGTAACAGTTTGAATTTTTAGGTTTCACTCTGTTTTCTCCTATATTGATCGATGTATTTGGAACTCTAAATCCAACACGGTTTGTGCAAGCTTCTTGAAATTTGACACAATAAAGTAGTTTCACATTCTATCTCTATGTTTTGTTTCCTCTTGATGTAGCCCTAAGCAGTGACTGGTGAGAAACACTTTCATGGAAAGGGTTTGCCAAGCTTCCAAAAATTAGGAATCTCCAGAAATCTCAGCAAATATTTTTTCACCCAAAATGGATGATACTTTCAGGTAATGATCAGTACACTAAGGCGACTTGGTTCCCCAAATTTCGTTCTTCTATGTTGAAGCGTTCGTTGCCAGTAACAGTTTGAATTTTCAGCTTTCACTCTGTTTTCTCCTATATTGATAGATGTATTTGGAACTCTAAATCCAACACGGTTTGTGCTAGCTTCTTGAAACTTGACAAAATAAAGTAGTTTCACATTCTATCTCTGTTTTGTTTCCTCTTGATGTAGCCCTAAGCAGTGACTGGCGAGAAACACTTTCAAGGAAAGGGGTTGCAAAGCTTCCAAAAATTACGAATCTCCAGAAATCTCAGCAAATCTTTTTTCACCCAAACTGGATGATACTTTCAGGTAATGACCAGTAAACTAAGGCGACTTGGTTCCCCAAATTTCGTTCTTCTATGTTGAAGCGTTCGTTTCCAGTAACAGTTTGAATTTTTAGGTTTCACTCTTTTTTCTCCTATATTGATAGATGTTTTTGGAACTCTAAATCCAACACGGTTTCTGCTAGCTTCTTTGAACTTGACACAATAAAGTAGTTTCACGTTCTATCTCTATGTTTTGTTTCCTCTTGATGTAGCCCTAAGCAGTGACTGGCGAGAAACACTTTCATGGAAAGGGGTTGCCAAGCTTCCAAAAATTACGAATCTCCACAAATCTCAGCAAATATTTTTTCACCCAAACTGGATGATACTTTCAGGTAATGATCAGTACACTAAGGCGACTTGCTTCCCCAAATTTCGTTCTTCTATGTTGAAGCGTTCGTTTCCAGTAACAGTTTGAATTTTTAGGTTTCACTCTGTTTTCTCCTATATTGATAGATGTATTTGGAACTCTAAATGCAACACGGTTTGTGCTAGCTTCTTGAAACTTCACACAATAAAGTAGTTTCACGTTCTATCTCTATGTTTTGTTTCCTCTTGATGTAGCCCTAAGCAGTGACTGGCGAGAAACACTTTCATGGAAAGGGGTTGCCAGACTTCCCAAAATTACGAATCTCCAGAAATCACAGCAAATATTTTTTCACCCAAACTGGATCATACTTTCAGGTAATGATCAGTACACTAAGGCGACTTGGTTCCCCAAATTTCGTTCTTCTATGTTGAAGCGTTCGTTTCCAGTAACAGTTTGAATTTTTAGAATTCACTCTGTTTTCTCCTATATTGATAGATGTATTTGGAACTCTAAATCCAACACGGTTTGTGCTAGCTTCTTGAAACTTGACACAATAAAGTAGTTTCACATTCTATCTTTATGTTTTGTTTCCTCTTGATGTAGCCCTAAGCAGTGACTGGCGAGAAACACTTTCATGGAAAGGGGTTGCCAAGCTTCCAAAAATTACGAATCTCCAGAAATCTCAGCAAATCTTTTTTCACCCAAACTAGATGATACTTTCAGATAATGATCAGTACACTAACGTGACGTGGTTCCCCAAATTTCGTTCTTCTATGTTGAAGCGTTCGTTTCCAGTAACAGTTTGAATTTTTAGGTTTCACTCTGTTTTCTCCTATATTGATAGATGTATTTGGAACTCTAAATCCAACACGGTTTGTGCTAGCTTCTTGAAACTTTACACAATAAAGTAGTTTCCCATTCTATCTCTATGTTTTTTTTCCTCTTGATGTAGCCCTAAGCAGTGACTGGCGAGAAACACTTTCATGGAAAGGGGTTGCCATGCTTCCCAAATTACGAATCTCCAGAAACCTCAGCAAATATTTTTTCACCCAATCTGGATGATACTTTCAGGTAATGATCAGTACACTAAGGCGACTTGCTTCCCCAAATTTCGTTCTTCTATGTTGAAGCCATCGTTTCAAGTAACAGTTTGAAATTTTAGCTTTCACTCTGTTTTCTCCTATATTGATAGATGTATTTGGAACTCTAAATCCAACACGGTTTCTGCTAGCTTCTTGAACCTTGACAAAATAAAGTAGTTTCACATTCTATCTCTGTGTTTTGTTTCCTCTTGATGTAGCCCTAAGCAGTGACTGGCGAGAAACACTTTCATGGAAAGGGGTTGCCAGGCATCCCAAAATTACGAATATCCAGAAATCTCAGCAAATATTTTTTCACCCAAACTGGATGATACTTTCAGGTAATGATCAGTACACTAAGGCGACTTGGTTCCCCAAATTTCGTTCTTCTATGTTGAAGCGTTCGTTTCCAGTAACAGTTTGAATTTTTAGGTTTCACTCTGTTTTCTCCTATATTGATCGATGTATTTGGAACTCTAAATCCAACACGGTTTGTGCAAGCTTCTTGAAATTTGACACAATAAAGTAGTTTCACGTTCTATCTCTATGTTTTGTTTCCTCTTGATGTAGCCCTAAGCAGTGACTGGTGAGAAACACTTTCATGGAAAGGGTTTGCCAAGCTTCCAAAAATTAGGAATCTCCAGAAATCTCAGCAAATATTTTTTCACCCAAAATGGATGATACTTTCAGGTAATGATCAGTACACTAAGGCGACTTGGTTCCCCAAATTTCGTTCTTCTATGTTGAAGCGTTCGTTGCCAGTAACAGTTTGAATTTTCAGCTTTCACTCTGTTTTCTCCTATATTGATAGATGTATTTGGAACTCTAAATCCAACACGGTTTGTGCTAGCTTCTTGAAACTTGACAAAATAAAGTAGTTTCACATTCTATCTCTGTTTTGTTTCCTCTTGATGTAGCCCTAAGCAGTGACTGGCGAGAAACACTTTCATGGAAAGGGGTTGCAAAGCTTCCAAAAATTACGAATCTCCAGAAATCTCAGCAAATCTTTTTTCACCCAAACTGGATGATACTTTCAGGTAATGACCAGTAAACTAAGGCGACTTGGTTCCCCAAATTTCGTTCTTCTATGTTGAAGCGTTCGTTTCCAGTAACAGTTTGAATTTTTAGGTTTCACTCTGTTTTCTCCTATATTGATCGATGTATTTGGAACTCTAAATCCAACACGGTTTGTGCAAGCTTCTTGAAATTTGACACAATAAAGTAGTTTCACGTTCTATCTCTATGTTTTGTTTCCTCTTGATGTAGCCCTAAGCAGTGACTGGTGAGAAACACTTTCATGGAAAGGGTTTGCCAAGCTTCCAAAAATTAGGAATCTCCAGAAATCTCAGCAAATATTTTTTCACCCAAAATGGATGATACTTTCAGGTAATGATCAGTACACTAAGGCGACTTGGTTCCCCAAATTTCGTTCTTCTATGTTGAAGCGTTCGTTGCCAGTAACAGTTTGAATTTTCAGCTTTCACTCTGTTTTCTCCTATATTGATAGATGTATTTGGAACTCTAAATCCAACACGGTTTGTGCTAGCTTCTTGAAACTTGACAAAATAAAGTAGTTTCACATTCTATCTCTGTTTTGTTTCCTCTTGATGTAGCCCTAAGCAGTGACTGGCGAGAAACACTTTCATGGAAAGGGGTTGCAAAGCTTCCAAAAATTACGAATCTCCAGAAATCTCAGCAAATCTTTTTTCACCCAAACTGGATGATACTTTCAGGTAATGACCAGTAAACTAAGGCGACTTGGTTCCCCAAATTTCGTTCTTCTATGTTGAAGCGTTCGTTTCCAGTAACAGTTTGAATTTTTAGGTTTCACTCTGTTTTCTCCTATATTGATAGATGTATTTGGAACTCTAAATCCAACACGGTTTCTGCTAGCTTCTTTGAACTTGACACAATAAAGTAGTTTCACGTTCTATCTCTATGTTTTGTTTCCTCTTGATGTAGCCCTAAGCAGTGACTGGCGAGAAACACTTTCATGGAAAGGGGTTGCCAAGCTTCCAAAAATTACGAATCTCCACAAATCTCAGCAAATATTTTTTCACCCAAACTGGATGATACTTTCAGGTAATGATCAGTACACTAAGGCGACTTGCTTCCCCAAATTTCGTTCTTCTATGTTGAAGCCATCGTTTCCAGTAACAGTTTGAATTTTTAGGTTTCACTCTGTTTTCTCCTATATTGATAGATGTATTTGGAACTCTAAATCCAACACGGTTTGTGCTAGCTTCTTGAAACTTCACACAATAAAGTAGTTTCACGTTCTATCTCTATGTTTTGTTTCCTCTTGATGTAGCCCTAAGCAGTGACTGGCGAGAAACACTTTCATGGAAAGGGGTTGCCAGACTTCCCAAAATTACGAATCTCCAGAAATCACAGCAAATATTTTTTCACCCAAACTGGATCATACTTTCAGGTAATGATCAGTACACTAAGGCGACTTGGTTCCCCAAATTTCGTTCTTCTATGTTGAAGCGTTCGTTTCCAGTAACAGTTTGAATTTTTAGAATTCACTCTGTTTTCTCCTATATTGATAGATGTATTTGGAACTCTAAATCCAACACGGTTTGTGCTAGCTTCTTGAAACTTGACACAATAAAGTAGTTTCACATTCTATCTTTATGTTTTGTTTCCTCTTGATGTAGCCCTAAGCAGTGACTGGCGAGAAACACTTTCATGGAAAGGGGTTGCCAAGCTTCCAAAAATTACGAATCTCCAGAAATCTCAGCAAATCTTTTTTCACCCAAACTAGATGATACTTTCAGATAATGATCAGTACACTAACGTGACGTGGTTCCCCAAATTTCGTTCTTCTATGTTGAAGCGTTCGTTTCCAGTAACAGTTTGAATTTTTAGGTTTCACTCTGTTTTCTCCTATATTGATAGATGTATTTGGAACTCTAAATCCAACACGGTTTGTGCTAGCTTCTTGAAACTTTACACAATAAAGTAGTTTCCCATTCTATCTCTATGTTTTTTTTCCTCTTGATGTAGCCCTAAGCAGTGACTGGCGAGAAACACTTTCATGGAAAGGGGTTGCCAGGCTTCCCAAATTACGAATCTCCAGAAACCTCAGCAAATATTTTTTCACCCAATCTGGATGATACTTTCAGGTAATGATCAGTACACTAAGGCGACTTGGTTCCCCAAATTTCGTTCTTCTATGTTGAAGCGTTCGTTGCCAGTAACAGTTTGAATTTTCAGCTTTCACTCTGTTTTCTCCTATATTGATAGATGTATTTGGAACTGTAAATCCAACACGGTTTGTGCTAGCTTCTTGAAACTTGACACAATAAAGTAGTTTCACATTCTATCTCTATGTTTTGTTTCCTCTTGATGTAGCCCTAAGCAGTGACTGGCGAGAAACACTTTCATGGAAAGGGGTTGCCAAGCTTCCAAAAATTACGAATCTCCAGAAATCTCAGCAAATATTTTTTAACCCAAAACGGATGATACTTTCAGGTAATGATCAGTACACTAACGTGACGTGGTTCCCCAAATTTCGTTCTTCTATGTTGAAGCGTTCGTTGCCAGTAACAGTTTGAATTTTCAGCTTTCACTCTGTTTTCTCCTATATTGATAGATGTATTTGGAACTCTAAATCCAACACGGTTTGTGCTAGCTTCTTGAAACTTCACACAATAAAGTAGTATCACGTTCTATCTCTATGTTTTGTTTCCTCTTGATGTAGCCCTATGCAGTGACTGGCGAGAAACACTTTCATGGAAAGGGGTTGCCAGGCTTCCCAAAATTACGAATCTCAGGAAATCTCAGCAAATATTTTTTCACCCAAACTGGATGATACTTTCAGGTATTGATCAGTACACTAAGGCGACTTGGTTCCCCAAATTTTGTTCTTCTATGTTGAAGCGTTCGTTTCCAGTAACAGTTTGAATTTTTAGGTTTCACTCTGTTTTCTCCTATATTGATAGATGTATTTGGAACTCTAAATCCAACACGGTTTGTTCTACCTTCTTGAAGTTTCACACAATGAAGTAGTTTCACGTTCTATCTCTATGTTTTGTTTCCTCTTGATGTAGCCCTAAGCAGTGACTGGCGAGAAACACGTTCATGGAAAGGGGTTGCCAAGCTTCCCAAAATTACGAATCTCCAGAAATCTTAGCAAATATTTTTTCACCCAAACTGGATGATACTTTCAGGTAATGATCACTACACTAAGGCGACTTGGTTCCCCAAATTTCGTTCTTCTATGTTGAAGCGTTCGTTTCCAGTAGCAGTTTGAATTTTTAGGTTTCACTCTGTTTTCTCCTATATTGATAGATGTATTTGGAACTCTAAATCCAACACGGTTTCTGCTAGCTTCTTTGAACTTGACACAATAAAGTAGTTTCACGTTCTATCTCTATGTTTTGTTTCCTCTTGATGTAGCCCTAAGCAGTGTCTGGCCAGAAACACTTTGATGGAAAGGGGTTGCCAAGTTTCCGAAAATTACGAATCTCCAGAAATCTCAGCAAATATTTTTTCACCCAAACTGGATGATACTTTCAGGTAATGATCAGTACACTAAGGCGACTTGGTTCCCCAAATTTCGTTCTTCTATGTTGAAACGTTCGTTTCCAGTAACAGTTTGAATTTTTAAGTTTTACTCTGTTTTCTCCTATATTGATAGATGTATTTGGAACGCTAAATCCAACACGGTTTCTGCTAGCTTCTTTGAACTTGACACAATAAAGTAGTTTCACGTTCTATCTCTATGTTTTGTTTCCTCTTGATATAGCCCTAAGCAGTGACTGGCGAGAAACACTTTCATGGAAAGGGGTTGCCAGGCTTCCCAAAATTACGAATCTCCAGAAATCTCAGCAAATATTTTTTCACCCAAACTGGATGATACTTTCAGGTAATGATCAGTACACTAAGGCGACTTGCTTCCCCAAATTTCGTTCTTCTATGTTGAAGCGTTCGTTTCCAGTAACAGTTTGAATTTTTAGGTTTCACTCTGTTTTCTCCTCTATTTGTAGATGTATTTGGAACTCTAAATCCAACACGGTTTCTGCTAGCTTCTTTGAACTTGACACAATAAAGTAGTTTCACGTTCTATCTCTATGTTTTGTTTCCTCTTGATGTAGCCCTAAGCAGTGACTGGCGAGAAACACTTTCATGGAAAGGGGTTGCCAAGCTTCCAAAAATTACAAATCTCCGGAAATCTCAGCAAATATTTTTCACCCAAAATGGATGATACTTTCAGGTAATGATCAGTACACTAAGGCGACTTTGTTCCCCAAATTTCGTTCTTCTATGTTGAAGCGTTCGTTTCCAGTAACAGTTTGAATTTTTAGGTTTCACTCTATTTTCTCCTGTATGGATAGATGTATTTGGAACTCTAAATCCAACACGGTTTGTGCTAGCTTCTTGAAACTTGACACAATAAAGTAGTTTCACGTTCTATCTCTACATTTTGTTTCCTCTTGATATAGCCCTAAGCAGTGACTGGCGAGAAACACTTTCATGGAAAGGGGTTGCCAGGCTTCCCAAAATTACGAATCTCCAGAAATCTCAGCAAATATTTTTTCACCCAAACTGGATGATACTTTCAGGTAATCATCAGTACACTAAGGCGACTTGCTTCCCCAAATTTCGTTCTTCTATGTTGAAGCGTTCGTTTCCAGTAACAGTTTGAATTTTTAGGTTTCACTCTGTTTTCTCCTCTATTTGTAGATGTATTTGGAACTCTAAATCCAACACGGTTTCTGCTAGCTTCTTTGAACTTGACACAATAAAGTAGTTTCACGTTCTATCTCTATGTTTTGTTTCCTCTTGATGTAGCTCTAAGCAGTGACTGGCGAGAAACACTTTCATGGAAAGGGGTTGCCAGGCTTCCCAAAATTACGAATCTCCAGAAATCTCAGCAAATCTTTTTTCACCCAAACTGGATGATACTTTCAGGTAATGATCAGTACACTAAGGCGACTTGGTTCCCCAAATTTCGTTCTTCTATGTTGAAGCGTTCGTTTCCAGTAACAGTTTGAATTTTTAGGTTTCACTCTGTTTTCTCCTATATTGATAGATGTATTTGGAACTCTAAATCCAACACGGTTTGTGCTAGCTTCTTGAAACTTGACACAATAAAGTAGTTTCACGTTCTATCTCTATGTTTTGTTTCCTCTTGATGTAGCCCTAAGCAGTGACTGGCGAGAAACACTTTCATGGAAAAGGGTTGCAAAGCTTCCCAAATTACGAATCTCCAGAAATCTCAGCAAGTATTTTTTCACCCAAACTGGATGATACTTTCAGGTAATGATCAGTACACTAAGGCGACTTGCTTCCCCAAATTTCGTTCTTCTATGTTGAAGCGTTCGTTTCCAGTAACAGTTTGAATTTTTAGGTTTCAATCTGTTTTCTCCTATATTGATAGATGTATTTGGAACTCTAAATCCAACACGGTTTGTGCTAGCTTCTTGAAACTTGACACAATAAAGTACTTTCACGTTCTATCTCTATGTTTTGTTTCCTCTTGATGTAGCCCTAAGCAGTGACTGGCGAGAAACACTTTAATGGAAAGGGGTTGCCAGGCTTCCAAAAATTACGAATCTCCGGAAATCTCAGCAAATATTTTTTCACCCAAACTGGATGATACTTTCAGGTAATGATCAGTACACTAAGGCGACTTGATTCCCCAAATTTCGTTCTTCTATGTTGAAGCGTTCGTTTCCAGTAACAGTTTGAATTTTTTGGTTTCACTCTATTATCTCCTATATTCATAGATGTATTTGGAACTCTAAATCCAACACGGTTTGTGCAAGGTTCTTGAAAATTGACACAATAAAGTAGTTTCACGTTCTATCTCTATGTTTTGTTTCCTCTTGATATAGCCCTAAGCAGTGACTGGCGAGAAACACGTTCATGGAAAGGGGTTGCCAAGCTTCCCAAAATTACGAATCTCCAGAAATCTCAGCAAATATTTTTTCACCCAAACTGGATGATACTTTCAGGTAATGAACACTACACTAAGGCGACTTGGTTCCCCAAATTTCGTTCTTCTATGTTGAAGCGTTCGTTTCCAGTAACAGTTTGAATTTTTAGGTTTCACTCTGTTTTCTCCTATATTGATAGATGTATTTGGAACTCTAAATCCAACACGGTTTCTGCTAGCTTATTTGAACTTGACACAATAAAGTAGTTTCACGTTCTATCTCTATGTTTTGTTTCCTCTTGATTTAGCCCTAAGCAGTGTCTGGCCAGAAACACTTTAAGGAAAGGGATTGCCAAGTTTCCCAAAATTACGAATCTCCAGAAATCTCAGCAAATATTTTTTCACCCAAACTGGATGATACTTTCAGGTAATGATCAGTACACTAAGGCGACTTGGTTCCCCAAATTTCGTTCGTCTATGTTGAAGCGTTCGTTTCCAGTAACAGTTTGAATTTTTAAGTTTTACTCTGTTTTCTCCTATATTGATAGATGTATTTGGAACTCTAAATCCAACACGGTTTCTGCTAGCTTCTTTGAACTTGACACAATAAAGTAGTTTCACGTTCTTTCTCTATGTTTTGTTTCCTCTTGATGTAGCCCTAAGCAGTGTCTAGCCAGAAACACTTTCATGGAAAGGGGTTGCCAAGTTTCCCAAAATTACGAATCTCCAGAAATCTCAGCAAATCTTTTTTCACCCAAACTGGATGATACTTTCAGGTAATGATCAGTACACTAAGGCGACTTGGTTCCCCAAATTTCGTTCTTCTATGTTGAAGCGTTCGTTTCCAGTAACAGTTTGAATTTTTAAGTTTTACTCTGTTTTCTCCTATATTGATAGATGTATTTGGAACTCTAAATCCAACACGGTTTCTGCTAGCTTCTTTGAACTTGACACAATAAAGTAGTTTCACGTTCTATCTTTATGTTTTGTTTCCTCTTGATGTAGCCCTAAGCAGTGTCTGGCCAGAAACACTTTCATGGAAAGGGGTTGCCAAGTTTCCCAAAATTACGATTCTCCAGAAATCTCAGCAAATATTTTTTCACCCAAACTGGATGATACTTTCAGGTAAGGATCAGTACACTAAGGCGACTTGCTTCCCCAAATTTCGTTCTTCTATGTTGAAGCGTTCGTTTCCAGTAACAGTTTGAATTTTTAGCTTTCACTCTGTTTTCTCCTATATTGATAGATGTATTTGGAACTCTAAATCCAACACGGTTTGTGCTAGCTCTTGAAACGTGACAAAATAAAGTAGTTTAACATTCTATCTCTATGTTTTGTTTCCTCTTGATGTAGCCCTAAGCAGTGACTAGCGAGAAACACTTTCATGGAAAGGAGTTGCCAAGCTTCCAAAAATTACGAATCTCCAGAAATCTCAGCAAATTTTTTTCACCCAAACTGGATGATAATCAGGTAATGATCAGTACACTAAGGCGACTGGGTTCCCCAAATGTCGTTCTTCTATGTTGAAGCGTTCGTTTCCAGTAACAGTTTGAATTTTTTGGTTTCACTCTATTTTCTCCTATATTGATAGATGCATTTGGAACTCTAAATCCAACACGGTTTCTGCAAGGTTCTTGAAAATTGACACAATAAAGTAGTTTCACGTTCTATCTCTATGTTTTGTTTCCTCTTGATATAGCCCTAAGCAGTGACTGGCGAGAAACACTTTCATGGAAAGGGGTTGCCAAGCTTCCCAAAATTACAAATCTCCAGAAATCTCAGCAAATATTTTTTCACCCAAACTGGATGATACTTTCAGGTAATGATCAGTACACTAAGGCGACTTGGTTCCCCAAATTTCGTTCTTCTATGTTGAAGCGTTCGTTTCCAGTAACAGTTTGAATTTTTAAGTTTTACTCTGTTTTCTCCTATATTGATAGATGTATTTGGAACTCTAAATCCAACACGGTTTGTGCTAGCTTCTTGAAACTTGACACAATAAAGTAGTTTCACGTTCTATCTCTATGTTTTCTTTCCTCTTGATGTAGCCCTATGCAGTGACTGGCGAGAAACACTTTCATGGAAAGGGGTTGCCAGGCTTCCCAAAATTACGAATCTCAGGAAATCTCAGCAAATATTTTTTCACCCAAACTGGATGATACTTTCAGGAATTGATCAGTACACTAAGGCGACTTGGTTCCCCAAATTTCGTTCTTCTATGTTGAAGCGTTCGTTTCCAGTAACAGTTTGAATTTTTAGGTTTCACTCTGTTTTCTCCTATATTGATAGATGTATTTGGAACTCTAAATCCAACACGGTTTGTGCTACCTTCTTGAAGTTTGACACAATAAAGTAGTTTCACGTTCTATCTCTATGTTTTTTTTCCTCTTGATGTAGCCCTAAGCAGTGACTGGCGAGAAACACGTTCATGGAAAGGGGTTGCCAAGCTTCCCAAAATTACGAATCTCCAGAAATCTCAGCAAATATTTTTTCACCCAAACTGGATGATACTTTCAGGTAATGAACACTACACTAAGGCGACTTGGTTCCCCAAATTTCGTTCTTCTATGTTGAAGCGTTCGTTTCCAGTAACAGTTTGAATTTTTAGGTTTCACTCTGTTTTCTCCTATATTGATAGATGTATTTGGAACTCTAAATCCAACACGGTTTCTGCTAGCTTCTTTGAACTTGACACAATAAAGTAGTTTCACGTTCTATCTCTATGTTTTGTTTCCTCTTGATTTAGCCCTAAGCAGTGTCTGGCCAGAAACACTTTCATGGAAAGGGGTTGCCAAGTTTCCCAAAATTACGAATCTCCAGAAATCTCAGCAAATATTTTTTCACCCAAACTGGATGATACTTTCAGGTAATGATCAGTACACTAAGGCGACTTGGTTCCCCAAATTTCGTTCTTCTATGTTGAAGCGTTCGTTTCCAGTAACAGTTTGAATTTTTAGGTTTCACTCTGTTTTCTCCTATATTGATAGATGTATTTGGAACTCTAAATCCAACACGGTTTGTGCTAGCTTCTTGAAACTTGACACAATAAAGTAGTTTCACTTTCTATCTTTATGTTTTGTTTCCTCTTGATGTAGCCCTAAGCAGTGACTGGCGAGAAACACTTTCATGGAAAGGGGTTGCCAAGCTTCCAAAAATTACAAATCTCCGGAAATCTCAGCAAATATTTTTCACCCAAAATGGATGATACTTTCAGGTAATGATCAGTACACTAAGGCGACTTGGTTCCCCAAATTTCGTTCTTCTATTTTGAAGCGTTCGTTTCCAGTAACAGTTTGAATTTTCAAGTTTTACTCTGTTTTCTCCTATATTGATAGATGTATTTGGAACTCTAAATCCAACACGGTTTCTGCTAGCTTCTTTGAACTTGACACAATAAAGTAGTTTCACGTTCTATCTCTATGTTTTGTTTCCTCTTGATGTAGCCCTAAGCTGTGACTGGCGAGAAACACTTTCATGGAAAGGGGTTGCCAGGCTTCCAAACATTAAGAATCTCCAGAAATGTCAGCAAATATTTTTTCACTCAAATTGGATGATACTTTCCAGTAATGATCAGTACACTAAGGCGACTTGGTTCCCCAAATTTCTTTCTTCTATGTTGAAGCGTTCGTTTCCAGTAACAGTTTGAATTTTTAGGATTCACTCTGTTTTCTCCTATATTGATAGATGTATTTGGAACTGTAAATCCAACACGGTTTGTGCTAGCTTCTTGAAACTTGACACAATGAAGTAGTTTCCCGTTCTATCTCTATGTTTTGTTTCCTCTTGATGTAGCCCTAAGCAGTGTCTGGACAGAAACACTTTCATGGAAAGGGGTTGCCAAGTTTCCCAAAATTTCGAATCTCCAGAAATCTAAGCAAATATTTTTTCACCCAAACTGGATGATACTTTCAGGTAATGATCAGTACACTAAGGCGACTTGGTTCCCCAAATTTCGTTCTTCTATGTTGAAGCGTTCGTTTCCAGTAACAGTTTGAATTTTTAAGTTTTACTCTGTTTTCTCCTATATTGATAGATGTATTTGGAACTCTAAATCCAACACGGTTTGTGCTAGCTTCTTGAAACTTGACACAATAAAGTAGTTTCCAGTTCTCTCTCTATGTTTTCTTTCCTCTTGATGTAGCCCTAAGCAGTGTCTGGCCAGAAACACTTTCATGGAAAGAGGTTGCCAAGTTTCCCAAAATTACGAATCTCCAGAAATCTCAGCAAATATTTTTTCACCCAAACTGGATGATACTTTCAGGTAATGACCAGTAAACTAAGGCGACTTGGTTCCCCAAATTTCGTTCTTCTAGGTTGAAGCGTTCGTTTCCAGTAACAGTTTGAATTTTTAGGTTTCACTCTGTTTTCTCCTATATTGATAGATGTATTTGGAACTCTAAATCCAACACGGTTTGTGCTACCTTCTTGAAGTTTGACACAATAAAGTATTTTCACGTTCTATCTCTATGTTTTGTTTCCTCTTGATATAGCCCTAAGCAGTGACTGGCGAGAAACACTTTCATGGAAAGGGGTTGCCAAGCTTCCAAAAATTACGAATCTCCAGAAATCTCAGCAAATATTTTTTCACCCAAACTGGATGATACTTTCAGGTAATGATCAGTACACTAAGGCGACTTGCTTCCCCAAATTTCGTTCTTCTATGTTGAAGCCATCGTTTCAAGTAACAGTTTGAAATTTTAGCTTTCACTCTGTTTTCTCCTATATTGATAGATGTATTTGGAACTCTAAATCCAACACGGTTTCTGCTAGCATCTTGAACCATGACAAAATAAAGTAGTTTCACATTCTATCTCTGTGTTTTGTTTCCTCTTGATGTAGCCCTAAGCAGTGACTGGCGAGAAACACTTTCATGGAAAGGGGTTGCCAGGCATCCCAAAATTACGAATATCCAGAAATCTCAGCAAATATTTTTTCACCCAAACTGGATGATACTTTCAGGTAATGATCAGTACACTAAGGCGACTTGGTTCCCCAAATTTCGTTCTTCTATGTTGAAGCGTTCGTTTCCAGTAACAGTTTGAATTTTTAGGTTTCACTCTGTTTTCTCCTATATTGATCGATGTATTTGGAACTCTAAATCCAACACGGTTTGTGCAAGCTTCTTGAAATTTGACACAATAAAGTAGTTTCACGTTCTATCTCTATGTTTTGTTTCCTCTTGATGTAGCCCTAAGCAGTGACTGGTGAGAAACACTTTCATGGAAAGGGTTTGCCAAGCTTCCAAAAATTAGGAATCTCCAGAAATCTCAGCAAATATTTTTTCACCCAAAATGGATGATACTTTCAGGTAATGATCAGTACACTAAGGCGACTTGGTTCCCCAAATTTCGTTCTTCTATGTTGAAGCGTTCGTTGCCAGTAACAGTTTGAATTTTCAGCTTTCACTCTGTTTTCTCCTATATTGATAGATGTATTTGGAACTCTAAATCCAACACGGTTTGTGCTAGCTTCTTGAAACTTGACAAAATAAAGTAGTTTCACATTCTATCTCTGTTTTGTTTCCTCTTGATGTAGCCCTAAGCAGTGACTGGCGAGAAACACTTTCATGGAAAGGGGTTGCAAAGCTTCCAAAAATTACGAATCTCCAGAAATCTCAGCAAATCTTTTTTCACCCAAACTGGATGATATTTTCAGGTAATGACCAGTAAACTAAGGCGACTTGGTTCCCCAAATTTCGTTCTTCTATGTTGAAGCGTTCGTTTCCAGTAACAGTTTGAATTTTTAGGTTTCACTCTGTTTTCTCCTATATTGATAGATGTATTTGGAACTCTAAATCCAACACGGTTTCTGCTAGCTTCTTTGAACTTGACACAATAAAGTAGTTTCACGTTCTATCTCTATGTTTTGTTTCCTCTTGATGTAGCCCTAAGCAGTGACTGGCGAGAAACACTTTCATGGAAAGGGGTTGCCAATCTTCCAAAAATTACGAATCTCCACAAATCTCAGCAAATATTTTTTCACCCAAACTGGATGATACTTTCAGGTAATGATCAGTACACTAAGGCGACTTGCTTCCCCAAATTTCGTTCTTCTATGTTGAAGCCATCGTTTCCAGTAACAGTTTGAATTTTTAGGTTTCACTCTGTTTTCTCCTATATTGATAGATGTATTTGGAACTCTAAATCCAACACGGTTTGTGCTAGCTTCTTGAAACTTCACACAATAAAGTAGTTTCACGTTCTATCTCTATGTTTTGTTTCCTCTTGATGTAGCCCTAAGCAGTGACTGGCGAGAAACACTTTCATGGAAAGGGGTTGCCAGACTTCCCAAAATTACGAATCTCCAGAAATCACAGCAAATATTTTTTCACCCAAACTGGATCATACTTTCAGGTAATGATCAGTACACTAAGGCGACTTGGTTCCCCAAATTTCGTTCTTCTATGTTGAAGCGTTCGTTTCCAGTAACAGTTTGAATTTTTAGAATTCACTCTGTTTTCTCCTATATTGATAGATGTATTTGGAACTCTAAATCCAACACGGTTTGTGCTAGCTTCTTGAAACTTGACACAATAAAGTAGTTTCACATTCTATCTTTATGTTTTGTTTCCTCTTGATGTAGCCCTAAGCAGTGACTGGCGAGAAACACTTTCATGGAAAGGGGTTGCCAAGCTTCCAAAAATTACGAATCTCCAGAAATCTCAGCAAATCTTTTTTCACCCAAACTAGATGATACTTTCAGATAATGATCAGTACACTAACGTGACGTGGTTCCCCAAATTTCGTTCTTCTATGTTGAAGCGTTCGTTTCCAGTAACAGTTTGAATTTTTAGGTTTCACTCTGTTTTCTCCTATATTGATAGATGTATTTGGAACTCTAAATCCAACACGGTTTGTGCTAGCTTCTTGAAACTTTACACAATAAAGTAGTTTCCCATTCTATCTCTATGTTTTTTTTCCTCTTGATGTAGCCCTAAGCAGTGACTGGCGAGAAACACTTTCATGGAAAGGGGTTGCCAGGCTTCCCAAATTACGAATCTCCAGAAACCTCAGCAAATATTTTTTCACCCAATCTGGATGATACTTTCAGGTAATGATCAGTACACTAAGGCGACTTGCTTCCCCAAATTTCGTTCTTCTATGTTGAAGCCATCGTTTCAAGTAACAGTTTGAAATTTTAGCTTTCACTCTGTTTTCTCCTATATTGATAGATGTATTTGGAACTCTAAATCCAACACGGTTTCTGCTAGCTTCTTGAACCTTGACAAAATAAAGTAGTTTCACATTCTATCTCTGTGTTTTGTTTCCTCTTGATGTAGCCCTAAGCAGTGACTGGCGAGAAACACTTTCATGGAAAGGGGTTGCCAGGCATCCCAAAATTACGAATATCCAGAAATCTCAGCAAATATTTTTTCACCCAAACTGGATGATACTTTCAGGTAATGATCAGTACACTAAGGCGACTTGGTTCCCCAAATTTCGTTCTTCTATGTTGAAGCGTTCGTTTCCAGTAACAGTTTGAATTTTTAGGTTTCACTCTGTTTTCTCCTATATTGATCGATGTATTTGGAACTCTAAATCCAACACGGTTTGTGCAAGCTTCTTGAAATTTGACACAATAAAGTAGTTTCACGTTCTATCTCTATGTTTTGTTTCCTCTTGATGTAGCCCTAAGCAGTGACTGGTGAGAAACACTTTCATGGAAAGGGTTTGCCAAGCTTCCAAAAATTAGGAATCTCCAGAAATCTCAGCAAATATTTTTTCACCCAAAATGGATGATACTTTCAGGTAATGATCAGTACACTAAGGCGACTTGGTTCCCCAAATTTCGTTCTTCTATGTTGAAGCGTTCGTTGCCAGTAACAGTTTGAATTTTCAGCTTTCACTCTGTTTTCTCCTATATTGATAGATGTATTTGGAACTCTAAATCCAACACGGTTTGTGCTAGCTTCTTGAAACTTGACAAAATAAAGTAGTTTCACATTCTATCTCTGTTTTGTTTCCTCTTGATGTAGCCCTAAGCAGTGACTGGCGAGAAACACTTTCATGGAAAGGGGTTGCAAAGCTTCCAAAAATTACGAATCTCCAGAAATCTCAGCAAATCTTTTTTCACCCAAACTGGATGATACTTTCAGGTAATGACCAGTAAACTAAGGCGACTTGGTTCCCCAAATTTCGTTCTTCTATGTTGAAGCGTTCGTTTCCAGTAACAGTTTGAATTTTTAGGTTTCACTCTGTTTTCTCCTATATTGATAGATGTATTTGGAACTCTAAATCCAACACGGTTTCTGCTAGCTTCTTTGAACTTGACACAATAAAGTAGTTTCACGTTCTATCTCTATGTTTTGTTTCCTCTTGATGTAGCCCTAAGCAGTGACTGGCGAGAAACACTTTCATGGAAAGGGGTTGCCAAGCTTCCAAAAATTACGAATCTCCACAAATCTCAGCAAATATTTTTTCACCCAAACTGGATGATACTTTCAGGTAATGATCAGTACACTAAGGCGACTTGCTTCCCCAAATTTCGTTCTTCTATGTTGAAGCCATCGTTTCCAGTAACAGTTTGAATTTTTAGGTTTCACTCTGTTTTCTCCTATATTGATAGATGTATTTGGAACTCTAAATCCAACACGGTTTGTGCTAGCTTCTTGAAACTTCACACAATAAAGTAGTTTCACGTTCTATCTCTATGTTTTGTTTCCTCTTGATGTAGCCCTAAGCAGTGACTGGCGAGAAACACTTTCATGGAAAGGGGTTGCCAGACTTCCCAAAATTACGAATCTCCAGAAATCACAGCAAATATTTTTTCACCCAAACTGGATCATACTTTCAGGTAATGATCAGTACACTAAGGCGACTTGGTTCCCCAAATTTCGTTCTTCTATGTTGAAGCGTTCGTTTCCAGTAACAGTTTGAATTTTTAGAATTCACTCTGTTTTCTCCTATATTGATAGATGTATTTGGAACTCTAAATCCAACACGGTTTGTGCTAGCTTCTTGAAACTTGACACAATAAAGTAGTTTCACATTCTATCTTTATGTTTTGTTTCCTCTTGATGTAGCCCTAAGCAGTGACTGGCGAGAAACACTTTCATGGAAAGGGGTTGCCAAGCTTCCAAAAATTACGAATCTCCAGAAATCTCAGCAAATCTTTTTTCACCCAAACTAGATGATACTTTCAGATAATGATCAGTACACTAACGTGACGTGGTTCCCCAAATTTCGTTCTTCTATGTTGAAGCGTTCGTTTCCAGTAACAGTTTGAATTTTTAGGTTTCACTCTGTTTTCTCCTATATTGATAGATGTATTTGGAACTCTAAATCCAACACGGTTTGTGCTAGCTTCTTGAAACTTTACACAATAAAGTAGTTTCCCATTCTATCTCTATGTTTTTTTTTCCTCTTGATGTAGCCCTAAGCAGTGACTGGCGAGAAACACTTTCATGGAAAGGGGTTGCCAGGCTTCCCAAATTACGAATCTCCAGAAACCTCAGCAAATATTTTTTCACCCAATCTGGATGATACTTTCAGGTAATGATCAGTACACTAAGGCGACTTGGTTCCCCAAATTTCGTTCTTCTATGTTGAAGCGTTCGTTTCCAGTAACAGTTTGAAATTTTAGCTTTCACTCTGTTTTCTCCTATATTGATAGATGTATTTGGAACTCTAAATCCAACATGGTTTGTGCTAGCTTCTTGAAACTTGACACAATAAAGTAGTTTCACGTTCTATCTCTATGTTTTGTTTCCTCTTGATGTAGCCCTAAGCAGTGACTGGCGAGAAACACTTTCATGGAAAGGGGTTGCCAAGCTTCCCAAAATTACGAATCTCCAGAAATCTCAGCAAATATTTTTTCACCCAAAATGGATGATACTTTCAGGAAATGATCAGTACACTAAGGCGACTTGGTTCCCCAAATTTCGTTCTTCTATGTTGAAGCGTTCGTTGCCAGTAACAGTTTGAATTTTCAGCTTTCACTCTGTTTTCTCCTATATTGATAGATGTATTTGGAACTGTAAATCCAACACGGTTTGTGCTAGCTTCTTGAAACTTGACACAATAAAGTAGTTTCACATTCTATCTCTATGTTTTGTTTCCTCTTGATGTAGCCCTAAGCAGTGACTGGCGAGAAACACTTTCATGGAAAGGGGTTGCCAAGCTTCCAAAAATTACGAATCTCCAGAAATCTCAGCAAATATTTTTTAACCCAAAACGGATGATACTTTCAGGTAATGATCAGTACACTAACGTGACGTGGTTCCCCAAATTTCGTTCTTCTATGTTGAAGCGTTCGTTGCCAGTAACAGTTTGAATTTTCAGCTTTCACTCTGTTTTCTCCTATATTGATAGATGTATTTGGAACTCTAAATCCAACACGGTTTGTGCTAGCTTCTTGAAACTTCACACAATAAAGTAGTATCACGTTCTATCTCTATGTTTTGTTTCCTCTTGATGTAGCCCTATGCAGTGACTGGCGAGAAACACTTTCATTGAAAGGGGTTGCCAGGCTTCCCAAAATTACGAATCTCAGGAAATCTCAGCAAATATTTTTTCACCCAAACTGGATGATACTTTCAGGTATTGATCAGTACACTAAGGCGACTTGGTTCCCCAAATTTTGTTCTTCTATGTTGAAGCGTTCGTTTCCAGTAACAGTTTGAATTTTTAGGTTTCACTCTGTTTTCTCCTATATTGATAGATGTATTTGGAACTCTAAATCCAACACGGTTTGTTCTACCTTCTTGAAGTTTCACACAATGAAGTAGTTTCACGTTCTATCTCTATGTTTTGTTTCCTCTTGATGTAGCCCTAAGCAGTGACTGGCGAGAAACACGTTCATGGAAAGGGGTTGCCAAGCTTCCCAAAATTACGAATCTCCAGAAATCTTAGCAAATATTTTTTCACCCAAACTGGATGATACTTTCAGGTAATGATCACTACACTAAGGCGACTTGGTTCCCCAAATTTCATTCTTCTATGTTGAAGCGTTCGTTTCCAGTAGCAGTTTGAATTTTTAGGTTTCACTCTGTTTTCTCCTATATTGATAGATGTATTTGGAACTCTAAATCCAACACGGTTTCTGCTAGCTTCTTTGAACTTGACACAATAAAGTAGTTTCACGTTCTATCTCTATGTTTTGTTTCCTCTTGATGTAGCCCTAAGCAGTGTCTGGCCAGAAACACTTTGATGGAAAGGGGTTGCCAAGTTTCCCAAAATTACGAATCTCCAGAAATCTCAGCAAATATTTTTTCACCCAAACTGGATGATACTTTCAGGTAATGATCAGTACACTAAGGCGACTTGGTTCCCCAAATTTCGTTCTTCTATGTTGAAACGTTCGTTTCCAGTAACAGTTTGAATTTTTAAGTTTTACTCTGTTTTCTCCTATATTGATAGATGTATTTGGAACGCTAAATCCAACACGGTTTCTGCTAGCTTCTTTGAACTTGACACAATAAAGTAGTTTCACGTTCTATCTCTATGTTTTGTTTCCTCTTGATGTAGCCCTAAGCAGTGACTGGCGAGAAACACTTTCATGGAAAGGGGTTGCCAAGCTTCCAAAAATTACGAATCTCCAGAAATCTCAGCAAATATTTTTTCACCCAAACTGGATGAAACTTTCAGGTAATGATCAGTACACTAAGGCGACTTGCTTCCCCAAATTTCATTCTTCTATGTTGAAGCGTTCGTTTCCAGTAACAGTTTGAATTTTTAAGTTTTACTCTGTTTTCTCCTATATTGATAGATGTATTTGGAACTCTAAATCCAACACGGTTTGTGCTAGCTTCTTGAAACTTGACAAAATAAAGTAGTTTCACATTCTATCTCTATGTTTTGTTTCCTCTTGATGTAGCCCTAAGCAGTGACTGGCGAGAAACTCTTTCATGGAAAGGGGTTGCCAAGCTTCCAAAAATTACGAATCTCCAGAAATCTCAGCAAATCTTTTTTCACCCAAACTGGATGATACTTTCAGGTAATGATCAGTACACTAAGGCAACTGGGTTCCCCAAATTTCGTTCTTCTATGTTGAAGCGTTCATTTCCAGGAACAGTTTGAATTTTTTGGTTTCACTCTATTTTCTCCTATATTGATAGATGTATTTGGAACTCTAAATCCAACACGGATTGTGCAAGCTTCTTGAAAATTGACACAATAAAGTAGTTTCACGTTCTATCTCTATGTTTTGTTTCCTCTTGATGTAGCCCTAAGCAGTGACTGGCGAGAAACACTTTCATGGAAAGGGGTTGCAAAGCTTCCAAAAATTACGAATCTCCAGAAATCTCAGCAAATCTTTTTTCACCCAAACTGGATGATACTTCCAGGTAATGACCAGTACACTAAGGCGACTTGCTTCCCCAAATTTCGTTCTTCTATGTTGAAGCGTTCGTTTCCAGTAACAGTTTGAATTTTTAGGTTTCACTCTGTTTTCTCCTATATTGATAGATGTATTTGGAACTCTAAATCAAACACGGTTTCTGCTAGCTTCTTTGAACTTGACACAATAAAATAGTTTCACGTTCTATCTCTATGTTTTGTTTCCTCTTGATGTAGCCCTAAGCAGTGACTGGCGAGAAACACTTTCATGGAAAGGGGTTGCCAAGCTTCCAAAAATTACGAATCTCCAGAAATCTCAGCAAATATTTTTTCACCCAAAATGGATGATACTTTCAGGTAATGATCAGTACACTAAGGCGACTTGGTTTCCCAAATTTCGTTCTTCTATGTTGAAGCGTTCGTTGCCAGTAACAGTTTGAATTTTCAGCTTTCACTCTGTTTTCTCCTATATTGATAGATGTATTTGGAACTCTAAATCCAACAGAGTTTGTGCTAGCTTCTTGAAACTTGACACAATAAAGTAGTTTCACGTTCTATCTCTATGTTTTGTTAACTCTTGATGTAGCCCTAAGCAGTGACTGGCGAGAAACACGTTCATGGAAAGGGGTTGCCAAGCTTCCCAAAATTACGTATCTCCAGAAATCTCAGCAAATATTTTTTCACCCAAACTGGATGATACTTTCAGGTAATGATCAGTACACTAAGGCGACTTGGTTCCCCAAATTTCGTTCTTCTATATTGAAGCGTTCGTTTCCAGTAACAGTTTGAAATTTTAAGTTTCTCTGTTTTCTCCTATATTGATAGATGTATTTGGAACTGTAAATCCAACACGGTTTGTGCTAGATTCTTTAATCTTGACACAATAAAGTAGTTTCCCGTTCTATCTCTATGTTTTGTTTCCTCTTGTTGTAGCCCTAAGCAGTGACTGGCGAGAAACACTTTCATGAAAGGGGTTGCCAGACTTCCCAAAATTATGAATCTCCAGAAATCTCAGCAAATATTTTTTCACCCCAACTGGATGATACTTTCAGGTAATGATGAATACACTAAGGCGACTTGGTTCCCCAAATTTCGTTCTTCTATGTTGAAGCGTTCGTTGCCAGTAACAGTTTGAATTTTCAGCTTTCACTCTGTTTTCTCCTATATTGATAGATGTATTTGGAACTCTAAATCCAACACGGTTTGTGCTAGCTTCTTGAAACTTGACAAAATAAAGTAGTTTCACATTCTCTCTCTATGTTTTGTTTCCTCTTGATGTAGCCCTAAGCAGTGACTGGCGAGAAACACTTTCATGGAAAGGGGTTGCCAAGCTTCCAAAAATTACGAATATCCAGAAATCTCAGCAAATATTTTTTCACCCAAAATGGATGATACTTTCAGGTAATGATCAGTACACTAAGGCGACTTGGTTCCCCAAATTTCGTTCTTCTATGTTGAAGCGTTCGTTGCCAGTAACAGTTTGAATTTTCAGCTTTCACTCTGTTTTCTCCTATATTGATAGATGTATTTGGAACTCTAAATCCAACACGGTTTGTGCTAGCTTCTTGAAACTTGACAAAATAAAGTAGTTTCACATTCTATCTCTATGTTTTGTTTCCTCTTGATGTAGCCCTAAGCAGTGACTGGCGAGAAACACTTTCATGGAAAGGGGTTGCAAAGCTTCCAAAAATTACGAATCTCCAGAAATCTCAGCAAATCTTTTTTCACCCAAACTGGATGATACTTTCAGGTAATGACCAGTACAGTAAGGCGACTTGGTTCCCCAAATTTCGTTCTTCTATGTTGAAGCGTTCGTTTCCAGTAACAGTTTGAATTTTTAGGTTTCACTCTGTTTTCTCCTATATTGATAGATGTATTTGGAACTCTAAATCCAACACGGTTTCTGCTAGCTTCTTTGAACTTGACACAATAAAGTAGTTTCACGTTCTATCTCTATGTTTTGTTTCCTCTTGATGTAGCCCTAAGCAGTGACTGGCGAGAAACACTTTCATGGAAAGGGGTTGCCAAGCTTCCAAAAATTACGAATCTCCAAAAATCTCAGCAAATATTTTTTCACCCAAACTGGATGATACTTTCAGGTAATGATCAGTACACTAAGGCGACTTGGTTCCCCAAATTTCGTTCTTCTATGTTGAAGCGTTCGTTTCCAGTAACAGTTTGAATTTTTAGAATTCATTCTGTTTTCTCCTATATTGATAGATGTATTTGGAACTCTAAATCCAACGCGGTTTGTGCTAGCTTCTTGAAACTTGACACAATAAAGTAGTTTCACGTTCTATCTCTATGTTTTCTTTCCTCATGATGTAGCCCTATGCAGTGACTGGCGAGAAACACTTTCATGGAAAGGGGTTGCCAGGCTTTCCAAAATTACGAATCTCAGGAAATCTCAGCAAATATTTTTTCACCCAAACTGGATGATACTTTCAGGTATTGATCAGTACACTAAGGCGACTTGGTTCCCCAAATTTTGTTCTTCTATGTTGAAGCGTTCGTTTCCAGTAACAGTTTGAATTTTTAGGTTTCACTCTGTTTTCTCCTATATTGATAGATGTATTTGGAACTCTAAATCCAACACGGTTTGTTCTACCTTCTTGAAGTTTCACACAATGAAGTAGTTTCACGTTCTATCTCTATGTTTTGTTTCCTCTTGATGTAGCCCTAAGCAGTGACTGGCGAGAAACACGTTCATGGAAAGGGGTTGCCAAGCTTCCCAAAATTACGAATCTCCAGAAATCTTAGCAAATATTTTTTCACCCAAACTGCATGATACTTTCAGGTAATGATCACTACACTAAGGCGACTTGGTTCCCCAAATTGCGTTCTTCTATGTTGAAGCGTTCGTTTCCAGTAACAGTTTGAATTTTTAGGTTTCACTCTGTTTTCTCCTATATTGATAGATGTATTTGGAACTCTAAATCCAACACGGTTTCTGCTAGCTTCTTTGAACTTGACACAATAAAGTAGTTTCACGTTCTATCTCTATGTTTTGTTTCCTCTTGATGTAGCCCTAAGCAGTGTCTGGCCAGAAACACTTTCATGGAAAGGGGTTGCCAACTTTCCAAAAATTACGAATCTCCAGAAATCTCAGCAAATATTTTTTCACCCAAACTGGATGATACTTTCAGGTAATGATCAGTACACTAAGGCGACTTGGTTCCCCAAATTTCGTTCTTCTATGTTGAAACGTTCGTTTCCAGTAACAGTTTGAATTTTTAAGTTTTACTCTGTTTTCTCCTATATTGATAGATGTATTTGGAACTCTAAATCCAACACGGTTTCTGCTAGCTTCTTTGAACTTGACACAATAAAGTAGTTTCACGTTCTATCTCTATGTTTTTTTTCCTCTTGATGTAGCCCTAAGCAGTGACTGGCGAGAAACACTTTCATGGAAAGGGGTTGCCAAGCTTCCAAAAATTACGAATCTCCAGAAATCTCCGCAAATATTTTTTCACCCAAACTGGATGAAACTTTCAGGTAATGATCAGTACACTAAGGCGACTTGCTTCCCCAAATTTCATTCTTCTATGTTGAAGCGTTCGTTTCCAGTAACAGTTTGAATTTTTAAGTTTTACTCTGTTTTCTCCTATATTGATAGATGTATTTGGAACTCTAAATCCAACACGGTTTGTGCTAGCTTCTTGAAACTTGACAAAATAAAGTAGTTTCACATTCTATCTCTATGTTTTGTTTCCTCTTGATGTAGCCCTAAGCAGTGACTGGCGAGAAACACTTTCATGGAAAGGGGTTGCCAAGCTTCCAAAAATTACGAATCTCCAGAAATCTCAGCAAATCTTTTTCACCCAAACTGGATGATACTTTCAGGTAATGATCAGTACACTAAGGCGACTGGGTTCCCCAAATTTCGTTCTTCTATGTTGAAGCGTTCGTTTCCAGGAACAGTTTGAATTTTTTGGTTTCACTCTATTTTCTCCTATATTGATAGATGTATTTGGAACTCTAAATCCAACACGGTTTGTGCAAGCTACTTGAAAATTGACACAATAAAGTAGTTTCACGTTCTATCTCTATGTTTTGTTTCCTCTTGATGTAGCCCTAAGCAGTGACTGGCGAGAAACACTTTCATGGAAAGGGTTTGCAAAGCTTCCAAAAATTACGAATCTACAGAAATCTCAGCAAATATTTTTTCACCCAAACTGGATGATACCTTCAGGTAATGACCAGTACACTAAGGTGACTTGGTTCCCCAAATATCGTTCTTCTATGTTGAAGCGTTCGTTTCCAGTAACAGTTTGAATTTTTAGGTTTCACTCTGTTTTCTCCTATATTGATAGATGTATTTGGAACTCTAAATCCAACACGGTTTCTGCTAGCTTCTTTGAACTTGACACAATAAAATAGTTTCACGTTCTATCTCTATGTTTTGTTTCCTCTTGATGTAGCCCTAAGCAGTGACTGGCGAGAAACACTTTCATGGAAAGGGGTTGCCAGGCTTCCCAAAATTACGAATCTCCAGAAACCTCAGCAAATATTTTTTCACCCAATCTGGATGATACTTTCAGGTAATGATCAGTACACTAAGGCGACTTGGTTCCCCAAATTTCGTTCTTCTATGTTGAAGCGTTCGTTTCCAGTAACAGTTTGAATTTTTAGGTTTCACTCTGTTTTCTCCTATATTGATAGATGTATTTGGAACTCTAAATCCAACACGGTTTGTGCTAGCTTCTTGAAACTTGACACAATAAAGTAGTTTCACGTTCTATCTCTATGTTTTGTTAACTCTTGATGTAGCCCTAAGCAGTGACTGGCGAGAAACACGTTCATGGAAAGGGGTTGCCAAGCTTCCCAAAATTACGTATCTCCAGAAATCTCAGCAAATATTTTTTCACCCAAACTGGATGATACTTTCAGGTAATGATCAGTACACTAAGGCGACTTGCTTCCCCAAATTTCGTTCTTCTATATTGAAGCGTTCGTTTCCAGTAACAGTTTGAAATTTTAAGTTTCTCTGTTTTCTCCTATATTGATAGATGTATTTGGAACTGTAAATCCAACACGGTTTGTGCTAGATTCTTTAATCTTGACACAATAAAGTAGTTTCCCGTTCTATCTCTATGTTTTGTTTCCTCTTGTTGTAGCCCTAAGCAGTGACTGGCGAGAAACACTTTCATGAAAGGGGTTGCCAGACTTCCCAAAATTATGAATCTCCAGAAATCTCAGCAAATATTTTTTCACCCAAACTGGATGATACTTTCAGGTAATGATCAGTACACTAAGGCGACTTGCTTCCCCAAATTTCGTTCTTCTATGTTGAAGCGTTCGTTTCCAGTAACAGTTTGAATTTTTAGGTTTCACTCTGTTTTCTCCTATATTGATAGATGTATTTGGAACTCTAAATCCAACACGGTTTCTGCTAGCTTCTTGAAACTTTACACAATAAAGTAGTTTCCCATTCTATCTCTATGTTTTGTTTCCTCTTGATGTAGCCCTAAGCAGTGACTGGCGAGAAACACTTTCATGGAAAGGGGTTGCCAGGCTTCCCAAATTACGAATCTCCAGAAACCTCAGCAAACATTTTTTCACCCAATCTGGATGATACTTTCAGGTAATGATCAGTACACTAAGGCGACTTGGTTCCCCAAATTTCGTTCTTCTATGTTGAAGCGTTCGTTTCCAGTAACAGTTTGAAATTTTAGCTTTCACTCTGTTTTCTCCTATATTGATAGATATATTTGGAACTCTAAATCCAACATGGTTTGTGCTAGCTTCTTGAAACTTGACACAATAAAGTAGTTTCACGTTCTATCTCTATATTTTGTTTCCTCTTGATGTAGCCCTAAGCAGTGACTGGCGAGAAACACTTTCATGGAAAGGGGTTGCCAAGCTTCCCAAAATTACGAATCTCCAGAAATCTCAGCAAATATTTTTTCACCCAAAATGGATGATACTTTCAGGTAATGATCAGTACACTAAGGCGACTTGGTTCCCCAAATTTCGTTCTTCTATGTTGAAGCGTTCGTTGCCAGTAACAGTTTGAATTTTCAGCTTTCACTCTGTTTTCTCCTATATTGATAGATGTATTTGGAACTCTAAATCCAACACGGTTTGTGCTAGCTTCTTGAAACTTGACAAAATAAAGTAGTTTCACATTCTATCTCTATGTTTTGTTTCCTCTTGATGTAGCCCTAAGCAGTGACTGGCGAGAAACACTTTCATGGAAAGGGGTTGCAAAGCTTCCAAAAATTACGAATCTCCAGAAATCTCAGCAAATCTTTTTTCACCCAAACTGGATGATACTTTCAGGTAATGACCAGTACAGTAAGGCGACTTGGTTCCCCAAATTTCGTTCTTCTATGTTGAAGCGTTCGTTTCCAGTAACAGTTTGAATTTTTAGGTTTCACTCTGTTTTCTCCTATATTGATAGATGTATTTGGAACTCTAAATCCAACACGGTTTCTGCTAGCTTCTTTGAACTTGACACAATAAAGTAGTTTCACGTTCTATCTCTATGTTTTGTTTCCTCTTGATGTAGCCCTAAGCAGTGACTGGCGAGAAACACTTTCATGGAAAGGGGTTGCCAAGCTTCCAAAAATTACGAATCTCCACAAATCTCAACAAATATTTTTTCACCCAAACTGGATGATACTTTCAGGTAATGATCAGTACACTAAGGCGACTTGCTTCCCCAAATTTCGTTCTTCTATGTTGAAGCGTTCGTTTCCAGTAACAGTTTGAATTTTTAGGTTTCATTCTGTTTTCTCCTATATTGATAGATGTATTTGGAACTCTAAATCCAACACGGTTTCTGCTAGCTTCTTTGAACTTGACACAATAAAGTAGTTTCACGTTCTATCTCTATGTTTTGTTTCCTCTTGATGTAGCCCTAAGCAGTGACTGGCGAGAAACACTTTCATGGAAAGGGGTTGCCAAGCTTCCAAAAATTACGAATCTCCACAAATCTCAACAAATATTTTTTCACCCAAACTGGATGATACTTTCAGGTAATGATCAGTACACTAAGGCGACTTGCTTCCCCAAATTTCGTTCTTCTATGTTGAAGCGTTCGTTTCCAGTAACAGTTTGAATTTTTAGGTTTCACTCTGTTTTCTCCTATATTGATAGATGTATTTGGAACTCTAAATCCAACACGGTTTGTGCTAGCTTCTTGAAACTTCACACAATAAAGTAGTTTCACGTTCTATCTCTATGTTTTGTTTCCTCTTGATGTAGCCCTAAGCAGTGACTGGCGAGAAACACTTTCATGGAAAGGGGTTGCCAGACTTCCCAAAATTACGAATCTCCAGAAATCACAGCAAATATTTTTTCACCCAAACTGGATCATACTTTCAGGTAATGATCAGTACACTAAGGCGACTTGGTTCCCCAAATTTCGTTCTTCTATGTTGAAGCGTTCGTTTCCAGTAACAGTTTGAATTTTTAGAATTCACTCTGTTTTCTCCTATATTGATAGATGTATTTGGAACTCTAAATCCAACACGGTTTGTGCTAGCTTCTTGAAACTTGACACAATAAAGTAGTTTCACGTTCTATCTCTATGTTTTCTTTCCTCATGATGTAGCCCTATGCAGCGACTGGCGAGAAACACTTTCATGGAAAGGGGTTGCCAGGCTTCCCAAAATTACGAATCTCAGGAAATCTCAGCAAATATTTTTTCACCCAAACTGGATGATACTTTCAGGTATTGATCAGTACACTAAGGCGACTTGGTTCCCCAAATTTTGTTCTTCTATGTTGAAGCGTTCGTTTCCAGTAACAGTTTGAATTTTTAGGTTTCACTCTGTTTTCTCCTATATTGATAGATGTATTTGGAACTCTAAATCCAACACGGTTTGTTCTACCTTCTTGAAGTTTCACACAATGAAGTAGTTTCACGTTCTATCTCTATGTTTTGTTTCCTCTTGATGTAGCCCTAAGCAGTGACTGGCGAGAAACACGTTCATGGAAAGGGGTTGCCAAGCTTCCCAAAATTACGAATCTCCAGAAATCTTAGCAAATATTTTTTCACCCAAACTGGATGATACTTTCAGGTAATGATCACTACACTAAGGCGACTTGGTTCCCCAAATTGCGTTCTTCTATGTTGAAGCGTTCGTTTCCAGTAACAGTTTGAATTTTTAGGTTTCACTCTGTTTTCTCCTATATTGATAGATGTATTTGGAACTCTAAATCCAACACGGTTTCTGCTAGCTTCTTTGAACTTGACACAATAAAGTAGTTTCACGTTCTATCTCTATGTTTTGTTTCCTCTTGATGTAGCCCTAAGCAGTGTCTGGCCAGAAACACTTTCATGGAAAGGGGTTGCCAAGTTTCCAAAAATTACGAATCTCCAGAAATATCAGCAAATATTTTTTCACCCAAACTGGATGATACTTTCAGGTAATGATCAGTACACTAAGGCGACTTGGTTCCCCAAATTTCGTTCTTCTATGTTGAAACGTTCGTTTCCAGTAACAGTTTGAATTTTTAAGTTTTACTCTGTTTTCTCCTATATTGATAGATGTATTTGGAACTCTAAATCCAACACGGTTTCTGCTAGCTTCTTTGAACTTGACACAATAAAGTAGTTTCACGTTCTATCTCTATGTTTTGTTTCCTCTTGATGTAGCCCTAAGCAGTGACTGGCGAGAAACACTTTCATGGAAAGGGGTTGCCAAGCTTCCAAAAATTACGAATCTCCAGAAATCTCAGCAAATATTTTTTCACCCAAACTGGATGAAACTTTCAGGTAATGATCAGTACACTAAGGCGACTTGCTTCCCCAAATTTCATTCTTCTATGTTGAAGCGTTCGTTTCCAGTAACAGTTTGAATTTTTAAGTTTTACTCTGTTTTCTCCTATATTGATAGATGTATTTGGAACTCTAAATCCAACACGGTTTGTGCTAGCTTCTTGAAGTTTCACACAATGAAGTAGTTTCACGTTCTATCTCTATGTTTTGTTTCCTCTTGATGTAGCCCTAAGCAGTGACTGGCGAGAAACACGTTCATGGAAAGGGGTTGCCAAGCTTCCCAAAATTACGAATCTCCAGAAATCTTAGCAAATATTTTTTCACCCAAACTGGATGATACTTTCAGGTAATGATCACTACACTAAGGCGACTTGGTTCCCCAAATTTCGTTCTTCTATGTTGAAGCGTTCGTTTCCAGTAACAGTTTGAATTTTTAGGTTTCACTCTGTTTTCTCCTATATTGATAGATGTATTTGGAACTCTAAATCCAACACGGTTTCTGCTAGCTTCTTTGAACTTGACACAATAAAGTAGTTTCACGTTCTATCTCTATGTTTTGTTTCCTCTTGATGTAGCCCTAAGCAGTGTCTGGCCAGAAACACTTTCATGGAAAGGGGTTGCCAAGTTTCCCAAAATTACGAATCACCAGAAATCTCAGCAAATATTTTTTCACCCAAACTGGATGATACTTTCAGGTAATGATCAGTACACTAAGGCGACTTGGTTCCCCAAATTTCGTTCTTCTATGTTGAAACGTTCGTTTCCAGTAACAGTTTGAATTTTTAAGTTTTACTCTGTTTTCTCCTATATTGATAGATGTATTTGGAACTCTAAATCCAACACGGTTTCTGCTAGCTTCTTTGAACTTGACACAATAAAGTAGTTTCACGTTCTATCTCTATGTTTTGTTTCCTCTTGATGTAGCCCTAAGCAGTGACTGGCGAGAAACACTTTCATGGAAAGGGGTTGCCAGCCTTCCCAAAATTATGAATCTCCAGAAATCTCAGCAAATATTTTTTTCACCCAAACTGGATGATACTTTCAGGTAATGATCAGTACACTAAGGCGACTTGCTTCCCCAAATTTCGTTCTTCTATGTTGAAGCGTTCGTTTCCAGTAACAGTTTGAATTTTTAGCTTTCACTCTGTTTTCTCCTATATTGATAGATGTATTTGGAAGTCTAAATCCAACACGGTTTGTGCTAGCTTCTTGAAACTTTACACAAAAAAGTAGTTTCCCATTCTATCTCTATGTTTTGTTTCCTCTTGATGTAGCCCTTAGCAGTGACTGGCGAGAAACACGTTCATGGAAAGGGGTTGCCAACTTTCCAAAAATTACGAATCTCCAGAAATCTCAGCAAATATTTTTTTCACCCAAACTGGATGATACTTTCAGGTAATGATCAGTACACTAAGGCGACTTGGTTCCCCAAATTTCGTTCTTCTATGTTGAAGCGTTGGTTGCCAGTAACAGTTTGAATTTTCAGCTTTCACTCTGTTTTCTCCTATATTGATAGATGTATTTGGAACTCTAAATCCAACACGGTTTGTGCTAGCTTCTTGAAACTTGACAAAATAAAGAAGTTTCACATTCTATCTCTATGTTTTGTTTCCTCTTGATGTAGCCCTAAGCAGTGACTGGCGAGAAACACTTTCATGGAAAGGGGTTGCAAAGCTTCCAAAAATTACGAATCTCCAGAAATCTCAGCAAATCTTTTTTCACCCAAACTGGATGATACTTTCAGGTAATGACCAGTACAGTAACGTGACTTGGTTCCCCAAATTTCGTTCTTCTATGTTGAAGCGTTCGTTTCCAGTAACAGTTTGAATTTTTAGCTTTCACTCTGTTTTCTCCTATATTGATAGATGTATTTGGAACTCTAAATCCAACACGGTTTCTGCTAGCTTCTTTGAACTTGACACAATAAAGTAGTTTCACGTTCTATCTCTATGTTTTGTTTCCTCTTGATGTAGCCCTAAGCAGTGACTGGCGAGAAACACTTTCATGGAAAGGGGTTGCCAAGCTTCCAAAAATTACGAATCTCCACAAATCTCAGCAAATATTTTTTCACCCAAACTGGATGATACTTTCAGGTAATGATCAGTACACAAAGGCGACTTGCTTCCCCAAATTTCGTTCTTCTATGTTGAAGCGTTCGTTTCCAGTAACAGTTTGAATTTTTAGGTTTCACTCTGTTTTCTCCTATATTGATAGATGTATTTGGAACTCTAAATCCAACACGGTTTGTGCTAGCTTCTTGAAACTTCACACAATAAAGTAGTTTCACGTTCTATCTCTATATTTTGTTTCCTCTTGATGTAGCCCTAAGCAGTGACTGGCGAGAAACACTTTCATGAAAGGGGTTGCCAGGCTTCCCAAATTACGAATCTCCAGAAACCTCAGCAAATATTTTTTCACCCAATCTGGATGATACTTTCAGGTAATGATCAGTACACTAAGGCGACTTGCTTCCCCAAATTTCGTTCTTCTATGTTGAAGCCATCGTTTCAAGTAACAGTTTGAAATTTTAGCTTTCAATCTGTTTTCTCCTATATTGATAGATGTATTTGGAACTCTAAATCCAACACGGTTTCTGCTAGCTTCTTGAACCTTGACAAAATAAAGTAGTTTCACATTCTATCTCTGTGTTTTGTTTCCTCTTGATGTAGCCCTAAGCAGTGACTGGCGAGAAACACTTTCATGGAAAGGGGTTGCCAGGCATCCCAAAATTACGAATATCCAGAAATCTCAGCAAATATTTTTTCACCCAAACTGGATGATACTTTCAGGTAATGATCAGTACACTAAGGCGACTTGGTTCCCCAAATTTCGTTCTTCTATGTTGAAGCGTTCGTTTCCAGTAACAGTTTGAATTTTTAGGTTTCACTCTGTTTTCTCCTATATTGATCGATGTATTTGGAACTCTAAATCCAACACGGTTTGTGCAAGCTTCTTGAAATTTGACACAATAAAGTAGTTTCACGTTCTATCTCTATGTTTTGTTTCCTCTTGATGTAGCCCTAAGCAGTGACTGGTGAGAAACACTTTCATGGAAAGGGTTTGCCAAGCTTCCAAAAATTAGGAATCTCCAGAAATCTCAGCAAATATTTTTTCACCCAAAATGGATGATACTTTCAGGTAATGATCAGTACACTAAGGCGACTTGGTTCCCCAAATTTCGTTCTTCTATGTTGAAGCGTTCGTTGCCAGTAACAGTTTGAATTTTCAGCTTTCACTCTGTTTTCTCCTATATTGATAGATGTATTTGGAACTCTAAATCCAACACGGTTTGTGCTAGCTTCTTGAAACTTGACAAAATAAAGTAGTTTCACATTCTATCTCTGTTTTGTTTCCTCTTGATGTAGCCCTAAGCAGTGACTGGCGAGAAACACTTTCATGGAAAGGGGTTGCAAAGCTTCCAAAAATTACGAATCTCCAGAAATCTCAGCAAATCTTTTTTCACCCAAACTGGATGATACTTTCAGGTAATGACCAGTAAACTAAGGCGACTTGGTTCCCCAAATTTCGTTCTTCTATGTTGAAGCGTTCGTTTCCAGTAACAGTTTGAATTTTTAGGTTTCACTCTGTTTTCTCCTATATTGATAGATGTATTTGGAACTCTAAATCCAACACGGTTTCTGCTAGCTTCTTTGAACTTGACACAATAAAGTAGTTTCACGTTCTATCTCTATGTTTTGTTTCCTCTTGATGTAGCCCTAAGCAGTGACTGGCGAGAAACACTTTCATGGAAAGGGGTTGCCAAGCTTCCAAAAATTACGAATCTCCACAAATCTCAGCAAATATTTTTTCACCCAAACTGGATGATACTTTCAGGTAATGATCAGTACACTAAGGCGACTTGCTTCCCCAAATTTCGTTCTTCTATGTTGAAGCCATCGTTTCCAGTAACAGTTTGAATTTTTAGGTTTCACTCTGTTTTCTCCTATATTGATAGATGTATTTGGAACTCTAAATCCAACACGGTTTGTGCTAGCTTCTTGAAACTTCACACAATAAAGTAGTTTCACGTTCTATCTCTATGTTTTGTTTCCTCTTGATGTAGCCCTAAGCAGTGACTGGCGAGAAACACTTTCATGGAAAGGGGTTGCCAGACTTCCCAAAATTACGAATCTCCAGAAATCACAGCAAATATTTTTTCACCCAAACTGGATCATACTTTCAGGTAATGATCAGTACACTAAGGCGACTTGGTTCCCCAAATTTCGTTCTTCTATGTTGAAGCGTTCGTTTCCAGTAACAGTTTGAATTTTTAGAATTCACTCTGTTTTCTCCTATATTGATAGATGTATTTGGAACTCTAAATCCAACACGGTTTGTGCTAGCTTCTTGAAACTTGACACAATAAAGTAGTTTCACATTCTATCTTTATGTTTTGTTTCCTCTTGATGTAGCCCTAAGCAGTGACTGGCGAGAAACACTTTCATGGAAAGGGGTTGCCAAGCTTCCAAAAATTACGAATCTCCAGAAATCTCAGCAAATCTTTTTTCACCCAAACTAGATGATACTTTCAGATAATGATCAGTACACTAACGTGACGTGGTTCCCCAAATTTCGTTCTTCTATGTTGAAGCGTTCGTTTCCAGTAACAGTTTGAATTTTTAGGTTTCACTCTGTTTTCTCCTATATTGATAGATGTATTTGGAACTCTAAATCCAACACGGTTTGTGCTAGCTTCTTGAAACTTTACACAATAAAGTAGTTTCCCATTCTATCTCTATGTTTTTTTTCCTCTTGATGTAGCCCTAAGCAGTGACTGGCGAGAAACACTTTCATGGAAAGGGGTTGCCAGGCTTCCCAAATTACGAATCTCCAGAAACCTCAGCAAATATTTTTTCACCCAATCTGGATGATACTTTCAGGTAATGATCAGTACACTAAGGCGACTTGGTTCCCCAAATTTCGTTCTTCTATGTTGAAGCGTTCGTTTCCAGTAACAGTTTGAAATTTTAGCTTTCACTCTGTTTTCTCCTATATTGATAGATGTATTTGGAACTCTAAATCCAACATGGTTTGTGCTAGCTTCTTGAAACTTGACACAATAAAGTAGTTTCACGTTCTATCTCTATGTTTTGTTTCCTCTTGATGTAGCCCTAAGCAGTGACTGGCGAGAAACACTTTCATGGAAAGGGGTTGCCAAGCTTCCCAAAATTACGAATCTCCAGAAATCTCAGCAAATATTTTTTCACCCAAAATGGATGATACTTTCAGGAAATGATCAGTACACTAAGGCGACTTGGTTCCCCAAATTTCGTTCTTCTATGTTGAAGCGTTCGTTGCCAGTAACAGTTTGAATTTTCAGCTTTCACTCTGTTTTCTCCTATATTGATAGATGTATTTGGAACTGTAAATCCAACACGGTTTGTGCTAGCTTCTTGAAACTTGACACAATAAAGTAGTTTCACATTCTATCTCTATGTTTTGTTTCCTCTTGATGTAGCCCTAAGCAGTGACTGGCGAGAAACACTTTCATGGAAATGGGTTGCCAAGCTTCCAAAAATTACGAATCTCCAGAAATCTCAGCAAATATTTTTTAACCCAAAACGGATGATACTTTCAGGTAATGATCAGTACACTAACGTGACGTGGTTCCCCAAATTTCGTTCTTCTATGTTGAAGCGTTCGTTGCCAGTAACAGTTTGAATTTTCAGCTTTCACTCTGTTTTCTCCTATATTGATAGATGTATTTGGAACTCTAAATCCAACACGGTTTGTGCTAGCTTCTTGAAACTTCACACAATAAAGTAGTATCACGTTCTATCTCTATGTTTTGTTTCCTCTTGATGTAGCCCTATGCAGTGACTGGCGAGAAACACTTTCATGGAAAGGGGTTGCCAGGCTTCCCAAAATTACGAATCTCAGGAAATCTCAGCAAATATTTTTTCACCCAAACTGGATGATACTTTCAGGTATTGATCAGTACACTAAGGTGACTTGGTTCCCCAAATTTTGTTCTTCTATGTTGAAGCGTTCGTTTCCAGTAACAGTTTGAATTTTTAGGTTTCACTCTGTTTTCTCCTATATTGATAGATGTATTTGGAACTCTAAATCCAACACGGTTTGTTCTACCTTCTTGAAGTTTCACACAATGAAGTAGTTTCACGTTCTATCTCTATGTTTTGTTTCCTCTTGATGTAGCCCTAAGCAGTGACTGGCGAGAAACACGTTCATGGAAAGGGGTTGCCAAGCTTCCCAAAATTACGAATCTCCAGAAATCTTAGCAAATATTTTTTCACCCAAACTGGATGATACTTTCAGGTAATGATCACTACACTAAGGCGACTTGGTTCCCCAAATTTCATTCTTCTATGTTGAAGCGTTCGTTTCCAGTAGCAGTTTGAATTTTTAGGTTTCACTCTGTTTTCTCCTATATTGATAGATGTATTTGGAACTCTAAATCCAACACGGTTTCTGCTAGCTTCTTTGAACTTGACACAATAAAGTAGTTTCACGTTCTATCTCTATGTTTTGTTTCCTCTTGATGTAGCCCTAAGCAGTGTCTGGCCAGAAACACTTTGATGGAAAGGGGTTGCCAAGTTTCCCAAAATTACGAATCTCCAGAAATCTCAGCAAATATTTTTTCACCCAAACTGGATGATACTTTCAGGTAATGATCAGTACACTAAGGCGACTTGGTTCCCCAAATTTCGTTCTTCTATGTTGAAACGTTCGTTTCCAGTAACAGTTTGAATTTTTAAGTTTTACTCTGTTTTCTCCTATATTGATAGATGTATTTGGAACGCTAAATCCAACACGGTTTCTGCTAGCTTCTTTGAACTTGACACAATAAAGTAGTTTCACGTTCTATCTCTATGTTTTGTTTCCTCTTGATGTAGCCCTAAGCAGTGACTGGCGAGAAACACTTTCATGGAAAGGGGTTGCCAAGCTTCCAAAAATTACGAATCTCCAGAAATCTCAGCAAATATTTTTTCACCCAAACTGGATGAAACTTTCAGGTAATGATCAGTACACTAAGGCGACTTGCTTCCCCAAATTTCATTCTTCTATGTTGAAGCGTTCGTTTCCAGTAACAGTTTGAATTTTTAAGTTTTACTCTGTTTTCTCCTATATTGATAGATGTATTTGGAACTCTAAATCCAACACGGTTTGTGCTAGCTTCTTGAAACTTGACAAAATAAAGTAGTTTCACATTCTATCTCTATGTTTTGTTTCCTCTTGATGTAGCCCTAAGCAGTGACTGGCGAGAAACTCTTTCATGGAAAGGGGTTGCCAAGCTTCCAAAAATTACGAATCTCCAGAAATCTCAGCAAATCTTTTTTCACCCAAACTGGATGATACTTTCAGGTAATGATCAGTACACTAAGGCAACTGGGTTCCCCAAATTTCGTTCTTCTATGTTGAAGCGTTCATTTCCAGGAACAGTTTGAATTTTTTGGTTTCACTCTATTTTCTCCTATATTGATAGATGTATTTGGAACTCTAAATCCAACACGGATTGTGCAAGCTTCTTGAAAATTGACACAATAAAGTAGTTTCACGTTCTATCTCTATGTTTTGTTTCCTCTTGATGTAGCCCTAAGCAGTGACTGGCGAGAAACACTTTCATGGAAAGGGGTTGCAAAGCTTCCAAAAATTACGAATCTCCAGAAATCTCAGCAAATCTTTTTTCACCCAAACTGGATGATACTTCCAGGTAATGACCAGTACACTAAGGCGACTTGCTTCCCCAAATTTCGTTCTTCTATGTTGAAGCGTTCGTTTCCAGTAACAGTTTGAATTTTTAGGTTTCACTCTGTTTTCTCCTATATTGATAGATGTATTTGGAACTCTAAATCAAACACGGTTTCTGCTAGCTTCTTTGAACTTGACACAATAAAATAGTTTCACGTTCTATCTCTATGTTTTGTTTCCTCTTGATGTAGCCCTAAGCAGTGACTGGCGAGAAACACTTTCATGGAAAGGGGTTGCCAAGCTTCCAAAAATTACGAATCTCCAGAAATCTCAGCAAATATTTTTTCACCCAAAATGGATGATACTTTCAGGTAATGATCAGTACACTAAGGCGACTTGGTTTCCCAAATTTCGTTCTTCTATGTTGAAGCGTTCGTTGCCAGTAACAGTTTGAATTTTCAGCTTTCACTCTGTTTTCTCCTATATTGATAGATGTATTTGGAACTCTAAATCCAACAGAGTTTGTGCTAGCTTCTTGAAACTTGACACAATAAAGTAGTTTCACGTTCTATCTCTATGTTTTGTTAACTCTTGATGTAGCCCTAAGCAGTGACTGGCGAGAAACACGTTCATGGAAAGGGGTTGCCAAGCTTCCCAAAATTACGTATCTCCAGAAATCTCAGCAAATATTTTTTCACCCAAACTGGATGATACTTTCAGGTAATGATCAGTACACTAAGGCGACTTGGTTCCCCAAATTTCGTTCTTCTATATTGAAGCGTTCGTTTCCAGTAACAGTTTGAAATTTTAAGTTTCTCTGTTTTCTCCTATATTGATAGATGTATTTGGAACTGTAAATCCAACACGGTTTGTGCTAGATTCTTTAATCTTGACACAATAAAGTAGTTTCCCGTTCTATCTCTATGTTTTGTTTCCTCTTGTTGTAGCCCTAAGCAGTGACTGGCGAGAAACACTTTCATGAAAGGGGTTGCCAGACTTCCCAAAATTATGAATCTCCAGAAATCTCAGCAAATATTTTTTCACCCCAACTGGATGATACTTTCAGGTAATGATGAATACACTAAGGCGACTTGGTTCCCCAAATTTCGTTCTTCTATGTTGAAGCGTTCGTTGCCAGTAACAGTTTGAATTTTCAGCTTTCACTCTGTTTTCTCCTATATTGATAGATGTATTTGGAACTCTAAATCCAACACGGTTTGTGCTAGCTTCTTGAAACTTGACAAAATAAAGTAGTTTCACATTCTCTCTCTATGTTTTGTTTCCTCTTGATGTAGCCCTAAGCAGTGACTGGCGAGAAACACTTTCATGGAAAGGGGTTGCCAAGCTTCCAAAAATTACGAATATCCAGAAATCTCAGCAAATATTTTTTCACCCAAAATGGATGATACTTTCAGGTAATGATCAGTACACTAAGGCGACTTGGTTCCCCAAATTTCGTTCTTCTATGTTGAAGCGTTCGTTGCCAGTAACAGTTTGAATTTTCAGCTTTCACTCTGTTTTCTCCTATATTGATAGATGTATTTGGAACTCTAAATCCAACACGGTTTGTGCTAGCTTCTTGAAACTTGACAAAATAAAGTAGTTTCACATTCTATCTCTATGTTTTGTTTCCTCTTGATGTAGCCCTAAGCAGTGACTGGCGAGAAACACTTTCATGGAAAGGGGTTGCAAAGCTTCCAAAAATTACGAATCTCCAGAAATCTCAGCAAATCTTTTTTCACCCAAACTGGATGATACTTTCAGGTAATGACCAGTACAGTAAGGCGACTTGGTTCCCCAAATTTCGTTCTTCTATGTTGAAGCGTTCGTTTCCAGTAACAGTTTGAATTTTTAGGTTTCACTCTGTTTTCTCCTATATTGATAGATGTATTTGGAACTCTAAATCCAACACGGTTTCTGCTAGCTTCTTTGAACTTGACACAATAAAGTAGTTTCACGTTCTATCTCTATGTTTTGTTTCCTCTTGATGTAGCCCTAAGCAGTGACTGGCGAGAAACACTTTCATGGAAAGGGGTTGCCAAGCTTCCAAAAATTACGAATCTCCAAAAATCTCAGCAAATATTTTTTCACCCAAACTGGATGATACTTTCAGGTAATGATCAGTACACTAAGGCGACTTGGTTCCCCAAATTTCGTTCTTCTATGTTGAAGCGTTCGTTTCCAGTAACAGTTTGAATTTTTAGAATTCATTCTGTTTTCTCCTATATTGATAGATGTATTTGGAACTCTAAATCCAACGCGGTTTGTGCTAGCTTCTTGAAACTTGACACAATAAAGTAGTTTCACGTTCTATCTCTATGTTTTCTTTCCTCATGATGTAGCCCTATGCAGTGACTGGCGAGAAACACTTTCATGGAAAGGGGTTGCCAGGCTTTCCAAAATTACGAATCTCAGGAAATCTCAGCAAATATTTTTTCACCCAAACTGGATGATACTTTCAGGTATTGATCAGTACACTAAGGCGACTTGGTTCCCCAAATTTTGTTCTTCTATGTTGAAGCGTTCGTTTCCAGTAACAGTTTGAATTTTTAGGTTTCACTCTGTTTTCTCCTATATTGATAGATGTATTTGGAACTCTAAATCCAACACGGTTTGTTCTACCTTCTTGAAGTTTCACACAATGAAGTAGTTTCACGTTCTATCTCTATGTTTTGTTTCCTCTTGATGTAGCCCTAAGCAGTGACTGGCGAGAAACACGTTCATGGAAAGGGGTTGCCAAGCTTCCCAAAATTACGAATCTCCAGAAATCTTAGCAAATATTTTTTCACCCAAACTGGATGATACTTTCAGGTAATGATCACTACACTAAGGCGACTTGGTTCCCCAAATTGCGTTCTTCTATGTTGAAGCGTTCGTTTCCAGTAACAGTTTGAATTTTTAGGTTTCACTCTGTTTTCTCCTATATTGATAGATGTATTTGGAACTCTAAATCCAACACGGTTTCTGCTAGCTTCTTTGAACTTGACACAATAAAGTAGTTTCACGTTCTATCTCTATGTTTTGTTTCCTCTTGATGTAGCCCTAAGCAGTGTCTGGCCAGAAACACTTTCATGGAAAGGGGTTGCCAACTTTCCAAAAATTACGAATCTCCAGAAATCTCAGCAAATATTTTTTCACCCAAACTGGATGATACTTTCAGGTAATGATCAGTACACTAAGGCGACTTGGTTCCCCAAATTTCGTTCTTCTATGTTGAAACGTTCGTTTCCAGTAACAGTTTGAATTTTTAAGTTTTACTCTGTTTTCTCCTATATTGATAGATGTATTTGGAACTCTAAATCCAACACGGTTTCTGCTAGCTTCTTTGAACTTGACACAATAAAGTAGTTTCACGTTCTATCTCTATGTTTTTTTTCCTCTTGATGTAGCCCTAAGCAGTGACTGGCGAGAAACACTTTCATGGAAAGGGGTTGCCAAGCTTCCAAAAATTACGAATCTCCAGAAATCTCAGCAAATATTTTTTCACCCAAACTGGATGAAACTTTCAGGTAATGATCAGTACACTAAGGCGACTTGCTTCCCCAAATTTCATTCTTCTATGTTGAAGCGTTCGTTTCCAGTAACAGTTTGAATTTTTAAGTTTTACTCTGTTTTCTCCTATATTGATAGATGTATTTGGAACTCTAAATCCAACACGGTTTGTGCTAGCTTCTTGAAACTTGACAAAATAAAGTAGTTTCACATTCTATCTCTATGTTTTGTTTCCTCTTGATGTAGCCCTAAGCAGTGACTGGCGAGAAACACTTTCATGGAAAGGGGTTGCCAAGCTTCCAAAAATTACGAATCTCCAGAAATCTCAGCAAATCTTTTTCACCCAAACTGGATGATACTTTCAGGTAATGATCAGTACACTAAGGCGACTGGGTTCCCCAAATTTCGTTCTTCTATGTTGAAGCGTTCGTTTCCAGGAACAGTTTGAATTTTTTGGTTTCACTCTATTTTCTCCTATATTGATAGATGTATTTGGAACTCTAAATCCAACACGGTTTGTGCAAGCTACTTGAAAATTGACACAATAAAGTAGTTTCACGTTCTATCTCTATGTTTTGTTTCCTCTTGATGTAGCCCTAAGCAGTGACTGGCGAGAAACACTTTCATGGAAAGGGTTTGCAAAGCTTCCAAAAATTACGAATCTACAGAAATCTCAGCAAATATTTTTTCACCCAAACTGGATGATACTTTCAGGTAATGACCAGTACACTAAGGTGACTTGGTTCCCCAAATATCGTTCTTCTATGTTGAAGCGTTCGTTTCCAGTAACAGTTTGAATTTTTAGGTTTCACTCTGTTTTCTCCTATATTGATAGATGTATTTGGAACTCTAAATCCAACACGGTTTCTGCTAGCTTCTTTGAACTTGACACAATAAAATAGTTTCACGTTCTATCTCTATGTTTTGTTTCCTCTTGATGTAGCCCTAAGCAGTGACTGGCGAGAAACACTTTCATGGAAAGGGGTTGCCAGGCTTCCCAAAATTACGAATCTCCAGAAACCTCAGCAAATATTTTTTCACCCAATCTGGATGATACTTTCAGGTAATGATCAGTACACTAAGGCGACTTGGTTCCCCAAATTTCGTTCTTCTATGTTGAAGCGTTCGTTTCCAGTAACAGTTTGAATTTTTAGGTTTCACTCTGTTTTCTCCTATATTGATAGATGTATTTGGAACTCTAAATCCAACACGGTTTGTGCTAGCTTCTTGAAACTTGACACAATAAAGTAGTTTCACGTTCTATCTCTATGTTTTGTTTCCTCTTGATGTAGCCCTAAGCAGTGACTGGCGAGAAACACGTTCATGGAAAGGGGTTGCCAAGCTTCCCAAAATTACGTATCTCCAGAAATCTCAGCAAATATTTTTTCACCCAAACTGGATGATACTTTCAGGTAATGATCAGTACACTAAGGCGACTTGCTTCCCCAAATTTCGTTCTTCTATATTGAAGCGTTCGTTTCCAGTAACAGTTTGAAATTTTAAGTTTCTCTGTTTTCTCCTATATTGATAGATGTATTTGGAACTGTAAATCCAACACGGTTTGTGCTAGATTCTTTAATCTTGACACAATAAAGTAGTTTCCCGTTCTATCTCTATGTTTTGTTTCCTCTTGTTGTAGCCCTAAGCAGTGACTGGCGAGAAACACTTTCATGAAAGGGGTTGCCAGACTTCCCAAAATTATGAATCTCCAGAAATCTCAGCAAATATTTTTTCACCCAAACTGGATGATACTTTCAGGTAATGATCAGTACACTAAGGCGACTTGCTTCCCCAAATTTCGTTCTTCTATGTTGAAGCGTTCGTTTCCAGTAACAGTTTGAATTTTTAGGTTTCACTCTGTTTTCTCCTATATTGATAGATGTATTTGGAACTCTAAATCCAACACGGTTTCTGCTAGCTTCTTGAAACTTTACACAATAAAGTAGTTTCCCATTCTATCTCTATGTTTTGTTTCCTCTTGATGTAGCCCTAAGCAGTGACTGGCGAGAAACACTTTCATGGAAAGGGGTTGCCAGGCTTCCCAAATTACGAATCTCCAGAAACCTCAGCAAACATTTTTTCACCCAATCTGGATGATACTTTCAGGTAATGATCAGTACACTAAGGCGACTTGGTTCCCCAAATTTCGTTCTTCTATGTTGAAGCGTTCGTTTCCAGTAACAGTTTGAAATTTTAGCTTTCACTCTGTTTTCTCCTATATTGATAGATATATTTGGAACTCTAAATCCAACATGGTTTGTGCTAGCTTCTTGAAACTTGACACAATAAAGTAGTTTCACGTTCTATCTCTATATTTTGTTTCCTCTTGATGTAGCCCTAAGCAGTGACTGGCGAGAAACACTTTCATGGAAAGGGTTTGCAAAGCTTCCAAAAATTACGAATCTACAGAAATCTCAGCAAATATTTTTTCACCCAAACTGGATGATACTTTCAGGTAATGACCAGTACACTAAGGTGACTTGGTTCCCCAAATATCGTTCTTCTATGTTGAAGCGTTCGTTTCCAGTAACAGTTTGAATTTTTAGGTTTCACTCTGTTTTCTCCTATATTGATAGATGTATTTGGAACTCTAAATCCAACACGGTTTCTGCTAGCTTCTTTGAACTTGACACAATAAAATAGTTTCACGTTCTATCTCTATGTTTTGTTTCCTCTTGATGTAGCCCTAAGCAGTGACTGGCGAGAAACACTTTCATGGAAAGGGGTTGCCAGGCTTCCCAAAATTACGAATCTCCAGAAACCTCAGCAAATATTTTTTCACCCAATCTGGATGATACTTTCAGGTAATGATCAGTACACTAAGGCGACTTGGTTCCCCAAATTTCGTTCTTCTATGTTGAAGCGTTCGTTTCCAGTAACAGTTTGAATTTTTAGGTTTCACTCTGTTTTCTCCTATATTGATAGATGTATTTGGAACTCTAAATCCAACACGGTTTGTGCTAGCTTCTTGAAACTTGACACAATAAAGTAGTTTCACGTTCTATCTCTATGTTTTGTTTCCTCTTGATGTAGCCCTAAGCAGTGACTGGCGAGAAACACGTTCATGGAAAGGGGTTGCCAAGCTTCCCAAAATTACGTATCTCCAGAAATCTCAGCAAATATTTTTTCACCCAAACTGGATGATACTTTCAGGTAATGATCAGTACACTAAGGCGACTTGCTTCCCCAAATTTCGTTCTTCTATATTGAAGCGTTCGTTTCCAGTAACAGTTTGAAATTTTAAGTTTCTCTGTTTTCTCCTATATTGATAGATGTATTTGGAACTGTAAATCCAACACGGTTTGTGCTAGATTCTTTAATCTTGACACAATAAAGTAGTTTCCCGTTCTATCTCTATGTTTTGTTTCCTCTTGTTGTAGCCCTAAGCAGTGACTGGCGAGAAACACTTTCATGAAAGGGGTTGCCAGACTTCCCAAAATTATGAATCTCCAGAAATCTCAGCAAATATTTTTTCACCCAAACTGGATGATACTTTCAGGTAATGATCAGTACACTAAGGCGACTTGCTTCCCCAAATTTCGTTCTTCTATGTTGAAGCGTTCGTTTCCAGTAACAGTTTGAATTTTTAGGTTTCACTCTGTTTTCTCCTATATTGATAGATGTATTTGGAACTCTAAATCCAACACGGTTTCTGCTAGCTTCTTGAAACTTTACACAATAAAGTAGTTTCCCATTCTATCTCTATGTTTTGTTTCCTCTTGATGTAGCCCTAAGCAGTGACTGGCGAGAAACACTTTCATGGAAAGGGGTTGCCAGGCTTCCCAAATTACGAATCTCCAGAAACCTCAGCAAACATTTTTTCACCCAATCTGGATGATACTTTCAGGTAATGATCAGTACACTAAGGCGACTTGGTTCCCCAAATTTCGTTCTTCTATGTTGAAGCGTTCGTTTCCAGTAACAGTTTGAAATTTTAGCTTTCACTCTGTTTTCTCCTATATTGATAGATATATTTGGAACTCTAAATCCAACATGGTTTGTGCTAGCTTCTTGAAACTTGACACAATAAAGTAGTTTCACGTTCTATCTCTATATTTTGTTTCCTCTTGATGTAGCCCTAAGCAGTGACTGGCGAGAAACACTTTCATGGAAAGGGGTTGCCAAGCTTCCCAAAATTACGAATCTCCAGAAATCTCAGCAAATATTTTTTCACCCAAAATGGATGATACTTTCAGGTAATGATCAGTACACTAAGGCGACTTGGTTCCCCAAATTTCGTTCTTCTATGTTGAAGCGTTCGTTGCCAGTAACAGTTTGAATTTTCAGCTTTCACTCTGTTTTCTCCTATATTGATAGATGTATTTGGAACTCTAAATCCAACACGGTTTGTGCTAGCTTCTTGAAACTTGACAAAATAAAGTAGTTTCACATTCTATCTCTATGTTTTGTTTCCTCTTGATGTAGCCCTAAGCAGTGACTGGCGAGAAACACTTTCATGGAAAGGGGTTGCAAAGCTTCCAAAAATTACGAATCTCCAGAAATCTCAGCAAATCTTTTTTCACCCAAACTGGATGATACTTTCAGGTAATGACCAGTACAGTAAGGCGACTTGGTTCCCCAAATTTCGTTCTTCTATGTTGAAGCGTTCGTTTCCAGTAACAGTTTGAATTTTTAGGTTTCACTCTGTTTTCTCCTATATTGATAGATGTATTTGGAACTCTAAATCCAACACGGTTTCTGCTAGCTTCTTTGAACTTGACACAATAAAGTAGTTTCACGTTCTATCTCTATGTTTTGTTTCCTCTTGATGTAGCCCTAAGCAGTGACTGGCGAGAAACACTTTCATGGAAAGGGGTTGCCAAGCTTCCAAAAATTACGAATCTCCACAAATCTCAACAAATATTTTTTCACCCAAACTGGATGATACTTTCAGGTAATGATCAGTACACTAAGGCGACTTGCTTCCCCAAATTTCGTTCTTCTATGTTGAAGCGTTCGTTTCCAGTAACAGTTTGAATTTTTAGGTTTCATTCTGTTTTCTCCTATATTGATAGATGTATTTGGAACTCTAAATCCAACACGGTTTCTGCTAGCTTCTTTGAACTTGACACAATAAAGTAGTTTCACGTTCTATCTCTATGTTTTGTTTCCTCTTGATGTAGCCCTAAGCAGTGACTGGCGAGAAACACTTTCATGGAAAGGGGTTGCCAAGCTTCCAAAAATTACGAATCTCCACAAATCTCAACAAATATTTTTTCACCCAAACTGGATGATACTTTCAGGTAATGATCAGTACACTAAGGCGACTTGCTTCCCCAAATTTCGTTCTTCTATGTTGAAGCGTTCGTTTCCAGTAACAGTTTGAATTTTTAGGTTTCACTCTGTTTTCTCCTATATTGATAGATGTATTTGGAACTCTAAATCCAACACGGTTTCTGCTAGCTTCTTTGAACTTGACACAATAAAGTAGTTTCACGTTCTATCTCTATGTTTTGTTTCCTCTTGATGTAGCCCTAAGCAGTGACTGGCGAGAAACACTTTCATGGAAAGGGGTTGCCAGACTTCCCAAAATTACGAATCTCCAGAAATCACAGCAAATATTTTTTCACCCAAACTGGATCATACTTTCAGGTAATGATCAGTACACTAAGGCGACTTGGTTCCCCAAATTTCGTTCTTCTATGTTGAAGCGTTCGTTTCCAGTAACAGTTTGAATTTTTAGAATTCACTCTGTTTTCTCCTATATTGATAGATGTATTTGGAACTCTAAATCCAACACGGTTTGTGCTAGCTTCTTGAAACTTGACACAATAAAGTAGTTTCACGTTCTATCTCTATGTTTTCTTTCCTCATGATGTAGCCCTATGCAGCGACTGGCGAGAAACACTTTCATGGAAAGGGGTTGCCAGGCTTCCCAAAATTACGAATCTCAGGAAATCTCAGCAAATATTTTTTCACCCAAACTGGATGATACTTTCAGGTATTGATCAGTACACTAAGGCGACTTGGTTCCCCAAATTTTGTTCTTCTATGTTGAAGCGTTCGTTTCCAGTAACAGTTTGAATTTTTAGGTTTCACTCTGTTTTCTCCTATATTGATAGATGTATTTGGAACTCTAAATCCAACACGGTTTGTTCTACCTTCTTGAAGTTTCACACAATGAAGTAGTTTCACGTTCTATCTCTATGTTTTGTTTCCTCTTGATGTAGCCCTAAGCAGTGACTGGCGAGAAACACGTTCATGGAAAGGGGTTGCCAAGCTTCCCAAAATTACGAATCTCCAGAAATCTTAGCAAATATTTTTTCACCCAAACTGGATGATACTTTCAGGTAATGATCACTACACTAAGGCGACTTGGTTCCCCAAATTGCGTTCTTCTATGTTGAAGCGTTCGTTTCCAGTAACAGTTTGAATTTTTAGGTTTCACTCTGTTTTCTCCTATATTGATAGATGTATTTGGAACTCTAAATCCAACACGGTTTCTGCTAGCTTCTTTGAACTTGACACAATAAAGTAGTTTCACGTTCTATCTCTATGTTTTGTTTCCTCTTGATGTAGCCCTAAGCAGTGTCTGGCCAGAAACACTTTCATGGAAAGGGGTTGCCAAGTTTCCAAAAATTACGAATCTCCAGAAATCTCAGCAAATATTTTTTCACCCAAACTGGATGATACTTTCAGGTAATGATCAGTACACTAAGGCGACTTGGTTCCCCAAATTTCGTTCTTCTATGTTGAAACGTTCGTTTCCAGTAACAGTTTGAATTTTTAAGTTTTACTCTGTTTTCTCCTATATTGATAGATGTATTTGGAACTCTAAATCCAACACGGTTTCTGCTAGCTTCTTTGAACTTGACACAATAAAGTAGTTTCACGTTCTATCTCTATGTTTTGTTTCCTCTTGATGTAGCCCTAAGCAGTGACTGGCGAGAAACACTTTCATGGAAAGGGGTTGCCAAGCTTCCAAAAATTACGAATCTCCAGAAATCTCAGCAAATATTTTTTCACCCAAACTGGATGAAACTTTCAGGTAATGATCAGTACACTAAGGCGACTTGCTTCCCCAAATTTCATTCTTCTATGTTGAAGCGTTCGTTTCCAGTAACAGTTTGAATTTTTAAGTTTTACTCTGTTTTCTCCTATATTGATAGATGTATTTGGAACTCTAAATCCAACACGGTTTGTGCTAGCTTCTTGAAGTTTCACACAATGAAGTAGTTTCACGTTCTATCTCTATGTTTTGTTTCCTCTTGATGTAGCCCTAAGCAGTGACTGGCGAGAAACACGTTCATGGAAAGGGGTTGCCAAGCTTCCCAAAATTACGAATCTCCAGAAATCTTAGCAAATATTTTTTCACCCAAACTGGATGATACTTTCAGGTAATGATCACTACACTAAGGCGACTTGGTTCCCCAAATTGCGTTCTTCTATGTTGAAGCGTTCGTTTCCAGTAACAGTTTGAATTTTTAGGTTTCACTCTGTTTTCTCCTATATTGATAGATGTATTTGGAACTCTAAATCCAACACGGTTTCTGCTAGCTTCTTTGAACTTGACACAATAAAGTAGTTTCACGTTCTATCTCTATGTTTTGTTTCCTCTTGATGTAGCCCTAAGCAGTGTCTGGCCAGAAACACTTTCATGGAAAGGGGTTGCCAACTTTCCAAAAATTACGAATCTCCAGAAATCTCAGCAAATATTTTTTCACCCAAACTGGATGATACTTTCAGGTAATGATCAGTACACTAAGGCGACTTGGTTCCCCAAATTTCGTTCTTCTATGTTGAAACGTTCGTTTCCAGTAACAGTTTGAATTTTTAAGTTTTACTCTGTTTTCTCCTATATTGATAGATGTATTTGGAACTCTAAATCCAACACGGTTTCTGCTAGCTTCTTTGAACTTGACACAATAAAGTAGTTTCACGTTCTATCTCTATGTTTTGTTTCCTCTTGATGTAGCCCTAAGCAGTGACTGGCGAGAAACACTTTCATGGAAAGGGGTTGCCAGCCTTCCCAAAATTATGAATCTCCAGAAATCTCAGCAAATATTTTTTTCACCCAAACTGGATGATACTTTCAGGTAATGATCAGTACACTAAGGCGACTTGCTTCCCCAAATTTCGTTCTTCTATGTTGAAGCGTTCGTTTCCAGTAACAGTTTGAATTTTTAGCTTTCACTCTGTTTTCTCCTATATTGATAGATGTATTTGGAAGTCTAAATCCAACACGGTTTGTGCTAGCTTCTTGAAACTTTACACAATAAAGTAGTTTCCCATTCTATCTCTATGTTTTGTTTCCTCTTGATGTAGCCCTTAGCAGTGACTGGCGAGAAACACTTTCATGGAAAGGGGTTGCCAACTTTCCAAAAATTACGAATCTCCAGAAATCTCAGCAAATATTTTTTTCACCCAAACTGGATGATACTTTCAGGTAATGATCAGTACACTAAGGCGACTTGGTTCCCCAAATTTCGTTCTTCTATGTTGAAGCGTTGGTTGCCAGTAACAGTTTGAATTTTCAGCTTTCACTCTGTTTTCTCCTATATTGATAGATGTATTTGGAACTCTAAATCCAACACGGTTTGTGCTAGCTTCTTGAAACTTGACAAAATAAAGAAGTTTCACATTCTATCTCTATGTTTTGTTTCCTCTTGATGTAGCCCTAAGCAGTGACTGGCGAGAAACACTTTCATGGAAAGGGGTTGCAAAGCTTCCAAAAATTACGAATCTCCAGAAATCTCAGCAAATCTTTTTTCACCCAAACTGGATGATACTTTCAGGTAATGACCAGTACAGTAACGTGACTTGGTTCCCCAAATTTCGTTCTTCTATGTTGAAGCGTTCGTTTCCAGTAACAGTTTGAATTTTTAGCTTTCACTCTGTTTTCTCCTATATTGATAGATGTATTTGGAACTCTAAATCCAACACGGTTTCTGCTAGCTTCTTTGAACTTGACACAATAAAGTAGTTTCACGTTCTATCTCTATGTTTTGTTTCCTCTTGATGTAGCCCTAAGCAGTGACTGGCGAGAAACACTTTCATGGAAAGGGGTTGCCAAGCTTCCAAAAATTACGAATCTCCACAAATCTCAGCAAATATTTTTTCACCCAAACTGGATGATACTTTCAGGTAATGATCAGTACACAAAGGCGACTTGCTTCCCCAAATTTCGTTCTTCTATGTTGAAGCGTTCGTTTCCAGTAACAGTTTGAATTTTTAGGTTTCACTCTGTTTTCTCCTATATTGATAGATGTATTTGGAACTCTAAATCCAACACGGTTTGTGCTAGCTTCTTGAAACTTCACACAATAAAGTAGTTTCACGTTCTATCTCTATGTTTTGTTTCCTCTTGATGTAGCCCTAAGCAGTGACTGGCGAGAAACACTTTCATGAAAGGGGTTGCCAGACTTCCCAAAATTATGAATCTCCAGAAATCTCAGCAAATATTTTTTCACCCAAACTGGATGATACTTTCAGGTAATGATCAGTACACTAAGGCGACTTGCTTCCCCAAATTTCGTTCTTCTATTTTGAAGCGTTCATTTCCAGTAACAGTTTGAATTTTTAGGTTTCACTCTGTTTTCTCCTATATTGATAGAGGTATTTGGAACTCTAAATCCAACACGGTTTGTGCTAGCTTCTTGAAACTTCACACAATAAAGTACTTTCACGTTCTATCTCAATGTTTTGTTTCCTCTTGATGTAGCCCTAAGCAGTGACTGGCGAGAAACACTTTCATGGAAACGGGTTGCCAGACTTCCCAAAATTACGAATCTCCAGAAATCTCAGCAAATATTTTTTCACCCAAACTGGATGATACTTTCAGGTAATGATCAGTACACTAAGGCGACTTGGTTCCCCAAATTTCTTTCTTCTATGTTGATGTGTTCGTTTCCATTAACAGTTTGAATTTTTAGGATTCACTCTGTTTTCTCCTATATTGATAGATTATATTTGGAACTCTAAATCCCACACGGTTTGTGATAGCTTCTTTGAACTTGACACAATAAATTAGTTTCACGTTCTATCTCTATGTTTTGTTTCCTCTTGATGTAGCCCTACGCAGTGACTTGCGAGAAACACTTTCATGGAAAGGGGTTGCCAAACTTCCCAAAATTACGAATCTCCAGAAATCTCAGCAAATATTTTTTCACCCAAACTGGATGATATTTTCAGGTGTTGACCAATACACTAAGGCGACTTGGTTCCCCAAATTTCGTTCTTGTATGTTGAAGCGTTCGTTTCCAGTAACAGTTTGAATTTTTAAGTTTCACTCTGTTTTCTCCTATATTGGTAGATGTATTTGTAACTGTAAATCCAACACGGTTTGTGCTAGCTTCTTGAAACTTGACACAATAAAGTAGTTTCCCGTTCTATCTATATGTTTTGTTTCCTCTTGATGTAGCCCTAAGCAGTGTCTGGCCAGAAACACTTTCATGGAAAGGGGTTGCCAAGTTTCCCAAAATTACGAATCTCCAGAAATCTCAGCAAATATTTTTTCACCCAAACTGGATGATACTTTCAGGTAATGATCAGTACACTAAGGCGACTTGGTTCCCCAAATTTCGTTCTTCTATGTTGAAGTGTTCGTTTCCAGTAACAGTTTGAATATTTAGGATTCACTCTGTTTTCTCCTATATTGATAGATGTATTTGGAACTCTAAATCCAACACGGTTTGTGCTAGCTTCTTGAAACTTGACACAATAAAGTAGTTTCACGTTCTATCTCTATGTTTTCTTTCCTCTTGAGGGAGCCCTATGCAGTGACAGGCGAGAAACACTTTCATGGAAAGGGGTTGCCAGGCTTCCCAAAATTACGAATCTCCGGAAATCTCAGCAAATATTTTTTCACCCAAACTGGATGATACTTTCAGGTGTTGATCAGTACACTAAGGCGACTTGGTTCCCCAAATTTTGTTCTTCTATGTTGAAGTGTTCGTTTCCAGTAACAGTTTGAATTTTTAGGTTTCACTCTGTTTTCTCCTATATTGATAGATGTATTTGGAACTCTAAATACAACACGGTTTCTGCTAGCTTCTTTGAACTTGACACAATAAAGTAGTTTCACGTTCTATCTCTATGTTTTGTTTCCTCTTGATGTAGCCCTAAGCAGTGACTGGCGAGAAACACTTTCATGGAAAGGGGTTGCCAAGCTTCCCAAAATTACGAATCTCCAGAAATCTCAGCAAATATTTTTTCACCCAAACTGGATGATACTTTCAGGTGTTGACCAATACACTAAGGCGACTTGGTTCCCCAAATTTCGTTCTTCTATGTTGAAGCGTTCATTTCCAGTAACAGTTTGAATTTTTAAGTTTCACTCTGTTTTCTCCTATATTGGTAGATGTATTTGTAACTGTATTTCCAACACGGTTTGTGAAAGCTTCTTGAAACTTGACACAATAAAGTAGTTTCCCGTTCTATCTATATGTTTTGTTTCCTCTTGATGTAGCCCTAAGCAGTGTCTGGCCAGAAACACTTTCATGGAAAGGGGTTGCCAGCCTTCCCAAAATTACGAATCTCCAGAAATCTCAGCAAATATTTTTTCACCCAAACTGGATGATACTTTCAGGTAATGATCAGTACACTAAGGCGACTTGGTTCCCCAAATTTCGTTCTTCTATGTTGAAGCGTTCGTTTCCAGTAACAGTGTGAATTTTTAAGTTTTACTCTGTTTTCTCCTATATTGATAGATGTATTTGGAACTCTAAATCCAACACGGTTTGTGCTAGCTTCTTGAAACTTGACACAATAAAGTAGTTTCACGTTCTATCTCTATGTTTTGTTTCCTCTTGATGTAGCCCTAAGCAGTGACTGGCGAGACACACTTTCATGGAAAGGGGTTGCCAGCCTTCCTAAATTATGAATCTCCAGAAATCTCAGCAAATATTTTTTTCACCCAAACTGGATGATACTTTCAGGTAATGATCAGTACACTAAGGCGACTTGCTTCCCCAAATTTCGTTCTTCTATGTTGAAGCGTTCGTTTCCAGTAACAGTTTGAATTTTTAGCTTTCACTCTGTTTTCTACTATACTGATCGATGTATTTGGAACTCTAAATCCAACACGGTTTGTGCAAGCTTCTTGAAAATTGACACAATAAAGTAGTGTCACGTTCTATCTCTATGTTTTGTTTCCTCTTGATGTAGCCCTAAGCAGTGACTGGCGAGAAACACTTTAATAGAAAGGGGTTGCCAGGCTTCCTAAAATTACGAATCTCCAGAAATATCAGCAAATATTTTTTCACCCAAACTGGATGATACTTTCAGGTAATGATCAGTACACTAAGGCGACTTGGTTCGCCAAATTTTGTTCTTCTATGTTGAAGCGTTCGTTTCCAGTAACAGTTTGAATTTTTAGGTTTCACTCTGTTTTCTCCTATATTGATAGATATATTTGGAAGTCTAAATCCAACACGGTTTGTGCTAGCTTCTTGAAACTTCACACAATAAAGTAGTTTCCCATTCTATCTCTATGTTTTGTTTCCTCTTGATGTAGCCCTAAGCAGTGACTGGCGAGAAACACTTTCATGGAAAGGGGTTGCCAACCTTCCAAAAATTACGAATCTCCAGAAATCTCAGCAAATATTTTTTCACGAAAACTGGATGATACTTTCAGGTAATGATCAGTACACTAACGTGACGTGGTTCCCCAAATTTCGTTCTTCTATGTTGAAGCGTTCGTTTCCAGTAACAGTTTGAATTTTTAGGTTTCACTCTGTTTTCTCCTATATTGATAGATGTATTTGGAACTCTAAATCCAACACGGATTGTGCTAGCTTCTTGAAACTTTACACAATAAAGTAGTTTCCCGTTCTAACTCTATGTTTTGTTTCCTCTTGATGTAGCCCTAAGCAGTGACTGGCGAGAAACACTTTCATGGAAAGGGGTTGCAAAGCTTCCAAAAATTACGAATCTCCAGAAATCTCAGCAAATCTTTTTTCACCCAAACTGGATGATACTTTCAGGTAATGACCAGTACAGTAACGTGACTTGGTTCCCCAAATTTCGTTCTTCTATGTTGAAGCGTTCGTTTCCAGTAACAGTTTGAATTTTTAGGTTTCACTCTGTTTTCTCCTATATTGATAGATGTATTTGGAACTCTAAATCCAACACGGTTTCTGCTAGCTTCTTTGAACTTGACACAATAAAGTAGTTTCACGTTCTATCTCTATGTTTTGTTTCCTCTTGATATAGCCCTAAGCAGTGACTGGCGAGAAACACTTTCATGGAAAGGGGTTGCCAAGCTTCCAAAAATTACGAATCTCCACAAATCTCAGCAAATATTTTTTCACCCAAACTGGATGATACTTTCAGGTAATGATCAGTACACAAAGGCGACTTGCTTCCCCAAATTTCGTTCTTCTATGTTGAAGCGTTCGTTTCCAGTAACAGTTTGAATTTTTAGGTTTCACTCTGTTTTCTCCTATATTGATAGATGTATTTGGAACTCTAAATCCAACACGGTTTGTGCTAGCTTCTTGAAACTTCACACAATAAAGTAGTTTCACGTTCTATCTCTATGTTTTGTTTCCTCTTGATGTAGCCCTAAGCAGTGACTGGCGAGAAACACTTTCATGAAAGGGTTTGCCAGACTTCCCAAAATTATGAATCTCCAGAAATCTCAGCAAATATTTTTTCACCCAAACTGGATGATACTTTCAGGTAATGATCAGTACACTAAGGCGACTTGCTTCCCCAAATTTCGTTCTTCTATTTTGAAGCGTTCATTTCCAGTAACAGTTTGAATTTTTAGGTTTCACTCTGTTTTCTCCTATATTGATAGAGGTATTTGGAACTCTAAATCCAACACGGTTTGTGCTAGCTTCTTGAAACTTCACACAATAAAGTACTTTCACGTTCTATCTCAATGTTTTGTTTCCTCTTGATGTAGCCCTAAGCAGTGACTGGCGAGAAACACTTTCATGGAAACGGGTTGCCAGACTTCCCAAAATTACGAATCTCCAGAAATCTCAGCAAATATTTTTTCACCCAAACTGGATGATACTTTCAGGTAATGATCAGTACACTAAGGCGACTTGGTTCCCCAAATTTCTTTCTTCTATGTTGATGTGTTCGTTTCCATTAACAGTTTGAATTTTTAGGATTCACTCTGTTTTCTCCTATATTGATAGATTATATTTGGAACTCTAAATCCCACACGGTTTGTGATAGCTTCTTTGAACTTGACACAATAAATTAGTTTCACGTTCTATCTCTATGTTTTGTTTCCTCTTGATGTAGCCCTACGCAGTGACTGGCGAGAAACACTTTCATGGAAAGGGGTTGCCAAACTTCCCAAAATTACGAATCTCCAGAAATCTCAGCAAATATTTTTTCACCCAAACTGGATGATACTTTCAGGTGTTGACCAATACACTAAGGCGACTTGGTTCCCCAAATTTCGTTCTTGTATGTTGAAGCGTTCGTTTCCAGTAACAGTTTGAATTTTTAAGTTTCACTCTGTTTTCTCCTATATTGGTAGATGTATTTGTAACTGTAAATCCAACACGGTTTGTGCTAGCTTCTTGAAACTTGACACAATAAAGTAGTTTCCCGTTCTATCTATATGTTTTGTTTCCTCTTGATGTAGCCCTAAGCAGTGTCTGGCCAGAAACACTTTCATGGAAAGGGGTTGCCAAGTTTCCCAAAATTACGAATCTCCAGAAATCTCAGCAAATATTATTTCACCCAAACTGGATGATACTTTCAGGTAATGATCAGTACACTAAGGCGACTTGGTTCCCCAAATTTCGTTCTTCTATTTTGAAGTGTTCGTTTCCAGTAACAGTTTGAATATTTAGGATTCACTCTGTTTTCTCCTATATTGATAGATGTATTTGGAACTCTAAATCCAACATGGTTTGTGCTAGCTTCTTGAAACTTGACACAATAAAGTAGTTTCACGTTCTATCTCTATGTTTTCTTTCCTCTTGAGGGAGCCCTATGCAGTGACAGGCGAGAAACACTTTCATGGAAAGGGGTAGCCAGGCTTCCCAAAATTACGAATCTCCGGAAATCTCAGCAAATATTTTTTCACCCAAACTGGATGATACTTTCAGGTGTTGATCAGTACACTAAGGCGACTTGGTTCCCCAAATTTTGTTCTTCTATGTTGAAGTGTTCGTTTCCAGTAACAGTTTGAATTTTTAGCTTTCACTCTGTTTTCTCCTATATTGATAGATGTATTTGGAACTCTAAATACAACACGGTTTCTGCTAGCTTCTTTGAACTTGACACAATAAAGTAGTTTCACGTTCTATCTCTATGTTTTGTTTCCTCTTGATGTAGCCCTAAGCAGTGACTGGCGAGAAACACTTTCATGGAAAGGGGTTGCCAAGCTTCCCAAAATTACGAATCTCCAGAAATCTCAGCAAATATTTTTTCACCCAAACTGGATGATACTTTCAGGTGTTGACCAATACACTAAGGCGACTTGGTTCCCCAAATTTCGTTCTTCTATGTTGAAGCGTTCATTTCCAGTAACAGTTTGAATTTTTAAGTTTCACTCTGTTTTCTCCTATATTGGTAGATGTATTTGTAACTGTATTTCCAACACGGTTTGTGAAAGCTTCTTGAAACTTGACACAATAAAGTAGTTTCCCGTTCTATCTATATGTTTTGTTTCCTCTTGATGTAGCCCTAAGCAGTGTCTGGCCAGAAACACTTTCATGGAAAGGGGTTGCCAGCCTTCCCAAAATTACGAATCTCCAGAAATCTCAGCAAATATTTTTTCACCCAAACTGGATGATACTTTCAGGTAATGATCAGTACACTAAGGCGACTTGGTTCCCCAAATTTCGTTCTTCTATGTTGAAGCGTTCGTTTCCAGTAACAGTGTGAATTTTTAAGTTTTACTCTGTTTTCTCCTATATTGATAGATGTATTTGGAACTCTAAATCCAACACGGTTTGTGCTAGCTTCTTGAAACTTGACACAATAAAGTAGTTTCACGTTCTATCTCTATGTTTTGTTTCCTCTTGATGTAGCCCTAAGCAGTGACTGGCGAGACACACTTTCATGGAAAGGGGTTGCCAGCCTTCCTAAATTATGAATCTCCAGAAATCTCAGCAAATATTTTTTTCACCCAAACTGGATGATACTTTCAGGTAATGATCAGTACACTAAGGCGACTTGCTTCCCCAAATTTCGTTCTTCTATGTTGAAGCGTTCGTTTCCAGTAACAGTTTGAATTTTTAGCTTTCACTCTGTTTTCTACTATACTGATCGATGTATTTGGAACTCTAAATCCAACACGGTTTGTGCAAGCTTCTTGAAAATTGACACAATAAAGTAGTGTCACGTTCTATCTCTATGTTTTGTTTCCTCTTGATGTAGCCCTAAGCAGTGACTGGCGAGAAACACTTTAATAGAAAGGGGTTGCCAGGCTTCCTAAAATTACGAATCTCCAGAAATATCAGCAAATATTTTTTCACCCAAACTGGATGATACTTTCAGGTAATGATCAGTACACTAAGGCGACTTGGTTCCCCAAATTTTGTTCTTCTATGTTGAAGCGTTCGTTTCCAGTAACAGTTTGAATTTTTAGGTTTCACTCTGTTTTCTCCTATATTGATAGATATATTTGGAAGTCTAAATCCAACACGGTTTGTGCTAGCTTCTTGAAACTTTACACAATAAAGTAGTTTCCCATTCTATCTCTATGTTTTGTTTCCTCTTGATGTAGCCCTAAGCAGTGACTGGCGAGAAACACTTTCATGGAAAGGGGTTGCCAACCTTCCAAAAATTACGAATCTCCAGAAATCTCAGCAAATATTTTTTCACGAAAACTGGATGATACTTTCAGGTAATGATCAGTACACTAACGTGACGTGGTTCCCCAAATTTCGTTCTTCTATGTTGAAGCGTTCGTTTCCAGTAACAGTTTGAATTTTTAGGTTTCACTCTGTTTTCTCCTATATTGATAGATGTATTTGGAACTCTAAATCCAACACGGATTGTGCTAGCTTCTTGAAACTTTACACAATAAAGTAGTTTCCCGTTCTAACTCTATGTTTTGTTTCCTCTTGATGTAGCCCTAAGCAGTGACTGGCGAGAAACACTTTCATGGAAAGGGGTTGCCAGGCTTCCCAAAATTACGAATCTCCAGAAACCTCAGCAAATATTTTTTCACCCAAAATGGATGATACTTTCAGGTAATGATCAGTACACTAAGGCGACTTGGTTCCCCAAATTTCGTTCTTCTATGTTGAAGCGTTCGTTTCCAGTAACAGTTTGAATTTTCAGCTTTCACTCTGTTTTCTCCTATATTGATAGATGTATTTGGAACTCTAAATCCAACACGGTTTGTGCTAGCTTCTTGAAACTTGACACAATAAAGTAGTTTCCCCTTCTATTTCTATGTTTTGTTTCCTCTTGATGTAGCCCTAAGCAGTGTCTGGCGAGAAACACTTTCATGGAAAGGGGTTGCCAGGCTTACCAAAATTATGAATCTCCAGAAATCTCAGCAAATATTTTTTCACCCAAACTGGATGATACGTTCAGGTAATGATCAGTACACTAAGGCGACTTGGTTCCCCACATTTCGTTCTTCTATGTTGAAGCGTTCGTTTCCAGTAACAGTTTGAATTTTTAGGTTTCACTCTGTTTTCTCCTATATTGATAGATGTATTTGGAACTCTAAATCCACCACGGTTTGTGCTAGCTTCTTGAAGCTTGACACAATAAAGTAGTTTCCCGTTCTATTTCTATGTTTTGTTTCCTCTTGATGTAGCCCTAAGCAGTGTCTGGCGAGAAACACTTTCACGGAAAGGGGTTGCCAGACTTACCAAAATTATGAATCTCCAGAAATCTCAGCAAATATTTTTTCACCCAAACTTGATGATACTTTCAGGTAATGATCAGTACACTAAGGCGACTTGCTTCCCCAAATTTCGTTCTTCTATGTTGAAGCGTTCGTTTCCAGTAACAGTTTGAATTTTTAGGTTTCACTCTGTTTTCTCCTATATTGATAGATGTATTTGGAACTCTAAATCCAACACGGTTTCTGCTAGCTTCTTGAAACTTGACACAATAAAGTAGTTTCACGTTCTATCTCTATGTTTTGTTTCCTCTTGATGTAGCCCTAAGCAGTGACTGGCGAAAAACACTTTCATGGAAAGGGGTTGCCAGGCTTCCCAAAATTACGAATCTCCAGAAATCTCAGCAAATATTTTTTCACCCAAACTGGATGATACTTTCAGGTAATGATAAGTACACTAATGCGACTTGGTTCCCCAAATTTCGTTCTTCTATGTTGAAGCGTTCGTTTCCAGTAACAGTTTGAAATTTTAGGTTTCACTCTGTTTTCTCCTATATTGATAGATGTATTTGGAACTCTAAATCCAACACGGTTTGTGCTAGCTTCTTGAAACTTCACACAATAAAGTAGTTTCACGTTCTATCTCTATGTTTTGTTTCCTCTTGATGTAGCCCGAAGCAGTGACTGGCGAGAAACACTTTCATGGAAAGGGGTTGCCAGACTTCCCAGAATTACGAATCTCCAGAAATCTCAGCAAATATTTTTTCACCCAAACTGGATGATACTTTCAGGTAATGATCAGTACACTAAGGCGACTTGGTTCCCCAAATTTCTTTCTTCTATGTTGAAGTGTTCGTTTCCAGTAACAGTTTGAATATTTAGGATTCACTCTGTTTTCTCCTATATTGATAGATGTATTTGGAACTCTAAATCCAACACGGTTTGTGCTAGCTTCTTGAAACTTGACACAATAAAGTAGTTTCACGTTCTATCTCTGTGTTTTCTTTCCTCTTGATGTAGCCCTATGCAGTGACTGGCGAGAAACACTTTCATGGAAAGGGGTTGCCAGGCTTCCCAAAATTACGAATCTCCGGAAATCTCAGCAAATATTTTTTCACCCAAACTGGATGATACTTTCAGGTGTTGATCAGTACACTAAGGCGACTTGGTTCCCCAAATTTTGTTCTTCTATGTTGAAGTGTTCGTTTCCAGTAACAGTTTGAATTTTTAGCTTTCACTCTGTTTTCTCCTATATTGATAGATGTATTTGGAACTCTAAATACAACACGGTTTCTGCTAGCTTCTTTGAACTTGACACAATAAAGTAGTTTCACGTTCTATCTCTATGTTTTGTTTCCTCTTGATGTAGCCCTAAGCAGTGACTGGCGAGAAACACTTTCATGGAAAGGGGTTGCCAAGCTTCCCAAAATTACGAATCTCCAGAAATCTCAGCAAATATTTTTTCACCCAAACTGGATGATACTTTCAGGTGTTGACCAATACACTAAGGCGACTTGGTTCCCCAAATTTCGTTCTTCTATGTTGAAGCGTTCATTTCCAGTAACAGTTTGAATTTTTAAGTTTCACTCTGTTTTCTCCTATATTGGTAGATGTATTTGTAACTGTAAATCCAACACGGTTTGTGCTAGCTTCTTGAAACTTGACACAATAAAGTAGTTTCCCGTTCTATCTATATGTTTTGTTTCCTCTTGATGTAGCCCTAAGCAGTGTCTGGCCAGAAACACTTTCATGGAAAGGGGTTGCCAGCCTTCCCAAAATTACGAATCTCCAGAAATCTCAGCAAATATTTTTTCACCCAAACTGGATGATACTTTCAGGTAATGATCAGTACACTAAGGCGACTTGGTTCCCCAAATTTCGTTCTTCTATGTTGAAGCGTTCGTTTCCAGTAACAGTGTGAATTTTTAAGTTTTACTCTGTTTTCTCCTATATTGATAGATGTATTTGGAACTCTAAATCCAACACGGTTTGTGCTAGCTTCTTGAAACTTGACACAATAAAGTAGTTTCACGTTCTATCTCTATGTTTTGTTTCCTCTTGATGTAGCCCTAAGCAGTGACTGGCGAGAAACACTTTAATAGAAAGGGGTTGCCAGGCTTCCTAAAATTACGAATCTCCAGAAATATCAGCAAATATTTTTTCACCCAAACTGGATGATACTTTCAGGTAATGATCAGTACACTAAGGCGACTTGGTTCCCCAAATTTTGTTCTTCTATGTTGAAGCGTTCGTTTCCAGTAACAGTTTGAATTTTTAGGTTTCACTCTGTTTTCTCCTATATTTATACATGTATTTGGAACTCTAAATCCAACACGGTTTGTGCTAGCTTCTTGAAACTTTACACAATAAAGTAGTTTCCCATTCTATCTCTATGTTTTGTTTCCTCTTGATGTAGCCCTAAGCAGTGACTGGCGAGAAACACTTTCATGGAAAGGGGTTGCCAACCTTCCAAAAATTACGAATCTCCAGAAATCTCAGCAAATACTTTTTCACGAAAACTGGATGATACTTTCAGGTAATGATCAGTACACTAACGTGACGTGGTTCCCCAAATTTCGTTCTTCTATGTTGAAGCGTTCGTTTCCAGTAACAGTTTGAATTTTTAGGTTTCACTCTGTTTTCTCCTATATTGATAGATGTATTTGGAACTCTAAATCCAACACGGTTTGTGCTAGCTTCTTGAAACTTTACACAATAAAGTAGTTTCCCGTTCTAACTCTATGTTTTGTTTCCTCTTGATGTAGCCCTAAGCAGTGACTGGCGAGAAACACTTTCATGGAAAGGGGTTGCCAGGCTTCCCAAAATTACGAATCTCCAGAAACCTCAGCAAATATTTTTTCACCCAAAATGGATGATACTTTCAGGTAATGATCAGTACACTAAGGCGACTTGGTTCCCCAAATTTCGTTCTTCTATGTTGAAGCGTTCGTTTCCAGTAACAGTTTGAATTTTCAGCTTTCACTCTGTTTTCTCCTATATTGATAGATGTATTTGGAACTCTAAATCCAACAAGGTTTGTGCTAGCTTCTTGAAACTTGACACAATAAAGTAGTTTCCCCTTCTATTTCTATGTTTTGTTTCCTCTTGATGTAGCCCTAAGCAGTGTCTGGCGAGAAACACTTTCATGGAAAGGGGTTGCCAGGCTTACCAAAATTATGAATCTCCAGAAATCTCAGCAAATATTTTTTCACCCAAACTGGATGATACGTTCAGGTAATGATCAGTACACTAAGGCGACTTGGTTCCCCACATTTCGTTCTTCTATGTTGAAGCGTTCGTTTCCAGTAACAGTTTGAATTTTTAGGTTTCACTCTGTTTTCTCCTATATTGATAGATGTATTTGGAACTCTAAATCCACCACGGTTTGTGCTAGCTTCTTGAAGCTTGACACAATAAAGTAGTTTCCCGTTCTATTTCTATGTTTTGTTTCCTCTTGATGTAGCCCTAAGCAGTGTCTGGCGAGAAACACTTTCACGGAAAGGGGTTGCCAGACTTACCAAAATTATGAATCTCCAGAAATCTCAGCAAATATTTTTTCACCCAAACTTGATGATACTTTCAGGTAATGATCAGTACACTAAGGCGACTTGGTTCCCCAAATTTCGTTCTTCTATGTTGAAGCGTTCGTTTCCAGTAACAGTTTGAATTTTTAGGTTTCACTCTGTTTTCTCCTATATTGATAGATGTATTTGGAACTCTAAATCCAACACGGTTTGTGCTAGCTTCTTGAAACTTGACAAAATAAAGTAGTTTCACATTCTATCTCTATGTTTTGTTTCCTCTTGATGTAGCCCTAAGCAGTGACTGGAGAGAAACACTTTCATGGAAAGGGGTTGCCAAGCTTCCAAAAATATTGAATCTCCAGAAATCTCAGCAAATCTTTTTTCACCCAAACTGGATGATACTTTCAGGTGTTGATCAATAAACTAAGGCGACTTGGTTCCCCAAATATCGTTCTTCTATGTTGAAGCGTTCGTTTCCAGTAACAGTTTGAATTTTTAGGTTTCACTCTGTTTTATCCTATATTGATAGATGTATTTGGAACTCTAAATCCAACACGGTTTGTGCTACCTTCTTGAAACTTCACACAATAAAGTACTTTCACGTTGTATCTCTATGTTTTGTTTCCTCTTGATGTAGCCCTAAGCAGTGACTGGCGAGAAACACTTTCATGGAAAGGGGTTGCCAGACTTCCCAAAATTACGAATCTCCAGAAATCTCAGCAAATATTTTTTCACCCAAACTGGATGATACTTTCAGGTAATGATCAGTACACTAAGGCGACTTGGTTCCCCAAATTTCTTTCTTCTATGTTGAAGTGTTCGTTTCCAGTAACAGTTTGAATTTTTAGGATTCACTCTGTTTTCTCCTATATTGATAGATGTATTTGGAAATCTAAATCCAACACGGATTGTGCTAGCTTCTTGAAACTTGACACAATAAAGTAGTTTCACGTTCTATCTCTATGTTTTGTTTCCTCTTGATGTAGCCCTATGCAGTGACTTGCGAGAAACACTTTCATGGAAAGGGATTGCCAGGCTTCCCAAAATTACGAATCTCCGGAAATCTCAGCAAATATTTTTTCACCCAAACTGGATGATACTTTCAGGTGTTGATCAATACACTAAGGCGACTTGGTTCCCCAAATTTTGTTCTTCTATGTTGAAGCGTTCGTTTCCAGTAACAGTTTGAATTTTTAGGTTTCACTCTGTTTTCTCCTATATTTATACATGTATTTGGAACTCTAAATCCAACACGGTTTGTGCTAGCTTCTTGAAGTTTGACACAATAAAGTAGTTTCACGTTCTATCTCTATGTTTTGTTTCCTCTTGATGTAGCCCTAAGCAGTGACTGGCGAGAAACACTTTCATGGAAAGGGGTTGCCAAGCTTCCCAAAATTACGAATCTCCAGAAATCTCAGCAAATATTTTTTCACCCAAACTGGATGATACTTTCAGGTAATGATCAGTACACTAAGGCGACTTGGTTCCCCACATTTCGTTCTTCTATGTTGAAGCGTTCGTTTCCAGTAACAGTTTGAATTTTTAGGTTTCACTCTGTTTTCTCCTATATTGATAGATGTATTTGGAACTCTAAATCCACCACGGTTTGTGCTAGCTTCTTGAAGCTTGACACAACAAAGTAGTTTCCCGTTCTATTTCTATGTTTTGTTTCCTCTTGATGTAGCCCTAAGCAGTGTCTGGCGAGAAACACTTTCACGGAAAGGGGTTGCCAGACTTACCAAAATTATGAATCTCCAGAAATCTCAGCAAATATTTTTTCACCCAAACTTGATGATACTTTCAGGTAATGATCAGTACACTAAGGCGACTTGCTTCCCCAAATTTCGTTCTTCTATGTTGAAGCATTCGTTTCCAGTAACAGTTTGAATTTTTAGGTTTCACTCTGTTTTCTCCTATATTGATAGATGTATTTGGAACTCTAAATCCAACACGGTTTCTGCTAGCTTCTTGAAACTTGACACAATAAAGTAGTTTCACGTTCTATCTCTATGTTTTGTTTCCTCTTGATGTAGCCCTAAGCAGTGACTGGCGAGAAACCCTTTCATGGAAAGGGGTTGCCAGGCTTCCTAAAATTACGAATCTCCAGAAATCTCAGCAAATATTTTTTCACCCAAACTGGATGATACTTTCAGGTAATGATCAGTACACTAAGGCGACTTGCTTCCCCAAATTTCGTTCTTCTATGTTGAAGCGTTCGTTTCCAGAAACAGTTTGAATTTTTAGCTTTCATTCTGTTTTCTCCTATATTGATAGATATATTTGGAACTCTAAATCCAACACGGTTTGTGCTAGCTTCTTGAAACTTGACAAAATAAAGTAGTTTCACATTCTATCTCTATGTTTTGTTTCCTCTTGATGTAGCCCTAAGCAGTGACTGGAGAGAAACACTTTCATGGAAAGGGGTTGCCAAGCTTCCAAAAATATTGAATCTCCAGAAATCTCAGCAAATCTTTTTTCACCCAAACTGGATGATACTTTCAGGTGTTGATCAATAAACTAAGGCGACTTGGTTCCCCAAATTTCGTTCTTCTATGTTGAAGCGTTCGTTTCCAGTAACAGTTTGAATTTTTAGGTTTCACTCTGTTTTATCCTATATTGATAGATGTATTTGGAACTCTAAATCCAACACGGTTTGTGCTACCTTCTTGAAACTTCACACAATAAAGTACTTTCACGTTGTATCTCTATGTTTTGTTTCCTCTTGATGTAGCCCTAAGCAGTGACTTGCGAGAAACACTTTCATGGAAAGGGGTTGCCAGACTTCCCAAAATTACGAATCTCCAGAAATCTCAGCAAATATTTTTTCACCCAAACTGGATGATACTTTCAGGTAATGATCAGTACACTAAGGCGACTTGGTTCCCCAAATTTCTTTCTTCTATGTTGAAGTGTTCGTTTCCAGTAACAGTTTGAATTTTTAGGATTCACTCTGTTTTCTCCTATATTGATAGATGTATTTGGAAATCTAAATCCAACACGGATTGTGCTAGCTTCTTGAAACTTGACACAATAAAGTAGTTTCACGTTCTATCTCTATGTTTTCTTTCCTCTTGATGTAGCCCTATGCAGTGACTTGCGAGAAACACTTTCATGGAAAGGGATTGCCAGGCTTCCCAAAATTACGAATCTCCGGAAATCTCAGCAAATATTTTTTCACCCAAACTGGATGATACTTTCAGGTGTTGATCAATACACTAAGGCGACTTGGTTCCCCAAATTTTGTTCTTCTATGTTGAAGCGTTCGTTTCCAGTAACAGTTTGAATTTTTAGGTTTCACTCTGTTTTCTCCTATATTTATACATGTATTTGGAACTCTAAATCCAACACGGTTTGTGCTAGCTTCTTGAAGTTTGACACAATAAAGTAGTTTCACGTTCTATCTCTATGTTTTGTTTCCTCTTGATGTAGCCCTAAGCAGTGACTGGCGAGAAACACTTTCATGGAAAGGGGTTGCCAAGCTTCCCAAAATTTCGAATCTCCAGAAATCTCAGCAAATATTTTTTCACCCAAACTGGATGATACTTTCAGGTAATGATCAGTACACTAAGGCGACTTGGTTCCCCAAATTTCGTTCTTCTATATTGAAGCGTTCGTTTCCAGTAACAGTTTGAATTTTTAGGTTTCACTCTGTTTTCTCCTATATTGATAGATGTATTTGGAACTCTAAATCCAACACGGTTTGTGCTAGCTTCTTGAAACTTGACACAATAAAGAAGTTTCACGTTCTATCTCTATGTTTTGTTTCCTCTTGATGTAGCCCTAAGCAGTGACTGGCGAGAAACACTTTCATGGAAAGGGGTTGCCAGGCTTCCCAAAATTACGAATCTCCAGAAATCTCAGCAAATATTTTTTCACCCAAACTGGATGATACTTTCAGGTAATGATAAGAACACTAATGCGACTTGGTTCCCCAAATTTCGTTCTTCTATGTTGAAGCGTTCGTTTCCAGTAACAGTTTGAATTTTTAGGTTTCACTCTGTTTTCTCCTATATTGATAGATGTATTTGGAATTCTAAATCCAACACGGTTTGTGCTAGCTTCTTGAAACTTCACACAATAAAGTAGTTTCACGTTCTATCTCTATGTTTTGTTTCCTCTTGATGTAGCCCGAAGCAGTGACTGGCGAGAAACACTTTCCTTGAAAGGGGTTGCCAGACTTCCCAGAATTACGAATCTCCAGAAATCTCAGCAAATATTTTTTCACCCAAACTGGATGATACTTTCAGGTAATGATCAGTACACTAAGGCGACTTGGTTCCCCAAATTTTGTTCTTCTATGTTGAAGTGTTCGTTTCCAGTAACAGTTTGAATTTTTAGGTTTCACTCTGTTTTCTCCTATATTGATAGATGTATTTGCAACTCTAAATCCAACACGGTTTGTGCTAGCTTCTTGAAGTTTGACACAATAAAGTAGTTTCACGTTCTATCTCTATGTTTTGTTTCCTCTTGATGTAGCCCTAAGCAGTGACTGGCGAGAAACTCTTTCATGGAAAGGGGTTGCCAGGCTTCCCAAAATTACGAATCTCCAGAAATCTCAGCAAATATTTTTTCACCCAAACAGGATGGTACTTTCAGGTAATGATCAGTACACTAAGGCGACTTGGTTCCCCAAATTTCGTTCTTCTATGATGAAGCGTTCGTTTCCAGTAACAGTTTGAATTTTTAGGTTTCACTCTGTTTTCTCCTATATTGATAGATGTATTTGGAACTCTAAATCCAACACGGTTTGTGCTAGCATCTTGAAACTTGACACAATAAAGTAGTTTCACGTTCTATCTCTATGTTTTGTTTCCTCTTGATGTAGCCCTAAGCTGTGACTGGCGAGAAACACTTTCATAGAAAGGGGTTGCCAGGCTCCCCAAAATTACGAATCTCCAGAAATCTCAGCAAATATTTTTTCAACCAAAATGGATGATACTTTCAGGTAATGATCAGTACACTAAGGCGACTTGCTTCCCCAGATTTCGTTCTTCTATGTTGAAGCGTTCGTTTCCAGTAACAGTTTGAATGTTTAGCTTTCACTCTGTTTTCTCCTATATTGATAGATGTATTTGGAACTCTAAATCCAACACGGTTTCTGCTAGCTTCTTTGAACTTGACACAATAAAGTAGTTTCAAGTTCTATCTCTATGTTTTGTTTCCTCTTGATGTAGCCCTAAGCAGTGACTGGCGAGAAACACTTTCATGGAAAGGGGTTGCCAAGCTTCCCAAAATTACGAATCTCCAGATATCTCAGCAAATCTTTTTTCACCCAAACTGGATGATACTTTCAGGTAATGATCAGTACACTAAGGCGACTTGGTTCCCCAAATTTCGTTCTTCTATGTTGAAGCGTTCGTTTCCAGTAACAGTTTGAATTTTTAGGTTTCACTCTGTTTTCTCGTATATTGATAGATGTATTTGGAACTCTAAATCCAACACGGTTTGTGCTAGCTTCTTGAAACTTGACACAATAAAGTAGTTTCACGTTCTATCTCTATGTTTTCTTTCCTCTTGATGTAGCCCTATGCAGTGACTGGCGAGAAACACTTTCATGGAAAGGGGTTGCCAGGCTTCCCAAAATTACGAATCTCCGGAAATCTCAGCAAATATTTTTTCACCCAAACTGGATGATACTTTCAGGTGTTGATCAGTACACTAAGGCGACTTGGTTCCCCAAATTTTGTTCTTCTATGTTGAAGCGTTCGTTTCCAGTAACAGTTTGAATTTTTAGGTTTCACTCTGTTTTCTCCTATATTGATAGATGTATTTGGAACTCTAAATCCACCACGGTTTATGCTAGCTTCTTGAAGCTTGACACAATAAAGTAGTTTCTCGTTCTATTTCTATGTTTTGTTTCCTCTTGATGTAGCCCTAAGCAGTGTCTGGTGAGAAACACTTTCATGGAAAGGGGTTGCCAGACTTACCAAAATTATGAATCTCCAGAAATCTCAGCAAATATTTTTTCACCCAAACTGGATGATACTTTCAGGTAATGATCAGTACACTAAGGCGACTTGGTTCCCCAAATTTCGTTCTTCTATGTTGAAGCGTACGTTTCCAGTAACAGTTTGAATCTTTAGCTTTCACTCTGTTTTCTCCTATATTGATAGATGTATTTGGAACTCTAAATCCAACACGGTTTGTGCTAGCTTCTTGAAACTTGACACAATAAAGTAGTTTCACGTTCTATCTCTATGTTTTCTTTCCTCTTGATGTAGCCCTATGCAGTGACTGGCAAGAAACTCTTTCATGGAAAGGGGTTGCCAGGCTTCCCAAAATTACGAATCTCCAGAAATCTCAGCAAATATTTTTTCACCCAAACTGGATGGTACTTTCAGGTAATGATCAGTACACTAAGGGGACTTGGTTCCCCAAATTTCGTTCTTCTATGATGAAGCGTTCGTTTCCAGTAACAGTTTGAATTTTTAGGTTTCACTCTGTTTTCTCCTATATTGATAGATGTATTTGGAACTCTAAATCCAACACGGTTTGTGCTAGCTTCTTGAAACTTCACACAATAAAGGAGTTTCACGTTCTATCTCTACATTTTGTTTCCTCTTGATGTAGCCCTAAGCAGTGACTGGTGAGAAACACTTTCATGGAAAGGGGTTGCCAAGCTTCCAAAAATTAAGAAACTCCAGAAATCTCAGCAAATCTTTTTTCACCCAAACTGGATGATACTTTCAGGTAATGATCAGTACACTAAGGCGACTTGGTTCCCCAAATTTCGTTCTTCTATGGTGAAGCGTTCGTTTCCAGTAACAGTTTGATTTTTGGTTTTACTCTTTTTTTTTCCTGTATTGATAGATGTATTTGGAACTCTAAATCCAACACGGTTTGTGCTAGCTTCTTGAAACTTGACACAATAAAGTAGTTTCACGTTCTATCTCTATGTTTTGTTTCCTCTTGATGTAGCCCTAAGCAGTGACTGGCGAGAAACACTTTCATGGAAAGGGGTTGCCAGATTTCCCAAATTTACGAATTTCCAGAAATCTCAGCAAATATTTTTTCACCCAAACTGGATGATACTTTCAGGTAATGATCAGTACACTAAGGCGACTTGGTTCCCCAAATTTCTTTCTTCTATGTTGATGTGTTCGTTTCCAGTAACAGTTTGAATTTTTAGGATTCACTCTGTTTTCTCCTATATTGATAGATGTATTTGGAACCCTAAATCCCACACGGTTTGAGCTAGCTTCTTGAAACTTGACGCAATAAAGTAGTTTCACGTTCATTCTCTATGTTTTCTTTCCTCTTTATGTAGCCCTAAGCAGTGACTGGCGAGAAACACTTTCATGGAAAGGGGTTGCCAGGCTCCCCAAAATTACGAATCTCCAGAAATCTCAGCAAATATTTTTTCAACCAAAATGGATGATACTTTCAGGTAATGATCAGTACACTAAGGCGACTTGCTTCCCCAGATTTCGTTCTTCTATGTTGAAGCGTTCGTTTCCAGTAACAGTTTGAATTTTTAGCTTTCACTCTGTGTTCTCCTATATTGATAGATGTATTTGGAACTCTAAATCCAACACGGTTTCTGCTAGCTTCTTTGAACTTGACACAATAATGCAGTTTCACGTTCTATCTCTATGTTTTGTTTCCTCTTGATGTAGCCCTAAGCAGTGACTGGTGAGAAACACTTTCATGGAAAGGGGTTGCCAAGCTTCCAAAAATTAAGAAACTCCAGAAATCTCAGCAAATCTTTTTTCACCCAAACTGGATGATACTTTCAGGTAATGATCAGTACACTAAGGCGACTTGGTTCCCCAAATTTCGTTCTTCTATGGTGAAGCGTTCGTTTCCAGTAACAGTTTGATTTTTGGTTTCACTCTGTTTTTTCCTATATTGATAGATGTATTTGGAACTCTAAATCCAACACGGTTTCTGCTAGCTTCTTTGAACTTGACACAATAAAGTAGTTTCACGTTCTATCTCTATGTTTTGTTTCCTCTTGATGTAGCCCTAAGCAGTGACTGGCGAGAAACACTTTCATGGAAAGGGGTTGCTAGGCTTCCCAAAATTACGAATCTCCAGAAATCTCAGCAAATATTTTTTCACCCAAACTAGATGATACTTTCAGATAATGATCAGTACACTAACGTGACGTGGTTCCCCAAATTTCGTTCTTCTATGTTGAAGCGTTCGTTTCCAGTAACAGTTTGAATTTTTAGGTTTCACTCTGTTTTCTCCTATATTGATAGATGTATTTGGAACTCTAAATCCAACACGGTTTGTGCTAGCTTCTTGAAGTTTGACACAATAAAGTAGTTTCACGTTCTATCTCTATGTTTTGTTTCCTCTTGATGTAGCCCTAAGCAGTGACTGGCGAGAAACACTTTCATGGAAAGGGGTTGCCAGGCTTCCCAAAATTACGAATCTCCAGAAACCTCAGTAAATATTTTTTCACCCAATCTGGATGATACTTTCAGGTAATGATCAGTACACTAAGGCGACTTGGTTCCCCAAATTTCGTTCTTCTATGTTGAAGCGTTCGTTTCCAGTAACAGTTTGAATTTTTAGCTTTCACTCTGTTTTCTCCTATATTGATCGATGTATTTGGAACTCTAAATACAACACGATTTGTGCAAGCATCTTGAAAATTGACACAATAAAGTAGTTTCACGTTCTATCTCTATGTTTTGTTTCCTCTTGATGTAGCCCTAAGCAGTGACTGGCGAGAAACACTTTCATGGAAAGGGGTTGCCAGGCTTACCAAAATTACGAATCTCCAGAAATCTCAGCAATATTTTTTCACCCAAACTGGATGATACTTTCAGGTAATGATCAGTACACTAAGGCGACTTGGTTCCCCAAATTTCTTTCTTCTTGTTGAAGCGTTCGTTTCCAGTAACAGTTTGAATTTTTAGGTTTCACTCTGTTTTCTCCTATATTGATCGATGTATTTGGAACTCTAAATCCAACACGGTTTGTGCAAGCTTCTTGAAATTTGACACAATAAAGTAGTTTCACGTTCTATCTCTATGTTTTGTTTCCTCTTGATGTAGCCCTAAGCAGTGTCTGGCGAGAAACACTTTCATGGAAAGGGGTTGCCAAGCTTCCCAAAATTACGAATCTCCAGAAATCTCAGCAAATATTTTTTCACCCAAACTCGATGATACTTTCAGGGAATGATCAGTACACTAAGGCGACTTGGTTCCCCAAATTTCGTTCTTCTATGTTGAAGCGTTCCTTTCCAGTAACAGTTTGAATTTTTAGCTTTCACTCCGTATTATCCTATATTGATAGATGTATTTGGAACTCTAAATCCAACACGGTTTGTGCTAGCTTCTTGAAACTTGACACAATAAAGTAGTTTCACGTTCTATCTCTATGTTTTGTTTCCTCTTGATGTAGCCCTAAGCAGTGACTGGCGAGAAACACTTTCATGGAAAGGGGTTGCCAGTCTTCCCAAAATTACGAATCTCCAGAAATCTCAGCAAATATTTTTTCACCCAAAATGGATGATACTTTCAGGTAATGATCAGTACACTAAGGCGACTTGGTTCCCCAAATTTCGTTCTTCTATGTTGAAGCGTTCGTTTCCAGTAACAGTTTGAATTTTTAAGTTTCACTCTGTTTTCTCCTATATTGATAGATGTATTTGTAACTGTAAATCCAACACGGTTTGTGCTAGCTTCTTGAAACTTGACACAATAAAGTAGTTTCCCGTTCTATCTATATGTTTTGTTTCCTCTTGATGTAGCCCTAAGCAGTGACTGGCGAGAAACACTTTCATGGAAAGGGGTTGCCAGGCTTCCCAAAATTACGAATCTCCAGAAATCTCAGCAAATATTTTTTCACCCAAACTGGATGATACTTTCAGGTAATGATCAATACACTAAGGCGACTTGGTTCCCCAAATTTCGTTCTTCTATGTTGAAGCGTTCGTTTCCAGTAACAGTTTGAATTTTTAGGTTTCACTCTGTTTTCTCCTATATTGATCGATGTATTTGGAACTCTAAATCCAACACGGTTTGTGCAAGCTTCTTGAAATTTGACACAATAAAGTAGTTTCACGTTCTATCTCTATGTTTTGTTTCCTCTTGATGTAGCCCTAAGCAGTGACTGGTGAGAAACACTTTCATGGAAAGGGGTTGCCAAGCTTCCAAAAATTACGAATCTCCAGAAATCTCAGCAAATCTTTTTTCACCCAAACTGGATGATACTTTCAGGTAATGATCAGTACACTAAGGCGACTTGGTTCCCCAAATTTCGTTCTTCTATGTTGAAGCGTTCGTTTCCAGTAACAGTTTGAATTTTTAGGTTTCACTCTGTTTTCTCCTATATTGATAGATGTATTTGGAACTCTAAATCCAACACGGTTTGTGCTAGCTTCTTGAAACTTGACACAATAAAGTAGTTTCACGTTCTATCTCTATGTTTTGTTTCCTCTTGATGTAGCCCTAAGCAGTGACTCGCGAGAAATACTTTCATGGAAAGGGGTTGCCAAGCTTCCCAAAATTACGAATCTCCAGAAATCTCAGCAAATATTTTTTCACCCAAAATGGATGATACTTTCAGGTAATGATCAGTACACTAAGGCGACTTGGTTCCCCAAATTTCATTTTTCTATGTTGAAGCGTTCGTTTCCAGTAACAGTTTGAATTTTCAGCTCTCACTCTGTTTTCTCCTATATTGATAGATGTATTTGGAACTCTAAATCCAACACGGTTTGTGCTAGCTTCTTGAAACTTGACACAATAAAGTAGTTTCCCATTCTATTTCTATGTTTTGTTTCCTCTTGATGTAGCCCTAAGCAGTGTCTGGCGAGAAACACTTTCATGGAAAGGGGTTGCCAGGCTTACCAAAATTATGAATCTCCAGAAATCTCAGCAAATATTTTTTCACCCAAACTGGATGATACTTTCAGGTAATGATCAGTACACTAAGGCGACTTGGTTCCCCAAATTTCGTTCTTCTATGTTGAAGCGTTCGTTTCCAGTAACAGTTTGAATTTTTAGGTTTCACTCTGTTTTCTCCTATATTGATAGATGTATTTGGAACTCTAAATCCACCACGGTTTGTGCTAGCTTCTTGAAGCTTGACACAATAAAGTAGTTTCTCGTTCTATTTCTATGTTTTGTTTCCTCTTGATGTAGCCCTAAGCAGTGTCTGGTGAGAAACACTTTCATGGAAAGGGGTTGCCAGACTTACCAAAATTATGAATCTCCAGAAATCTCATCAAATATTTTTTCACCCAAACTGGATGATACTTTCAGGTAATGATCAGTACACTACGGCGACTTGGTTCCCCAAATTTCGTTCTTCTATGTTGAAGCGTTCCTTTCCAGTAACAGTTTGAATTTTTAGCTTTCACTCTGTTTTCTCCTATATTGATAGATGTATTTGGAACTCTAAATTCAACACGGTTTCTGCTAGCTTCTTGAAACTTGACACAATAAAGTAGTTTCACGTTCTATCTCTATGTTTTGTTTCCTCTTGATGTAGCCCTAAGCAGTGACTGGCGAGAAACACTTTCATGGAAAGGGGTTGCCAAGCTTCCCAAAATTACGAATCTCCAGAAATCTCAGCAAATATTTTTTCACCCAAACTGGATGATACTTTCAGGTAATGATCAGTACACTAAGGCGACTTGGTTCCCCAAATTTCGTTCTTCTATGTTGAAGCGTTCGTTTCCAGTAACAGTTTGAAATTTTAAGTTTCTCTCTGTTTTCTCCTATATTGATAGATGTATTTGGAACTGTAAATCCAACACGGTTTGTGCTAGATTCTTGAATCTTGACACAATAAAGTAGTTTCCTGTTCTATCTCTATGTTTTGTTTCCTCTTGATGTAGCCCTAAGCAGTGTCTGGCCAGAAACACTTTCATGGAAAGGGGTTGCTAGCCTTCCCAAAATTATGAATCTCCAGAAATCTCAGCAAATATTTTTTCACCCAAACTTGATGATACTTTCAGGTAATGATCAGTACACTAATGCGACTTGCTTCCCCAAATTTCGTTCTTCTATGTTGAAGCGTTCGTTTCCAGTAACAGTTTGAATTTTTAGGTTTCACTCTGTTTTCTCCTATATTGATAGATGTATTTGGAACTCTAAATCCAACACGGTTTGTGCTAGCTTCTTGAAACTTGACACAATAAAGTAGTTTCACGTTCTATCTCTATGTTTTGTTTCCTCTTGATGTAGCCCTAAGCAGTGACTGGTGAGAAACACTTTCATGGAAAGGGGTTGCCAAGCTTCCAAAAATTTTGAATCTCCAGAATTCTCAGCAAATCTCTTTTCACCCAAACTGGATGATACTTTCAGGTAATGATCAGTACACTAAGGCGACTTGGTTCCCCAAATTTCTTTCTTCTATGTTGAAGCGTTCGTTTCCAGTGACAATTTGAATTTTTAGGTTTCACTCTGTTTTCTCCTATATTGATAGATGTATTTGGAACTCTAAATCCAACACGGTTTGTGCTAGCTTCTTGAAACTTCACACAATAAAGTACTTTCACGTTCTATCTCTATGTTTTGTTTCCTCTTGATGTAGCCCTAAGCAGTGACTGGCGAGAAACACTTTCATGGAAACGGGTTGCCAGACTTTCCAAAATTACGAATCTCCAGAAATCTCAGCAAATATTTTTTCACCGAAACTGGATGATACTTTCAGGTAATGATCAGTACACTAAGGCGACTTGGTTCCCCGAATTTCTTTCTTCTATGTTGAAGTGTTCGTTTCCAGTAACAGTTTGAATTTTTAGGATTCACTCTGTTTTCTCCTATATTGATAGATGTATTTGGAACTCTAAATCCAACACGGTTTGTGCTAGCTTCTTGAAACTTCACACAATAAAGTACTTTCACGTTCTATCTCTATGTTTTGTTTCCTCTTGATGTAGCCCTAAGCAGTGACTGGCGAGAAACACTTTCATGGAAAGGGGTTCCCAGTCTTCCCAAAATTACGAATCTCCGGAAATCTCAGCAAATATTTTTTCACCCAAACTGGATGATACTTTCAGGTGTTGATCAATACACTAAGGCGACTTGGTTCCCCAAATTTTGTTCTTCTATGTTGAAGCGTTCGTTTCCAGTAACAGTTTGAATTTTTAGGTTTCACTCTGTTTTCTCCTATATTGATAGATGTATTTGGAACTCTAAATCCAACACGGTTTGTGCTAGCTTCTTGAAGTTTGACACAATAAAGTAGTTTCACGTTCTATCTCTATGTTTTTTTTCCTCTTGATGTAGCCCTAAGCAGTGACTGGCGAGAAACACTTTCATGGAAAGGGGTTGCCAAGCTTCCAAAAATTACGAATCTCCAGAAATCTCAGCAAATATTTTTTCACACAAACTGGATGATACTTTCAGGTAATGATCAGTACACTAAGGCGACTTGGTTCCCCAAATTTCGTTCTTCTATGGTGAAGCGTTCGTTTCCAGTAACAGTTTGAATTTTTAGGTTTCACTCTGTTTTCTCCTATATTGATAGATGTATTTGGAACTCTAAATCCAACACGGTTTCTGCTAGCTTCTTTGAACTTGACACAATAAAGTAGTTTCATGTTCTATCTCTATGTTTTGTTTCCTCTTGATGTAGCCCTAAGCAGTGACTGGCGAGAAACACTTTCATGGAAAGGGGTTGCCAGGCTTCCCAAAATTACGAATCTCCAGAAATCTCAGCAAATATTTTTTCACCCAATCTGGATGATACTTTCAGGTAATGATCAGTACACTAACGTGACGTGGTTCCCCAAATTTCGTTCTTCTATGTTGAAGCGTTCGTTTCCAGTAACAGTTTGAATTTTTAGGTTTCAGTCTGTTTTCTCCTATATTGATAGATGTATTTGGAACTCTAAATCCAACACGGTTTGTGCTAGCTTCTTGAAACTTTACACAATAAAGTAGTTTCCCGTTCTATCTCTATATTTTGTTTCCTCTTGATGTAGCCCTAAGCAGTGACTGGCGAGAAACACTTTCATGGAAAGGGGTTGCCAGGCTTCCCAAAATTACGAATCTCCAGAAACCTCAGCAAATATTTTTTCACCCAATCTGGATGATACTTTCAGGTAATGATCAGTACACTAAGGCGACTTGGTTCCCCAAATTTCGTTCTTCTATGTTGAAGCGTTCGTTTCCAGTAACAGTTTGAATTTTTAGGTTTCACTCTGTTTTCTCCTATATTGATAGATGTATTTGGAACTCTAAATCCAACACGGTTTCTGCTAGCTTCTTTGAACTTGACACAATAAAGTAGTTTCACGTTCTATCTCTATGTTTTGTTTCCTCTTGATGTAGCCCTAAGCAGTGACTGGCGAGAAACACTTTCATGGAAAGGGGTTGCCAGGCTTCCCAAAATTACGAATCTCCAGAAATCTCAGCAAATATTTTTTCACCCAATCTGGATGATACTTTCAGGTAATGATCAGTACACTAACGTGACATGGTTCCCCAAATTTCGTTCTTCTATGTTGAAGCGTTCGTTTCCAGTAACAGTTTGAATTTTTAGGTTTCAGTCTGTTTTCTCCTATATTGATAGATGTATTTGGAACTCTAAATCCAACACGGTTTGTGCTAGCTTCTTGAAACTTTACACAATAAAGTAGTTTCCCGTTCTATCTCTATATTTTGTTTCCTCTTGATGTAGCCCTAAGGAGTGACTGGCGAGAAACACTTTCATGGAAAGGGGTTGCCAGGCTTCCCAAAATTACGAATCTCCAGAAACCTCAGCAAATATTTTTTCACCCAATCTGGATGATATTTTCAGGTAATGATCAGTACACTAAGGCGACTTGGTTCCCCAAATTTCGTTCTTCTATGTTGAAGCGTTCGTTTCCAGTAACAGTTTGAATTTTTAGGTTTCACTCTGTTTTCTCCTATATTGATAGATGTATTTGGAACTCTAAATCCAACACGGTTTGTGCTAGCTTCTTGAAACTTGACACAATAAAGTAGTTTCACGTTCTATCTCTATGTTTTGTTTCCTCTTGATGTAGCCCTAAGCAGTGACTGGCGAGAATCCCTTTCATGGAAAGTGTTGCCAGGCTTCCCAAAATTACGAAACTCCCGAAATCTCAGCAAATATTTTTTCACCCAAACTGGATGATACTTTCAGGTAATGATCAGTACACTAAGGCGACTTGGTTCCCCAAATTTCGTTCTTCTATGTTGAAGCGTTCGTTTCCAGTAACAGTTTGAATTTTTAGGTTTCACTCTGTTTTCTCCTATATTGATAGATGTATTTGGAACTCTAAATCCACCACGGTTTGTGCTAGCTTCTTGAAGCTTGACACAATAAAGTAGTTTCTCGTTCGATTTCTATGTTTTGTTTCCTCTTGATGTAGCCCTAAGCAGTGTCTGGTGAGAAACACTTTCATGGAAAGGGGTTGCCAGACTTACCAAAATTACGAAACTCCCGAAATCTCAGCAAATATTTTTTCACCCAAACTGGATGATACTTTCAGGTAATGATCAGTACACTAAGGCGACTTGGTTCCCCAAATTTCGTTCTTCTATGTTGAAGCGTTCGTTTCCAGTAACAGTTTGAATTTTTAGCTTTCACTCTGTTTTCTCCTATATTGATAGATGTATTTGGAACTCTAAATTCAACACGGTTTCTGCTAGCTTCTTGAAACTTGACACAATAAAGTAGTTTCACGTTCTATCTCTATGTTTTGTTTCCTCTTGATGTAGCCCTAAGCAGTGACTGGCGAGAAACACTTTCATGGAAAGGGGTTGCCAAGCTTCCCAAAATTACGAATCTCCAGACATCTCAGCAAATATTTTTTCACCCAAACTGGATGATACTTTCAGGTAATGATCAGTACACTAAGGCGACTTGGTTCCCCAAATTTCGTTCTTCTATGTTGAAGCGTTCGTTTCCAGTAACAGTTTGAAATTTTAAGTTTCTCTCTGTTTTCTCCTATATTGATAGATGTATTTGGAACTGTAAATCCAACACGGTTTGTGCTAGATTCTTGAATCTTGACACAATAAAGTAGTTTCCCGTTCTATCTCTATGTTTTGTTTCCTCTTGATGTAGCCCTAAGCAGTGTCTGGCCAGAAACACTTTCATGGAAAGGGGTTGCCAGCCTTCCCAAAATTATGAATCTCCAGAAATCTCAGCAAATATTTTTTCACCCAAACTGGATGATACTTTCAGGTAATGATCAGTACACTAAGGCGACTTGCTTCCCCAAATTTCGTTCTTCTATGTTGAAGCATTCGTTTCCAGTAACAGTTTGAATTTTTAGCTTTCACTCTGTTTTCTCCTATATTGATAGATGTATTTGGAACTCTAAATCCAACACGGTTTGTGCTAGCTTCTTGAAACTTGACACAATAAAGTAGTTTCACGTTCTATCTCTATGTTTTGTTTCCTCTTGATGTAGCCCTAAGCAGTGACTGGCGAGAAACACTTTCATGGAAAGGGGTTGCCAGACTTCCCAAAATTACGAATCTCCAGAAATCTCAGCAAATATTTTTTCACCCAAACTGGATGATACTTTCAGGTAATGATCAGTACACTAAGGCGACTTGGTTCCCCAAATTTCTTTCTTCTATGTTGAAGTGTTCGTTTCCAGTAACAGTTTGAATTTTTAGGATTCACTCTGTTTTCTCCTATATTGATAGATGTATTTGGAACTCTAAATCCAACACGGTTTGTGCTAGCTTCTTGAAACTTGACACAATAAAGTAGTTTCACGTTCTATCTCTATGTTTTCTTTCCACTTGATGTAGCCCTATGCAGTGACTGGCGAGAAACACTTTCATGGAAAGGGGTTCCCAGGCTTCCCAAAATTACGAATCTCCGGAAATCTCAGCAAATATTTTTTCACCCAAACTGGATGATACTTTCAGGTGTTGATCAATACACTAAGGCGACTTGGTTCCCCAAATTTTGTTCTTCTATGTTGAAGCATTCGTTTCCAGTAACAGTTTGAATTTTTAGGTTTCACTCTGTTTTCTCCTATATTTATAGATGTATTTGGAACTCTAAATCCAACACGGTTTGTGCTAGCTTCTTGAAGTTTGACACAATAAAGTAGTTTCACGTTCTATCTCTATGTTTTTTTTCCTCTTGATGTAGCCCTAAGTAGTGACTGGCGAGAAACACTTTCATGGAAAGGGGTTGCCAAGCTTCCAAAAATTACGAATCTCCAGAAATCTCAGCAAATATTTTTTCACACAAACTGGATGATACTTTCAGGTAATGATCAGTACACTAAGGCGACTTGGTTCCCCAAATTTCGTTCTTCTATGGTGAAGCGTTCGTTTCCAGTAACAGTTTGAATTTTTAGGTTTCACTCTGTTTTCTCCTATATTGATAGATGTATTTGGAACTCTAAATCCAACACGGTTTCTGCTAGCTTCTTTGAACTTGACACAATAAAGTAGTTTCACGTTCTATCTCTATGTTTTGTTTCCTCTTGATGTAGCCCTAAGCAGTGACTGGCGAGAAACACTTTCATGGAAAGGGGTTGCCAGGCTTCCCAAAATTACGAATCTCCAGAAATCTCAGCAAATATTTTTTCACCCAATCTGGATGATACTTTCAGGTAATGATCAGTACACTAACGTGACGTGGTTCCCCAAATTTCGTTCTTCTATGTTGAAGCGTTCGTTTCCAGTAACAGTTTGAATTTTTAGTATTCACTCTGTTTTCTCCTATATTGATAGATGTATTTAGAACTCTAAATCCACCACAATTGTGCTAGCTTCTTGAAGCTTGACACAATAAAGTAGTTTCTCGTTCTATTTCTATGTTTTGTTTCCTCTTGATGTAGCCCTAAGCAGTGTCTGGTGAGAAACACTTTCATGGAAAGGGGTTGCCAGACTTACCAAAATTATGAATCTCCAGAAATCTCAGCAAATATTTTTTCACCCAAACTGGATGATACTTTCAGGTAATGATCAGTACACTAAGGCGACTTGGTTCCCCAAATTTCGTTCTTCTATGTTGAAGCGTACATTTCCAGTAACAGTTTGAATTTTTAGCTTTCACTCTGTTTTCTCCTATATTGATAGATGTATTTGGAACTCTAAATCCAACACGGTTTGTGCTAGGTTCTTGAAACTTGACACAATAAAGTAGTTTCACGTTCTATCTCTATGTTTTCTTTCCTCTTGATGTAGCCCTATGCAGTGACTGGCGAGAAACACTTTCATGGAAAGGGGTTGCCAGGCTTCCCAAAATTACGAATCTCCGGAAATCTCAGCAAATATTTTTTCACCCAAACTGGATGATACTTTCAGGTGTTGATCAGTACACTAAGGCGACTTGGTTCCCCAAATTTTGTTCTTCTATGTTGAAGTGTTCGTTTCCAGTAACAGTTTGAATTTTTAGGTTTCACTCTGTTTTCTCCTATATTGATAGATGTATTTGCAACTCTAAATCCAACACAGTTTGTGCTAGCTTCTTGAAGTTTGACACAATAAATTAGTTTCACGTTCTATCTCTATGTTTTGTTTCCTCTTGATGTAGCCCTAAGCAGTGACTGGCGAGAAACTCTTTCATGGAAAGGGGTTGCCAGGCTTCCCAAAATTACGAATCTCCAGAAATCTCAGCAAATATTTTTTCACCCAAACTGGATGGTACTTTCAGGTAATGATCAGTACACTAAGGCGACTTGGTTCCCCAAATTTCGTTCTTCTATGACGAAGCGTTCGTTTCCAGTAACAGTTTGAATTTTTAGGTTTCACTCTGTTTTCTCCTATATTGATAGATGTATTTGGAACTCTAAATGAAACACGGTTTGTGCTAGCATCTTGAAACTTGACACAATAAAGTAGTTTCACGTTCTATCTCTATGTTTTGTTTCCTCTTGATGTAGCCCTAAGCAGTGACTGGCGAGAAACACTTTCATAGAAAGGGGTTGCCAGGCTCCCCAAAATTACGAATCTCCAGAAATCTCAGCAAATATTTTTTCAACCAAAATGGATGATACTTTCAGGTAATGATCAGTACACTAAGGCGACTTGCTTCCCCAGATTTCGTTCTCCTATGTTGAAGCGTTCGTTTCCAGTAACAGTATGAATTTTTAGCTTTCACTCTGTGTTCTCCTATATTGATAGATGTATTTGGAACTCTAAATCCAACACGGTTTCTGCTAGCTTCTTTGAACTTGACACAATAAAGTAGTTTCACGTTCTATCTCTATGTTTTGTTTCCTCTTGATGTAGCCCTAAGCAGTGACTGGCGAGAAACACTTTCATGGAAAGGGGTTGCTAAGCTTCCCAAAATTACGAATCTCCAGAAATCTCAGCAAATATTTTTTCACCCAAACTGGATGATACTTTCAGGTGTTGATCAGTACACTAAGGCGACTTGGTTCCCCAAATTTTGTTCTTCTATGTTGAAGTGTTCGTTTCTAGTAACAGTTTGAATTTTTAGGTTTCACTCTGTTTTCTCCTATATTGATAGATGTATTTGGAACTGTAAATCCAACACGGTTTGTGCTAGATTCTTGAATCTTGACACAATAAAGTAGTTTCCCGTTCTATCTCTATGTTTTGTTTCCTCTTGATGTAGCCTTAAGCAGTGTCTGGCCAGAAACACTTTCATGGAAAGGGGTTGCCAGCCTTCCCAAAATTATGAATCTCCAGAAATCTCAGCAAATATTTTTTCACCCAAACTGGATGACACTTTCAGGTAATGATCAGTACACTAAGGCGACTTGCTTCCCCAAATTTCGTTCTTCTATGTTGAAGCGTTCGTTTCCAGTAACAGTTTGAATTTTTAGGTTTCACTCTGTTTTCTCCTATATTGATAGATGTATTTGGAACTCTAAATCCAACACGGTTTGTGCTAGCTTCTTGAAACTTGACAAAATAAAGTAGTTTCAAATTCTATCTCTATGTTTTGTTTTCTCTTGATGTAGCCCTAAGCAGTGACTGGCGAGAAACACTTTCATGGAAAGGGGTTGCCAAGCTTCCAAAAATTTTGAATCTCCAGAAATCTCAGCAAATCTTTTTTCACCCAAACTGGATGATACTTTCAGGTAATGATCACTACACTAAGGCGACTTGGTTCCCCAAATTTCGTTCTTCTATGTTGAAGCGTTCGTTTCCAGTAACAGTTTGAATTTTTAGGTTTCACTCTGTTTTCTCCTATATTGATAGATGTATTTGGAACTCTAAATCAAACACGGTTTGTGCTAGCTTCTTGAAACTTCACACAATAAAGAAGTTTCACGTTCTATCTCTATGTTTTGTTTCCTCTTGATGTAGCCCTAAGCAGTGACTGGTGAGAAACACTTTCATGGAAAGGGGTTGCCAAGCTTCCAAAAATTAAGAAACTCCAGAAATCTCAGCAAATCTTTTTTCACCCAAACTGGATGATACTTTCAGGTAATGATCAGTACACTAAGGCGACTTGGTTCACCAAATTTCGTTCTTCTATGGTGAAGCGTTCGTTTCCAGTAACAGTTTGATTTTTGGTTTTACTCTTTTTTTTTCCTATATTGATAGATGTATTTGGAACTCTAAATCCAACACGGTTTGTGCTAGCTTCTTGAAACTTGACACAATAAAGTAGTTTCACGTTCTATCTCTATGTTTTGTTTCCTCTTGATGTAGCCCTAAGCAGTGACTGGCGAGAAACACTTTCATGGAAAGGGGTTGCCAGATTTCCCAAATTTACGAATTTCCAGAAATCTCAGCAAATATTTTTTCACCCAAACTGGATGATACTTTCAGGTAATGATCAGTACACTAAGGCGACTTGGTTCCCCAAATTTCTTTCTTCTATGTTGATGTGTTCGTTTCCAGTAACAGTTTGAATTTTTAGGATTCACTCAGTTTTCTCCTATATTGATAGATGTATTTGGAACCCTAAATCCCACACGGTTTGAGCTAGCTTCTTGAAACTTGACGCAATAAAGTAGTTTCACGTTCATTCTCTATGTTTTCTTTCCTCTTTATGTAGCCCTAAGCAGTGACTGGCGAGAAACACTTTAATGGAAAGGGGTTGCCAGGCTCCCCAAAATTACGAATCTCCAGAAATCTCAGCAAATATTTTTTCAACCAAAATGGATGATACTTTCAGGTAATGATCAGTACACTAAGGCAACTTGCTTCCCCAGATTTCGTTCTTCTATGTTGAAGCGTTCGTTTCCAGTAACAGTTTGAATTTTTAGCTTTCACTCTGTGTTCTCCTATATTGATAGATGTATTTGGAACTCTAAATCCAACACGGTTTCTGCTAGCTTCTTTGAACTTGACACAATAAAGTAGTTTCACGTTCTATCTCTATGTTTTGTTTCCTCTTGATGTAGCCCTAAGCAGTGACTGGCGAGAAACACTTTCATGGAAAGGGGTTGCTAAGCTTCCCAAAATTACGAATCTCCAGAAATCTCAGCAAATATTTTTTCACCCAAACTGGATGATACTTTCAGGTGTTGATCAGTACACTAAGGCGACTTGGTTCCCCAAATTTTGTTCTTCTATGTTGAAGTGTTCGTTTCTAGTAACAGTTTGAATTTTTAGGTTTCACTCTGTTTTCTCCTATATTGATAGATGTATTTGGAACTGTAAATCCAACACGGTTTGTGCTAGATTCTTGAATCTTGACACAATAAAGTAGTTTCCCGTTCTATCTCTATGTTTTGTTTCCTCTTGTTGTAGCCTTAAGCAGTGTCTGGCGAGAAACACTTTCATGGAAAGGGGTTGCCAGCCTTCCCAAAATTATGAATCTCCAGAAATCTCAGCAAATATTTTTTCACCCAAACTGGATGACACTTTCAGGTAATGATCAGTACACTAAGGCGACTTGCTTCCCCAAATTTCGTTCTTCTATGTTGAAGCGTTCGTTTCCAGTAACAGTTTGAATTTTTAGGTTTCACTCTGTTTTCTCCTATATTGATAGATGTATTTGGAACTCTAAATCCAACACGGTTTGTGCTAGCTTCTTGAAACTTGACAAAATAAAGTAGTTTCAAATTCTATCTCTATGTTTTGTTTTCTCTTGATGTAGCCCTAAGCAGTGACTGGCGAGAAACACTTTCATGGAAAGGGGTTGCCAAGCTTCCAAAAATTTTGAATCTCCAGAAATCTCAGCAAATCTTTTTTCACCCAAACTGGATGATACTTTCAGGTAATGATCACTACACTAAGGCGACTTGGTTCCCCAAATTTCGTTCTTCTATGTTGAAGCGTTCGTTTCCAGTAACAGTTTGAATTTTTAGGTTTCACTCTGTTTTCTCCTATATTGATAGATGTATTTGGAACTCTAAATCCAACACGGTTTGTGCTAGCTTCTTGAAACTTCACACAATAAAGAAGTTTCACGTTCTATCTCTATGTTTTGTTTCCTCTTGATGTAGCCCTAAGCAGTGACTGGTGAGAAACACTTTCATGGAAAGGGGTTGCCAAGCTTCCAAAAATTAAGAAACTCCAGAAATCTCAGCAAATCTTTTTTCACCCAAACTGGATGATACTTTCAGGTAATGATCAGTACACTAAGGCGACTTGGTTCCCCAAATTTCGTTCTTCTATGGTGAAGCGTTCGTTTCCAGTAACAGTTTGATTTTTGGTTTTACTCTTTTTTTTTCCTATATTGATAGATGTATTTGGAACTCTAAATCCAACACGGTTTGTGCTAGCTTCTTGAAACTTGACACAATAAAGTAGTTTCACGTTCTATCTCTATGTTTTGTTTCCTCTTGATGTAGCCCTAAGCAGTGACTGGCGAGAAACACTTTCATGGAAAGGGGTTGCCAGATTTCCCAAATTTACGAATTTCCAGAAATCTCAGCAAATATTTTTTCACCCAAACTGGATGATACTTTCAGGTAATGATCAGTACACTAAGGCGACTTGGTTCCCCAAATTTCTTTCTTCTATGTTGATGTGTTCGTTTCCAGTAACAGTTTGAATTTTTAGGATTCACTCAGTTTTCTCCTATATTGATAGATGTATTTGGAACCCTAAATCCCACACGGTTTGAGCTAGCTTCTTGAATCTTGACGCAATAAAGTAGTTTCACGTTCATTCTCTATGTTTTCTTTCCTCTTTATGTAGCCCTAAGCAGTGACTGGCGAGAAACACTTTAATGGAAAGGGGTTGCCAGGCTCCCCAAAATTACGAATCTCCAGAAATCTCAGCAAATATTTTTTCAACCAAAATGGATGATACTTTCAGGTAATGATCAGTACACTAAGGCAACTTGCTTCCCCAGATTTCGTTCTTCTATGTTGAAGCGTTCGTTTCCAGTAACAGTTTGAATTTTTAGCTTTCACTCTGTGTTCTCCTATATTGATAGATGTATTTGGAACTCTAAATCCAACACGGTTTCTGCTAGCTTCTTTGAACTTGACACAATAAAGTAGTTTCACGTTCTATCTCTATGTTTTGTTTCCTCTTGATGTAGCCCTAAGCAGTGACTGGCGAGAAACACTTTCATGGAAAGGGGTTGCTAAGCTTCCCAAAATTACGAATCTCCAGAAATCTCAGCAAATATTTTTTCACCCAAACTGGATGATACTTTCAGGTGTTGATCAGTACACTAAGGCGACTTGGTTCCCCAAATTTTGTTCTTCTATGTTGAAGTGTTCGTTTCCAGTAACAGTTTGAATTTTTAGGTTTCACTCTGTTTTCTCCTATATTTATACATGTATTTGGAACTCTAAATCCAACACGGTTTGTGCTAGCTTCTTGAAGTTTGACACAATAAAGTAGTTTCACGTTCTATCTCTATGTTTTGTTTCCTCTTGATGTAGCCCTAAGCAGTGACTGGCGAGAAACACTTTCATGGAAAGGGGTTGCCAAGCTTCCCAAAATTACGAATCTCCAGAAATCTCAGCAAATATTTTTTCACCCAAACTGGATGATACTTTCAGGTAATGATCAGTACACTAAGGCGACTTGGTTCCCCACATTTCGTTCTTCTATGTTGAAGCGTTCGTTTCCAGTAACAGTTTGAATTTTTAGGTTTCACTCTGTTTTCTCCTATATTGATAGATGTATTTGGAACTCTAAATCCACCACGGTTTGTGCTAGCTTCTTGAAGCTTGACACAATAAAGTAGTTTCCCGTTCTATTTCTATGTTTTGTTTCCTCTTGATGTAGCCCTAAGCAGTGTCTGGCGAGAAACACTTTCACGGAAAGGGGTTGCCAGACTTACCAAAATTATGAATCTCCAGAAATCTCAGCAAATATTTTTTCACCCAAACTTGATGATACTTTCAGGTAATGATCAGTACACTAAGGCGACTTGGTTCCCCAAATTTCGTTCTTCTATGTTGAAGCGTTCGTTTCCAGTAACAGTTTGAATTTTTAGGTTTCACTCTGTTTTCTCCTATATTGATAGATGTATTTGGTACTCTAAATCCAACACGGTTTCTGCTAGCTTCTTGAAACTTGACACAATAAAGTAGTTTCACGTTCTATCTCTATGTTTTGTTTCCTCTTGATGTAGCCCTAAGCAGTGACTGGCGAGAAACCCTTTCATGGAAAGGGGTTGCCAGGCTTCCTAAAATTACGAATCTCCAGAAATCTCAGCAAATATTTTTTCACCCAAACTGGATGATACTTTCAGGTAATGATCAGTACACTAAGGCGACTTGCTTCCCCAAATTTCGTTCTTCTATGTTGAAGCGTTCGTTTCCAGAAACAGTTTGAATTTTTAGCTTTCATTCTGTTTTCTCCTATATTGATAGATGTATTTGGAACTCTAAATCCAACACGGTTTGTGCTAGCTTCTTGAAACTTGACAAAATAAAGTAGTTTCACATTCTATCCCTATGTTTTGTTTCCTCTTGATGTAGCCCTAAGCAGTGACTGGAGAGAAACACTTTCATGGAAAGGGGTTGCCAAGCTTCCAAAAATATTGAATCTCCAGAAATCTCAGCAAATCTTTTTTCACCCAAACTGGATGATACTTTCAGGTGTTGATCAATAAACTAAGGCGACTTGGTTCCCCAAATTTCGTTCTTCTATGTTGAAGCGTTCGTTTCCAGTAACAGTTTGAATTTTTAGGTTTCACTCTGTTTTATCCTATATTGATAGATGTATTTGGAACTCTAAATCCAACACGGTTTGTGCTACCTTCTTGAAACTTCACACAATAAAGTACTTTCACGTTGTATCTCTATGTTTTGTTTCCTCTTGATGTAGCCCTAAGCAGTGACTTGCGAGAAACACTTTCATGGAAAGGGGTTGCCAGACTTCCCAAAATTACGAATCTCCAGAAATCTCAGCAAATATTTTTTCACCCAAACTGGATGATACTTTCAGGTAATGATCAGTACACTAAGGCGACTTGGTTCCCCAAATTTCTTTCTTCTATGTTGAAGTGTTCGTTTCCAGTAACAGTTTGAATTTTTAGGATTCACTCTGTTTTCTCCTATATTGATAGATGTATTTGGAAATCTAAATCCAACACGGATTGTGCTAGCTTCTTGAAACTTGACACAATAAAGTAGTTTCACGTTCTATCTCTATGTTTTCTTTCCTCTTGATGTAGCCCTATGCAGTGACTTGCGAGAAACACTTTCATGGAAAGGGATTGCCAGGCTTCCCAAAATTACGAATCTCCGGAAATCTCAGCAAATATTTTTTCACCCAAACTGGATGATACTTTCAGGTGTTGATCAATACACTAAGGCGACTTGGTTCCCCAAATTTTGTTCTTCTATGTTGAAGCGTTCGTTTCCAGTAACAGTTTGAATTTTTAGGTTTCACTCTGTTTTCTCCTATATTTATACATGTATTTGGAACTCTAAATCCAACACGGTTTGTGCTAGCTTCTTGAAGTTTGACACAATAAAGTAGTTTCACGTTCTATCTCTATGTTTTGTTTCCTCTTGATGTAGCCCTAAGCAGTGACTGGCGAGAAACACTTTCATGGAAAGGGGTTGCCAAGCTTCCCAAAATTTCGAATCTCCAGAAATCTCAGCAAATATTTTTTCACCCAAACTGGATGATACTTTCAGGTAATGATCAGTACACTAAGGCGACTTGGTTCCCCAAATTTCGTTCTTCTATGTTGAAGCGTTCGTTTCCAGTAACAGTTTGAATTTTTAGGTTTCACTCTGTTTTCTCCTATATTGATAGATGTATTTGGAACTCTAAATCCAACACGGTTTGTGCTAGCTTCTTGAAACTTGACACAATAAAGAAGTTTCACGTTCTATCTCTATGTTTTGTTTCCTCTTGATGTAGCCCTAAGCAGTGACTGGCGAGAAACACTTTCATGGAAAGGGGTTGCCAGGCTTCCCAAAATTACGAATCTCCAGAAATCTCAGCAAATATTTTTTCACCCAAACTGGATGATACTTTCAGGTAATGATAAGAACACTAATGCGACTTGGTTCCCCAAATTTCGTTCTTCTATGTTGAAGCGTTCGTTTCCAGTAACAGTTTGAATTTTTAGGTTTCACTCTGTTTTCTCCTATATTGATAGATGTATTTGGAATTCTAAATCCAACACGGTTTGTGCTAGCTTCTTGAAACTTCACACAATAAAGTAGTTTCACGTTCTATCTCTATGTTTTGTTTCCTCTTGATGTAGCCCGAAGCAGTGACTGGCGAGAAACACTTTCCTTGAAAGGGGTTGCCAGACTTCCCAGAATTACGAATCTCCAGAAATCTCAGCAAATATTTTTTCACCCAAACTGGATGATACTTTCAGGTAATGATCAGTACACTAAGGCGACTTGGTTCCCCAAATTTTGTTCTTCTATGTTGAAGTGTTCGTTTCCAGTAACAGTTTGAATTTTTAGGTTTCACTCTGTTTTCTCCTATATTGATAGATGTATTTGCAACTCTAAATCCAACACGGTTTGTGCTAGCTTCTTGAAGTTTGACACAATAAAGTAGTTTCACGTTCTATCTCTATGTTTTGTTTCCTCTTGATGTAGCCCTAAGCAGTGACTGGCGAGAAACTCTTTCATGGAAAGGGGTTGCCAGGCTTCCCAAAATTACGAATCTCCAGAAATCTCAGCAAATATTTTTTCACCCAAACAGGATGGTACTTTCAGGTAATGATCAGTACACTAAGGCGACTTGGTTCCCCAAATTTCGTTCTTCTATGATGAAGCGTTCGTTTCCAGTAACAGTTTGAATTTTTAGGTTTCACTCTGTTTTCTCCTATATTGATAGATGTATTTGGAACTCTAAATCCAACACGGTTTGTGCTAGCATCTTGAAACTTGACACAATAAAGTAGTTTCACGTTCTATCTCTATGTTTTGTTTCCTCTTGATGTAGCCCTAAGCTGTGACTGGCGAGAAACACTTTCATAGAAAGGGGTTGCCAGGCTCCCCAAAATTACGAATCTCCAGAAATCTCAGCAAATATTTTTTCAACCAAAATGGATGATACTTTCAGGTAATGATCAGTACACTAAGGCGACTTGCTTCCCCAGATTTCGTTCTTCTATGTTGAAGCGTTCGTTTCCAGTAACAGTTTGAATGTTTAGCTTTCACTCTGTTTTCTCCTATATTGATAGATGTATTTGGAACTCTAAATCCAACACGGTTTCTGCTAGCTTCTTTGAACTTGACACAATAAAGTAGTTTCAAGTTCTATCTCTATGTTTTGTTTCCTCTTGATGTAGCCCTAAGCAGTGACTGGCGAGAAACACTTTCATGGAAAGGGGTTGCCAAGCTTCCCAAAATTACGAATCTCCAGATATCTCAGCAAATCTTTTTTCACCCAAACTGGATGATACTTTCAGGTAATGATCAGTACACTAAGGCGACTTGGTTCCCCAAATTTCGTTCTTCTATGTTGAAGCGTTCGTTTCCAGTAACAGTTTGAATTTTTAGGTTTCACTCTGTTTTCTCGTATATTGATAGATGTATTTGGAACTCTAAATCCAACACGGTTTGTGCTAGCTTCTTGAAACTTGACACAATAAAGTAGTTTCACGTTCTATCTCTATGTTTTCTTTCCTCTTGATGTAGCCCTATGCAGTGACTGGCGAGAAACACTTTCATGGAAAGGGGTTGCCAGGCTTCCCAAAATTACGAATCTCCGGAAATCTCAGCAAATATTTTTTCACCCAAACTGGATGATACTTTCAGGTGTTGATCAGTACACTAAGGCGACTTGGTTCCCCAAATTTTGTTCTTCTATGTTGAAGCGTTCGTTTCCAGTAACAGTTTGAATTTTTAGGTTTCACTCTGTTTTCTCCTATATTGATAGATGTATTTGGAACTCTAAATCCACCACGGTTTATGCTAGCTTCTTGAAGCTTGACACAATAAAGTAGTTTCTCGTTCTATTTCTATGTTTTGTTTCCTCTTGATGTAGCCCTAAGCAGTGTCTGGTGAGAAACACTTTCATGGAAAGGGGTTGCCAGACTTACCAAAATTATGAATCTCCAGAAATCTCAGCAAATATTTTTTCACCCAAACTGGATGATACTTTCAGGTAATGATCAGTACACTAAGGCGACTTGGTTCCCCAAATTTCGTTCTTCTATGTTGAAGCGTACGTTTCCAGTAACAGTTTGAATCTTTAGCTTTCACTCTGTTTTCTCCTATATTGATAGATGTATTTGGAACTCTAAATCCAACACGGTTTGTGCTAGCTTCTTGAAACTTGACACAATAAAGTAGTTTCACGTTCTATCTCTATGTTTTCTTTCCTCTTGATGTAGCCCTATGCAGTGACTGGCAAGAAACTCTTTCATGGAAAGGGGTTGCCAGGCTTCCCAAAATTACGAATCTCCAGAAATCTCAGCAAATATTTTTTCACCCAAACTGGATGGTACTTTCAGGTAATGATCAGTAAACTAAGGGGACTTGGTTCCCCAAATTTCGTTCTTCTATGATGAAGCGTTCGTTTCCAGTAACAGTTTGAATTTTTAGGTTTCACTCTGTTTTCTCCTATATTGATAGATGTATTTGGAACTCTAAATCCAACACGGTTTGTGCTAGCTTCTTGAAACTTCACACAATAAAGGAGTTTCACGTTCTATCTCTACATTTTGTTTCCTCTTGATGTAGCCCTAAGCAGTGACTGGTGAGAAACACTTTCATGGAAAGGGGTTGCCAAGCTTCCAAAAATTAAGAAACTCCAGAAATCTCAGCAAATCTTTTTTCACCCAAACTGGATGATACTTTCAGGTAATGATCAGTACACTAAGGCGACTTGGTTCCCCAAATTTCGTTCTTCTATGGTGAAGCGTTCGTTTCCAGTAACAGTTTGATTTTTGGTTTTACTCTTTTTTTTTCCTATATTGATAGATGTATTTGGAACTCTAAATCCAACACGGTTTGTGCTAGCTTCTTGAAACTTGACACAATAAAGTAGTTTCACGTTCTATCTCTATGTTTTGTTTCCTCTTGATGTAGCCCTAAGCAGTGACTGGCGAGAAACACTTTCATGGAAAGGGGTTGCCAGATTTCCCAAATTTACGAATTTCCAGAAATCTCAGCAAATATTTTTTCACCCAAACTGGATGATACTTTCAGGTAATGATCAGTACACTAAGGCGACTTGGTTCCCCAAATTTCTTTCTTCTATGTTGATGTGTTCGTTTCCAGTAACAGTTTGAATTTTTAGGATTCACTCTGTTTTCTCCTATATTGATAGATGTATTTGGAACCCTAAATCCAACACGGTTTCTGCTAGCTTCTTGAAACTTGACGCAATAAAGTAGTTTCACGTTCATTCTCTATGTTTTCTTTCCTCTTTATGTAGCCCTAAGCAGTGACTGGCGAGAAACACTTTCATGGAAAGGGGTTGCCAGGCTCCCCAAAATTACGAATCTCCAGAAATCTCAGCAAATATTTTTTCAACCAAAATGGATGATACTTTCAGGTAATGATCAGTACACTAAGGCGACTTGCTTCCCCAGATTTCGTTCTTCTATGTTGAAGCGTTCGTTTCCAGTAACAGTTTGAATTTTTAGCTTTCACTCAGTGTTCTCCTATATTGATAGATGTATTTGGAACTCTAAATCCAACACGGTTTCTGCTAGCTTCTTTGAACTTGACACAATAATGTAGTTTCACGTTCTATCTCTATGTTTTGTTTCCTCTTGATGTAGCCCTAAGCAGTGACTGGTGAGAAACACTTTCATGGAAAGGGGTTGCCAAGCTTCCAAAAATTAAGAAACTCCAGAAATCTCAGCAAATCTTTTTTCACCCAAACTGGATGATACTTTCAGGTAATGATCAGTACACTAAGGCGACTTGGTTCCCCAAATTTCGTTCTTCTATGGTGAAGCGTTCGTTTCCAGTAACAGTTTGATTTTTGGTTTCACTCTGTTTTTTCCTATATTGATAGATGTATTTGGAACTCTAAATCCAACACGGTTTGTGCTAGCTTCTTGAAACTTGACACAATAAAGTAGTTTCACGTTCTATCTCTATGTTTTGTTTCCTTTTGATGTAGCCCTAAGCAGTGACTGGCGAGAAACACTTTCATGGAAAGGGGTTGCCAGATTTCCCAAATTTACGAATTTCCAGAAATCTCAGCAAATATTTTTTCACCCAAAATGGATGATACTTTCAGGTAATGATCAGTACACTAATACGACTTGGTTCCCCAAATTTCGTTCTTCTATGTTGAAGCGTTCGTTTCCAGTAACAGTTTGAATTTTTAGGTTTCACTCTGTTTTCTCCTATATTGATAGATGTATTTGGAACTCTAAATCCAACACGGTTTCTGCTAGCTTCTTTGAACTTGACACAATAAAGTAGTTTCACGTTCTATCTCTATGTTTTGTTTCCTCTTGATGTAGCCCTAAGCAGTGACTGGCGAGAAACACTTTCATGGAAAGGGGTTGCTAGGCTTCCCAAAATTACGAATCTCCAGAAATCTCAGCAAATATTTTTTCACCCAAACTAGATGATACTTTCAGATAATGATCAGTACACTAACGTGACGTGGTTCCCCAAATTTCGTTCTTCTATGTTGAAGCGTTCGTTTCCAGTAACAGTTTGAATTTTTAGGTTTCACTCTGTTTTCTCCTATATTGATAGATGTATTTGGAACTCTAAATCCAACACGGTTTGTGCTAGCTTCTTGAAGTTTGACACAATAAAGTAGTTTCACGTTCTATCTCTATGTTTTGTTTCCTCTTGATGTAGCCCTAAGCAGTGACTGGCGAGAAACACTTTCATGGAAAGGGGTTGCCAGGCTTCCCAAAATTACGAATCTCCAGAAACCTCAGTAAATATTTTTTCACCCAATCTGGATGATACTTTCAGGTAATGATCAGTACACTAAGGCGACTTGGTTCCCCAAATTTCGTTCTTCTATGTTGAAGCGTTCGTTTCCAGTAACAGTTTGAATTTTTAGCTTTCACTCTGTTTTCTCCTATATTGATCGATGTATTTGGAACTCTAAATACAACACGATTTGTGCAAGCATCTTGAAAATTGACACAATAAAGTAGTTTCACGTTCTATCTCTATGTTTTGTTTCCTCTTGATGTAGCCCTAAGCAGTGACTGGCGAGAAACACTTTCATGGAAAGGGGTTGCCAGGCTTACCAAAATTACGAATCTCCAGAAATCTCAGCAATATTTTTTCACCCAAACTGGATGATACTTTCAGGTAATGATCAGTACACTAAGGCGACTTGGTTCCCCAAATTTCTTTCTTCTATGTTGAAGCGTTCGTTTCCAGTAACAGTTTGAATTTTTAGGTTTCACTCTGTTTTCTCCTATATTGATCGATGTATTTGGAACTCTAAATCCAACACGGTTTGTGCAAGCTTCTTGAAATTTGTCACAATAAAGTAGTTTCACGTTCTATCTCTATGTTTTGTTTCCTCTTGATGTAGCCCTAAGCAGTGTCTGGCGAGAAACACTTTCATGGAAAGGGGTTGCCAAGCTTCCCAAAATTACGAATCTCCAGAAATCTCAGCAAATATTTTTTCACCCAAACTCGATGATACTTTCAGGGAATGATCAGTACACTAAGGCGACTTGGTTCCCCAAATTTCGTTCTTCTATGTTGAAGCGTTCCTTTCCAGTAACAGTTTGAATTTTTAGCTTTCACTCCGTATTATCCTATATTGATAGATGTATTTGGAACTCTAAATCCAACACGGTTTGTGCTAGCTTCTTGAAACTTGACACAATAAAGTAGTTTCACGTTCTATCTCTATGTTTTGTTTCCTCTTGATGTAGCCCTAAGCAGTGACTGGCGAGAAACACTTTCATGGAAAGGGGTTGCCAGTCTTCCCAAAATTACGAATCTCCAGAAATCTCAGCAAATATTTTTTCACCCAAAATGGATGATACTTTCAGGTAATGATCAGTACACTAAGGCGACTTGGTTCCCCAAATTTCGTTCTTCTATGTTGAAGCGTTCGTTTCCAGTAACAGTTTGAATTTTTAAGTTTCACTCTGTTTTCTCCTATATTGATAGATGTATTTGTAACTGTAAATCCAACACGGTTTGTGCTAGCTTCTTGAAACTTGACACAATAAAGTAGTTTCCCGTTCTATCTATATGTTTTGTTTCCTCTTGATGTAGCCCTAAGCAGTGACTGGCGAGAAACACTTTCATGGAAAGGGGTTGCCAGGCTTCCCAAAATTACGAATCTCCAGAAATCTCAGCAAATATTTTTTCACCCAAACTGGATGATACTTTCAGGTAATGATCAATACACTAAGGCGACTTGGTTCCCCAAATTTCGTTCTTCTATGTTGAAGCGTTCGTTTCCAGTAACAGTTTGAATTTTTAGGTTTCACTCTGTTTTCTCCTATATTGATCGATGTATTTGGAACTCTAAATCCAACACGGTTTGTGCAAGCTTCTTGAAATTTGACACAATAAAGTAGTTTCACGTTCTATCTCTATGTTTTGTTTCCTCTTGATGTAGCCCTAAGCAGTGACTGGTGAGAAACACTTTCATGGAAAGGGGTTGCCAAGCTTCCAAAAATTACGAATCTCCAGAAATCTCAGCAAATCTTTTTTCACCCAAACTGGATGATACTTTCAGGTAATGATCAGTACACTAAGGCGACTTGGTTCCCCAAATTTCGTTCTTCTATGTTGAAGCGTTCGTTTCCAGTAACAGTTTGAATTTTTAGGTTTCACTCTGTTTTCTCCTATATTGATAGATGTATTTGGAACTCTAAATCCAACACGGTTTGTGCTAGCTTCTTGAAACTTGACACAATAAAGTAGTTTCACGTTCTATCTCTATGTTTTGTTTCCTCTTGATGTAGCCCTAAGCAGTGACTCGCGAGAAATACTTTCATGGAAAGGGGTTGCCAAGCTTCCCAAAATTACGAATCTCCAGAAATCTCAGCAAATATTTTTTCACCCAAAATGGATGATACTTTCAGGTAATGATCAGTACACTAAGGCGACTTGGTTCCCCAAATTTCATTTTTCTATGTTGAAGCGTTCGTTTCCAGTAACAGTTTGAATTTTCAGCTCTCACTCTGTTTTCTCCTATATTGATAGATGTATTTGGAACTCTAAATCCAACACGGTTTGTGCTAGCTTCTTGAAACTTGACACAATAAAGTAGTTTCCCATTCTATTTCTATGTTTTGTTTCCTCTTGATGTAGCCCTAAGCAGTGTCTGGCGAGAAACACTTTCATGGAAAGGGGTTGCCAGGCTTACCAAAATTATGAATCTCCAGAAATCTCAGCAAATATTTTTTCACCCAAACTGGATGATACTTTCAGGTAATGATCAGTACACTAAGGCGACTTGGTTCCCCAAATTTCGTTCTTCTATGTTGAAGCGTTCGTTTCCAGTAACAGTTTGAAATTTTAAGTTTCACTCTGTTTTCTCCTATATTGATAGATGTATTTGGAACTCTAAATCCAACACGGTTTGTGCTAGCTTCTTGAAACTTCACACAATAAAGTACTTTCACGTTCTATCTCTATGTTTTGTTTCCTCTTGATGTAGCCCTAAGCAGTGACTGGCGAGAAACACTTTCATGGAAACGGGTTGCCAGACTTTCCAAAATTACGAATCTCCAGAAATCTCAGCAAATATTTTTTCACCGAAACTGGATGATACTTTCAGGTAATGATCAGTACACTAAGGCGACTTGGTTCCCCGAATTTCTTTCTTCTATGTTGAAGTGTTCGTTTCCAGTAACAGTTTGAATTTTTAGGATTCACTCTGTTTTCTCCTATATTGATAGATGTATTTGGAACTCTAAATCCAACACGGTTTGTGCTAGCTTCTTGAAACTTCACACAATAAAGTACTTTCACGTTCTATCTCTATGTTTTGTTTCCTCTTGATGTAGCCCTAAGCAGTGACTGGCGAGAAACACTTTCATGGAAAGGGGTTCCCAGGCTTCCCAAAATTACGAATCTCCGGAAATCTCAGCAAATATTTTTTCACCCAAACTGGATGATACTTTCAGGTGTTGATCAATACACTAAGGCGACTTGGTTCCCCAAATTTTGTTCTTCTATGTTGAAGCGTTCGTTTCCAGTAACAGTTTGAATTTTTAGGTTTCACTCTGTTTTCTCCTATATTGATAGATGTATTTGGAACTCTAAATCCAACACGGTTTGTGCTAGCTTCTTGAAGTTTGACACAATAAAGTAGTTTCACGTTCTATCTCTATGTTTTTTTTCCTCTTGATGTAGCCCTAAGCAGTGACTGGCGAGAAACACTTTCATGGAAAGGGGTTGCCAAGCTTCCAAAAATTACGAATCTCCAGAAATCTCAGCAAATATTTTTTCACACAAACTGGATGATACTTTCAGGTAATGATCAGTACACTAAGGCGACTTGGTTCCCCAAATTTCGTTCTTCTATGGTGAAGCGTTCGTTTCCAGTAACAGTTTGAATTTTTAGGTTTCACTCTGTTTTCTCCTATATTGATAGATGTATTTGGAACTCTAAATCCAACACGGTTTCTGCTAGCTTCTTTGAACTTGACACAATAAAGTAGTTTCATGTTCTATCTCTATGTTTTGTTTCCTCTTGATGTAGCCCTAAGCAGTGACTGGCGAGAAACACTTTCATGGAAAGGGGTTGCCAGGCTTCCCAAAATTACGAATCTCCAGAAATCTCAGCAAATATTTTTTCACCCAATCTGGATGATACTTTCAGGTAATGATCAGTACACTAACGTGACGTGGTTCCCCAAATTTCGTTCTTCTATGTTGAAGCGTTCGTTTCCAGTAACAGTTTGAATTTTTAGGTTTCAGTCTGTTTTCTCCTATATTGATAGATGTATTTGGAACTCTAAATCCAACACGGTTTGTGCTAGCTTCTTGAAACTTTACACAATAAAGTAGTTTCCCGTTCTATCTCTATATTTTGTTTCCTCTTGATGTAGCCCTAAGCAGTGACTGGCGAGAAACACTTTCATGGAAAGGGGTTGCCAGGCTTCCCAAAATTACGAATCTCCAGAAACCTCAGCAAATATTTTTTCACCCAATCTGGATGATACTTTCAGGTAATGATCAGTACACTAAGGCGACTTGGTTCCCCAAATTTCGTTCTTCTATGTTGAAGCGTTCGTTTCCAGTAACAGTTTGAATTTTTAGGTTTCACTCTGTTTTCTCCTATATTGATAGATGTATTTGGAACTCTAAATCCAACACGGTTTGTGCTAGCTTCTTGAAACTTGACACAATAAAGTAGTTTCACGTTCTATCTCTATGTTTTGTTTCCTCTTGATGTAGCCCTAAGCAGTGACTGGCGAGAATCCCTTTCATGGAAAGTGTTGCCAGGCTTCCCAAAATTACGAAACTCCCGAAATCTCAGCAAATATTTTTTCACCCAAACTGGATGATACTTTCAGGTAATGATCAGTACACTAAGGCGACTTGGTTCCCCAAATTTCGTTCTTCTATGTTGAAGCGTTCGTTTCCAGTAACAGTTTGAATTTTTAGGTTTCACTCTGTTTTCTCCTATATTGATAGATGTATTTGGAACTCTAAATCCACCACGGTTTGTGCTAGCTTCTTGAAGCTTGACACAATAAAGTAGTTTCTCGTTCGATTTCTATGTTTTGTTTCCTCTTGATGTAGCCCTAAGCAGTGTCTGGTGAGAAACACTTTCATGGAAAGGGGTTGCCAGACTTACCAAAATTACGAAACTCCCGAAATCTCAGCAAATATTTTTTCACCCAAACTGGATGATACTTTCAGGTAATGATCAGTACACTAAGGCGACTTGGTTCCCCAAATTTCGTTCTTCTATGTTGAAGCGTTCGTTTCCAGTAACAGTTTGAATTTTTAGCTTTCACTCTGTTTTCTCCTATATTGATAGATGTATTTGGAACTCTAAATTCAACACGGTTTCTGCTAGCTTCTTGAAACTTGACACAATAAAGTAGTTTCACGTTCTATCTCTATGTTTTGTTTCCTCTTGATGTAGCCCTAAGCAGTGACTGGCGAGAAACACTTTCATGGAAAGGGGTTGCCAAGCTTCCCAAAATTACGAATCTCCAGACATCTCAGCAAATATTTTTTCACCCAAACTGGATGATACTTTCAGGTAATGATCAGTACACTAAGGCGACTTGGTTCCCCAAATTTCGTTCTTCTATGTTGAAGCGTTCGTTTCCAGTAACAGTTTGAAATTTTAAGTTTCTCTCTGTTTTCTCCTATATTGATAGATGTATTTGGAACTGTAAATCCAACACGGTTTGTGCTAGATTCTTGAATCTTGACACAATAAAGTAGTTTCCCGTTCTATCTCTATGTTTTGTTTCCTCTTGATGTAGCCCTAAGCAGTGTCTGGCCAGAAACACTTTCATGGAAAGGGGTTGCCAGCCTTCCCAAAATTATGAATCTCCAGAAATCTCAGCAAATATTTTTTCACCCAAACTGGATGATACTTTCAGGTAATGATCAGTACACTAAGGCAACTTGCTTCCCCAAATTTCGTTCTTCTATGTTGAAGCATTCGTTTCCAGTAACAGTTTGAATTTTTAGCTTTCACTCTGTTTTCTCCTATATTGATAGATGTATTTGGAACTCTAAATCCAACACGGTTTGTGCTAGCTTCTTGAAACTTGACACAATAAAGTAGTTTCACGTTCTATCTCTATGTTTTGTTTCCTCTTGATGTAGCCCTAAGCAGTGACTGGTGAGAAACACTTTCATGGAAAGGGGTTGCCAAGCTTCCAAAAATTTTGAATCTCCAGAATTCTCAGCAAATTTTTTTTCACCCAAACTGGATGATACTTTCAGGTAATGATCAGTACACTAAGGCGACTTGGTTCCCCAAATTTTGTTCTTCTATGTTGAAGCGTTCGTTTCCAGTGACAATTTGAATTTTTAGGTTTCACTCTGTTTTCTCCTATATTGATAGATGTATTTGGAACTCTAAATCCAACACGGTTTGTGCTAGCTTCTTGAAACTTCACACAATTAAGTACTTTCACGTTCTATCTCTATGTTTTGTTTCCTCTTGATGTAGCCCTAAACAGTGACTGGCGAGAAACACTTTCATGGAAAGGGGTTGCCAGACTTCCCAAAATTACGAATCTCCAGAAATCTCAGCAAATATTTTTTCACCCAAACTGGATGATACTTTCAGGTAATGATCAGTACACTAAGGCGACTTGGTTCCCCAAATTTCTTTCTTCTATGTTGAAGTGTTCGTTTCCAGTAACAGTTTGAATTTTTAGGATTCACTCTGTTTTCTCCTATATTGATAGATGTATTTGGAACTCTAAATCCAACACGGTTTGTGCTAGCTTCTTGAAACTTGACACAATAAAGTAGTTTCACGTTCTATCTCTATGTTTTCTTTCCACTTGATGTAGCCCTATGCAGTGACTGGCGAGAAACACTTTCATGGAAAGGGGTTCCCAGGCTTCCCAAAATTACGAATCTCCGGAAATCTCAGCAAATATTTTTTCACCCAAACTGGATGATACTTTCAGGTGTTGATCAATACACTAAGGCGACTTGGTTCCCCAAATTTTGTTCTTCTATGTTGAAGCATTCGTTTCCAGTAACAGTTTGAATTTTTAGGTTTCACTCTGTTTTCTCCTATATTTATAGATGTATTTGGAACTCTAAATCCAACACGGTTTGTGCTAGCTTCTTGAAGTTTGACACAATAAAGTAGTTTCATGTTCTATCTCTATGTTTTTTTTCCTCTTGATGTAGCCCTAAGCAGTGACTGGCGAGAAACACTTTCATGGAAAGGGGTTGCCAAGCTTCCAAAAATTACGAATCTCCAGAAATCTCAGCAAATATTTTTTCACACAAACTGGATGATACTTTCAGGTAATGATCAGTACACTAAGGCGACTTGGTTCCCCAAATTTCGTTCTTCTATGGTGAAGCGTTCGTTTCCAGTAACAGTTTGAATTTTTAGGTTTCACTCGGTTTTCTCCTATATTGATAGATGTATTTGGAACTCTAAATCCAACACGGTTTCTGCTAGCTTCTTTGAACTTGACACAATAAAGTAGTTTCACGTTCTATCTCTATGTTTTGTTTCCTCTTGATGTAGCCCTAAGCAGTGACTGGCGAGAAACACTTTCATGGAAAGGGGTTGCCAGGCTTCCCAAAATTACGAATCTCCAGAAATCTCAGCAAATATTTTTTCACCCAATCTGGATGATACTTTCAGGTAATGATCAGTACACTAACGTGACGTGGTTCCCCAAATTTCGTTCTTCTATGTTGAAGCGTTCGTTTCCAGTAACAGTTTGAATTTTTAGTATTCACTCTGTTTTCTCCTATATTGATAGATGTATTTAGAACTCTAAATCCACCACAATTGTGCTAGCTTCTTGAAGCTTGACACAATAAAGTAGTTTCTCGTTCTATTTCTATGTTTTGTTTCCTCTTGATGTAGCCCTAAGCAGTGTCTGGTGAGAAACACTTTCATGGAAAGGGGTTGCCAGACTTACCAAAATTATGAATCTCCAGAAATCTCAGCAAATATTTTTTCACCCAAACTGGATGATACTTTCAGGTAATGATCAGTACACTAAGGCGACTTGGTTCCCCAAATTTCGTTCTTCTATGTTGAAGCGTACATTTCCAGTAACAGTTTGAATTTTTAGCTTTCACTCTGTTTTCTCCTATATTGATAGATGTATTTGGAACTCTAAATCCAACACGGTTTGTGCTAGGTTCTTGAAACTTGACACAATAAAGTAGTTTCACGTTCTATCTCTATGTTTTCTTTCCTCTTGATGTAGCCCTATGCAGTGACTGGCGAGAAACACTTTCATGGAAAGGGGTTGCCAGGCTTCCCAAAATTACGAATCTCCGGAAATCTCAGCAAATATTTTTTCACCCAAACTGGATGATACTTTCAGGTGTTGATCAGTACACTAAGGCGACTTGGTTCCCCAAATTTTGTTCTTCTATGTTGAAGTGTTCGTTTCTAGTAACAGTTTGAATTTTTAGGTTTCACTCTGTTTTCTCCTATATTGATAGATGTATTTGCAACTCTAAATCCAACACAGTTTGTGCTAGCTTCTTGAAGTTTGACACAATAAAGTAGTTTCACGTTCTATCTCTATGTTTTGTTTCCTCTTGATGTAGCCCTAAGCAGTGACTGGCGAGAAACTCTTTCATGGAAAGGGGTTGCCAGGCTTCCCAAAATTACGAATCTCCAGAAATCTCAGCAAATATTTTTTCACCCAAACTGGATGGTACTTTCAGGTAATGATCAGTACACTAAGGCGACTTGGTTCCCCAAATTTCGTTCTTCTATGATGAAGCGTTCGTTTCCAGTAACAGTTTGAATTTTTAGGTTTCACTCTGTTTTCTCCTATATTGATAGATGTATTTGGAACTCTAAATGAAACACGGTTTGTGCTAGCATCTTGAAACTTGACACAATAAAGTAGTTTCACGTTCTATCTCTATGTTTTGTTTCCTCTTGATGTAGCCCTAAGCAGTGACTGGCGAGAAACACTTTCATAGAAAGGGGTTGCCAGGCTCCCCAAAATTACGAATCTCCAGAAATCTCAGCAAATATTTTTTCAACCAAAATGGATGATACTTTCAGGTAATGATCAGTACACTAAGGCGACTTGCTTCCCCAGATTTCGTTCTCCTATGTTGAAGCGTTCGTTTCCAGTAACAGTTTGAATTTTTAGCTTTCACTCTGTGTTCTCCTATATTGATAGATGTATTTGGAACTCTAAATCCAACACGGTTTCTGCTAGCTTCTTTGAACTTGACACAATAAAGTAGTTTCACGTTCTATCTCTATGTTTTGTTTCCTCTTGATGTAGCCCTAAGCAGTGACTGGCGAGAAACACTTTCATGGAAAGGGGTTGCTAAGCTTCCCAAAATTACGAATCTCCAGAAATCTCAGCAAATATTTTTTCACCCAAACTGGATGATACTTTCAGGTGTTGATCAGTACACTAAGGCGACTTGGTTCCCCAAATTTTGTTCTTCTATGTTGAAGTGTTCGTTTCTAGTAACAGTTTGAATTTTTAGGTTTCACTCTGTTTTCTCCTATATTGATAGATGTATTTGGAACTGTAAATCCAACACGGTTTGTGCTAGATTCTTGAATCTTGACACAATAAAGTAGTTTCCCGTTCTATCTCTATGTTTTGTTTCCTCTTGATGTAGCCTTAAGCAGTGTCTGGCCAGAAACACTTTCATGGAAAGGGGTTGCCAGCCTTCCCAAAATTATGAATCTCCAGAAATCTCAGCAAATATTTTTTCACCCAAACTGGATGACACTTTCAGGTAATGATCAGTACACTAAGGCGACTTGCTTCCCCAAATTTCGTTCTTCTATGTTGAAGCGTTCGTTTCCAGTAACAGTTTGAATTTTTAGGTTTCACTCTGTTTTCTCCTATATTGATAGATGTATTTGGAACTCTAAATCCAACACGGTTTGTGCTAGCTTCTTGAAACTTGACAAAATAAAGTAGTTTCAAATTCTATCTCTATGTTTTGTTTTCTCTTGATGTAGCCCTAAGCAGTGACTGGCGAGAAACACTTTCATGGAAAGGGGTTGCCAAGCTTCCAAAAATTTTGAATCTCCAGAAATCTCAGCAAATCTTTTTTCACCCAAACTGGATGATACTTTCAGGTAATGATCACTACACTAAGGCGACTTGGTTCCCCAAATTTCGTTCTTCTATGTTGAAGCGTTCGTTTCCAGTAACAGTTTGAATTTTTAGGTTTCACTCTGTTTTCTCCTATATTGATAGATGTATTTGGAACTCTAAATCCAACACGGTTTGTGCTAGCTTCTTGAAACTTCACACAATAAAGAAGTTTCACGTTCTATCTCTATGTTTTGTTTCCTCTTGATGTAGCCCTAAGCAGTGACTGGTGAGAAACACTTTCATGGAAAGGGGTTGCCAAGCTTCCAAAAATTAAGAAACTCCAGAAATCTCAGCAAATCTTTTTTCACCCAAACTGGATGATACTTTCAGGTAATGATCAGTACACTAAGGCGACTTGGTTCACCAAATTTCGTTCTTCTATGGTGAAGCGTTCGTTTCCAGTAACAGTTTGATTTTTGGTTTTACTCTTTTTTTTTCCTATATTGATAGATGTATTTGGAACTCTAAATCCAACACGGTTTGTGCTAGCTTCTTGAAACTTGACACAATAAAGTAGTTTCACGTTCTATCTCTATGTTTTGTTTCCTCTTGATGTAGCCCTAAGCAGTGACTGGCGAGAAACACTTTCATGGAAAGGGGTTGCCAGATTTCCCAAATTTACGAATTTCCAGAAATCTCAGCAAATATTTTTTCACCCAAACTGGATGATACTTTCAGGTAATGATCAGTACACTAAGGCGACTTGGTTCCCCAAATTTCTTTCTTCTATGTTGATGTGTTCGTTTCCAGTAACAGTTTGAATTTTTAGGATTCACTCAGTTTTCTCCTATATTGATAGATGTATTTGGAACCCTAAATCCCACACGGTTTGAGCTAGCTTCTTGAAACTTGACGCAATAAAGTAGTTTCACGTTCATTCTCTATGTTTTCTTTCCTCTTTATGTAGCCCTAAGCAGTGACTGGCGAGAAACACTTTAATGGAAAGGGGTTGCCAGGCTCCCCAAAATTACGAATCTCCAGAAATCTCAGCAAATATTTTTTCAACCAAAATGGATGATACTTTCAGGTAATGATCAGTACACTAAGGCAACTTGCTTCCCCAGATTTCGTTCTTCTATGTTGAAGCGTTCGTTTCCAGTAACAGTTTGAATTTTTAGCTTTCACTCTGTGTTCTCCTATATTGATAGATGTATTTGGAACTCTAAATCCAACACGGTTTCTGCTAGCTTCTTTGAACTTGACACAATAAAGTAGTTTCACGTTCTATCTCTATGTTTTGTTTCCTCTTGATGTAGCCCTAAGCAGTGACTGGCGAGAAACACTTTCATGGAAAGGGGTTGCTAAGCTTCCCAAAATTACGAATCTCCAGAAATCTCAGCAAATATTTTTTCACCCAAACTGGATGATACTTTCAGGTGTTGATCAGTACACTAAGGCGACTTGGTTCCCCAAATTTTGTTCTTCTATGTTGAAGTGTTCGTTTCCAGTAACAGTTTGAATTTTTAGGTTTCACTCTGTTTTCTCCTATATTGATAGATGTATTTGGAACTGTAAATCCAACACGGTTTGTGCTAGATTCTTGAATCTTGACACAATAAAGTAGTTTCACGTTCTATCTCTATGTTTTGTTACCTCTTGATGTAGCCCTAAGCAGTGTCTGGCCAGAAACACTTTCATGGAAAGGGGTTGGCAGCCTTCCCAAAATTATGAATCTCCAGAAATCTCAGCAAATATTTTTTCACCCAAACTGGATGACACTTTCAGGTAATGATCAGTACACTAAGGCGACTTGCTTCCCCAAATTTCGTTCTTCTATGTTGAAGCGTTCGTTTCCAGTAACAGTTTGAATTTTTAGGTTTCACTCTGTTTTCTCCTATATTGATAGATGTATTTGGAACTCTAAATCCAACACGGTTTGTGCTAGCTTCTTGAAACTTGACAAAATAAAGTAGTTTCAAATTCTATCTCTATGTTTTGTTTTCTCTTGATGTAGCCCTAAGCAGTGACTGGCGAGAAACACTTTCATGGAAAGGGGTTGCCAAGCTTCCAAAAATTTTGAATCTCCAGGAATCTCAGCAAATCTTTTTTCACCCAAACTGGATGATACTTTCAGGTAATGATCAGTACACTAAGGCGACTTGGTTCCCCAAATTTCGTTCTTCTATGTTGAAGCGTTCGTTTCCAGTAACAGTTTGAATTTTTAGGTTTCACTCTGTTTTCTCCTATATTGATAGATGTATTTGGAACTCTAAATCAAACACGGTTTGTGCTAGCTTCTTGAAACTTCACACAATAAAGAAGTTTCACGTTCTATCTCTATGTTTTGTTTCCTCTTGATGTAGCCCTAAGCAGTGACTGGTGAGAAACACTTTCATGGAAAGGGGTTGCCAAGCTTCCAAAAATTAAGAAACTCCAGAAATCTCAGCAAATCTTTTTTCACCCAAACTGGATGATACTTTCAGGTAATGATCAGTACACTAAGGCGACTTGGTTCCCCAAATTTCGTTCTTCTATGGTGAAGCGTTCGTTTCCAGTAACAGTTTGATTTTTGGTTTTACTCTTTTTTTTTCCTATATTGATAGATGTATTTGGAACTCTAAATCCAACACGGTTTGTGCTAGCTTCTTGAAACTTGACACAATAAAGTAGTTTCACGTTCTATCTCTATGTTTTGTTTCCTCTTGATGTAGCCCTAAGCAGTGACTGGCGAGAAACACTTTCATGGAAAGGGGTTGCCAGATTTCCCAAATTTACGAATTTCCAGAAATCTCAGCAAATATTTTTTCACCCAAACTGGATGATACTTTCAGGTAATGATCAGTACACTAAGGCGACTTGGTTCCCCAAATTTCTTTCTTCTATGTTGATGTGTTCGTTTCCAGTAACAGTTTGAATTTTTAGGATTCACTCAGTTTTCTCCTATATTGATAGATGTATTTGGAACCCTAAATCCCACACGGTTTGAGCTAGCTTCTTGAAACTTGACGCAATAAAGTAGTTTCACGTTCATTCTCTATGTTTTCTTTCCTCTTTATGTAGCCCTAAGCAGTGACTGGCGAGAAACACTTTAATGGAAAGGGGTTGCCAGGCTCCCCAAAATTACGAATCTCCAGAAATCTCAGCAAATATTTTTTCAACCAAAATGGATGATACTTTCAGGTAATGATCAGTACACTAAGGCAACTTGCTTCCCCAGATTTCGTTCTTCTATGTTGAAGCGTTCGTTTCCAGTAACAGTTTGAATTTTTAGCTTTCACTCTGTGTTCTCCTATATTGATAGATGTATTTGGAACTCTAAATCCAACACGGTTTCTGCTAGCTTCTTTGAACTTGACACAATAAAGTAGTTTCACGTTCTATCTCTATGTTTTGTTTCCTCTTGATGTAGCCCTAAGCAGTGACTGGCGAGAAACACTTTCATGGAAAGGGGTTGCTAAGCTTCCCAAAATTACGAATCTCCAGAAATCTCAGCAAATATTTTTTCACCCAAACTGGATGATACTTTCAGGTGTTGATCAGTACACTAAGGCGACTTGCTTCCCCAAATTTCGTGCTTCTATGTTGAAGCGTTCGTTTCCAGTAACAGTTTGAATTTTTAGCTTTCACTCTGTTTTCTCCTATATTGATAGATGTATTTGGAACTCTAAATCCAACACGGTTTGTGCTAGCTTCTTGAAACATGACAAAATATAGTAGTTTCACGTTCTATCTCTATGTTTTGTTTCCTCTTGATGTAGCCCTAAGCAGTGACTGGCGAGAAACTCTTTCATGGAAAGGGGTTGCCAGGCTTCCCAAAATTACGAATCTCCAGAAATCTCAGCAAATATTTTTTCACCCAAACTGGATGGTACTTTCAGGTAATGATCAGTACACTAAGGCGACTTGGTTCCCCAAATTTCGTTCTTCTATGATGAAGCGTTCGTTTCCAGTAACAGTTTGAATTTTTAGGTTTCACTCTGTTTTCTCCTATATTGATAGATGTATTTGGAACTCTAAATGAAACACGGTTTGTGCTAGCATCTTGAAACTTGACACAATAAAGTAGTTTCACGTTCTATCTCTATGTTTTGTTTCCTCTTGATGTAGCCCTAAGCAGTGACTGGCGAGAAACACTTTCATAGAAAGGGGTTGCCAGGCTCCCCAAAATTACGAATCTCCAGAAATCTCAGCAAATATTTTTTCAACCAAAATGGATGATACTTTCAGGTAATGATCAGTACACTAAGGCGACTTGCTTCCCCAGATTTCGTTCTTCTATGTTGAAGCGTTCGTTTCCAGTAACAGTTTGAATTTTTAGCTTTCACTCTGTGTTCTCCTATATTGATAGATGTATTTGGAACTCTAAATCCAACACGGTTTCTGCTAGCTTCTTTGAACTTGACACAATAAAGTAGTTTCACGTTCTATCTCTATGTTTTGTTTCCTCTTGATGTAGCCCTAAGCAGTGACTGGCGAGAAACACTTTCATGGAAAGGGGTTGCTAAGCTTCCCAAAATTACGAATCTCCAGAAATCTCAGCAAATATTTTTTCACCCAAACTGGATGATACTTTCAGGTGTTGATCAGTACACTAAGGCGACTTGGTTCCCCAAATTTTGTTCTTCTATGTTGAAGTGTTCGTTTCTAGTAACAGTTTGAATTTTTAGGTTTCACTCTGTTTTCTCCTATATTGATAGATGTATTTGGAACTGTAAATCCAACACGGTTTGTGCTAGATTCTTGAATCTTGACACAATAAAGTAGTTTCCCGTTCTATCTCTATGTTTTGTTTCCTCTTGATGTAGCCTTAAGCAGTGTCTGGCCAGAAACACTTTCATGGAAAGGGGTTGCCAGCCTTCCCAAAATTATGAATCTCCAGAAATCTCAGCAAATATTTTTTCACCCAAACTGGATGACACTTTCAGGTAATGATCAGTACACTAAGGCGACTTGCTTCCCCAAATTTCGTTCTTCTATGTTGAAGCGTTCGTTTCCAGTAACAGTTTGAATTTTTAGGTTTCACTCTGTTTTCTCCTATATTGATAGATGTATTTGGAACTCTAAATCCAACACGGTTTGTGCTAGCTTCTTGAAACTTGACAAAATAAAGTAGTTTCAAATTCTATCTCTATGTTTTGTTTTCTCTTGATGTAGCCCTAAGCAGTGACTGGCGAGAAACACTTTCATGGAAAGGGGTTGCCAAGCTTCCAAAAATTTTGAATCTCCAGAAATCTCAGCAAATCTTTTTTCACCCAAACTGGATGATACTTTCAGGTAATGATCACTACACTAAGGCGACTTGGTTCCCCAAATTTCGTTCTTCTATGTTGAAGCGTTCGTTTCCAGTAACAGTTTGAATTTTTAGGTTTCACTCTGTTTTCTCCTATATTGATAGATGTATTTGGAACTCTAAATCAAACACGGTTTGTGCTAGCTTCTTGAAACTTCACACAATAAAGAAGTTTCACGTTCTATCTCTATGTTTTGTTTCCTCTTGATGTAGCCCTAAGCAGTGACTGGTGAGAAACACTTTCATGGAAAGGGGTTGCCAAGCTTCCAAAAATTAAGAAACTCCAGAAATCTCAGCAAATCTTTTTTCACCCAAACTGGATGATACTTTCAGGTAATGATCAGTACACTAAGGCGACTTGGTTCCCCAAATTTCGTTCTTCTATGGTGAAGCGTTCGTTTCCAGTAACAGTTTGATTTTTGGTTTTACTCTTTTTTTTTCCTATATTGATAGATGTATTTGGAACTCTAAATCCAACACGGTTTGTGCTAGCTTCTTGAAACTTGACACAATAAAGTAGTTTCACGTTCTATCTCTATGTTTTGTTTCCTCTTGATGTAGCCCTAAGCAGTGACTGGCGAGAAACACTTTCATGGAAAGGGGTTGCCAGATTTCCCAAATTTATGAATTTCCAGAAATCTCAGCAAATATTTTTTCACCCAAACTGGATGATACTTTCAGGTAATGATCAGTACACTAAGGCGACTTGGTTCCCCAAATTTCTTTCTTCTATGTTGATGTGTTCGTTTCCAGTAACAGTTTGAATTTTTAGGATTCACTCAGTTTTCTCCTATATTGATAGATGTATTTGGAACCCTAAATCCCACACGGTTTGAGCTAGCTTCTTGAAACTTGACGCAATAAAGTAGTTTCACGTTCATTCTCTATGTTTTCTTTCCTCTTTATGTAGCCCTAAGCAGTGACTGGCGAGAAACACTTTAATGGAAAGGGGTTGCCAGGCTCCCCAAAATTACGAATCTCCAGAAATCTCAGCAAATATTTTTTCAACCAAAATGGATGATACTTTCAGGTAATGATCAGTACACTAAGGCAACTTGCTTCCCCAGATTTCGTTCTTCTATGTTGAAGCGTTCGTTTCCAGTAACAGTTTGAATTTTTAGCTTTCACTCTGTGTTCTCCTATATTGATAGATGTATTTGGAACTGTAAATCCAACACGGTTTCTGCTAGCTTCTTTGAACTTGACACAATAAAGTAGTTTCACGTTCTATCTCTATGTTTGTTTCCTCTTGATGTAGCCCTAAGCAGTGACTGGCGAGAAACACTTTCATGGAAAGGGGTTGCTAAGCTTCCCAAAATTACGAATCTCCAGAAATCTCAGCAAATATTTTTTCACCCAAACTGGATGATACTTTCAGGTGTTGATCAGTACACTAAGGCGACTTGCTTCCCCAAATTTCGTGCTTCTATGTTGAAGCGTTCGTTTCCAGTAACAGTTTGAATTTTTAGCTTTCACTCTGTTTTCTCCTATATTGATAGATGTATTTGGAACTCTAAATCCAACACGGTTTGTGCTAGCTTCTTGAAACATGACAAAATATAGTAGTTTCACGTTCTATCTCTATGTTTTGTTTCCTCTTGATGTAGCCCTAAGCAGTGACTGGCGAGAAACTCTTTCATGGAAAGGGGTTGCCAGGTTTCCCAAAATTACGAATCTCCAGAAATCTCAGCAAATATTTTTTCACCCAAACTGGATGGTACTTTCAGGTAATGATCAGTACACTAAGGCGACTTGGTTCCCCAAATTTCGTTCTTCTATGATGAAGCGTTCGTTTCCAGTAACAGTTTGAATTTTTAGGTTTCACTCTGTTTTCTCCTATATTGATAGATGTATTTGGAACTCTAAATGAAACACGGTTTGTGCTAGCATCTTGAAACTTGACACAATAAAGTAGTTTCACGTTCTATCTCTATGTTTTGTTTCCTCTTGATGTAGCCCTAAGCAGTGACTGGCGAGAAACACTTTCATAGAAAGGGGTTGCCAGGCTCCCCAAAATTACGAATCTCCAGAAATCTCAGCAAATATTTTTTCAACCAAAATGGATGATACTTTCAGGTAATGATCAGTACACTAAGGCGACTTGCTTCCCCAGATTTCGTTCTTCTATGTTGAAGCGTTCGTTTCCAGTAACAGTTTGAATTTTTAGCTTTCACTCTGTGTTCTCCTATATTGATAGATGTATTTGGAACTCTAAATCCAACACGGTTTCTGCTAGCTTCTTTGAACTTGACACAATAAAGTAGTTTCACGTTCTATCTCTATGTTTTGTTTCCTCTTGATGTAGCCCTAAGCAGTGACTGGCGAGAAACACTTTCATGGAAAGGGGTTGCTAAGCTTCCCAAAATTACGAATCTCCAGAAATCTCAGCAAATATTTTTTCACCCAAACTGGATGATACTTTCAGGTGTTGATCAGTACACTAAGGCGACTTGGTTCCCCAAATTTTGTTCTTCTATGTTGAAGTGTTCGTTTCTAGTAACAGTTTGAATTTTTAGGTTTCACTCTGTTTTCTCCTATATTGATAGATGTATTTGGAACTGTAAATCCAACACGGTTTGTGCTAGATTCTTGAATCTTGACACAATAAAGTAGTTTCCCGTTCTATCTCTATGTTTTGTTTCCTCTTGATGTAGCCTTAAGCAGTGTCTGGCCAGAAACACTTTCATGGAAAGGGGTTGACAGCCTTCCCAAAATTATGAATCTCCAGAAATCTCAGCAAATATTTTTTCACCCAAACTGGATGACACTTTCAGGTAATGATCAGTACACTAAGGCGACTTGCTTCCCCAAATTTCGTTCTTCTATGTTGAAGCGTTCGTTTCCAGTAACAGTTTGAATTTTTAGGTTTCACTCTGTTTTCTCCTATATTGATAGATGTATTTGGAACTCTAAATCCAACACGGTTTGTGCTAGCTTCTTGAAACTTGACAAAATAAAGTAGTTTCAAATTCTATCTCTATGTTTTGTTTTCTCTTGATGTAGCCCTAAGCAGTGACTGGCGAGAAACACTTTCATGGAAAGGGGTTGCCAAGCTTCCAAAAATTTTGAATCTCCAGAAATCTCAGCAAATCTTTTTTCACCCAAACTGGATGATAATTTCAGGTAATGATCACTACACTAAGGCGACTTGGTTCCCCAAATTTCGTTCTTCTATGTTGAAGCGTTCGTTTCCAGTAACAGTTTGAATTTTTAGGTTTCACTCTGTTTTCTCCTATATTGATAGATGTATTTGGAACTCTAAATCCAACACGGTTTGTGCTAGCTTCTTGAAACTTCACACAATAAAGAAGTTTCACGTTCTATCTATATGTTTTGTTTCCTCTTGATGTAGCCCTAAGCAGTGACTGGTGAGAAACACTTTCATGGAAAGGGGTTGCCAAGCTTCCAAAAATTAAGAAACTCCAGAAATCTCAGCAAATCTTTTTTCACCCAAACTGGATGATACTTTCAGGTAATGATCAGTACACTAAGGCGACTTGGTTCCCCAAATTTCGTTCTTCTATGGTGAAGCGTTCGTTTCCAGTAACAGTTTGATTTTTGGTTTTACTCTTTTTTTTTCCTATATTGATAGATGTATTTGGAACTCTAAATCCAACACGGTTTGTGCTAGCTTCTTGAAACTTGACACAATAAAGTAGTTTCACGTTCTATCTCTATGTTTTGTTTCCTCTTGATGTAGCCCTAAGCAGTGACTGGCGAGAAACACTTTCATGGAAAGGGGTTGCCAGATTTCCCAAATTTACGAATTTCCAGAAATCTCAGCAAATATTTTTTCACCCAAACTGGATGATACTTTCAGGTAATGATCAGTACACTAAGGCGACTTGGTTCCCCAAATTTCTTTCTTCTATGTTGATGTGTTCGTTTCCAGTAACAGTTTGAATTTTTAGGATTCACTCAGTTTTCTCCTATATTGATAGATGTATTTGGAACACTAAATCCCACACGGTTTGAGCTAGCTTCTTGAAACTTGACGCAATAAAGTAGTTTCACGTTCATTCTCTATGTTTTCTTTCCTCTTTATGTAGCCCTAAGCAGTGACTGGCGAGAAACACTTTAATGGAAAGGGGTTGCCAGGCTCCCCAAAATTACGAATCTCCAGAAATCTCAGCAAATATTTTTTCAACCAAAATGGATGATACTTTCAGGTAATGATCAGTACACTAAGGCAACTTGCTTCCCCAGATTTCGTTCTTCTATGTTGAAGCGTTCGTTTCCAGTAACAGTTTGAATTTTTAGCTTTCACTCTGTGTTCTCCTATATTGATAGATGTATTTGGAACTCTAAATCCAACACGGTTTCTGCTAGCTTCTTTGAACTTGACACAATAAAGTAGTTTCACGTTCTATCTCTATGTTTTGTTTCCTCTTGATGTAGCCCTAAGCAGTGACTGGCGAGAAACACTTTCATGGAAAGGGGTTGCCAAGCTTCCCAAAATTACGAATCTCCAGAAATCTCAGCAAATATTTTTTCACCCAAACTGGATGATACTTTCAGGTAATGATCAGTACACTAAGGCGACTTGGTTCCCCAAATTTTGTTCTTCTATGTTGAAGTGTTCGTTTCCAGTAACAGTTTGAATTTTTAGGTTTCACTCTGTTTTCTCCTATATTGATAGATGTATTTGGAACTGTAAATCCAACACGGTTTGTGCTAGATTCTTGAATCTTGACACAATAAAGTAGTTTCACGTTCTATCTCTATGTTTTGTTACCTCTTGATGTAGCCCTAAGCAGTGTCTGGCCAGAAACACTTTCATGGAAAGGGGTTGCCAGCCTTCCCAAAATTATGAATCTCCAGAAATCTCAGCAAATATTTTTTCACCCAAACTGGATGACACTTTCAGGTAATGATCAGTACACTAAGGCGACTTGCTTCCCCAAATTTCGTTCTTCTATGTTGAAGCGTTCGTTTCCAGTAACAGTTTGAATTTTTAGGTTTCACTCTGTTTTCTCCTATATTGATAGATGTATTTGGAACTCTAAATCCAACACGGTTTGTGCTAGCTTCTTGAAACTTGACAAAATAAAGTAGTTTCAAATTCTATCTCTATGTTTTGTTTTCTCTTGATGTAGCCCTAAGCAGTGACTGGCGAGAAACACTTTCATGGAAAGGGGTTGCCAAGCTTCCAAAAATTTTGAATCTCCAGAAATCTCAGCAAATCTTTTTTCACCCAAACTGGATGATACTTTCAGGTAATGATCAGTACACTAAGGCGACTTGGTTCCCCAAATTTCGTTCTTCTATGTTGAAGCGTTCGTTTCCAGTAACAGTTTGAATTTTTAGGTTTCACTCTGTTTTCTCCTATATTGATAGATGTATTTGGAACTCTAAATCAAACACGGTTTGTGCTAGCTTCTTGAAACTTCACACAATAAAGAAGTTTCACGTTCTATCTCTATGTTTTGTTTCCTCTTGATGTAGCCCTAAGCAGTGACTGGCGAGAAACACTTTCATGGAAAGGGGTTGCCAAGCTTCCAAAAATTAAGAAACTCCAGAAATCTCAGCAAATCTTTTTTCACCCAAACTGGATGATACTTTCAGGTAATGATCAGTACACTAAGGCGACTTGGTTCCCCAAATTTCGTTCTTCTATGGTGAAGCGTTCGTTTCCAGTAACAGTTTGATTTTTGGTTTCACTCTTTTTTTTTCCTATATTGATAGATGTATTTGGAACTCTAAATCCAACACGGTTTGTGCTAGCTTCTTGAAACTTGACGCAATAAAGTAGTTTCACGTTCTATCTCTATGTTTTGTTTCCTCTTGATGTAGCCCTAAGCAGTGACTGGCGAGAAACACTTTCATGGAAAGGGGTTGCCAGATTTCCCAAATTTACGAATTTCCAGAAATCTCAGCAAATATTTTTTCACCCAAAATGGATGATACTTTCAGGTAATGATCAGTACACTAATACGACTTGGTTCCCCAAATTTCGTTCTTCTATGTTGAAGCGTTCGTTTCCAGTAACAGTTTGAATTTTTAGGTTTCACTCTGTTTTCTCCTATATTGATAGATGTATTTGGAACTCTAAATCCAACACGGTTTCTGCTAGCTTCTTTGAACTTGACACAATAAAGTAGTTTCACGTTCTATCTCTATGTTTTGTTTCCTCTTGATGTAGCCCTAAGCAGTGACTGGCGAGAAACACTTTCATGGAAAGGGGTTGCTAGGCTTCCCAAAATTACGAATCTCCAGAAATCTCAGCAAATATTTTTTCACCCAAACTAGATGATACATTCAGATAATGATCAGTACACTAACGTGACGTAGTTCCCCAAATTTCGTTCTTCTATGTTGAAGCGTTCGTTTCCAGTAACAGTTTGAATTTTTAGGTTTCACTCTGTTTTCTCCTATATTGATAGATGTATTTGGAACTCTAAATCCAACACGGTTTGTGCTAGCTTCTTGAAGTTTGACACAATAAAGTAGTTTCACGTTCTATCTCTATGTTTTGTTTCCTCTTGATGTAGCCCTAAGCAGTGACTGGCGAGAAACACTTTCATGGAAAGGGGTTGCCAGGCTTCCCAAAATTACGAATCTCCAGAAACCTCAGCAAATATTTTTTCACCCAAACTGGATGATACTTGCAGGTAATGATCACTACACTAAGGCGACTTGGTTCCCCAAATTTCGTTCTTCTATGTTGAAGCGTTCGTTTCCAGGAACAGTTTGAATTTTTAGGATTCACTCTGTTTTCTCCTATATTGATAGATGTATTTAGAACTCTAAATCCAACACGGTTTGTGCTAGCTTCTTGAAACTTGACACAATAAAGTAGTTTCGCATTCTATTTCTATGTTTTGTTTCCTCTTGATGTAGCCCGAAACAGTGACTGGCGAGAAACACTTTCCTGGAAAGGGGTTGCCAGACTTCCCAGAATTACGAATCTCCAGAAATCTCAGCAAATATTTTTTCACCCAAACTGGATGATACTTTCAGGTAATGATCAGTACACTAAGGCGACTTGGTTCCCCAAATTTCTTTCTTCTATGTTGAAGTGTTCGTTTCCAGTAACAGTTTGAATATTTAGGATTCACTCTGTTTTCTCCTATATTGATAGATGTATTTGGAACTCTAAATCCAACACGGTTTGTGCTAGCTTCTTGAAACTTGACACAATAAAGTAGTTTCACGTTCTATCTCTATGTTTTCTTTCCTCTTGATGTAGCCCTATGCAGTGACTGGCGAGAAACACTTTCATGGAAAGGGGTTGCCAGGCTTCCCAAAATTACGAATCTCCGGAAATCTCAGCAAATATTTTTTCACCCAAACTGGATGATACTTTCAGGTGTTGATCAGTACACTAAGGCGACTTGGTTCCCCAAATTTTGTTCTTCTATGTTGAAGTGTTCGTTTCCAGTAACAGTTTGAATTTTTAGGTTTCACTCTGTTTTCTCCTATATTGATAGATGTATTTGCAACTCTAAATCCAACACAGTTTGTGCTAGCTTCTTGAAGTTTGACACAATAAAGTAGATTCACGTTCTATCTCTATGTTTTGTTTCCTCTTGATGTAGCCCTAAGCAGTGACTGGCGAGAAACTCTTTCATGGAAAGGGGTTGCCAGGCTTCCCAAAATTACGAATCTCCAGAAATCTCAGCAAATATTTTTTCACCCAAACTGGATGATACTTTCAGGTAATGATCAGTACACTAAGGCGACTTGGTTCCCCAAATTTCGTTCTTCTATGGTGAAGCGTTCGTTTCCAGTAACAGTTTGATTTTTGGTTTTACTCTTTTTTTTTCCTATATTGATAGATGTATTTGGAACTCTAAATCCAACACGGTTTGTGCTAGCTTCTTGAAACTTGACACAATAAAGTAGTTTCACGTTCTATCTCTATGTTTTGTTTCCTCTTGATGTAGCCCTAAGCAGTGACTGGCGAGAAACACTTTCATGGAAAGGGGTTGCCAGATTTCCCAAATTTACGAATTTCCAGAAATCTCAGCAAATATTTTTTCACCCAAACTGGATGATACTTTCAGGTAATGATCAGTACACTAAGGCGACTTGGTTCCCCAAATTTCTTTCTTCTATGTTGATGTGTTCGTTTCCAGTAACAGTTTGAATTTTTAGGATTCACTCAGTTTTCTCCTATATTGATAGATGTATTTGGAACACTAAATCCCACACGGTTTGAGCTAGCTTCTTGAAACTTGACGCAATAAAGTAGTTTCACGTTCATTCTCTATGTTTTCTTTCCTCTTTATGTAGCCCTAAGCAGTGACTGGCGAGAAACACTTTAATGGAAAGGGGTTGCCAGGCTCCCCAAAATTACGAATCTCCAGAAATCTCAGCAAATATTTTTTCAACCAAAATGGATGATACTTTCAGGTAATGATCAGTACACTAAGGCAACTTGCTTCCCCAGATTTCGTTCTTCTATGTTGAAGCGTTCGTTTCCAGTAACAGTTTGAATTTTTAGCTTTCACTCTGTGTTCTCCTATATTGATAGATGTATTTGGAACTCTAAATCCAACACGGTTTCTGCTAGCTTCTTTGAACTTGACACAATAAAGTAGTTTCACGTTCTATCTCTATGTTTTGTTTCCTCTTGATGTAGCCCTAAGCAGTGACTGGCGAGAAACACTTTCATGGAAAGGGGTTGCTAAGCTTCCCAAAATTACGAATCTCCAGAAATCTCAGCAAATATTTTTTCACCCAAACTGGATGATTCTTTCAGGTGTTGATCAGTACACTAAGGCGACTTGGTTCCCCAAATTTTGTTCTTCTATGTTGAAGTGTTCGTTTCCAGTAACAGTTTGAATTTTTAGGTTTCACTCTGTTTTCTCCTATATTGATAGATGTATTTGGAACTGTAAATCCAACACGGTTTGTGCTAGATTCTTGAATCTTGACACAATAAAGTAGTTTCACGTTCTATCTCTATGTTTTGTTACCTCTTGATGTAGCCCTAAGCAGTGTCTGGCCAGAAACACTTTCATGGAAAGGGGTTGCCAGCCTTCCCAAAATTATGAATCTCCAGAAATCTCAGCAAATATTTTTTCACCCAAACTGGATGACACTTTCAGGTAATGATCAGTACACTAAGGCGACTTGCTTCCCCAAATTTCGTTCTTCTATGTTGAAGCGTTCGTTTCCAGTAACAGTTTGAATTTTTAGGTTTCACTCTGTTTTCTCCTATATTGATAGATGTATTTGGAACTCTAAATCCAACACGGTTTGTGCTAGCTTCTTGAAACTTGACAAAATAAAGTAGTTTCAAATTCTATCTCTATGTTTTGTTTTCTCTTGATGTAGCCCTAAGCAGTGACTGGCGAGGAACACTTTCATGGAAAGGGGTTGCCAAGCTTCCAAAAATTTTGAATCTCCAGAAATCTCAGCAAATCTTTTTTCACCCAAACTGGATGATACTTTCAGGTAATGATCAGTACACTAAGGCGACTTGGTTCCCCAAATTTCGTTCTTCTATGTTGAAGCGTTCGTTTCCAGTAACAGTTTGAATTTTTAGGTTTCACTCTGTTTTCTCCTATATTGATAGATGTATTTGGAACTCTAAATCAAACACGGTTTGTGCTAGCTTCTTGAAACTTCACACAATAAAGAAGTTTCACGTTCTATCTCTATGTTTTGTTTCCTCTTGATGTAGCCCTAAGCAGTGACTGGCGAGAAACACTTTCATGGAAAGGGGTTGCCAAGCTTCCAAAAATTAAGAAACTCCAGAAATCTCAGCAAATCTTTTTTCACCCAAACTGGATGATACTTTCAGGTAATGATCAGTACACTAAGGCGACTTGGTTCCCCAAATTTCGTTCTTCTATGGTGAAGCGTTCGTTTCCAGTAACAGTTTGATTTTTGGTTTCACTCTTTTTTTTTCCTATATTGATAGATGTATTTGGAACTCTAAATCCAACACGGTTTGTGCTAGCTTCTTGAAACTTGACGCAATAAAGTAGTTTCACGTTCTATCTCTATGTTTTGTTTCCTCTTGATGTAGCCCTAAGCAGTGACTGGCGAGAAACACTTTCATGGAAAGGGGTTGCCAGATTTCCCAAATTTACGAATTTCCAGAAATCTCAGCAAATATTTTTTCACCCAAAATGGATGATACTTTCAGGTAATGATCAGTACACTAATACGACTTGGTTCCCCAAATTTCGTTCTTCTATGTTGAAGCGTTCGTTTCCAGTAACAGTTTGAATTTTTAGGTTTCACTCTGTTTTCTCCTATATTGATAGATGTATTTGGAACTCTAAATCCAACACGGTTTCTGCTAGCTTCTTTGAACTTGACACAATAAAGTAGTTTCACGTTCTATCTCTATGTTTTGTTTCCTCTTGATGTAGCCCTAAGCAGTGACTGGCGAGAAACACTTTCATGGAAAGGGGTTGCTAGGCTTCCCAAAATTACGAATCTCCAGAAATCTCAGCAAATATTTTTTCACCCAAACTAGATGATACATTCAGATAATGATCAGTACACTAACGTGACGTAGTTCCCCAAATTTCGTTCTTCTATGTTGAAGCGTTCGTTTCCAGTAACAGTTTGAATTTTTAGGTTTCACTCTGTTTTCTCCTATATTGATAGATGTATTTGGAACTCTAAATCCAACACGGTTTGTGCTAGCTTCTTGAAGTTTGACACAATAAAGTAGTTTCACGTTCTATCTCTATGTTTTGTTTCCTCTTGATGTAGCCCTAAGCAGTGACTGGCGAGAAACACTTTCATGGAAAGGGGTTGCCAGGCTTCCCAAAATTACGAATCTCCAGAAACCTCAGCAAATATTTTTTCACCCAAACTGGATGATACTTGCAGGTAATGATCACTACACTAAGGCGACTTGGTTCCCCAAATTTCGTTCTTCTATGTTGAAGCGTTCGTTTCCAGGAACAGTTTGAATTTTTAGGATTCACTCTGTTTTCTCCTATATTGATAGATGTATTTAGAACTCTAAATCCAACACGGTTTGTGCTAGCTTCTTGAAACTTGACACAATAAAGTAGTTTCCCATTCTATTTCTATGTTTTGTTTCCTCTTGATGTAGCCCGAAACAGTGACTGGCGAGAAACACTTTCCTGGAAAGGGGTTGCCAGACTTCCCAGAATTACGAATCTCCAGAAATCTCAGCAAATATTTTTTCACCCAAACTGGATGATACTTTCAGGTAATGATCAGTACACTAAGGCGACTTGGTTCCCCAAATTTCTTTCTTCTATGTTGAAGTGTTCGTTTCCAGTAACAGTTTGAATATTTAGGATTCACTCTGTTTTCTCCTATATTGATAGATGTATTTGGAACTCTAAATCCAACACGGTTTGTGCTAGCTTCTTGAAACTTGACACAATAAAGTAGTTTCACGTTCTATCTCTATGTTTTCTTTCCTCTTGATGTAGCCCTATGCAGTGACTGGCGAGAAACACTTTCATGGAAAGGGGTTGCCAGGCTTCCCAAAATTACGAATCTCCGGAAATCTCAGCAAATATTTTTTCACCCAAACTGGATGATACTTTCAGGTGTTGATCAGTACACTAAGGCGACTTGGTTCCCCAAATTTTGTTCTTCTATGTTGAAGTGTTCGTTTCCAGTAACAGTTTGAATTTTTAGGTTTCACTCTGTTTTCTCCTATATTGATAGATGTATTTGCAACTCTAAATCCAACACAGTTTGTGCTAGCTTCTTGAAGTTTGACACAATAAAGTAGATTCACGTTCTATCTCTATGTTTTGTTTCCTCTTGATGTAGCCCTAAGCAGTGACTGGCGAGAAACTCTTTCATGGAAAGGGGTTGCCAGGCTTCCCAAAATTACGAATCTCCAGAAATCTCAGCAAATATTTTTTCACCCAAACTGGATGATACTTTCAGGTAATGATCAGTACACTAAGGCGACTTGGTTCCCCAAATTTCGTTCTTCTATGGTGAAGCGTTCGTTTCCAGTAACAGTTTGATTTTTGGTTTCACTCTTTTTTTTTCCTATATTGATAGATGTATTTGGAACTCTAAATCCAACACGGTTTGTGCTAGCTTCTTGAAACTTGACGCAATAAAGTAGTTTCACGTTCTATCTCTATGTTTTGTTTCCTCTTGATGTAGCCCTAAGCAGTGACTGGCGAGAAACACTTTCATGGAAAGGGGTTGCCAGATTTCCCAAATTTACGAATTTCCAGAAATCTCAGCAAATATTTTTTCACCCAAAATGGATGATACTTTCAGGTAATGATCAGTACACTAATACGACTTGGTTCCCCAAATTTCGTTCTTCTATGTTGAAGTGTTCGTTTCCAGTAACAGTTTGAATTTTTAGGTTTCACTCTGTTTTCTCCTATATTGATAGATGTATTTGGAACTGTAAATCCAACACGGTTTGTGCTAGATTCTTGAATCTTGACACAATAAAGTAGTTTCACGTTCTATCTCTATGTTTTGTTACCTCTTGATGTAGCCCTAAGCAGTGTCTGGCCAGAAACACTTTCATGGAAAGGGGTTGCCAGCCTTCCCAAAATTATGAATCTCCAGAAATCTCAGCAAATATTTTTTCACCCAAACTGGATGACACTTTCAGGTAATGATCAGTACACTAAGGCGACTTGCTTCCCCAAATTTCGTTCTTCTATGTTGAAGCGTTCGTTTCCAGTAACAGTTTGAATTTTTAGGTTTCACTCTGTTTTCTCCTATATTGATAGATGTATTTGGAACTCTAAATCCAACACGGTTTGTGCTAGCTTCTTGAAACTTGACAAAATAAAGTAGTTTCAAATTCTATCTCTATGTTTTGTTTTCTCTTGATGTAGCCCTAAGCAGTGACTGGCGAGGAACACTTTCATGGAAAGGGGTTGCCAAGCTTCCAAAAATTTTGAATCTCCAGAAATCTCAGCAAATCTTTTTTCACCCAAACTGGATGATACTTTCAGGTAATGATCAGTACACTAAGGCGACTTGGTTCCCCAAATTTCGTTCTTCTATGTTGAAGCGTTCGTTTCCAGTAACAGTTTGAATTTTTAGGTTTCACTCTGTTTTCTCCTATATTGATAGATGTATTTGGAACTCTAAATCAAACACGGTTTGTGCTAGCTTCTTGAAACTTCACACAATAAAGAAGTTTCACGTTCTATCTCTATGTTTTGTTTCCTCTTGATGTAGCCCTAAGCAGTGACTGGCGAGAAACACTTTCATGGAAAGGGGTTGCCAAGCTTCCAAAAATTAAGAAACTCCAGAAATCTCAGCAAATCTTTTTTCACCCAAACTGGATGATACTTTCAGGTAATGATCAGTACACTAAGGCGACTTGGTTCCCCAAATTTCGTTCTTCTATGGTGAAGCGTTCGTTTCCAGTAACAGTTTGATTTTTGGTTTCACTCTTTTTTTTTCCTATATTGATAGATGTATTTGGAACTCTAAATCCAACACGGTTTGTGCTAGCTTCTTGAAACTTGACGCAATAAAGTAGTTTCACGTTCTATCTCTATGTTTTGTTTCCTCTTGATGTAGCCCTAAGCAGTGACTGGCGAGAAACACTTTCATGGAAAGGGGTTGCCAGATTTCCCAAATTTACGAATTTCCAGAAATCTCAGCAAATATTTTTTCACCCAAAATGGATGATACTTTCAGGTAATGATCAGTACACTAATACGACTTGGTTCCCCAAATTTCGTTCTTCTATGTTGAAGCGTTCGTTTCCAGTAACAGTTTGAATTTTTAGGTTTCACTCTGTTTTCTCCTATATTGATAGATGTATTTGGAACTCTAAATCCAACACGGTTTCTGCTAGCTTCTTTGAACTTGACACAATAAAGTAGTTTCACGTTCTATCTCTATGTTTTGTTTCCTCTTGATGTAGCCCTAAGCAGTGACTGGCGAGAAACACTTTCATGGAAAGGGGTTGCTAGGCTTCCCAAAATTACGAATCTCCAGAAATCTCAGCAAATATTTTTTCACCCAAACTAGATGATACATTCAGATAATGATCAGTACACTAACGTGACGTAGTTCCCCAAATTTCGTTCTTCTATGTTGAAGCGTTCGTTTCCAGTAACAGTTTGAATTTTTAGGTTTCACTCTGTTTTCTCCTATATTGATAGATGTATTTGGAACTCTAAATCCAACACGGTTTGTGCTAGCTTCTTGAAGTTTGACACAATAAAGTAGTTTCACGTTCTATCTCTATGTTTTGTTTCCTCTTGATGTAGCCCTAAGCAGTGACTGGCGAGAAACACTTTCATGGAAAGGGGTTGCCAGGCTTCCCAAAATTACGAATCTCCAGAAACCTCAGCAAATATTTTTTCACCCAAACTGGATGATACTTGCAGGTAATGATCACTACACTAAGGCGACTTGGTTCCCCAAATTTCGTTCTTCTATGTTGAAGCGTTCGTTTCCAGGAACAGTTTGAATTTTTAGGATTCACTCTGTTTTCTCCTATATTGATAGATGTATTTAGAACTCTAAATCCAACACGGTTTGTGCTAGCTTCTTGAAACTTGACACAATAAAGTAGTTTCCCATTCTATTTCTATGTTTTGTTTCCTCTTGATGTAGCCCGAAACAGTGACTGGCGAGAAACACTTTCCTGGAAAGGGGTTGCCAGACTTCCCAGAATTACGAATCTCCAGAAATCTCAGCAAATATTTTTTCACCCAAACTGGATGATACTTTCAGGTAATGATCAGTACACTAAGGCGACTTGGTTCCCCAAATTTCTTTCTTCTATGTTGAAGTGTTCGTTTCCAGTAACAGTTTGAATATTTAGGATTCACTCTGTTTTCTCCTATATTGATAGATGTATTTGGAACTCTAAATCCAACACGGTTTGTGCTAGCTTCTTGAAACTTGACACAATAAAGTAGTTTCACGTTCTATCTCTATGTTTTCTTTCCTCTTGATGTAGCCCTATGCAGTGACTGGCGAGAAACACTTTCATGGAAAGGGGTTGCCAGGCTTCCCAAAATTACGAATCTCCGGAAATCTCAGCAAATATTTTTTCACCCAAACTGGATGATACTTTCAGGTGTTGATCAGTACACTAAGGCGACTTGGTTCCCCAAATTTTGTTCTTCTATGTTGAAGTGTTCGTTTCCAGTAACAGTTTGAATTTTTAGGTTTCACTCTGTTTTCTCCTATATTGATAGATGTATTTGCAACTCTAAATCCAACACAGTTTGTGCTAGCTTCTTGAAGTTTGACACAATAAAGTAGATTCACGTTCTATCTCTATGTTTTGTTTCCTCTTGATGTAGCCCTAAGCAGTGACTGGCGAGAAACTCTTTCATGGAAAGGGGTTGCCAGGCTTCCCAAAATTACGAATCTCCAGAAATCTCAGCAAATATTTTTTCACCCAAACTGGATGATACTTTCAGGTAATGATCAGTACACTAAGGCGACTTGGTTCCCCAAATTTCGTTCTTCTATGGTGAAGCGTTCGTTTCCAGTAACAGTTTGATTTTTGGTTTCACTCTTTTTTTTTCCTATATTGATAGATGTATTTGGAACTCTAAATCCAACACGGTTTGTGCTAGCTTCTTGAAACTTGACGCAATAAAGTAGTTTCACGTTCTATCTCTATGTTTTGTTTCCTCTTGATGTAGCCCTAAGCAGTGACTGGCGAGAAACACTTTCATGGAAAGGGGTTGCCAGATTTCCCAAATTTACGAATTTCCAGAAATCTCAGCAAATATTTTTTCACCCAAAATGGATGATACTTTCAGGTAATGATCAGTACACTAATACGACTTGGTTCCCCAAATTTCGTTCTTCTATGTTGAAGCGTTCGTTTCCAGTAACAGTTTGAATTTTTAGGTTTCACTCTGTTTTCTCCTATATTGATAGATGTATTTGGAACTCTAAATCCAACACGGTTTCTGCTAGCTTCTTTGAACTTGACACAATAAAGTAGTTTCACGTTCTATCTCTATGTTTTGTTTCCTCTTGATGTAGCCCTAAGCAGTGACTGGCGAGAAACACTTTCATGGAAAGGAGTTGCTAGGCTTCCCAAAATTACGAATCTCCAGAAATCTCAGCAAATATTTTTTCACCCAAACTAGATGATACATTCAGATAATGATCAGTACACTAACGTGACGTAGTTCCCCAAATTTCGTTCTTCTATGTTGAAGCGTTCGTTTCCAGTAACAGTTTGAATTTTTAGCTTTCACTCTGTTTTCTCCTACATTGATAGATGTATTTGGAACTCTAAATCCAACACGGTTTGCGCTAGCTTCTTGAAACTTGACAAAATAAAGTAGTTTCACATTCTATCTCTATGTTTTGTTTCCTCTTGATGTAGCCCTAAGCAGTGACTGGCGAGAAACACTTTCATGGAAAGGGGTTGCCAGGCTTCCCAAAATTACGAATCTCCAGAAATCTCAGCAAATATTTTTTCACCCAAATTGGATGATAGTTTCAGGTAATGATCAGTACACTAAGGCGACTTGGTTCCCCAAATTTCGTTCTTCTATGTTGAAGCGTTCGTTTCCAGTAACAGTTTGAATTTTTAGCTTTCACTCTGTTTTCTCCTATATTGATCGATGTATTTGGAACTCTAAATACAACACGGTTTGTGCAAGCATCTTGAAAATTGACACAATAAAGTAGTTTCACGTTCTATCTCTATGTTTTGTTTCCTCTTGATGTAGCCCTAAGCAGTGACTGGCGAGAAACACTTTCATGGAAAGGGGTTGCCAGGCTTACCAAAATTACGAATCTCCAGAAATCTCAGCAATATTTTTTCAACCAAACTGGATGATACTTTCAGGTAATGATCAGTACACTAAGGCGACTTGGTTCCCCAAATTTTTTTCTTCTATGTTGAAGCGTTCGTTTCCAGTAACAGTTTGAATTTTTAGGTTTCACTCTGTTTTCTCCTATATTGATCGATGTATTTGGAACTCTAAATCCAACACGGTTTGTGCAAGCTTCTTGAAATTTGACACAATAAAGTAGTTTCACGTTCTATCTCTATGTTTTGTTTCCTCTTGATGTAGCCCTAAGCAGTGACTGGTGAGAAACACTTTCATGGAAAGGGGTTGCCAAGCTTCCAAAAATTAAGAAACTCCAGAAATCTCAGCAAATCTTTTTTCACCCAAACTGGATGATACTTTCAGGTAATGATCAGTACACTAAGGCGACTTGGTTCCCCAAATTTCGTTCTTCTATGGTGAAGCGTTCGTTTCCAGTAACAGTTTGAATTTTTAGGTTTCACTCTGTTTTTTCCTATATTGATAGATGTATTTGGAACTCTAACTCCAACACGGTTTGTGCTAGCTTCTTGAAACTTGACACAATAAAGTAGTTTCACGTTCTATCTCTATGTTTTGTTTCCTCTTGATGTAGCCCTAAGCAGTGACTGGCGAGAAACACTTTCATGGAAAGGGGTTGCCAGATTTCCCAAATTTACGAATTTCCAGAAATCTCAGCAAATATTTTTTCACCCAAAATGGATGATACTTTCAGGTAATGATAAGTACACTAATACGACTTGGTTCCCCAAATTTCGTTCTTCTATGTTGAAGCGTTCGTTTCCAGTAACAGTTTGAATTTTTAGGTTTCACTCTGTTTTCTCCTATATTGATAGATGTATTTGGAACTCTAAATCCAACACGGTTTGTGCAAGCTTCTTGAAACTTGACACAATAAAGTAGTTTCACGTTCTATCTCTTTGGTTTGTTTCCTCTTGATGTAGCCCTAATCAGTGACTGGCGAGAAACACTTTCATGGAAAGGGGTTGCCAAGCTTCCCAAAATTACGAATCTCCAGAAATCTCAGCAAATATTTTTTCACCCAAAATGGATGATACTTTCAGGTAATGATCAGTACACTAAGGCGACTTGGTTCCCCAAATTTCGTTCTTCTATGTTGAAGCGTTCGTTTCCAGTAACAGTTTGAATTTTCAGCTTTCACTCTGTTTTCTCCTATATTGATAGTTGTATTTGGAACTCTAAATCCAACACGGTTTGTGCTAGCTTCTTGAAACTTGACACAATAAAGTAGTTTCACGTTCTATCTCTATGTTTTTTTTCCTCTTGATGTAGCCCTAAGCAGTGACTGGCGAGAATCCCTTTCATGGAAAGGGGTTGCCAGGCTTCCCAAAATTACGGAACTCCAGAAATCTCAGCAAATATTTTTTCACCCAAACAGGATGATACTTTCAGGTAATGATCACTACACTAAGGTGACTTGGTTCCCCAAATTTCTTTCTTCTATGTTGAAGCGTTCGTTTCCAGGAACAGTTTGAATTTTTAGGATTCACTCTGTTTTCTCCTATATTGATAGATGTATTTAGAACTCTAAATCCAACACGGTTTGTGCTAGCTTCTTGAAACTTGACACAATAAAGTAGTTTCCCATTCTATTTCTATGTTTTGTTTCCTCTTGATGTAGCCCTAAGCAGTGTCTGGCGAGAAACACTTTCATGGAAAGGGGTTGCCAGGCTTACCAAAATTATGAATCTCCAGAAATCTCAGCAAATCTTTTTTCACCCAAACTGGATGATACTTTCAGGTAATGATCAGTACACTAAGGCGACTTGGTTCCCCAAATTTCGTTCTTCTATGTTGAAGCGTTCCTTTCCAGTAACAGTTTGAATTTTTAGCTTTCACTCTGTTTTTCCTATATTGATAGATGTATTTGGAACTCTAAATTCAACACGGTTTCTGCTAGCTTCTTGAAACTTGACACAATAAAGTAGTTTCACGTTCTATCTCTATGTTTTGTTTCCTCTTGATGTAGCCCTAAGCAGTGACTGGCGAGAAACACTTTCATGGAAAGGGGTTGCCAAGCTTCCCAAAATTACGAATCTCCAGAAATCTCAGCAAATATTTTTTCACCCAAACTGGATGATACTTTCAGGTAATGATCAGTACACTAAGGCGACTTGGTTCCCCAAATTTCGTTCTTCTATGTTGAAGCGTTCGTTTCCAGTAACAGTTTGAAATTTTAAGTTTCTCTCTGTTTTCTCCTATATTGATAGATGTATTTGGAACTGTAAATCCAACACGGTTTGTGCTAGATTCTTGAATCTTGACACAATAAAGTAGTTTCCCGTTCTATCTCTATGTTTTGTTTCCTCTTCATGTAGCCCTAAGCAGTGTCTGGCCAGAAACACTTTTATGGAAAGGGCTTGCCAGGCTTCAAAAAATTACGAATCTCCGGAAATCTCAGCAAATATTTTTTCACCCAAACTGGATGATACTTTTAGGTAATGATCAGTACACTAATGCGACTTGGTTCCCCAAATTTCGTTCTTCTATGGTGAAGCGTTCGTTTCCAGTAACAGTTTGAATTTTTAGGTTTCACTCTGTTTTCTCCTATATTGATAGATGTATTTGGAACTCTAAATCCAACACGGTTTCTGCTAGCTTCTTTGAACTTGACACAATAAAGTAGTTTCACGTTCTATCTCTATGTTTTGTTTCCTCTTGATGTAGCCCTAAGCAGTGACTGGCGAGAAACACTTTCATGGAAAGGGGTTGCCAGGCTTCCCAAAATTACGAATCTCCAGAAATCTCAGCAAATATTTTTTCACCCAATCTGGATGATACTTTCAGGTAATGATCAGTACACTAACGTGACGTGGTTCCCCAAATTTTGTTCTTCTATGTTGAAGCGTTCGTTTCCAGTAACAGTTTGAATTTTTAGGTTTCAGTCTGTTTTCTCCTATATTGATAGATGTATTTGGAACTCTAAATCCAACACGGTTTGTGCTAGCTTCTTGAAACTTTACACAATAAAGTAGTTTCCCGTTCTATCTCTATGTTTTGTTTCCTCTTGATGTAGCCCTAAGCAGTGACTGGAGAGAAACACTTTCATGGAAAGGGGTTGCCAGGCTTCCCAAAATTACGAATCTCCAGAAACCTCAGCAAATATTTTTTCACCCAATCTGGATGATACTTTCAGGTAATGATCAGTACACTAAGGCGACTTGGTTCCCCAAATTTCGTTCTTCTATGTTGAAGCGTTCGTTTCCAGTAACAGTTTGAATTTTTAGGTTTCACTCTGTTTTCTCCTATATTGATAGATGTATTTGGAACTCTAAATCCAACACGGTTTGTGCTAGCTTCTTGAAGTTTGACACAATAAAGTAGTTTCAAGTTCTATCTCTATGTTTTTTTTCCTCTTGATGTAGTCCTAAGCAGTGACTGGCGAGAAACACGTTAATGGAAAGGGGTTGCCAAGTTTCCCAAAATTACGAATCTCCAGAAATCTCAGCAAATATTTTTTCACCCAAACTGGATGATACTTTCAGGTAATGATCAGTACACTACGGCGACTTGGTTCCCCAAATTTCATTCTTCTATGTTGAAGCGTTCGTTTCCAGTAACAGTTTGAAATTTTAGGTTTCACTCTGTTTTCTCCTATATTGATAGATGTATTTGGAACTCAAAATCCAACACGGTTTCTGCTAGCTTCTTTGAACTTGACACAATAAAGTAGTTTCACATTCTATCTCTATGTTTTGTTTCCTCTTGATGTAGCCCTAAGCAGTAACTGGCGAGAAACACTTTCCTGGAAAGGGGTTGCCAGACTTCCCAGAATTACGAATCTCCAGAAATCTCAGCAAATATTTTTTCACCCAAACTGGATGATACTTTCAGGTAATGATCAGTACACTAAGGCGACTTGGTTCCCCAAATTTCTTTCTTCTATGTTGAAGTGTTCGTTTCCAGTAACAGTTTGAATATTTAGGATTCACTCTGTTTTCTCCTATATTGATAGATGTATTTGGAACTCTAAATCCAACACGGTTTGTGCTAGCTTCTTGAAACTTGACACAATAAAGTAGTTTCACGTTCTATCTCTATGTTTTCTTTCCTCTTGATGTAGCCCTATGCAGTGACTGGCGAGAAACACTTTCATGGAAAGGGGTTGCCAGGCTTCCCAAAATTACGAATCTCCGGAAATCTCAGCAAATATTTTTTCACCCAAACTGGATGATACTTTCAAGTGTTGATCAGTACACTAAGGCGACTTGGTTCCCCAAATTTTGTTCTTCTATGTTGAAGTGTTCGTTTCCAGTAACAGTTTGAATTTTTAGGTTTCACTCTGTTTTCTCCTATATTGATAGATGTATTTGCAACTCTAAATCCAACACAGTTTGTGCTAGCTTCTTGAAGTTTGACACAATAAAGTAGATTCACGTTCTATCTCTATGTTTTGTTTCCTCTTGATGTAGCCCTAAGCAGTGACTGGCGAGAAACTCTTTCATGGAAAGGGGTTGCCAGGCTTCCCAAAATTACGAATCTCCAGAAATCTCAGCAAATATTTTTTCACCCAAACTGGATGATACTTTCAGGTAATGATCAGTACACTAAGGCGACTTGGTTCCCCAAATTTCGTTCTTCTATGGTGAAGCGTTCGTTTCCAGTAACAGTTTGATTTTTGGTTTCACTCTTTTTTTTTCCTATATTGATAGATGTATTTGGAACTCTAAATCCAACACGGTTTGTGCTAGCTTCTTGAAACTTGACGCAATAAAGTAGTTTCACGTTCTATCTCTATGTTTTGTTTCCTCTTGATGTAGCCCTAAGCAGTGACTGGCGAGAAACACTTTCATGGAAAGGGGTTGCCAGATTTCCCAAATTTACGAATTTCCAGAAATCTCAGCAAATATTTTTTCACCCAAAATGGATGATACTTTCAGGTAATGATCAGTACACTAATACGACTTGGTTCCCCAAATTTCGTTCTTCTATGTTGAAGCGTTCGTTTCCAGTAACAGTTTGAATTTTTAGGTTTCACTCTGTTTTCTCCTATATTGATAGATGTATTTGGAACTCTAAATCCAACACGGTTTCTGCTAGCTTCTTTGAACTTGACACAATAAAGTAGTTTCACGTTCTATCTCTATGTTTTGTTTCCTCTTGATGTAGCCCTAAGCAGTGACTGGCGAGAAACACTTTCATGGAAAGGAGTTGCTAGGCTTCCCAAAATTACGAATCTCCAGAAATCTCAGCAAATATTTTTTCACCCAAACTAGATGATACATTCAGATAATGATCAGTACACTAACGTGACGTAGTTCCCCAAATTTCGTTCTTCTATGTTGAAGCGTTCGTTTCCAGTAACAGTTTGAATTTTTAGCTTTCACTCTGTTTTCTCCTACATTGATAGATGTATTTGGAACTCTAAATCCAACACGGTTTGCGCTAGCTTCTTGAAACTTGACAAAATAAAGTAGTTTCACATTCTATCTCTATGTTTTGTTTCCTCTTGATGTAGCCCTAAGCAGTGACTGGCGAGAAACACTTTCATGGAAAGGGGTTGCCAGGCTTCCCAAAATTACGAATCTCCAGAAATCTCAGCAAATATTTTTTCACCCAAATTGGATGATAGTTTCAGGTAATGATCAGTACACTAAGGCGACTTGGTTCCCCAAATTTCGTTCTTCTATGTTGAAGCGTTCGTTTCCAGTAACAGTTTGAATTTTTAGCTTTCACTCTGTTTTCTCCTATATTGATCGATGTATTTGGAACTCTAAATACAACACGGTTTGTGCAAGCATCTTGAAAATTGACACAATAAAGTAGTTTCACGTTCTATCTCTATGTTTTGTTTCCTCTTGATGTAGCCCTAAGCAGTGACTGGCGAGAAACACTTTCATGGAAAGGGGTTGCCAGGCTTACCAAAATTACGAATCTCCAGAAATCTCAGCAATATTTTTTCAACCAAACTGGATGATACTTTCAGGTAATGATCAGTACACTAAGGCGACTTGGTTCCCCAAATTTTTTTCTTCTATGTTGAAGCGTTCGTTTCCAGTAACAGTTTGAATTTTTAGGTTTCACTCTGTTTTCTCCTATATTGATCGATGTATTTGGAACTCTAAATCCAACACGGTTTGTGCAAGCTTCTTGAAATTTGACACAATAAAGTAGTTTCACGTTCTATCTCTATGTTTTGTTTCCTCTTGATGTAGCCCTAAGCAGTGACTGGTGAGAAACACTTTCATGGAAAGGGGTTGCCAAGCTTCCAAAAATTAAGAAACTCCAGAAATCTCAGCAAATCTTTTTTCACCCAAACTGGATGATACTTTCAGGTAATGATCAGTACACTAAGGCGACTTGGTTCCCCAAATTTCGTTCTTCTATGGTGAAGCGTTCGTTTCCAGTAACAGTTTGAATTTTTAGGTTTCACTCTGTTTTTTCCTATATTGATAGATGTATTTGGAACTCTAACTCCAACACGGTTTGTGCTAGCTTCTTGAAACTTGACACAATAAAGTAGTTTCACGTTCTATCTCTATGTTTTGTTTCCTCTTGATGTAGCCCTAAGCAGTGACTGGCGAGAAACACTTTCATGGAAAGGGGTTGCCAGATTTCCCAAATTTACGAATTTCCAGAAATCTCAGCAAATATTTTTTCACCCAAAATGGATGATACTTTCAGGTAATGATAAGTACACTAATACGACTTGGTTCCCCAAATTTCGTTCTTCTATGTTGAAGCGTTCGTTTCCAGTAACAGTTTGAATTTTTAGGTTTCACTCTGTTTTCTCCTATATTGATAGATGTATTTGGAACTCTAAATCCAACACGGTTTGTGCAAGCTTCTTGAAACTTGACACAATAAAGTAGTTTCACGTTCTATCTCTTTGGTTTGTTTCCTCTTGATGTAGCCCTAATCAGTGACTGGCGAGAAACACTTTCATGGAAAGGGGTTGCCAAGCTTCCCAAAATTACGAATCTCCAGAAATCTCAGCAAATATTTTTTCACCCAAAATGGATGATACTTTCAGGTAATGATCAGTACACTAAGGCGACTTGGTTCCCCAAATTTCGTTCTTCTATGTTGAAGCGTTCGTTTCCAGTAACAGTTTGAATTTTCAGCTTTCACTCTGTTTTCTCCTATATTGATAGTTGTATTTGGAACTCTAAATCCAACACGGTTTGTGCTAGCTTCTTGAAACTTGACACAATAAAGTAGTTTCACGTTCTATCTCTATGTTTTTTTTTCCTCTTGATGTAGCCCTAAGCAGTGACTGGCGAGAATCCCTTTCATGGAAAGGGGTTGCCAGGCTTCCCAAAATTACGGAACTCCAGAAATCTCAGCAAATATTTTTTCACCCAAACAGGATGATACTTTCAGGTAATGATCACTACACTAAGGTGACTTGGTTCCCCAAATTTCTTTCTTCTATGTTGAAGCGTTCGTTTCCAGGAACAGTTTGAATTTTTAGGATTCACTCTGTTTTCTCCTATATTGATAGATGTATTTAGAACTCTAAATCCAACACGGTTTGTGCTAGCTTCTTGAAACTTGACACAATAAAGTAGTTTCCCATTCTATTTCTATGTTTTGTTTCCTCTTGATGTAGCCCTAAGCAGTGTCTGGCGAGAAACACTTTCATGGAAAGGGGTTGCCAGGCTTACCAAAATTATGAATCTCCAGAAATCTCAGCAAATCTTTTTTCACCCAAACTGGATGATACTTTCAGGTAATGATCAGTACACTAAGGCGACTTGGTTCCCCAAATTTCGTTCTTCTATGTTGAAGCGTTCCTTTCCAGTAACAGTTTTAATTTTTAGCTTTCACTCTGTTTTTCCTATATTGATAGATGTATTTGGAACTCTAAATTCAACACGGTTTCTGCTAGCTTCTTGAAACTTGACACAATAAAGTAGTTTCACGTTCTATCTCTATGTTTTGTTTCCTCTTGATGTAGCCCTAAGCAGTGACTGGCGAGAAACACTTTCATGGAAAGGGGTTGCCAAGCTTCCCAAAATTACGAATCTCCAGAAATCTCAGCAAATATTTTTTCACCCAAACTGGATGATACTTTCAGGTAATGATCAGTACACTAAGGCGACTTGGTTCCCCAAATTTCGTTCTTCTATGTTGAAGCGTTCGTTTCCAGTAACAGTTTGAAATTTTAAGTTTCTCTCTGTTTTCTCCTATATTGATAGATGTATTTGGAACTGTAAATCCAACACGGTTTGTGCTAGATTCTTGAATCTTGACACAATAAAGTAGTTTCCCGTTCTATCTCTATGTTTTGTTTCCTCTTCATGTAGCCCTAAGCAGTGTCTGGCCAGAAACACTTTTATGGAAAGGGCTTGCCAGGCTTCAAAAAATTACGAATCTCCGGAAATCTCAGCAAATATTTTTTCACCCAAACTGGATGATACTTTTAGGTAATGATCAGTACACTAATGCGACTTGGTTCCCCAAATTTCGTTCTTCTATGGTGAAGCGTTCGTTTCCAGTAACAGTTTGAATTTTTAGGTTTCACTCTGTTTTCTCCTATATTGATAGATGTATTTGGAACTCTAAATCCAACACGGTTTCTGCTAGCTTCTTTGAACTTGACACAATAAAGTAGTTTCACGTTCTATCTCTATGTTTTGTTTCCTCTTGATGTAGCCCTAAGCAGTGACTGGCGAGAAACACTTTCATGGAAAGGGGTTGCCAGGCTTCCCAAAATTACGAATCTCCAGAAATCTCAGCAAATATTTTTTCACCCAATCTGGATGATACTTTCAGGTAATGATCAGTACACTAACGTGACGTGGTTCCCCAAATTTCGTTCTTCTATGTTGAAGCGTTCGTTTCCAGTAACAGTTTGAATTTTTAGGTTTCAGTCTGTTTTCTCCTATATTGATAGATGTATTTGGAACTCTAAATCCAACACGGTTTGTGCTAGCTTCTTGAAACTTTACACAATAAAGTAGTTTCCCGTTCTATCTCTATGTTTTGTTTCCTCTTGATGTAGCCCTAAGCAGTGACTGGAGAGAAACACTTTCATGGAAAGGGGTTGCCAGGCTTCCCAAAATTACGAATCTCCAGAAACCTCAGCAAATATTTTTTCACCCAATCTGGATGATACTTTCAGGTAATGATCAGTACACTAAGGCGACTTGGTTCCCCAAATTTCGTTCTTCTATGTTGAAGCGTTCGTTTCCAGTAACAGTTTGAATTTTTAGGTTTCACTCTGTTTTCTCCTATATTGATAGATGTATTTGGAACTCTAAATCCAACACGGTTTGTGCTAGCTTCTTGAAACTTGACACAATAAAGTAGTTTCACGTTCTATCTCTATGTTTTGTTTCCTCTTGATGTAGCCCTAAGCAGTGACTGGCGAGAATCCCTTTCATGGAAAGTGTTGCCAGGCTTCCCAAAATTACGAAACTCCCGAAATCTCAGCAAATATTTTTTCACCCAAACTGGATGATACTTTCAGGTAATGATCAGTACACTAAGGCGACTTGGTTCCCCAAATTTCGTTCTTCTATGTTGAAGCGTTCCTTTCCAGTAACAGTTTGAATTTTTAGGTTTCACTCTGTTTTCTCCTATATTTATAGATGTATTTGGAACTCTAAATCCAACACGGTTTGTGCTAGCTTCTTGAAGTTTGACACAATAAAGTAGTTTCAAGTTCTATCTCTATGTTTTTTTTCCTCTTGATGTAGTCCTAAGCAGTGACTGGCGAGAAACACGTTAATGGAAAGGGGTTGCCAAGTTTCCCAAAATTACGAATCTCCAGAAATCTCAGCAAATATTTTTTCACCCAAACTGGATGATACTTTCAGGTAATGATCAGTACACTACGGCGACTTGGTTCCCCAAATTTCATTCTTCTATGTTGAAGCGTTCGTTTCCAGTAACAGTTTGAAATTTTAGGTTTCACTCTGTTTTCTCCTATATTGATAGATGTATTTGGAACTCAAAATCCAACACGGTTTCTGCTAGCTTCTTTGAACTTGACACAATAAAGTAGTTTCACATTCTATCTCTATGTTTTGTTTCCTCTTGATGTAGCCCTAAGCAGTGTCTGGCGAGAAACACTTTCATGGAAAGGGGTTGCCAAGCTTCCCAAAATTACGAATCTCCAGAAATCTCAGCAAATATTTTTTCACCCAAACTGGATGATACTTTCAGGGAATGATCAGTACACTAAGGCGACTTGGTTCCCCAAATTTCGTTCTTCTATGTTGAAGCGTTCCTTTCCAGTAACAGTTTGAATTTTTAGCTTTCACTCTGTATTATCCTATATTGATAGATGTATTTGGAACTCTAAATCCAACACGGTTTGTGCTAGCTTCTTGAAACTTGACACAATAAAGTAGTTTCACGTTCTATCTCTATGTTTTGTTTCCTCTTGATGTAGCCCTAAGCAGTGACTGGCGAAATACACTTTCATGGAAAGGGGTTGCCAGGCTTCCCAAAATTACGAATCTCCAGAAATCTCAGCAAATATTTTTTCACCCAATCTGGATGATACTTTCAGGTAATGATCAGTACACTAAGGCGACCTGGTTCCCCAAATTTCTTTCTTCTATGTTGAAGCGTTCGTTTCCAGTAACAGTTTGAATTTTTAGGTTTCACTCTGTTTTCTCCTATATTGATAGATGTATTTGTAACTGTAAATCCAACACGGTTTGTGCTAGCTTCTTGAAACTTGACACAATAAAGTAGTTTCCCGTTCTATCTATATGTTTTGTTTCCTCTTGATGTAGCCCTAAGCAGTGACTGGCGAGAAACACTTTCATGGAAAGGGGTTGCCAGGCTTCCCAAAATTACGAATCTCCAGAAATCTCAGCAAATATTTTTTCACCCAAACTGGATGACACTTTCAGGTAATGATCAATACACTAAGGCGACTTGGTTCCCCAAATTTCGTTCTTCTATGTTGAAGCGTTCGTTTCCAGTAACAGTTTGAATTTTTAGGTTTCACTCTGTTTTCTCCTATATTGATCGATGTATTTGGAACTCTAAATCCAACACGGTTTGTGCAAGCTTCTTGAAATTTGACACAATAAAGTAGTTTCACGTTCTATCTCTATGTTTTGTTTCCTCTTGATGTAGCCCTAAGCAGTGACTCGCGAGAAATACTTTCATGGAAAGGGGTTGCCAAGCTTCCCAAAATTACGAATCTCCAGAAATCTCAGCAAATATTTTTTCACCCAAACTGGATGATACTTTCAGGTAATGATCAGTACACTAAGGCGACTTGGTTCCCCAAATTTCGTTCTTCTATGTTGAAGCGTTCCTTTCCAGTAACAGTTTGAATTTTTAGCTTTCACTCTGTATTATCCTATATTGATAGATGTATTTGGAATTCTAAATACAACACGGTTTGTGCTAGCTTCTTGAAACTTGACACAATAAAGTAGTTTCACGTTCTATCTCTATGTTTTGTTTCCTCTTGATGTAGCCCTAAGCAGTGACTGGCGAAATACACTTTAATGGAAAGGGGTTGCCAAACTTCCCAAAATTACGAATCTCCAGAAATCTCAGCAAATATTTTTTCACCCAAAATGGATGATACTTTCAGGTAATGATCAGTACACTAAGGCGACTTGGTTCCCCAAATTTCGTTCTTCTATGTTGAAGCGTTCGTTTCCAGTAACAGTTTGAATTTTTAAGTTTCACTCTGTTTTCTCCTATATTGATAGATGTATTTGTAACTGTAAATCCAACACGGTTTGTGCTAGCTTCTTGAAACTTGACACAATAAAGTAGTTTCCCGTTCTATCTATATGTTTTGTTTCCTCTTGATGTAGCCCTAAGCAGTGACTGGCGAGAAACACTTTCATGGAAAGGGGTTGCCAGGCTTCCCAAAATTACGAATCTCCAGAAATCTCAGCAAATATTTTTTCACCCAAACTGGATGATACTTTCAGGTAATGATCAATACACTAAGGCGACTTGGTTCCCCAAATTTCGTTCTTCTATGTTGAAGCGTTCGTTTCCAGTAACAGTTTGAATTTTTAGGTTTCACTCTGTTTTCTCCTATATTGATAGATGTATTTGTAACTGTAAATCCAACACGGTTTGTGCTAGCTTCTTGAAACTTGACACAATAAAGTAGTTTCCCGTTCTATCTATATGTTTTGTTTCCTCTTGATGTAGCCCTAAGCAGTGACTGGTGAGAAACACTTTCATGGAAAGGGGTTGCCAAGCTTCCAAAAATTACGAATCTCCAGAAATCTCAGCAAATTTTTTTTCACCCAAACTGGATGATACTTCCACGTAATGATCAGTACACTAAGGCGACTTGGTTCCCCAAATTTCGTTCCGCTATGTTGAAGCGTCCATTTCCAGTAATAGTTTGAATTTTTTAGGTTTCACTCTGTTTTCTCCTACATTGATAGATGTATTTGGAACTCTAAATCCAACAAGGTTTCTGCTAGCTTCTTTGAACTTGACACAATAAAGTAGTTTCATGTTCTATCTCTATGTTTTGTTTCCTCTTGATGTAGCCCTAAGCAGTAACTGGCGAGAAACACTTTCATGGAAAGGGGTTGCCAGCCTTCCCAAAACTATGAATCTCCAGAAATCTCAGCAAATATTTTTTCACCAATCTGGATGATACTTTCAGGTAATGATCAGTACACTAAGGTGACTTGGTTCCCCAAATTTCGTTCTGCTATGTTGAAGCGTTCGTTTCCAGTAACAGTTTGAATTTTTAGGTTTCACTCTGTTTTCTCCTATATTGGTAGATGTATTTGGAACTCTAAATCCAACACGGTTTGTGCTAGCTTCTTGAAACTTGACACAATAAAGTAGTTTCCCGTTCTATTTCTATGTTTTGTTTCCTCTTGATGTAGCCCTAAGCAGTGTCTGGCGAGAAACACTTTCATGGAAAGGGGTTGCCAGGCTTACCAAAATTATGAATCTCCAGAAATCTCAGCAAATATTTTTTCACCCAACCTGGATGATACTTTCAGGTAATGATCAATACACTAAGGTGACTTGGATCCCCAAATTTCGTTCTTCTATGTTGAAGCGTTCGTTTCCAGTAACAGTTTGAATTTTTATGTTTCACTCTGTTTTCTCCTATATTGATAGATGTATTTGGAACTCTGAATCCACCACGGTTTGTGCTAGCTTCTTGAAGCTTGACACAATAAAGTAGTTTTCCGTTCTATCTCTATGTTTTGTTTCCTCTTGATGTAGCCCTAAGCAGTGACTGGCGAGAAACACTTTCATGGTAAGGGGTTGCCAGGCTTCCAAAAATTACAAATCTCCAGAAATCTCAGCAAATATTTTTTCACCCAAACTGGATGATACTTTCAGGTAATGATCAGTACACTAAGGCGACTTGGTTCCCCAAATTTCGTTCTTCTATGTTGAAGCGTTCGTTTCCAGTAACAGTTTGAATTTGTAGGTTTCACTCTGTTTTCTCCTATATTGATAGATGTATTTGGAACTCTAAATCCAACACGGTTTGTGCTAGCTTCTTGAAGTGTGACACAATAAAGTAGTTTCACGTTCTATCTCTATGTTTTGTTTCCTCTTGATGTAGCCCTAAGCAGTGACTGGCGAGAAACACTTTCATGGAAAGGGGTTGCCAGGCTACCCTAAATTACGAATCTCCAGAAACCTCAGCAAATATTTTTTCACCCAATCTGGATGATACTTTCAGGTAATGATCAGTACACTAAGGCGACTTGGTTCCCCAAATTTCGTTCTTCTATGTTGAAGCGTTCGTTTCCAGTAACAGTTTGAATTTTTAGGTTTCACTCTGTTTTCTCCTATATTGATAGATGTATTTGTAACTCTAAATCCACACGGTTTCTGCTAGCTTCTTTGAACTTGACACAATAAAGTAGTTTCAAGTTCTATCTCTATGTTTTGTTTCCTCTTGATGTAGCCCTAAGCAGTGACTGGCGAAAAACACTTTCATGGAAAGGGGTTGCCAAGCTTCCCAAAATTACGAATCTCCAGAAATCTCAGCAAATATATTTTCACCCGAAATGGATGATACTTTCAGGTAATGATCAGTACACTAAGCCGACTTGGTTCCCCAAATTTCGTTCTTCTATGTTGAAGCGTTCGTTTCCAGTAACAGTTTGAATTTTTAGGTTTCACTCTGTTTTCTCCTATATTGATAGATGTATTTGGAACTCTGAATCCAACACGGTTTGTGCTAGCTTCTTTAAACTTGACACATTAAAGTAGTTTCACGTTCTATCTCTATGTTTTGTTTCCTCTTGATGTAGCCCTAAGCAGTGTTTGGCCAGAAACACTTTCATGGAAAGGGGTTGCCAAGCTTCCCAAAATTACGAATCTCCAGAAATCTCAGCAAATATTTTTTCACCGAAACTGTATGATACTTTCACGTATTGATCAATACACTAAGGTGACCTGGTTCCCCAAATTTCGTTCTTCTATGTTGAAGCGTTCGTTTCCAGTAACAGTTTGAATTTTTAGGTTTCACTCTGTTTTCTCCTATATTGATAGATGTATTTGGAACTCTAAATCCAACACGGTTTCTGCTAGCTTCATGAAACTTGACACAATAAAGTAGTTTCACGTTCTATCTCTATGTTTTCTTTCCTCTTGATGTAGCCCTAAGCAGTGTCTGGCCAGAAACACTTTCATGGAAAGTGGTTGCCAAGCTTCCCAAAATTACGAATCTCCAGAAATCTCAGCAAATATTTTTTCACCGAAACTGGATGATACTTTCACGTAATGATCAGTACACTAAGGCGACCTGGTTCCCCAAATTTCATTCTTCTACGTTGAAGCGTTCGTTTCCAGTAACAGTTTGAATTTTTAGAATTCACTCTGTTTTCTCCTATATTGATAGATGTATTTGGAACTCTAAATCCAACACGGTTTGTGCTAGCTTCTTGAAACTTGACACAATAAAGTAGTTTCACGTTCCATCTCTATGTTTTGTTTCCTCTTGATGTAGCCCTAAGCAGTGACTGGCGAAAAACACTTTCATGAAAAGGGGTTGCCAAGCTTCCCAAAATTACGAATCTCCAGAAATCTCAGCAAATATATTTTCACCGAAACTGGATGATACTTTCAGGTAATGATCAGTACACTAAGGCGACTTGGTTCCCCAAATTTCGTTCTTCTATGTTGAAGCGTTCGTTTCCAGTAACAGTTTGAATTTTTAGATTTCACTCTGTTTTCTCCTATATTGATAGATGTATTTGGAACTCTAAATCCAACACGGTTTGTGCTAGCTTCTTGAAACTTGACACAATAAAGTAGTTTCCCGTTCTATCTCTATGTTTTGTTTCCTCTTGATGTAGCCCTAAGCAGTGTCTGGCGAGAAACACTTTCATGGAAACGGGTTGCCAGACTTCCCAAAATTACGAATCTCCAGAAATCTCATCAAATACTTTTTTAACCCAAACTGGATGATACTTTCAGGTAATGATCAGTACACTAAGGCGACTTGCATCCCCAAATTTCGTTCTTCTATGTTGAAGCGTTCGTTTCCAGTAACAGTTTGAATTTTTAGCTTTCACTCTGTTTACTCCTATATTGATAGATGTATTTGGAACTCTAAATCCAACACGGTTTGTGCTAGCTAATTGAAACTTGACAAAATAAATTAGTTTCACATTCTATCTCTATGTTTTGTTTCCTCTTGATGCAGCCCTAAGCAGTGACTGGCGAGAAACACTTTCATTTAAAGGGGTTGCCAAGCTTCACAAAATTACGAATCTCCAGAAATCTCAGCAAATATTTTTTCACCCAAACTGAATGATACTTTCAGGTCATGATCAGTACACTAAGGCGACTTGGTTCCCCAGATTTCGTTCTTCTATGTTGAAGCGTTCGTTTCCAGTAACAGTTTGAATTTTTAGGTTTCACTCTGTTTTCTCCTATATTGATAGATGTATTTGCAACTCTAAATCCAACACGGTTTGTGCTAGCTTCTTGAAGTTTGACACAATAAAGTAGTTTCATGTTCTATCTCTATGTTTTGTTTCCTCTTGATGTAGCCCTAAGCAGTGACTGGCGAGAAACTCTTTCATGGAAAGGGGTTGCCAGGCTGCTCAAAATTACGAATCTCCAGAAATCTCTAAGCAAATATTTTTTTACCCAAACTGGATGATACTTTCAGGTAATGATCAGTACACTAAGGCGACTTGGTTCCCCAAATTTCGTTCTTCTAAGATGAAGCGTTCGTTTCCAGTAACAGTTTGAATTTTTAGGTTTCACTCTGTTTTCTCCTATATTGATAGATGTATTTGGAACTCAAAATCCAACACGGTTTGTGCTAGATCTTGAAACTTGACACAATAAAGTAGTTCCCCGTTCTAACTCTCTGTTTTGTTTCCTCTTGATGTAGCCCTAAGCAGTGACTGGAGAGAAACACTTTCATTGAAAGGGGTTGCCAGGCTTACCAAAATTACGAATCTCCAGAAATCTCAGCAAACATTTTTTCACCCAATCTGGATGATACTTTCAGGTAATGATGAGGACACTAAGGTGACTTGGTTCCCCAAATTTCGTTCTTCTATGTTGAAGCGTTCGTTTCCAGTAACAGTTTGAATTTTTAGGTTTCACTCTGTTTTCTCCTATATTGATAGATGTATTTGGAACTCTAAATCCAACACGGTTTCTGCCAGCTTCATGAAACTTGACACAATAAAGTAGTTTCACGTTCTATCTCTATGTTTTGTTTCCTCTTGATGTAGCCCTAAGCAGTGTCTGGCCAGAAAGACTTTCATGGAAAGGGGTTGCCAAGCTTCCCAAAATTACGAATCTCCAGAAATCTCAGCAAATATTTTTTCACTGAAACTGGATGATACTTTCACGTAATGATCAGTACACTAAGGCAACCTGGTTCCCCAAATTTCGTTCTTCTATGTAGAAGCGTTCGTTTCCAGTAACAGTTTGAATTTTTAGGTTTCACTCTGTTTTCTCCTATATTGATAGATGTATTTGGAACTCTAAATCCAACACGGTTTGTGCTAGCTTCTTGATACTTGACACAATAAAGTAGTTTCACGTTCCATCTCTATGTTTTGTTTCCTCTTGATGTAGCCCTAAGCAGTGTCTGGGCAGAAACACTTTCATGGAAAGGGGTTGCCAAATTTCCCAAAATTAAGAATCTCCAGAAATCTCAGCAAATATTTTTTCAACCAATCTGGATGATACTTTCAGGTAATGATCAGTACACTAAGGCGACTTGCTTCCCCAAATTTCCTTCTTCTATGTTGAAGCGTTCGTTTCCAGTAACAGTTTGAATTTTTAGCTTTCACTCTGTTTACTCCTATATTGATAGATGTATTTGGAACTCTAAATCCAACACGGTTTGTGGTAGCTAATTGAAACTTGAGAAAATAAAGTAGTTTCACATTCTATCTCTATGTTTTGTTTCCTCTTGTTGTAGCCCTAAGCAGTGACTGGCGAGAAACACTTTCATGGAAAGGGGTTGCCAGGCTTCCCAACATTACAAATCTCCAGAAATCTCAGCAAATATTTTTTCACCCAAACTGGATGATACTTTCAGATAATGATCAGTACAATAAGGCGACTTGGTTCCCCAAATTTCATTCTTCTATGCTGAAGCATTCGTTTCCAGTAACAGTTGAATTTTTAGGATTCACTCTGTTTTCTCCTATATTGATAGATGTATTTGGAACTCTAAATCCAACACGGTTTGTGCTAGCTTCTTGAAACTTGACACAATAAAGTAGTTTCACGTTCTATCTCTATGTTTTCTTTCCTCTTGATGTAGCCCTATGCAGTGACTGGCGAGAAACACTTTCATGGAAAGGGGTTGCCAGGCTTCCCAAAATTACGAATCTCCAGAAATCTCAGCAAATATTTTTTCACCCAAACTGGATGATACTTTCAGGTAATGATCACTACACTAATGCGACTTGGTTCCCCAAATTTTGTTCTTCTATGTTGAAGCGTTCGTTTCCAGTAACAGTTTGAATTTTTAGGTTTCACTCTGTTTTCTCCAATATTGATAGATGTATTTGGAACTCTAAATCCAACACGGTTTCTGCTAGCTTCTTTGAACTTGAAACAATAAAGTAGTTTCACGTTATATCTCTATGTTTTGTTTCCTCTTGATGTAGCCCTAAGCAGTGTCTGGCGAGAAACACTTTCATGGAAAGGTGTTGCCAGGCTTCCCAAAATTACGAATCTCCAGAAATCTCAGCAAATATTTTTTCACCAAAACTGGATGATACTTTTAGGTAATGATCAGTACACTACGGCGACTTGGTTCCCCAAATTTCGTTCTTCTATGTTGAAGCGTTCCTTTCCAGTAACAGTTTGAATTTTTAGCTTTCACTCTGTTTTCACCTATATTGATAGATGTATTTGGAACTCTAAATCCAACACGGTTTGTGCTAGCTTCTTGAAACTTGACACAATAAAGTAGTTTCACGTTCTATCTCTATGTTTTGTTTCCTCTTGATGTAGCCCTAAGCAGTGACTGGCGAGAAACACTTTCTTGGAAAGGGGTTGCCAAGCTTCCCAAAATTACGAATCTCCAGAAATCTCAGCAAATATTTTTTCTCCCAAACTGGATGATATTTTCAGGTAATGATCAGTACACTAAGGCGACTTGGTTCCCCAAATTTCGTTCTTCTATGTTGAAGCGTTCCTTTCCAGTAACAGTTTGAATTTTTAGCTTTCACTCTGTTTTCTCCTTTATTGATAGATGTATTTGGAACTGTAAATCCAACAAGGTTTGTGCTAGCTTCTTAAAACTTGACACAATAAAGTAGTTTCCTGTTCTATCTCTATGTTTTGTTTAATCATGATGTAGCCCTAAGCAGTGTCTGGCCAGAAACACTTTCATGGGAAGGGGTTGCCAAGTTTCCCAAAATTACGAATCTCCAGAAATCTCAGCAAATATTTTTTCACCCAAACTGGATGATACTTTCAGGTAATGATCACTACACTAAGGCGACTTGGTTCCCCAAATTTCATTCTGCTATGTTGAAGCGTTCGTTTCCAGTAACAGTTTGAATTTTTAAGTTTTACTCTGTTTTCTCTTATATTGATAGATGTATTTGGAACTGTAAATCCAACACGGTTTCTGCTACCTTCTTTGAACTTGACACCATAAAGTAGTTTCACGTTCTATCTCTATGATTTGTTTCCTCTTGATGTAGCCCTAAGCAGTGACTGGCGAGAAACACTTTCATGGAAAGGGGTTGCCAAGCTTCCAAAATTTACGAATCTCCAGAAATCTCAGCAAATCTTTTTTCACCCAAACTGGATGATACTTTCAGGTAATGATCAGTACACTAAGGCGACTTGGTTACCCAAATTTCGTTCTTCTATGTTGAAGCGTTCGTTTCCAGTGACAGTTTGAATTTTTAGGTTTCACTCTGTTTTCTCCTATATTGATAGATGTATTTGGAACTCTAAATCCAACACGGTTTGTGCTAGCTTCTTGAAACTTGACACAATAAAGTAGTTTCCCGTTCCATCTCTATGTTTTGTTTCCTCTTGATGTAGCCGTAAGCAGTGACTGGCGAAAAACACTTTCATGGAAAGGGGTTGCCAAGCTTCCCAAAATTACAAATCTCCAGAAATCTCAGCAAATCTTTTTTCACCCAAACTGGATGATACTTTCAGGTAATGATCAGTACACTAAGGCGACTTGGTTCCCCAAATTTCGTTCTTCTATGTTGAAGCGTTCATTTCCAGTAACAGTTTGAATTTTTAGGTTTCACTCTGTTTTCTCCTATATTGATAGATGTATTTGGAACTCTAAATCCAACACGGTTTGTGCTAGCATCTTGAAACTTGACACAATAAAGTAGTTCCCCGTTCTAACTCTCTGTTTTGTTTCCTCTTGATGTAGCCCTAAGCAGTGACTGGAGAGAAACACTTTCATTGAAAGGGGTTGCCAGGCTTACCAAAATTACGAATCTCCAGAAATCTCAGCAAATATTTTTTCACTCAATCTGGATGATACTTTCAGGTAATGATGAGGACACTAAGGTGACTTGGTTCCCCAAATTTCGTTCTTCTATGTTGAAGCGTTCGTTTCCAGTAACAGTTTGAATTTTTAGGTTTCACTCTGTTTTCTCCTATATTGATAGATGTATTTGGAACTCTAAATCCAACACGGTTTGTGCTAGCTTCTTGAAACTTGACACAATAAAGTAGTTTCACGTTCTATCTCTATGTTTTCTTTCCTCTTGATGTAGCCCTATGCAGTGACTGGCGAGAAACACTTTCATGGAAAGGGGTTGCCAGGCTTCCCAAAATTACGAATCTCCGGAAATCTCAGCAAATATTTTTTCACCCAAACTGGATGATACTTTCAGGTATTGATCAGTACACTAAGGCGACTTGGTTCCCCAAATTTTGTTCTTCTATGTTGAAGCGTTCGTTTCCAGTAACAGTTTGAATTTTTAGGTTTCACTCTGTTTTCTCCTATATTGATAGATGTATTTGGAACTCTAAATCCAACACGGTTTGTGCTACCTTCTTGAAGTTTGACACAATAAAGTAGTTTCACGTTCTATCTCTATGTTTTGTTTCCTCTTGATGTAGCCCAAAGCAGTGACTGGCGAGAAACACTTTCATTGAAAGGGGTTGCCAAGCTTCCCAAAATTACGAATCTCCAGAAATCTCAGCAAATATTTTTTCACCCAAACTGGATGATACTTTCAGGTAATGATCACTACACTAATGCGACTTGGTTCCCCAAATTTTTTTCTTCTATGTTGAAGCGTTCGTTTCCAGTAACAGTTTGAATTTTTAGGTTTCACTCTGTGTTCTCCAATATTGATAGATGTATTTGGAACTCTAAATCCAACACGGTTTCTGCTAGCTTCTTTGAACTTGAAACAATAAAGTAGTTTCACGTTATATCTCTATGTTTTGTTTCCTCTTGATGTAGCCCTAAGCAGTGTCTGGCGAGAAACACTTTCATGGAAAGGTGTTGCCAGGCTTCCCAAAATTACGAATCTCCAGAAATCTCAGCAAATATTTTTTCACCAAAACTGGATGATACTTTTAGGTAATGATCAGTACACTACGGCGACTTGGTTCCCCAAATTTCGTTCTTCTATGTTGAAGCGTTCCTTTCCAGTAACAGTTTGAATTTTTAGCTTTCACTCTGTTTTCACCTATATTGATAGATGTATTTGGAACTCTAAATCCAACACGGTTTGTGCTAGCTTCTTGAAACTTGACACAATAAAGTAGTTTCACGTTCTATCTCTATGTTTTGTTTCCTCTTGATGTAGCCCTAAGCAGTGACTGGCGAGAAACACTTTCTTGGAAAGGGGTTGCCAAGCTTCCCAAAATTACGAATCTCCAGAAATCTCAGCAAATATTTTTTCTCCCAAACTGGATGATATTTTCAGGTAATGATCAGTACACTAAGGCGACTTGGTTCCCCAAATTTCGTTCTTCTATGTTTAAGCGTTCCTTTCCAGTAACAGTTTGAATTTTTAGCTTTCACTCTGTTTTCTCCTTTATTGATAGATGTATTTGGAACTGTAAATCCAACAAGGTTTGTGCTAGCTTCTTAAAACTTGACACAATAAAGTAGTTTCCTGTTCTATCTCTATGTTTTGTTTAATCATGATGTAGCCCTTAGCAGTGTCTGGCCAGAAACACTTTCATGGGAAGGGGTTGCCAAGTTTCCCAAAATTACGAATCTCCAGAAATCTCAGCAAATATTTTTTCACCCAAACTGGATGATACTTTCAGGTAATGATCACTACACTAAGGCGACTTGGTTCCCCAAATTTCGTTCTGCTATGTTGAAGCGTTCGTTTCCAGTGACAGTTTGAATTTTTAGGTTTCACTCTGTTTTCTCCTATATTGATAGATGTATTTGGAACTCTAAATCCAACACGGTTTGTGCTAGCTTCTTGAAACTTGACACAATAAAGTAGTTTCACGTTCTATCTCTATGTTTTGTTTCCTCTTGATGTAGCCCTAAGCAGTGACTGGTGAGAAACTCTTTCATGGAAAGGGGTTGCCAAGCTTCCAAAAATTACGAATCTCCAGAAATCTCAGCAAATTTTTTTTCACCCAAACTCGATGATACTTCCACGTAATGATTAGTACTCTAAGGCGCCTTGGTTCCCCAAATTTCGTTCTGCTATGTTGAAGCGTTCATTTCCAGTAACAGTTTGAATTTTTTAGGTTTCACTCTGTTTTCTCCTACATTGATAGATGTATTTGGAACTCTAAATCCAACAAGGTTTCTGCTAGCTTCTTTGAACTTGACACAATAAAGTAGTTTCATGTTCTATCTCTATGTTTTGTTTTCTCTTGATGTAGCCCTAAGCAGTAACTGGCGAGAAACACTTTCATGGAAAGGGGTTGCCAGCCTTCCCAAAATTATGAATCTCCAGAAATCTCAGCAAATATTTTTTCACCAATCTGGATGATACTTTCAGGTAATGATCAGTACACTAAGGTGACTTGGTTCCCCAAATTTCGTTCTGCTATGTTGAAGCGTTCGTTTTCAGTAACAGTTTGAATTTTTAGGTTTCACTCTGTTTTCTCCTATATTGGTAGATGTATTTGGAACTCTAAATCCAACACGGTTTGTGCTAGCTTCTTGAAACTTGACACAATAAAGTAGTTTCCCGTTCTATTTCTATGTTTTGTTTCCTCTTGATGTAGCCCTAAGCAGTGTCTGGCGAGAAACACTTTCATGGAAAGGGGTTGCCACGCTTACCAAAATTATGAATATCCAGAAATCTCAGCAAATATTTTTTCACCCAACCTGGATGATACTTTCAGGTCATGATCAATACACTAAGGTGACTTGGTTCCCCAAATATCGTTCTTCTATGTTGAAGCGTTCGTTTCCAGTAACAGTTTGAATTTTTATGTTTCACTCTGTTTTCTCCTATATTGATAGATGTATTTGGAACTCTGAATCCACCACGGTTTGTGCTAGCTTCTTGAAGCTTGACACAATAAAGTAGTTTCCCGTTCTATCTCTATGTTTTGTTTCCTCTTGATGTAGCCCTAAGCAGTGACTGGCGAGAAACACTTTCATGGTAAGGGGTTGCCAGGCTTCCCAAAATTACAAATCTCCAGAAATCTCAGCAAATATATTTTCACCCAAACTGGATGATACTTTCAGGTAATGATCAGTACACTAAGGCAACTTGGTTCCCCAAATTTCGTTCTTCTATGTTGAAGCGTTCGTTTCCAGTAACAGTTTGAATTTGTAGGTTTCACTCTGTTTTCTCCTATATTGATAGATGTATTTGGAACTCTAAATCCAACACGGTTTGTGCTAGCTTCTTGAAGTGTGACACAATAAAGTAGTTTCACGTTCTATCTCTATGTTTTGTTTCCTCTTGATTTAGCCCTAAGCAGTGACTGGCGAGAAACACTTTCATGGAAAGGGGTTGCCAGGCTACCCTAAATTACGAATCTCCAGAAACCTCAGCAAATATTTTTTCACCCAATCTGGATGATACTTTCAGGTAATGATCAGTACACTAAGGCGACTTGGTTCCCCAAATTTCGTTCTTCTATGTTGAAGCGTTCGTTTCCAGTAACAGTTTGAATTTTTAGCTTTCACTCTGTTTACTCCTATATTGATAGATGTATTTGGAACTCTAAATCCAACACGGTTTGTGCTAGCTAATTGAAACTTGACAAAATAAATTAGTTTCACATTCTATCTCTATGTTTTGTTTCCTCTTGATGCAGCCCTAAGCAGTGACTGGCGAGAAACACTTTCATTTAAAGGGGTTGCCAAGCTTCACAAAATTACGAATCTCCAGAAATCTCAGCAAATATTTTTTCACCCAAACTGAATGATACTTTCAGGTAATGATCACTACACTAAGGCGACTTGGTTCCCCAAATTTCGTTCTTCTATGTTGAAGCGTTCGTTTCCAGTAACAGTTTGAATTTTTAGGTTTCACTCTGTTTTCTCCTATATTGATAGATGTATTTGGAACTCTAAATCCAACACGGTTTCTGCTAGCTTCTTTGAACTTGAAACAATAAAGTTTTTTCACGTTATATCTCTATGTTTTGTTTCCTCTTGATGTAGCCCTAAGCAGTGTCTGGCGAGAAACACTTTCATGGAAAGGTGTTGCCAGGCTTCCCAAAATTACGAATCTCCAGAAATCTCAGCAAATATTTTTTCACCCAAACTGGATGATACTTTCAAGTAATGATCAGTACACTAAGGCGACTTGGTTCCCCAAATTTCGTTCTTCTATGTTGAAGCGTTCCTTTCCAGTAACAGTTTGAATTTTTAGCTTTCACTCTGTTTTCTCCTATATTGATAGATGTATTTGGAACTCTAAATCCAACACGGTTTGTGCTAGCATCTTGAAACTTGACACAATAAAGTAGTTTCACGTTCTATCTCTACGTATTGTTTCCTCTTGATGTAGCCCTAAGCAGTGACTGGCGAGAAACACTTTCTTGGAAAGGGGTTGCCAAGCTTCCCAAAATTACGAATCTCCAGAAATCTCAGCAAATATTTTTTCTCCCAAACTGGATGATACTTTCAGGTAATGATCAGTACACTAAGGCGACTTGGTTCCCCAAATGTCATTCTTCTATGTTGAAGCGTTCATTTCCAGTAACAGTTTGAATTTTTAAGTTTCACTCTGTTTTCTCCTATATTGATAGATGTATTTGGAACTGTAAATCCAACACGGTTTGTGCTAGCTTCTTGAAACTTGACACAATAAAGTAGTTTCCTGTTCTATCTCTATGTTTTGTTTAATCTTGATGTAGCCATAAGCAGTGTCTGGCCAGAAACACTTTCATGGAAAGGGGTTGCCAAGTTTCCCAAAATTACGAATCTCCAGAAATCTCAGCAAATATTTTTTCACCCAAACTGGATGATACTTTCAGGTAATGATCACTACACTAAGGCGACTTGGTTCCCCAAATTTCGTTCTTCTATGTTGAAGCGTTCGTTTCCAGTAACAGTTTGAATTTTTAAGTTTTACTCTGTTTTCTCTTATATTGATAGATGTATTTGGAACTGTAAATCCAACACGGTTTCTGCTACCTTCTTTGAACTTGACACAATAAAGTAGTTTCACGTTCTATCTCTATGTTTTGTTTCCTCTTGATGTAGCCCTAAGCAGTGACTGGTGAGAAACACTTTCATGGAAAGGGGTTGCCAAGCTTCCAAAAATTACGAATCTCCAGAAATCTCAGCAAATTTTTTTTCACCCAAACTGGATGATACTTTCACGTAATGATCAGTACACTAAGGCGACTTGATTCCCCAAATTTCGTTCTTCTATGTTGAAGCGTTCGTTTCCAGTAACAGTTTGAATTTTTAGGTTTCACTCTGTTTTCTCCTATATTGATAGATGTATTTGCAACTCTAAATCCAACACGGTTTGTGCTAGCTTCTTGAAGTTTGACACAATAAAGTAGTTTCTCGTTCTATCTCTATGTTTTGTTTCCTCTTGATGTAGCCCTAAGCAGTGACTGGCGAGAAACTCTTTCATGGAAAGGGGTTGCCAGGCTTCCCCAAATTACGAATCTCCAGAAATCTCAGCAAATATTTTTTCACCCAAACTGGATGATACTTTCAGGTAATGATCAGTACACTAAGGCGACTTGGTTCCCCAAATTTCGTTCTTCTATGATGAAGCGTTCGTTTCCAGTAACAGTTTGAATTTTTAGGTTTCACTCTGTTTTCTCCTATATTGATAGATGTATTTGGAACTCTAAATCCAACACGGTTTGTGCTAGCATCTTGAAACTTGACACAATAAAGTAGTTCCCCGTTCTAACTCTCTGTTTTGTTTCCTCTTGATGTAGCCCTAAACAGTGACTGGAGAGAAACACTTTCATTGAAAGGGGTTGCCAGGCTTACCAAAATTACGAATCTCCAGAAATCTCAGCAAATATTTTTTCACCCAATCTGGATGATACTTTCAGGTAATGATGAGGACACTAAGGTGACTTGGTTCCCCAAATTTCGTTCTTCTATGTTGAAGCGTTCGTTTCCAGTAACAGTTTGAATTTTTAGGTTTCACTCTGTTTTCTCCTATATTGATAGATGTATTTGGAACTCTAAATCCAACACGGTTTCTGCCAGCTTCATGAAACTTGACACAATAAAGTAGTTTCACGTTCTATCTCTATGTTTTGTTTCCTCTTGATGTAGCCCTAAGCAGTGTCTGGCCAGAAACACTTTCATGGAAAGGGGTTGCCAAGCTTCCCAAAATTACGAATCTCCAGAAATCTCAGCAAATATTTTTTCACCGAAACTGGATGATACTTTCACGTAATGATCAGTACACTAAGGCGACCTGGTTCCCCAAATTTCGTTCTTCTATGTAGAAGCGTTCGTTTCCAGTAACAGTTTGAATTTTTAGGTTTCACTCTGTTTTCTCCTATATTGATAGATGTATTTGGAACTCTAAATCCAACACGGTTTGTGCTAGCTTCTTGATACTTGACACAATAAAGTAGTTTCACGTTCCATCTCTATGTTTTGTTTCCTCTTGATGTAGCCCTAAGCAGTGACTGGCGAGAAACACTTTCATGGAAAGGGGTTGCCAAGTTTCCCAAAATTAAGAATCTCCAGATATCTCAGCAAATATTTTTTCAACCAATCTGGATGATACTTTCAGGTAATGATCAGTACACTAAGGCGACTTGCTTCTCCAAATTTCTTTCTTCTATGTTGAAGCGTTCGTTTCCAGTAACAGTTTGAATTTTTAGCTTTCACTCTGTTTACTCCTATATTGATAGATGTATTTGGAACTCTAAATCCAACACGGTTTGTGGTAGCTAATTGAAACTTGACAAAATAAAGTAGTTTCACATTCTATCTCTATGTTTTGTTTCCTCTTGTTGTAGCCCTAAGCAGTGACTGGCGAGAAACACTTTCATGCAAAGGGGTTGCCAGGCTTCCCAACATTACAAATCTCCAGAAATCTCAGCAAATATTTTTTCACCCAAACTGGATGATACTTTCAGATAATGATCAGTACAATAAGGCGACGTGGTTCCCCAAATTTCACTCTTCTATGCTGAAGCATTCGTTTCCAGTAACAGTTTGAATTTTTAGGATTCACTCTGTTTTCTCCTATATTGATAGATGTATTTGGAACTCTAAATCCAACACGGTTTGTGCTAGCTTTTTGAAACTTGACACAATAAAGTAGTTTCATGTTCTATCTCTATGTTTTGTTTCCTCTTGATGTAGCCCTAAGCAGTGACTGGCGAGAAACACTTTCATGGAAAGGGGTTGCCAAGCTTCCCAAAATTACAAATCTCTAGAAATCTCAGCAAATATTTTTTCACCCAAACTGGATGATACTTTCAGGTAATGATCAGTACACTAAGGCGACTTGGTTCCCCAAATTTCGTCTTCATGTTGAAGCGTTCGTTTCCAGTGACAGTTTGAAATTTTAGGTTTCACTCTGTTTTCTCCTATATTGATAGATGTATTTGGAACTCTAACTCCAACACGGTTTGTGCTAGCTTCTTGAAACTTGACACAATAAAGTAGTTTCACGTTGTATCTCTATGTTTTGTTTCCTCTTGATGTAGCCCTAAGCAGTGACTGGCGAGAAACACTTTCATGGAAAGGGGTTGCCAAGCTTCCAAAAATTACGAATCTCCAGAAATCTCAGCAAATATTTTTTCACCCAAACTGGATGATACTTTCAGGTAATGATAAGTACACTAAGGCGACTTGGTTCCCCAAATTTCGATCTTCTATGTTGAAGCATTCGTTTCCAGTAACAGTTTGAATTTTTAGGTTTCACTCTGTTTTCTCCTATATTGATAGATGTATTTGGAACTCTAAATCCAACACGGTTTGTGCTAGCTTCTTGAAACTAGACACAATAAAGTAGTTCCATGTTCTATCTCTATGTTTTGTTTCCTCTTGATGTAGCCCTAAGCAGTGACTGGCGAGAAACACTTTCATGGAAGGTGTTGCCAAGCTTCCCAAACTTACGAATCTCCAGAAATCTCAGCAAATATTTTTTCACCCAAACTGGATGATACTTTCAGATAATGATCAGTCCAATAAGGCGAATTGGTTCCCCAAATTTCTTTCTTCTATGTTGAAGCGTTCGTTTCCAGTAAGAGTTTGAATTTTTAGGTTTCACTCTGTTTTCTCCTATATTGATAGATGTATTTGGAACTCTAACTCCAACACGGTTTGTGCTAGCTTCTTGAAACTTGACACAATAAAGTAGTTTCACGTTCTAACTCTATGTTTTGTTTCCTCTTGATGTAGCCCTAAGCAGTGACTGGCGAGAAACACTTTCATGGAAAGGGGTTGCGAAGCTTCCAAAAATTACGAATCTCCAGAAATCTCAGCAAATATTTTTTCACCCAAACTGGATGATACTTTCAGGTAATGATCAGTACACTAAGGCGACTTGGTTCCCCAAATTTCGTTCTTCTATGTTGAAGCGTTCGTTTCCAGTAACAGTTTGAATTTTTAGGTTTCACTCTGTTTTCTCCTATATTGATAGATATATTTGGAACTCTAAATCCAACACGGTTTGTGCTAGCTTCTTGAAACTTGACAAAATAAAGTAGTTTCACGTTCTATCTCTATGTTTTGTTTCCTCTTGATGTAGCCCTAAGCAGTGACTAGCGAGAAACACTTTCATGGAAAGGGGTTGCCAGGCTTCCAAAAATTACGAATCTCCAGAAATCTCAGCAAATATTTTTTCACCCAAAATGGATGATACTTTCAGGTAATGATCAGTACACTAAGGCGACTTGGTTCCCCAAATTTCGTTCTTCTATGTTGAAGCGTTCGTTTCCAGTAACAGTTTGAATTTTTAGGTTTCACTCTGTTTTCTCCTATATTGATAGATGTATTTGGAACTCTAAATCCAACACGGTTTGTGCTAGCTTCTTGAAACTTGACACAATAAAGTAGTTTCATGTTCTATCCCTATGTTTTGTTTCCTCTTGATGTAGCCCTAAGCAGTGACTGGCGAGAAACACTTTCATGGAAAGGTGTTGCCAAGCTTCCCAAAATTACGAATCTCCAGAAATCTCAGCAAATATTTTTTCACCCAAACTGGATGATACTTTCAGGTAATGATCAGTACACTAAGGCGACTTGGTTCCCCAAATTTCGTTCTTCTATGTTGAAGCGTTCATTTCCAGTAACAGTTTGAATTTTTAGGTTTCACTCTGTTTTCTCCTATATTGATAGATATATTTGGAACTCTAAATCCAACACGGTTTGTGCTAGCTTCTTGAAACTTGACAAAATAAAGTAGTTTCACGTTCTATCTCTATGTTTTGTTTCCTCTTGATGTAGCCCTAAGCAGTGACTGGCGAGAAACACTTTCATGGAAAGGGGTTGCCAGGCTTCCCAAAATTACGAATCTCCAGAAATCTCAGCAAATATTTTTTCACCCAAACTGGATGATACATTCAGGTAATGATCAGTACACTAAGGCAACTTGGTTCCCGAAATTTCGATCTTCTATGTTGAAGCGTTCGTTTCCAGTAACAGTTTGAATTTTTAGGTTTCACTCTGTTTTCTCCTATATTGATAGATGTATTTGGAACTCTAAATCCAACACGGTTTGTGCTAGCTTCTTGAAACTTGACACAATAAAGTAGTTTCATGTTCTATCTCTATGTTTTGTTTCCTCTTGATGTAGCCCTAAGCAGTGACTGGCGAGAAACACTTTCATGGAAAGGTGTTGCCAAGCTTCCCAAAATTACGAATCTCCAGAAATCTCAGCAAATATTTTTTCACCCAAACTGGATGATACTTTCAGATAATGATCAGTACAATAAGGCGACTTGATTCCCCAAATTTCGTTCTTCTATGTTGAAGCGTTCGTTTCCAGTAACAGTTTGAATTTTTAGGTTTCACTGTGTTTTCTCCTATATTGATAGATGTATTTGGAAATCTAAATCCAACACGGTTTGTGCTAGCTTCTTGAAACTTGACACAATAAAGTAGTTTCACGTTCCATCTCTATGTTTTGTTTCCACTTGATGTAGCCCTAAGCAGTGACTGGCGAGAAACACTTTCATGGAAAGGGGTTGCCAGGCTTCCAAAAATTACGAATCTCCAGAAATCTCAGCAAATATTTTTTCACCCAAAATGGATGATACTTTCAGGTAATGATCAGTACACTAAGGCGACTTGGTTCCCCAAATTTCGTTCTTCTATGTTGAAGCGTTCGTTTCCAGTAAAAGTTTGAATTTTTAGGTTTCACTCTGTTTTCTCCTATATTGATAGATGTATTTGGAACTCTAAATCCAACACGGTTTGTGCTAGCTTCTTGAAACTTGACACAATAAAGTAGTTTCATGTTCTATCCCTATGTTTTGTTTCCTCTTGATGTAGCCCTAAGCAGTGACTGGCGAGAAACACTTTCATGGAAAGGTGTTGCCAAGCTTCCCAAAATTACGAATCTCCAGAAATCTCAGCAAATATTTTTTCACCCAAACTGGATGATACTTTCAGGTAATGATCAGTACACTAAGGCGACTTGGTTCCCCAAATTTCGTTCTTCTATGTTGAAGCGTTCATTTCCAGTAACAGTTTGAATTTTTAGGTTTCACTCTGTTTTCTCCTATATTGATAGATATATTTGGAACTCTAAATCCAACACGGTTTGTGCTAGCTTCTTGAAACTTGACAAAATAAAGTAGTTTCACGTTCTATCTCTATGTTTTGTTTCCTCTTGATGTAGCCCTAAGCAGTGACTGGCGAGAAACACTTTCATGGAAAGGGGTTGCCAGGCTTCCCAAAATTACGAATCTCCAGAAATCTCAGCAAATATTTTTTCACCCAAACTGGATGATACATTCAGGTAATGATCAGTACACTAAGGCAACTTGGTTCCCGAAATTTCGATCTTCTATGTTGAAGCGTTCGTTTCCAGTAACAGTTTGAATTTTTAGGTTTCACTCTGTTTTCTCCTATATTGATAGATGTATTTGGAACTCTAAATCCAACACGGTTTGTGCTAGCTTCTTGAAACTTGACACAATAAAGTAGTTTCACGTTCTATCTCTATGTTTTGTTTCCTCTTGATGTAGCCCTAAGCAGTGACTGGCGAGAAACACTTTCATGGAAAGGTGTTGCCAAGCTTCCCAAAATTACGAATCTCCAGAAATCTCAGCAAATATTTTTTCACCCAAACTGGATGATACTTTCAGAGAATGATCAGTACAATAAGGCGACTTGATTCCCCAAATTTCGTTCTTCTATGTTGAAGCGTTCGTTTCCAGTAACAGTTTGAATTTTTAGGTTTCACTCTGTTTTCTCCTATATTGATAGATGTATTTGGAACTCTAACTCCAACACGGTTTGTGCTAGCTTCTTGAAACTTGACACAATAAAGTAGTTTCATGTTCTATCTCTATGTTTTGTTTCCTCTTGATGTAGCCCTAAGCAGTGACTGGCGAGAAACACTTTCATGGAAAGGTGTTGCCAAGCTTCCCAAAATTACGAATCTCCGGAAATCTCAGCAAATATTTTTTCACCCAAACTGGATGATACTTTCAGGTATTGATCAGTACACTAAGGCGACTTGGTTCCCCAAATTTTGTTCTTCTATGTTGAAGCGTTCGTTTCCAGTAACAGTTTGAATTTTTAGGTTTCACTCTGTTTTCTCCTATATTGATAGATGTATTTGGAACTCTAAATCCAACACGGTTTGTGCTACCTTCTTGAAGTTTGACACAATAAAGTAGTTTCACGTTCTATCTCTATGTTTTGTTTCCTCTTGATGTAGCCCTAAGCAGTGACTGGCGAGAAACACTTTCATTGAAAGGGGTTGCCAAGCTTCCCAAAATTACGAATCTCCAGAAATCTCAGCAAATATTTTTTCACCCAAACTGGATGATACTTTCAGGTAATGATCACTACACTAATGCGACTTGGTTCCCCAAATTTTGTTCTTCTATGTTGAAACGTTCGTTTCCAGTAACAGTTTGAATTTTTAGGTTTCACTCTGTTTTCTCCAATATTGATAGATGTATTTGGAACTCTAAATCCAACACGTTTTGCGCTAGCTTCTTGAAACTTGAAAAAATAAAGTAGTTTCACATTCTATCTCTGTGTTTTGTTTCCTCTTGATGTAGCCCTAAGCAGTGACTGGCGAGAAACACTTTCATGGAAAGGGGTTGCCAAGCTTCCCAAAATTACGAATCTCCAGAAATCACAGCAAATCTTTTTTCACCCAAACTGGATGATACTTTCAGGTAATGATGAGTACACTAAGGTGACTTGGTTCCCCAAATTTCGTTCTTCTATGTTGAAGCATTCGTTTCCAGTAACAGTTTGAATTTTTAGGTTTCACTCTGTTTTCTCCTATATTGATAGATGTATTTGGAACTCTAAATCCAACACGGTTTCTGCTAGCTTCATGAAACTTGACACAATAAAGTAGTTTCACGTTCTATCTCTATGTTTTCTTTCCTCTTGATGTAGCCCTAAGCAGTGACTGGCGAAAAACACTTTCATGGAAATGGGTTGCCAAGCTTCCCAAAATTACGAATCTCCAGAAATCTCAACAAATATATTTTCACCCGAAATGGATGATACTTTCAGGTAATGATCAGTACACTAAGCCGACTTGGTTCCCCAAATTTCGTTCTTCTATGTTGAAGCGTTCGTTTCCAGTAACAGTTTGAATTTTTAGGTTTCACTCTGTTTTCTCCTATATTGATTGATGTATTTGGAACTCTGAATCCAACACGGTTTGTGCTAGCTTCTTGAAACTTGACACAATAAAGTAGTTTCACGTTCTATCTCTATGTTTTCTTTCCTCTTGATGTAGCCCTAAGCAGTGACTGGCGAGAAACACTTTCATTGAAAGGGGTTGCCAAGCTTCCCAAAATTACGAATCTCCAGAAATCTCAGCAAATATTTTTTCACCCAAAATTGATGATACTTTCAGGTAATGATCAGTACACTAAGGCAACTTGGTTCCCCAAATTTTGTTCTTCTATGTTGAAGCGTTCGTTTCCAGTAACAGTTTGAATTTTCAGCTTTCACTCTGTTTTCTCCTATACTGATAGATGTATTTGGAACTCTAACTCCAACACGGTTTGTGCTAGCTTCTTGAAACTTGACACAATAAAGTAGTTTCACGTTCTATCTCTATGTTTTGTTTCCTCTTGATGTAGCCCTAAGCAGTGACTGGCGAGAATCCCTTTCATGGAAAGGGGTTGCCAGGCTTCCCAAAATTACGAAACTCCAGAAATCTCAGCAAATATTTTTTCACCCAAACTGGATGATAATTTCAGGTAATGATCAGTACACTAAGGCGACTTGGTTCCCCAAATTTCTTTCTTCTATGTTGAAGCGTTCGTTTCCAGTAACAGTTTGAATTTTTAGGATTCACTCTGTTTTCTCATATATTGATAGATGTATTTGTAACTCTAAATCCAACACGGTTTGTGCTAGCTTCTTGAAACTTGAGACAATAAAGTAGTTACACGTTCTATCCTTATGTTTTGTTTCCTCTTGATGTAGCCCTAAGCAGTGACTGGCGAGAAACACTTTCATGGAAAGGGGTAGCCAAGCTTCCCAAAATTACGAATCTCCAGAAATCTCAGGAAATATTTTTTCACCCAAACTTGATGATACTTTCACGTAATGATCAGTACACTAAGGCGACTTGCTTCCCCAAATTTTGTTCTGCTATGTTGAAGCGTTCGTTTCCAGTAACAGTTTGAATTTTTAGGTTTCACTCTGTTTTCTCCTACATTGATAGATGTATTTGGAACTCTAAATCCAACAAGGTTTCTGCTAGCTTCTTTGAACTTGACACAATAAAGTAGTTTCATGTTCTATCTCTATGTTTTGTTTCCTCTTGATGTAGCCCTAAGCAGTAACTGGCGAGAAACACTTTCATGGAAAGGGGTTGCCAGCCTTCCCAAAATTATGAATCTCCAGAAATCTCAGCAAATATTTTTTCACCCAATCTGGATGATACTTTCAGGTAATGATCAGTACACTAAGGTGACTTGGTTCCCCAAATTTCGTTCTTCTATGTTGAAGCGTTCGTTTCAAGTAACAGTTTGAATTTTTAGGTTTCACTCTGTTTTCTCCTATATTGGTAGAAGTATTTGGAACTCTAAATCCAACACGGTTTGTGCTAGCTTCTTGAAACTTGACACAATAAAGTAGTTTCCCGTTCTATTTCTATGTTTTGTTTCCTCTTGATGTAGCCCTAAGAAGTGTCTGGCGAGAAACTCTTTCATGGAAAGGGGTTGCCAGGCTTACCAAAATTATGAATCTCCAGAAATCTCAGCAAATATTTTTTCACCCAAACTGGATGATACTTTCAGGTAATGATCAGTACACTAAGGCGACTTGGTTCCCCAAATTTCGTTCTTCTATGTTGAAGCGTTCGTTTCCAGTAACAGTTTGAATTTTTAGGTTTCACTCTGTTTTCTCCTATATTGATAGATGTATTTGGAACTCTAAATCCAACACGGTTTGTGCTAGCTTCTTGAAACTTGACATAATAAAGTAGTTTCACGTTCTATCTCTATGTTTTGTTTCCTCTTGATGTAGCCCTAAGCAGTGACTGGCGAGAAACACTTTCATGGAAAGGGGTTGCCAAGCTTCCCAAAATTACGAATCTCCAGAAATCTCAGGAAATATTTTTTCACCCAAACTGGATGATACTTTCAGGTAATGATCAGTACACTAAGGCGACTTGGTTCCCCAAATTTCGTTCTTCTATGTTGAAGCGTTCGTTTCCAGTAACAGTTTGAATTTTTAGGTTTCACTCTGTTTTCTCCTATATTGATAGATGTATTTGGAACTCTAAATCCAACACGGTTTGTGCTAGCTTCTTGAAGTTTGACACAATAAAGTAGTTTCACGTTCTATCTCTATGTTTTGTTTCCTCTTGATGTAGCCCTAAGCAGTGACTGGCGAGAAACACTTTCATGGAAAGGGGTTGCCAAGCTTCCCAAAATTACGAAACTCCAGAAATCTCAGCAAATATTTTTTGACCCAAACTGGATGATACTTTCAGGTAATGATCAGTACACTAAGGCGACTTGGTTCCCCAAATTTCGTTCTTCTATGTTGAAGCGTTCGTTTCCAGTAACAGTTTGAATTTTTAGGTTTCACTCTGTTTTCTCCTATATTGATAGATGTATTTGGAACTCTATATCCAACACGGTTTGTGCTAGCTTCTTGAAACTTGACACAATAAAGTAGTTTCCGTTCCATCTCTATGTTTTGTTTCCTCTTGATGTAGCCCTAAGCAGTGACTGGCGAGAAACACTTTCATGGAAAGGGGTTGCCAGGCTTCCAAAAATTACGAATCTCCAGAAATCTCAGCAAATATTTTTTCACCAATCTGGATGATACTTTCAGGTAATGATCAGTACACTAAGGTGACTTGGTTCCCCAAATTTCGTTCTTCTATGTTGAAGCGTTCCTTTCCAGTAACAGTTTGAATTTTTAGGTTTCACTCTGTTTTCTCCTATATTGGTAGATGTATTTGGAACTCTAAATCCAACACGGTTTGTGCTAGCTTCTTGAAAGTTGACACAATAAAGTAGTTTCCCGTTCTATTTCTATGTTTTGTTTCCTCTTGATGTAGCCCTAAGCAGTGTCTGGCGAGAAACACTTTCATGGAAAGGGGTTGCCAGGCTTGCCAAAATTATAAATCTCCAGAAATCTCAGCAAATATTTTTTCACCCAACCTGGATGATACTTTCAGGTAATGATCAGTACACTAAGGCGACTTGGTTCCCCAAATTTTGTTCTTCTATGTTGAAGCGTTCGTTTCCAGTAACAGTTTGAATTTTTATGTTTCACTCTTTTTTCTCCTATATTGATAGATGTATTTGGAACTCTGAATCCACCACGGTTTGTGCTAGCTTCTTGAAGCTTGACACAATAAAGTAGTTCCCCGTTCTATCTCTATGTTTTGTTTCCGCTTGATGTAGCCCTAAGCAGTGACTGGCGAGAAACACTTTCATGGAAAGGGGTTGCCAGGCTTCCCAAAATTACAAATCTCCAGAAATCTCAGCAAATATTTTTTCACCCAAACTGGATGATACTTTCAGGTAATGATCAGTACACTAAGGCAACTTGGTTCCCCAAATTTCGTTCTTCTATGTTGAAGCGTTCGTTTCCAGTAACAGTTTGAATTTGTAGGTTTCACTCTGTTTTCTCCTATATTGATAGATGTATTTGGAACTCTAAATCCAACACGGTTTGTGCTAGCTTCTTGAAGTGTGACACAATAAAGTAGTTTCACGTTCTATCTCTATGTTTTGTTTCCTCTTGATGTAGCCCTAAGCAGTGACTGGCGAGAAACACTTTCATGGAAAGGGGTTGCCAGGCTTCCCTAAATTACGAATCTCCAGAAACCTCAGCAAATATTTTTTCACCCAATCTGGATGATACTTTCAGGTAATGATCAGTACACTAAGGCGACTTGGTTCCCCAAATTTCGTTCTTCTATGTTGAAGCGTTCGTTTCCAGTAACAGTTTGAATTTTTAGGTTTCACTCTGTTTTCTCCTATATTGATAGATGTATTTGTAACTCTAAATCCACACGGTTTGTGCTACCTTCTTGAAGTTTGACACAATAAAGTAGTTTCACGTTCTATCTCTATGTTTTGTTTCCTCTTGATGTAGCCATAAGCAGTGACTGGCGAGAAACACTTTCATTGAAAGGGGTTGCCAAGCTTCCCAAAATTACGAATCTCCAGAAATCTCAGCAAATATTTTTTCACCCAAACTGGATGATACTTTCAGGTAATGATCACTACACTAATGCGACTTGGTTCCCCAAATTTTGTTCTTCTATGTTGAAGCGTTCGTTTCCAGTAACAGTTTGAATTTTTAGGTTTCACTCTGTTTTCTCCAATATTGATAGATGTATTTGGAACTCTAAATCCAACACGTTTTGCGCTAGCTCTTGAAACTTGAAAAAATAAAGTAGTTTCACATTCTATCTCTGTGTTTTGTTTCCTCTTGATGTAGCCCTAAGCAGTGACTGGCGAGAAACACTTTCATGGAAAGGGGTTGCCAAGCTTCCCAAAATTACGAATCTCCAGAAATCTCAGCAAATCTTTTTTCACCCAAACTGGATGATACTTTCAGGTAATGATGAGCACACTAAGGTGACTTGGTTCCCCAAATTTCGTTCTTCTATGTTGAAGCATTCGTTTCCAGTAACAGTTTGAATTTTTACGTTTCACTTTGTTTTCTCCTATATTGATAGATGTATTTGGAACTCTAAATCCAACACGGTTTCTGCTAGCTTCATGAAACTTGACACAATAAAGTAGTTTCACGTTCTATCTCTATGTTTTCTTTCCTCTTGATGTAGCCCTAAGCAGTGTCTCGCCAGGAACACTTTCATGGAAAGGGGTTGCCAAGCTTCCCAAAATTACGAATCTCCAGAAATCTCAGCAAATATTTTTTCAAACAAACTGGATGATACTTTCACGTAATGATCAGTACACTAAGGCGACCTGGTTCCCCAAATTTCGTTCTTCTATGTTGAAGCGTTCGTTTCCAGTAACAGTTTGAATTTTTAGGTTTCACTCTGTTTTCTCCTATATTGATAGATGTATTTGGAACTCTAAATCCAACACGGTTTGTGCTAGCTTCTTGAAACTTGACACAATAAAGTAGTTTCACGTTCCATCTCTATGTTTTGTTTCCTCTTGATGTAGCCCTAAGCAGTGACTGGCGAAAAACACTTTCATGGAAAGGGGTTGCCAAGCTTCCCAAAATTACGAATCTCCAGAAATCTCAGCAAATATTTTTTCACCGAAACTGGATGATACTTTCAGGTAATGATCAGTACACTAAGGCGACTTGGTTCCCCAAATTTCGTTCTTCTATGTTGAAGCGTTCGTTTCCAGTAACAGTTTGAATTTTTAGATTTCACTCTGTTTTCTCCTATATTGATAGATGTATTTGGAACTCTAAATCCAACACGGTTTGTGCTAGCTTCTTGAAACTTGACACAATAAAGTAGTTTCCCGTTCTATCTCTATGTTTTGTTTCCTCTTGATGTAGCCCTAAGCAGTGTCTGGCCAGAAACACTTTCATGGAAAGGGGTTGCCAAGTTTCCCAAAATTACGAATCTCCAGAAATCTCAGCAAATATTTTTTCACCCAATCTGAATGATACTTTCAGGTAATGATCAGTACACTAAGGCGACTTGCATCCCCAAATTTCGTTCTTCTATGTTGAAGCGTTCGTTTCCAGTAACAGTTTGAATTTTTAAGTTTTACTCTGTTTTCTCTTATATTGATAGATGTATTTGGAACTGTAAATCCAACACGGTTTGTGCTAGCTTCTTGAAACTTGACACAATAAAGTAGTTTCCCGTTCTATCTCTATGTTTTGTTTCCTCTTGATGTAGCCCTAAGCAGTGACGGGCGAGAAAAACTTTCATGGAAAGGGGTTGCCAAGCTTCCAAAAATTACGAATCTCCAGAAATCTCAGCAAATATTTTTTCAAACAAACTGGATGATACTTTCAGGTAATGATCAGTACACTAAGGCGACTTCCTTCCCCAAATTTCGTTCTTCTATGTTGAAGCGTTCGTTTCAAGTAACAGTTTGAATTTTTAGGTTTCACTCTGTTTTCTCCTATATTGATAGATGTATTTGGAACTCTAAATCCAACACGTTTTGTGCTAGCTTCTTGAAACTTGAAAAAATAAAGTAGTTTCACATTCTATCTCTGTGTTTTGTTTCCTCTTGATGTAGCCCTAAGCAGTGACTGGCGAGAAACACTTTCATGGAAAGGGGTTGCCAAGCTTCCAAAAATTACGAATTTCCAGAAATCTCAGCAAATATTTTTTCACCCAAACTGGATGATACTTTCAGGTAATGATCAGTACACTAAGGCGACTTGGTTCCCCAAATTTTGTTCTGCTATGTTGAAGCGTTCGTTTCCAGTAACAGTTTGAATTTTTTAGGTTTCACTCTGTTTTCTCCTACATTGATAGATGTATTTGGAACTCTAAATCCAACAAGGTTTCTGCTAGCTTCTTTGAACTTGACACAATAAAGTAGTTTCATGTTCTATTTCTATGTTTTGTTTCCTCTTGATGTAGCCCTAAGCAGTAACTTGCGAGAAACACTTTCATGGAAAGGGGTTGCCAGCCTTCCCAAAATTATGAATCTCCAGAAATCTCAACAAATATTTTTTCACCAATCTGGATGATACTTTCAGGTAATGATCAGTACACTAAGGTGACTTGGTTACCCAAATTTCGTTCTTCTATGTTGAAGCGTTCGTTTCCAGTAACAGTTTGAATTTTTAGGTTTCACTCTGTTTTCTCCTGTATTGGTAGATGTATTTGGAAATCTAAATCCAACACGGTTTTTGCTAGCTTCTTGAAACTTGACACAATAAAGTAGTTTCCCGTTCTATTTCTATGTTTTGTTTCCTCTTGATGTAGCCCTAAGCAGTGTCTGGCGAGAAACACTTTCATGGAAAGGGGTTGCCAGGCTTACCAAAATTATGAATCTCCAGAAATCTCAGCAAATATTGTTTCATCCAACCTGGATGATACTTTCAGGTAATGATCAGTACACTAAGGCGACTTAGTTCCCCAAATTTCGTTCTTCTATGTTGAAGCGTTCGTTTCCAGTAACAGTTTGAATTTTTATGTTTCACTCTGTTTTCTCCTATATTGATAGATGTATTTGGAACTCTGAATCCACCACGGTTTGTGCTAGCTTCTTGAAGCTTGACACAATAAAGTAGTTTCCCGTTCTATCTCTATGTTTTGTTTCCTCTTGATGTAGCCCTAAGCAGTGACTGGCGAGAAACACTTTCATGGAAAGTGGTTGCCAGGCTTCCCAAAATTACAAATCTCCAGAAATATCAGCAAATATTTTTTCACCCAAACTGGATGATACTTTCAGGTAATGATCAGTACACTAAGGCGACTTGGTTCCCCAAATTTCGTTCTTCTATGTTGAAGCGTTCGTTTCCAGTAACAGTTTGAATTTTTAGGTTTCACTCTGTTTTCTCCTATATTGATAGATGTATTTGGAACTCTAAATCCAACACGGTTTGTGCTAGCTTCTTGAAGTGTGACACAATAAAATAGTTTCACGTTCTATCTCTATGTTTTGTTTCCTCTTGATGTAGCCCTAAGCAGTGACTGGCGAGAAACACTTTCATGGAAAGGGGTTGCCAGGCTTCCCTAAATTACGAATCTCCAGAAACCTCAGCAAATATTTTTTCACCCAATCTGGATGATACTTTCAGGTAATGATCAGTACACTAAGGCGACTTGGTTCCCCACATTTCGTTCTTCCTTGTTGAAGCGTTCGTTTCCAGTAACAGTTTGAATTTTTAGGTTTCACTCTGTTTTCTCCTATATTGATAGATGTATTTGTAACTCTAAATCCACACGGTTTCTGCTAGCTTCTTTGAACTTGACACAATAAAGTAGTTTCACGTTCTATCTCTATGTTTTCTTTCCTCTTGATGTAGCCCTAAGCAGTGACTGGCGAAAAACACTTTCATGGAAAGGGGTTGCCAAGCTTCCCAAAATTACGAATCTCCAGAAATCTCAATAAATATATTTTCACCCGAAATGGATGATACTTTCAGGTAATGATCAGTACACTAAGCCGACTTGGTTCCCCAAATTTCGTTCTTCTATGTTGAAGCGTTCGTTTCCAGTAACAGTTTGAATTTTTAGGTTTCACTCTGTTTTCTCCTATATTGATTGATGTATTTGGAACTCTGAATCCAACACGGTTTGTGCTAGCTTCTTGAAACTTGACACAATAAAGTAGTTTCACGTTCTATCTCTATGTTTTGTTTCCTCTTGATGTAGCCCTAAGCAGTGACTGGCGAGAATCCCTTTCATGGAAAGGGGTTGCCAGGCTTCCCAAAATTACGAAACTCCTGAAATCTCAGCAAATATTTTTTCACCCAAACTGGATGATAATTTCAGGTAATGATCAGTACACTAAGGCGACTTGGTTCCCCAAATTTCTTTCTTCTATGTTGAAGCGTTCGTTTCCAGTAACAGTTTGAATTTTTAGGATTCACTCTGTTTTCTCCTATATTGATAGATGTATTTGTAACTCTAAATCCAACACGGTTTGTGCTAGCTTCTTGAAACTTGACACAATAAAGTAGTTACACGTTCTATCCTTATGTTTTGTTTCCTCTTGATGTAGCCCTAAGCAGTGACTGGCGAGAAACACTTTCATGGAAAGGGGTAGCCAAGCTTCCCAAAATTACGAATCTCCAGAAATCTCAGGAAATATTTTTTCACCCAAACTTGATGATACTTTCACGTAATGATCAGTACACTAAGGCGACTTGCTTCCCCAAATTTCGTTCTGCTATGTTGAAGCGTTCGTTTCCAGTAACAGTTTGAATTTTTAGGTTTCACTCTGTTTTCTCCTACATTGATAGATGTATTTGGAACTCTAAATCCAACAAGGTTTCTGCTAGCTTCTTTGAACTTGACACAATAAAGTAGTTTCACGTTCTATCTCTATGTTTTGTTTCCTCTTGATGTAGCCCTAAGCAGTAACTGGCGAGAAACACTTTCATGGAAAGGGGTTGCCAGCCTTCCCAAAATTATGAATCTCCAGAAATCTCAGCAAATATTTTTTCACCCAATCTGGATGATACTTTCAGGTAATGATCAGTACACTAAGGTGACTTGGTTCCCCAAATTTCGTTCTTCTATGTTGAAGCGTTCGTTGCCAGTAACAGTTTGAATTTTCAGCTTTCACTCTGTTTTCTCCTATATTGGTAGAAGTATTTGGAACTCTAAATCCAACACGGTTTGTGCTAGCTTCTTGAAACTTGACACAATAAAGTAGTTTCCCGTTCTATTTCTATGTTTTGTTTCCTCTTGATGTAGCCCTAAGAAGTGTCTGGCGAGAAACTCTTTCATGGAAAGGGGTTGCCAGGCTTACCAAAATTATGAATCTCCAGAAATCTCAGCAAATATTTTTTCACCCAAACTGGATGATACTTTCAGGTAATGATCAGTACACTAAGGCGACTTGGTTCCCCAAATTTCGTTCTTCTATGTTGAAGCGTTCGTTTCCAGTAACAGTTTGAATTTTTAAGTTTCACTCTGTTTTCTCCTATATTGATAGATGTATTTGGAACTGTAAATCCAACACGGTTTCTGCTACCTTCTTTGAACTTGACACCATAAAGTAGTTTCACGTTCTATCTCTATGTTTTGTTTCCTCTTGATGTAGCCCTAAGCAGTGACGGGCGAGAAACACTTTCATGGAAATGGGTTGCCAAGTTTCCCAAAATTACGAATCTCCAGAAATCTCAGCAAATATTTTTTCACCAATCTGAATGATACTTTCAGGTAATGATCAGTACACTAAGGCGACTTGCATCCCCAAATTTCGTTCTTCTATGTTGAAGCGTTCGTTTCCAGTAACAGTTTGAATTTTTAGCTTTCACTCTGTTTACTCCTATATTGATAGATGTATTTGGAACTCTAAATCCAACACGGTTTGTGCTAGCTAATTGAAACTTGACAAAATAAATTAGTTTCACATTCTATCTCTATGTTTTGTTTCCTCTTGATGCAGCCCTAAGCAGTGAGTGGCGAGAAACACTTTTATTTAAAGGGGTTGCCAAGCTTCACAAAATTACGAATCTCCAGAAATCTCAGCAAATATTTTTTCACCCAAACTGAATGATACTTTCAGGTAATGATCACTACACTAAGGCGACTTGGTTCCCCAAATTTCGTTCTTCTATGTTGAAGCGTTCGTTTCCAGTAACAGTTTGAATTTTTAGCTTTCACTCTGTTTTCTTCTATATTGATAGATGTATTTGGAACTCTAAATCCAACACGGTTTCTGCTAGCTTCTTTGAACTTGAAACAATAAAGTTTTTTCACGTTATATCTCTATGTTTTGTTTCCTCTTGATGTAGCCCTAAGCAGTGTCTGGCGAGAAACACTTTCATGGAAAGGTGTTGCCAGGCTTCCCAAAATTACGAATCTCCAGAAATCTCAGCAAATATTTTTTCACCCAAACTGGATGATACTTTCAGGTAATGAACAGTACACTAAGGCGACTTGGTTCCCCAAATTTCGTTCTTCTATGTTGAAGCGTTCCTTTCCAGTAACAGTTTGAATTTTTAGCTTTCACTCTGTTTTCTCCTATATTGATAGATGTATTTGGAACTCTAAATCCAACACGGTTTGTGCTAGCATCTTGAAACTTGACACAATAAAGTAGTTTCACGTTCTATCTCTACGTATTGTTTCCTCTTGATGTAGCCCTAAGCAGTGACTGGCGAGAAACACTTTCTTGGAAAGGGGTTGCCAAGCTTCCCAAAATTACGAATCTCCAGAAATCGCAGCAAATATTTTTTCTCCCAAACTGGATGATACTTTCAGGTAATGATCAGTACACTAAGGCGACTTGGTTCCCCAAATGTCATTCTTCTATGTTGAAGCGTTCGTTTCCAGTAACAGTTTGAATTTTTAAGTTTCACTCTGTTTTCTCCTATATTGATAGATGTATTTGGAACTGTAATTCCAACACGGTTTGTGCTAGCTTCTTGAAACTTGACACAATAAAGTAGTTTCCTGTTCTATCTCTATGTTTTGTTTAATCTTGATGTAGCCCTAAGCAGTGTCTGGCCAGAAACACTTTCATGGAAAGGGGTTGCCAAGTTTCCCAAAATTACGAATCTCCAGAAATCTCAGCAAATATTTTTTCACCCAAACTGGATGATACTTTCAGGTAATGATCACTACACTAAGGCGACTTGGTTCCCCAAATTTCATTCTTCTATGTTGAAGCGTTCGTTTCCAGTAACAGTTTGAATTTTTAGGTTTCACTCTGTTTTCTCCTATATTGATAGATGTATTTGGAACTCTGAATCCAACACGGTTTGTGCTAGCTTCTTGAAACTTGACACAATAAAGTAGTTTCACGTTCTATCTCTATGTTTTGTTTCCTCTTGATGTAGCCCTAAGCAGTGACTGGCGAGAAACACTTTCATGGAAAGGGGTTGCCAAGCTTCCCAAAATTACGAATCTCCAAAAATCTCAGCAAATATTTTTTCACCCAAACTGGATGATACTTTCAGGTAATGATCAGTACACTAAGGCGACTTGGTTCCCCAAATTTCGTTCTTCTATGTTGAAGCGTTCGTTTCCAGTAACAGTTTGAATTTTTAAGTTTCACTCTGTTTTCTCCTTTATTGATAGATGTATTTGTAACTGTAAATCCAACAAGGTTTGTGCTAGCTTCTTAAAACTTGACACAATAAAGTAGTTTCCTGTTCTATCTCTATGTTTTTTTTAATCTTGATGTAGCCCTAAGCAGTGTCTGGCCAGAAACACTTTCATGGAAAGGGGTTGCCAAGTTTCCCAAAATTACGAATCTCCAGAAATCTCAGCAAATATTTTTTCACCCAAACTGGATGATACTTTCAGGTAATGATCACTACACTAAGGTGACTTGGTTCCCCAAATTTCGTTCTGCTATGTTGAAGCGTTCGTTTCCAGTAACAGTTTGAATTTTTAAGTTTTACTCTGTTTTCTCTTATATTGATAGATGTATTTGGAACTGTAAATCCAACACGGTTTCTGCTACCTTCTTTGAACTTGACACCATAAAGTAGTTTCACGTTCTATCTCTATGTTTTGTTTCCTCTTGATGTAGCCCTAAGCAGTGACGGGCGAGAAACACTTTCATGGAAATGGGTTGCCAAGTTTCCCAAAATTACGAATCTCCAGAAATCTCAGCAAATATTTTTTCACCAATCTGAATGATACTTTCAGGTAATGATCAGTACACTAAGGCGACTTGCATCCCCAAATTTCGTTCTTCTATGTTGAAGCGTTCGTTTCCAGTAACAGTTTGAATTTTTAGCTTTCACTCTGTTTACTCCTATATTGATAGATGTATTTGGAACTCTAAATCCAACACGGTTTGTGCTAGCTAATTGAAACTTGACAAAATAAATTAGTTTCACATTCTATCTCTATGTTTTGTTTCCTCTTGATGCAGCCCTAAGCAGTGAGTGGCGAGAAACACTTTCATGGAAAGGGGTTGCCAAGTTTCCCAAAATTAAGAATCTCCAGATATCTCAGCAAATATTTTTTCAAACAAACTGGATGATACTTTCAGGTAATGATCAGTACTCTAAGGCGACTTGCTTCCCCAAATTTCGTTCTTCTATGTTGAAGCGTTCGTTTCAAGTAACAGTTTGAATTTTTAGGTTTCACTCTGTTTTCTCCTATATTGATAGATGTATTTGGAACTCTAAATCCAACACGTTTTGCGCTAGCTTCTTGAAACTTGAAAAAATAAAGTAGTTTCACATTCTATCTCTGTGTTTTGTTTCCTCTTGATGTAGCCCTAAGCAGTGACTGGCGAGAAACACTTTCATGGAAAGGGGTTGCCAGGCTTCCCAAAATTACGAATCTCCAGAAATCTCAGCAAATATTTTTTTCACCCAAACTGGATGATACTTTCAGGTAATGATCAGTACACTAAGGCGACTTGGTTCCCCAAATTTCGTTCTGCTATGTTGAAGCGTTCATTTCCAGTAACAGTTTGAATTTTTAGATTTCACTCTGTTTTCTCCTATATTGATCGATGTATTTGGAACTCTAAATCCAACACGGTTTGTGCAAGCTTCTTGAAAATTGACACAATAAAGTAGTTTCACGTTCTATCTCTATGTTTTGTTTCCACTTGATGTAGCCCTAAGCAGTGACTGGTGAGAAACACTTTCATGGAAAGGGGTTGCCAAGCTTCCAAAAATTACGAATCTCCAGAAATCTCAGCAAATTTTTTTTCACCCAAACTGGATGATACTTTCACGTAATGATCAGTACACTAAGGCGACTTGATTCCCCAAATTTCGTTCTTCTATGTTGAAGCGTTCGTTTCCAGTAACAGTTTGAATTTTTAGGTTTCACTCTGTTTTCTCCTATATTGATAGATGTATTTGGAACTGTAAATCTAACACGGTTTGTGCTAGCTTCTTGAAACTTGACACAATAAAGTAGTTTCCCGTTCTATCTCTATGTTTTGTTTCCTCTTGATGTAGCCCTAAGCAGTGACTGGCGAGAAACTCTTTCATGGAAAGGGGTTGCCAGGCTTCCCTAAATTACGAATCTCCAGAAATCTCAGCAAATATTTTTTCACCCAAACTGGATGATACTTTCAGGTAATGATCAGTACACTAAGGCGACTTGGTTCCCCAAATTTCGTTCTTCTATGATGAAGCGTTCGTTTCCAGTAACAGTTTGAATTTTTAGGTTTCACTCTGTTTTCTCCTATATTGATAGATGTATTTGGAACTCTCAATCCAACACGGTTTGTGCTAGCATCTTGAAACTTGACACAATAAAGTAGTTCCCCGTTCTAACTCTCTGTTTTGTTTCCTCTTGATGTAGCCCTAAGCAGTGACTGGAGAGAAACACTTTCATTGAAAGGGGTTGCCAGGCTTACCAAAATTACGAATCTCCAGAAATCTCAGCAAATATTTTTTCACCCAATCTGGATGATACTTTCAGGTAATGATGAGGACACTAAGGTGACTTGGTTCCCCAAATTTCGTTCTTCTATGTTGAAGCGTTCGTTTCCAGTAACAGTTTGAATTTTTAGGTTTCACTCTGTTTTCTCCTATATTGATAGATGTATTTGGAACTCTAAATCCAACACGGTTTCTGCCAGCTTCATGAAACTTGACACAATAAAGTAGTTTCACGTTCTATCTCTATGTTTTGTTTCCTCTTGATGTAGCCCTAAGCAGTGTCTGGCCAGAAACACTTTCATGGAAAGGGGTTGCCAAGCTTCCCAAAATTACGAATCTCCAGAAATCTCAGCAAATATTTTTTCACCGAAACTGGATGATACTTTCACGTAATGATCAGTACACTAAGGCGACCTGGTTCCCCAAATTTCGTTCTTCTATGTAGAAGCGTTCGTTTCCAGTAACAGTTTGAATTTTTAGGTTTCACTCTGTTTTCTCCTATATTGATAGATGTATTTGGAACTCTAAATCCAACACGGTTTGTGCTAGCTTCTTGATACTTGACACAATAAAGTAGTTTCACGTTCCATCTCTATGTTTTGTTTCCTCTTGATGTAGCCCTAAGCAGTGACTGGCGAGAAACACTTTCATGGAAAGGGGTTGCCAAGTTTCCCAAAATTAAGAATCTCCAGATATCTCAGCAAATATTTTTTCAACCAATCTGGATGATACTTTCAGGTAATGATCAGTACACTAAGGCGACTTGCTTCCCCAAATTTCGTTCTTCTATGTTGAAGCGTTCGTTTCCAGTAACAGTTTGAATTTTTAGCTTTCACTCTGTTTACTCCTATATTGATAGATGTATTTGGAACTCTAAATCCAACACGGTTTGTGGTAGCTAATTGAAACTTGACAAAATAAAGTAGTTTCACATTCTATCTCTATGTTTTGTTTCCTCTTGTTGTAGCCCTAAGCAGTGACTGGCGAGAAACACTTTCATGGAAAGGGGTTGCCAGGCTTCCCAACATTACAAATCTCCAGAAATCTCAGCAAATATTTTTTCACCCAAACTGGATGATACTTTCAGATAATGATCAGTACAATAAGGCGACGTGGTTCCCCAAATTTCATTCTTCTATGCTGAAGCATTCGTTTCCAGTAACAGTTTGAATTTTTAGGATTCACTCTGTTTTCTCCTATATTGATAGATGTATTTGGAACTCTAAATCCAACACGGTTTGTGCTAGCTTCTTGAAACTTGACACAATAAAGTAGTTTCACGTTCTATCTCTATGTTTTCATTCCTCTTGATGTAGCCCTATGCAGTGACTGGCGAGAAACACTTTCATGGAAAGGGGTTGCCAGGCTTCCCAAAATTACGAATCTCCGGAAATCTCAGCAAATATTTTTTCACCAAAACTGGATGATACTTTCAGGTATTGATCAGTACACTAAGGCGACTTGGTTCCCCAAATTTTGTTCTTCTATGTTGAAGCGTTCATTTCCAGTAACAGTTTGAATTTTTAGGTTTCACTCTGTTTTCTCCTATATTGATAGATGTATTTGGAACTCTAAATACAACACGGTTTGTGCTACCTTCTTGAAGTTTGACATAATAAAGTAGTTTCACGTTCTATCTCTATGTTTTGTTTCCTCTTGATGTAGCCCTAAGCAGTGACTGGCGAGAAACACTTTCATTGAAAGGGGTTGCCAAGCTTCCCAAAATTACGAATCTCCAGAAATCTCAGCAAATATTTTTTTCACCCAAACTGGATGATACTTTCAGGTAATGATCACTACACTAATGCGACTTGGTTCCCCAAATTTTGTTCTTCTATGTTGAAGCGTTCGTTTCCAGTAACAGTTTGAATTTTTAGGTTTCACTCTGTTTTCTCCAATATTGATAGATGTATTTGGAACTCTAAATCCAACACGTTTTGCGCTAGCTTCTTGAAACTTGAAAAAATAAAGTAGTTTCACATTCTATCTCTGTGTTTTGTTTCCTCTTGATGTAGCCCTAAGCAGTGACTGGCGAGAAACACTTTCATGGAAAGGGGTTGCCAAGCTTCCCAAAATTACGAATCTCCAGAAATCTCAGCAAATCTTTTTTCACCCAAACTGGATGATACTTTCAGGTAATGATGAGTACACTAAGGTGACTTGGTTCCCCAAATTTCGTTCTTCTATGTTGAAGCGTTCGTTTCCAGTAACAGTTTGAATTTTTAGGTTTCACTCTGTTTTCTCCTATATGATAGATGTATTTGGAACTCTAAATCCAACACGGTTTCTGCTAGCTTCATGAAACTTGACACAATAAAGTAGTTTCACGTTCTATCTCTATGTTTTCTTTCCTCTTGATGTAGCCCTAAGCAGTGTCTCGCCAGAAACACTTTCATGGAAAGGGGTTGCCAAGCTTCCCAAAATTACGAATCTCCAGAAATCTCAGCAAATATTTTTTCACCGAAACTGGATGATACTTTCACGTAATGATCAGTACACTAAGGCGACCTGGTTCCCCAAATTTCGTTCTTCTATGTTGAATCGTTCGTTTCCAGTAACAGTTTGAATTTTTAGGTTTCACTCTGTTTTCTCCTACATTGATAGATGTATTTGGAACTCTAAATCCAACACGGTTTGTGCTAGCTTCTTGAAACTTGACACAATAAAGTAGTTTCACGTTCCATCTCTATGTTTTGTTTCCTCTTGATGTAGCCCTAAGCAGTGACTGGCGAAAAACACTTTCATGGAAAGGGGTTGCCAAGCTTCCCAAAATTACGAATCTCCAGAAATCTCAGCAAATATTTTTTCACCGAAACTGGATGATACTTTCAGGTAATGATCAGTACACTAAGGCGACTTGGTTCCCCAAATTTCGTTCTTCTATGTTGAAGCGTTCGTTTCCAGTAACAGTTTGAATTTTTAGATTTCACTCTGTTTTCTCCTATATTGATAGATGTATTTGGAACTCTAAATCCAACACGGTTTGTGCTAGCTTCTTGAAACTTGACACAATAAAGTAGTTTCCCGTTCTATCTCTATGTTTTGTTTCCTCTTGATGTAGCCCTAAGCAGTGTCTGGCCAGAAACACTTTCATGGAAAGGGGTTGCCAAGTTTCCCAAAATTACGAATCTCCAGAAATCTCAGCAAATATTTTTTCACCCAATCTGAATGATACTTTCAGGTAATGATCAGTACACTAAGGCGACTTGCATCCCCAAATTTCGTTCTTCTATGTTGAAGCGTTCGTTTCCAGTAACAGTTTGAATTTTTAAGTTTTACTCTGTTTTCTCTTATATTGATAGATGTATTTGGAACTGTAAATCCAACACGGTTTCTGCTACCTTCTTTGAACTTGACACAATAAAGTAGTTTCACGTTCTATCTCTATGTTTTGTTTCCTCTTGATGTAGCCCTAAGCAGTGACGGGCGAGAAAAACTTTCATGGAAAGGGGTTGCCAAGCTTCCAAAAATTACGAATCTCCAGAAATCTCAGCAAATATTTTTTCACCCAAACTGGATGATACTTTCAGGTAATGATCAGTACACTAAGGCGACTTGCTTCCCCAAATTTCGTTCTTCTATGTTGAAGCGTTCGTTTCAAGTAACAGTTTGAATTTTTAGGTTTCACTCTGTTTTCTCCTATATTGATAGATGTATTTGGAACTCTAAATCCAACACGTTTTGCGCTAGCTTCTTGAAACTTGAAAAAATAAAGTAGTTTCACATTCTATCTCTGTGTTTTGTTTCCTCTTGATGTAGCCCTAAGCAGTGACTGGCGAGAAACACTTTCATGGAAAGGGGTTGCCAGGCTTCCCAAAATTACGAATCTCCAGAAATCTCAGCAAATATTTTTTTCACCCAAACTGGATGATACTTTCAGGTAATGATCAGTACACTAAGGCGACTTGGTTCCCCAAATTTCGTTCTGCTATGTTGAAGCGTTCATTTCCAGTAACAGTTTGAATTTTTAGGTTTCACTCTGTTTTCTCCTATATTGATCGATGTATTTGGAACTCTAAATCCAACATGGTTTGTGCAAGCTTCTTGAAAATTGACACAATAAAGTAGTTTCACGTTCTATCTCTATGTTTTGTTTCCTCTTGATGTAGCCCTAAGCAGTGACTGGTGAGAAACACTTTCATGGAAAGGGGTTGCCAAGCTTCCAAAAATTATGAATCTCCAGAAATCTCAGCAAATATTTTTTCACCCAAACTGGATGATACTTTCAGGTAATGATCAGTACACTAAGGCGACTTGGTTCCCCAAATTTTGTTCTGCTATGTTGAAGCGTTCGTTTCCAGTAACAGTTTGAATTTTTTAGGTTTCACTCTGTTTTCTCCTACATTGATAGATGTATTTGGAACTCTAAATCCAACAAGGTTTCTGCTAGCTTCTTTGAACTTGACACAATAAAGTAGTTTCATGTTCTATTTCTTTGTTTTGTTTCCTCTTGATGTAGCCCTAAGCAGTAACTTGCGAGAAACACTTTCATGGAAAGGGGTTGCCAGCCTTCCCAAAATTATGAATCTCCAGAAATCTCAGCAAATATTTTTTCACCAATCTGGATGATACTTTCAGGTAATGATCAGTACACTAAGGTGACTTGGTTACCCAAATTTCGTTCTTCTATGTTGAAGCGTTCGTTTCCAGTAACAGTTTGAATTTTTAGGTTTCACTCTGTTTTCTCCTGTATTGGTAGATGTATTTGGAAATCTAAATCCAACACGGTTTTTGCTAGCTTCTTGAAACTTGACACAATAAAGTAGTTTCCCGTTCTATTTCTATGTTTTGTTTCCTCTTGATGTAGCCCTAAGCAGTGTCTGGCGAGAAACACTTTCATGGAAAGGGGTTGCCGGGCTTACCAAAATTATGAATCTCCAGAAATCTCAGCAAATATTGTTTCATCCAACCTGGATGATACTTTCAGGTAATGATCAGTACACTAAGGCGACTTGGTTCCCCAAATTTCGTTCTTCTATGTTGAAGCGTTCGTTTCCAGTAACAGTTTGAATTTTTATGTTTCACTCTGTTTTCTCCTATATTGATAGATGTATTTGGAACTCTGAATCCACCACGGTTTGTGCTAGCTTCTTGAAGCTTGACACAATAAAGTAGTTTCCCGTTCTATCTCTATGTTTTGTTTCCTCTTGATGTAGCCCTAAGCAGTGACTGGCGAGAAACACTTTCATGGAAAGGGGTTGCCAGGCTTCCCAAAATTACAAATCTCCAGAAATCTCAGCAAATATTTTTTCACCCAAACTGGATGATACTTTCAGGTAATGATCAGTACACTAAGGCGACTTGGTTCCCCAGATTTCGTTCTTCTATGTTGAAGCGTTCGTTTCCAGTAACAGTTTGAATTTTTAGGTTTCACTCTGTTTTCTCCTATATTGATAGATGTATTTGGAACTCTAAATCCAACACGGTTTGTGCTAGCTTCTTGAAGTGTGACACAATAAAGTAGTTTCACGTTCTATCTCTATGTTTTGTTTCCTCTTGATGTAGCCCTAAGCAGTGACTGGCGAGAAACACTTTCATGGAAAGGGGTTGCCAAGCTTCCCAAAATTACGAATCTCCAGAAATCTCAGGAAATATTTTTTCACCCAAACTGGATGATACTTTCAGGTAATGATCAGTACACTAAGGCGACTTGGTTCCCCAAATTTCGTTCTTCTATGTTGCAGCGTTCGTTTCCAGTAACTGTTTGAATTTTTAGGTTTCACTCTGTTTTCTCCTATATTGATAGATGTATTTGGAACTCTAAATCCAACACGGTTTGTGCTAGCTTCTTGAAGTTTGACACAATAAAGTAGTTTCACGTTCTATCTCTATGTTTTGTTTCCTCTTGATGTAGCCCTAAGCAGTGACTGGCGAGAAACACTTTCATGGAAAGGGGTTGCCAAGCTTCCCAAAATTACGAAACTCCAGAAATCTCAGCAAATATTTTTTGACCCAAACTGGATGATACTTTCAGGTAATGATCAGTACACTAAGGCGACTTGGTTCCCCAAATTTCGTTCTTCTATGTTGAAGCGTTCGTTTCCAGTAACAGTTTGAATTTTGAGGTTTCACTCTGTTTTCTCCTATATTGATAGATGTATTTGGAACTCTATATCCAACACGGTTTGTGCTAGCTTCTTGAAACTTGACACAATAAAGTAGTTTCCGTTCCATCTCTATGTTTTGTTTCCTCTTGATGTAGCCCTAAGCAGTGACTGGCGAGAAACACTTTCATGGAAAGGGGTTGCCAGGCTTCCAAAAATTACGAATCTCCAGAAATCTCAGCAAATATTTTTTCACCAATCTGGATGATACTTTCAGGTAATGATCAGTACACTAAGGTGACTTGGTTCCCCAAATTTCGTTCTTCTATGTTGAAGCGTTCGTTTCCAGTAACAGTTTGAATTTTTAGGTTTCACTCTGTTTTCTCCCATATTGGTAGATGTATTTGGAACTCTAAATCCAACACGGTTTGTGCTAGCTTCTTGAAACTTGACACAATAAAGTAGTTTCCCGTTCTATTTCTATGTTTTGTTTCCTCTTGATGTAGCCCTAAGCAGTGTCTGGCGAGAAACACTTTCATGGAAAGGGGTTGCCAGGCTTGCCAAAATTATGAATCTCCAGAAATCTCAGCAAATATTTTTTCTCCCAACCTGGATGATACTTTCAGGTAATGATCAGTACACTAAGGCGACTTGGTTCCCCAAATTTTGTTCTTCTATGTTGAAGCGTTCGTTTCCAGTAACAGTTTGAATTTTTATGTTTCACTCTTTTTTCTCCTATATTGATAGATGTATTTGGAACTCTGAATCCAACACGGTTTGTGCTAGCTTCTTGAAGCTTGACACAATAAAGTAGTTCCCCGTTCTATCTCTATGTTTTGTTTCCTCTTGATGTAGCCCTAAGCAGTGACTGGCGAGAAACACTTTCATGGAAAGGGGTTGCCAGGCTTCCCAAAATTACAAATCTCCAGAAATCTCAGCAAATATTTTTTCACCCAAACTGGATGATACTTTCAGGTAATGATCAGTACACTAAGGCAACTTGGTTCCCCAAATTTCGTTCTTCTATGTTGAAGCGTTCGTTTCCAGTAAGAGTTTGAATTTGTAGGTTTCACTCTGTTTTCTCCTATATTGATAGATGTATTTGGAACTCTAAATCCAACACGGTTTGTGCTAGCTTCTTGAAGTGTGACACAATAAAGTAGTTTCACGTTCTATCTCTATGTTTTGTTTCCTCTTGATGTAGCCCTAAGCAGTGACTGGCGAGAAACACTTTCATGGAAAGGGGTTGCCAGGCTTCCCTAAATTACGAATCTCCAGAAACCTCAGCAAATATTTTTTCACCCAATCTGGATGATACTTTCAGGTAATGATCAGTACACTAAGGCGACTTGGTTCCCCAAATTTCGTTCTTCTATGTTGAAGCGTTCGTTTCCAGTAACAGTTTGAATTTTTAGGTTTCACTCTGTTTTCTCCTATATTGATAGATGTATTTGGAACTCTAAATCCACACGGTTTCTGCTAGCTTCTTTGAACTTGACACAATAAAGTAGTTTCACGTTCTATCTCTATGTTTTGTTTCCTCTTGATGTAGCCCTAAGCAGTGACTGGCGAAAAACACTTTCATGGAAAGGGGTTGCCAAGCTTCCCAAAATTACGAATCTCCAGAAATCTCAGCAAATATATTTTCACCCGAAATGGATGATACTTTCAGGTAATGATCAGTACACTAAGTCGACTTGGTTCCCCAAATTTCGTTCTTCTATGTTGAAGCGTTCGTTTCTAGTAACAGTTTGAATTTTTAGGTTTCACTCTGTTTTCTCCTATATTGATAGATGTATTTGGAACTCTGAATCCAACACGGTTTGTGCTAGCTTCTTGAAACTTGACACAATAAAGTAGTTTCACGTTCTATCTCTATGTTTTGTTTCCTCTTGATGTAGCCCAAAGCAGTGACTGGCGAGAAACACTTTCATGGAAAGGGGTTGCCAAGCTTCCCAAAATTACGAATCTCCAGAAATCTCAGGAAATATTTTTTCACCCAAACTGGATGATACTTTCAGGTAATGATCAGTACACTAAGGCGACTTGGTTCCCCAAATTTCGTTCTGCTATGTTGAAGCGTTCGTTTCCAGTAACAGTTTGAAGTTTTAGGTTTCACTCTGTTTTCTCCTATATTGATAGATGTATTTGGAACTCTTAATCCAACAAGGTTTCTGCTAGCTTCTTTGAACTTGACACAATAAAGTAGTTTCACGTTCTATCTCTATGTTTTGTTTCCTCTTGATGTAGCCCTAAGCAGTAACTAGCGAGAAACACTTTCATGGAAAGGGGTTGCCAGCCTTCCCAAAATTATGAATCTCCAGAAATCTCAGCAAATATTTTTTCACCCAATCTGGATGATACTTTCAGGTAATGATCAGTACACTAAGGTGACTTGGTTCCCCAAATTTCGTTCTTCTATGTTTAAGCGTTCGTTTCAAGTAACAGTTTGAATTTTTAGGTTTCACTCTGTTTTCTCCTATATTGGTAGAAGTATTTGGAACTCTAAATCCAACACGGTTTGTGCTAGCTTCTTGAAACTTGACACAATAAAGTAGTTTCCCGTTCTATTTCTATGTTTTGTTTCCTCTTGATGTAGCCCTAAGAAGTGTCTGGCGAGAAACTCTTTCATGGAAAGGGGTTGCCAGGCTTACCAAAATTATGAATATCCAGAAATCTCAGCAAATATTTTTTCACCCAAACTGGATGATACTTTCAGGTAATGATCAGTACACTAAGGCGACTTGGTTCCCCAAATTTCGTTCTTCTATGTTGAAGCGTTCGTTTCCAGTAACAGTTTGAATTTTTAGGTTTCACTCTGTTTTCTCCTATATTGATAGATGTATTTGGAACTCTAAATCCAACACGGTTTGTGCTAGCTTCTTGAAACTTCACACAATAAAGTAGTTTCACGTTCTATCTCTATGTTTCGTTTCCTCTTGATGTAGCCCTAAGCAGTGACTGTCGAGAAACACTTTCATGGAAAGGGGTTGCCAGGCTTCCCAAAATTACGAATCTCCAGAAATCTCAGCAAATATTTTTTCACCAAATCTGGATGATACTTTCAGGTAATGATCAGTACACTAAGGCGACTTGGTTCCCCAAATTTCGTTCTTCTATGTTGAAGCGTTCGTTTCCAGTAACAGTTTGAATTTTTAGGTTTCACTCTGTTTTCTCCTATATTGATAGATGTATTTGGAACTCTAAATCCAACACGGTTTGTGCTAGCTTCTTGAAGTTTGACACAATAAAGTAGTTTCACGTTCTATCTCTATGTTTTGTTTCCTCTTGATGTAGCCCTAAGCAGTGACTGGCGAGAAACACTTTCATGGAAAGGGGTTGCCAAGCTTCCCAAAATTACGAAACTCCAGAAATCTCAGCAAATATTTTTTGACCCAAACTGGATGATACTTTCAGGTAATGATCAGTACACTAAGGCGACTTGGTTCCCCAGATTTCGTTCTTCTATGTTGAAGCGTTCGTTTCCAGTAACAGTTTGAATTTATAGGTTTCACTCTGTTTTCTCCTATATTGATAGATGTATTTGTAACTCTAAATCCACACGGTTTCTGCTAGCTTCTTTGAACTTGACACAATAAAGTAGTTTCACGTTCTATCTCTATGTTTTGTTTCCTCTTGATGTAGCCCTAAGCAGTGACTGGCGAAAAACACTTTCATGGAAAGGGGTTGCCAAGCTTCCCAAAATTACGAATCTCCAGAAATCTTAGCAAATATATTTTCACCCGAAATGGATGATACTTTCAGGTAATGATCAGTACACTAAGGTGACTTGGTTCCCCAAATATCGTTCTTCTATGTTGAAGCGTTCGTTTCCAGTAACAGTTTGAATTTTTAGGTTTCACTCTGTTTTCTCCTATATTGATAGATGTATTTGGAACTCTAAATCCAACACGGTTTGTGCTAGCTTCTTGAAACTTGACACAATAAAGTAGTTTCACGTTCTATCTCTATGTTTTGTTTCCTCTTGATGTAGCCCTAAGCAGTGACTGGCGAGACACACTTTCATGGAAAGGGGTTGCCAAGCTTCCAAAAATTACGAATCTCCAGAAATCTCAGCAAATATTTTTTCACCCAAACTGGATGATACTTTCAGGTAATGATCAGTACACTAAGGCGACTTGGTTCCCCAAATTTCATTCTTCTATGTTGAAGCGTTCGTTTCCAGTAACAGTTTGAATTTTTAGCTTTCACTCTGTTTTCTCCTATATTGATAGATGTATTTGGAACTCTAAATCCAACACGGTTTGTGCTAGCTTCTTGAAACTTAACACAATAAAGTAGTTTCACGTTCTATCTCTGTGTTTTTTTTCCTCTTGATGTAGCCCTAAGCAGTGACTGGCGAGAAACACTTTCATGGAAAAGGGTTGCCAAGCTTCCCAAAATTACGAATCTCCAGAAATCTCAGCAAATATTTTTTCACCCAAACTGGATGATACTTTCAGGTAATGATGAATACACTAAGGCGACTTGGTTCCCCAAATTTCGTTCTTCTATGTTGAAGCGTTCGTTTCCAGTTACAGTTTGAATTTTTAGGTTTCACTCTGTTTTCTCCTATATTGATAGATGTATTTGGAACTCTAAATCCAACACGGTTTGTGCTAGCTTCTTGAAACTTGACACAATAAAGTAGTTTCACGTTCTATCTCTATGTTTTGTTTCCTCTTGATGTAGCCGTAAGCAGTGACTGGCGAGAAACACTTTCATGGAAAGGGGTTGCCAGGCTTCCCAAAATTACGAATCTCCAGAAATCTCAGCAAATATTATTTCACCCAAACTGGATGATACTTTCAGGTAATGTTCAGTACACTAAGGCGACTTGGTTCCCCAGATTTCGTTCTTCTATGTTGAAGCGTTCGTTTCCAGTAACAGTTTGAATTTTTAATTTTCACTCTGTTTTCTCCTATATTGATAGATGTATTTGGAACTCTAACTCCAACACGGTTTGTGCTAGCTTCTTGAAACTTGACACAATAAAGTAGTTTCACGTTCTAACTCTATGTTTTTTTTCCAATAGATGTAGCCCTAAGCAGTGACTGGCGAGAAACACTTTCATGGAAAGGGGTTGCCAAGCTTCCCAAAATTACGAATCTCCAGAAATCTCAGCAAATATTTTTTCACCCAAAGTGGATGATACTTTCAGGTAATGATCAGTACACTAAGGCGACTTGGTTCCCCAGATTTCGTTCTTCTATGTTGAAGCGTTCGTTTCCAGTAACAGTTTGAATTTTTAGCTTTCACTCTGTTTTCTCCTATATTGATAGATGTATTTGGAACTCTAAATCCAACACGGTTTGTGCTAGCTTCTTGAAACTTGACACAATAAAGTAGTTTCACGTTCTATATCTATGTCTTTTTTCCTCTTGATGGAACCCTAAGCAGTGACTGGCGAGAAACACTTTCATGGAAAGGGGTTGCCAAGCTTCCCAAAATTACGAATCTCCAGAAATCTCAGCAAATATTTTTTCACCCAAACTGGATGATACTTTCAGGTAATGATCAGTACACTAAGGCGACTTGGTTCCCCAAATTTCGTTCTTCTATGTTGAAGCATTTGTTTCCAGTTACAGTTTGAATTTTTAGGTTTCACTCTGTTTTCTCCTATATTGATAGATGTATTTGGAACTCTAAATCCAACACGGTTTGTGCTAGCTTCTTGAAACTTGACACAATAAAGTAGTTTCACGTTCTATCTCTATGTTGTGTTTCCTCTTGATGTAGCCCTAAGCAGTGACTGGCGAGAAACACTTTCATGGAAAGGGGTTGCCAGGCTTCCCAAAATTACGAATCTCCAGAAATCTCAGCAAATATTTTTTCACCCAAACGGGATGATACATTCAGGTAATGATCAGTACACTAAGGCGACTTTGTTCCCCAAATTTCGTTCTTCTATGATGAAGCGTTCCTTTCCAGTAACAGTTTGAATTTTTAGGTTTCACTCTGTTTTCTCCTATATTGATAGATGTATTTGGAACTCTAAATCCAACACGGTTTGTGCTAGCTTCTTGAAGTTTGACACAATAAAGTAGTTTCACGTTCTATCTCTATGTTTTGTTTCCTCTTGATGTAGCCCTAAGCAGTGACTGGCGAGAAACACTTTCATGGAAAGGGGTTGCCAAGCTTCCCAAAATTACGAATCTCCAGAAATCTCAGCAAATATTTTTTCACCCAAACTGGAAGATACTTTCAGGTAATGATCAGTACACTAAGGCGACTTGGGTCCCCAAATTTCGTTCTTCTATGTTGAAGCGTTCGTTTCCAGTAACAGTTTGAATTTTTAGGTTTCACTCTGTTTTCTCCTATATTGATAGATGTATTTGGAACTCTAAATCCAACACGGTTTGTGCTAGCTTCTTGAAGTTTGACACAATAAAGTAGTTTCACGTTCTATCTCTATGTTTTGTTTCCTCTTGATGTAGCCCTAAGCAGTGACTGGCGAGAAACACTTTCATGGAAAGGGGTTGCCAAGCTTCCCAAAATTACGAATCTCCAGAAATCTCAGCAAATATTTTTTCACCCAAACTGGATGATACTTTCAGGTAATGATCAGTACACTAAGGCGACTTGGGTGCCCAAATTTCGTTCTTCTATGTTGAAGCGTTCGTTTCCAGTTACAGTTTGAATTTTTAGATTTCACTCTGTTTTCTCCTATATTGATAGATGTATTTGGAACTCTAAATCCAACACGGTTTGTGCTAGCTTCTTGAAACTTGACACAATAAAGTAGTTTCACGTTCTATCTCTATGTTTTGTTTCCTCTTGATGTAGCCATAAGCAGTGACTGGCGAGAAACACTTTCATGGAAAGGGGTTGCCAGGCTTCCCAAAATTACGAATCTCCAGAAATCTCAGCAAATATTATTTCACCCAAACTGGATGATACTTTCAGGTAATGTTCAGTACACTAAGGCGACTTGGTTCCCCAGATTTCGTTCTTCTATGTTGAAGCGTTCGTTTCCAGTAACAGTTTGAATTTTTAATTTTCACTCTGTTTTCTCCTATATTGATAGATGTATTTGGAACTCTAACTCCAACACGGTTTGTGCTAGCTTCTTGAAACTTGACACAATAAAGTAGTTTCACGTTCTAACTCTATGTTTTTTTTCCAATAGATGTAGCCCTAAGCAGTGACTGGCGAGAAACACTTTCATGGAAAGGGGTTGCCAAGCTTCCCAAAATTACGAATCTCCAGAAATCTCAGCAAATATTTTTTCACCCAAAGTGGATGATACTTTCAGGTAATGATCAGTACACTAAGGCGACTTGGTTCCCCAGATTTCGTTCTTCTATGTTGAAGCGTTCGTTTCCAGTAACAGTTTGAATTTTTAGCTTTCACTCTGTTTTCTCCTATATTGATAGATGTATTTGGAACTCTAAATCCAACACGGTTTGTGCTAGCTTCTTGAAACTTGACACAATAAAGTAGTTTCACGTTCTATATCTATGTCTTTTTTCCTCTTGATGGAACCCTAAGCAGTGACTGGCGAGAAACACTTTCATGGAAAGGGGTTGCCAAGCTTCCCAAAATTACGAATCTCCAGAAATCTCAGCAAATATTTTTTCACCCAAACTGGATGATACTTTCAGGTAATGATCAGTACACTAAGGCGACTTGGTTCCCCAAATTTCGTTCTTCTATGTTGAAGCATTTGTTTCCAGTTACAGTTTGAATTTTTAGGTTTCACTCTGTTTTCTCCTATATTGATAGATGTATTTGGAACTCTAAATCCAACACGGTTTGTGCTAGCTTCTTGAAACTTGACACAATAAAGTAGTTTCACGTTCTATCTCTATGTTGTGTTTCCTCTTGATGTAGCCCTAAGCAGTGACTGGCGAGAAACACTTTCATGGAAAGGGGTTGCCAGGCTTCCCAAAATTACGAATCTCCAGAAATCTCAGCAAATATTTTTTCACCCAAACGGGATGATACATTCAGGTAATGATCAGTACACTAAGGCGACTTTGTTCCCCAAATTTCGTTCTTCTATGATGAAGCGTTCCTTTCCAGTAACAGTTTGAATTTTTAGGTTTCACTCTGTTTTCTCCTATATTGATAGATGTATTTGGAACTCTAAATCCAACACGGTTTGTGCTAGCTTCTTGAAGTTTGACACAATAAAGTAGTTTCACGTTCTATCTCTATGTTTTGTTTCCTCTTGATGTAGCCCTAAGCAGTGACTGGCGAGAAACACTTTCATGGAAAGGGGTTGCCAAGCTTCCCAAAATTACGAATCTCCAGAAATCTCAGCAAATATTTTTTCACCCAAACTGGAAGATACTTTCAGGTAATGATCAGTACACTAAGGCGACTTGGGTCCCCAAATTTCGTTCTTCTATGTTGAAGCGTTCGTTTCCAGTAACAGTTTGAATTTTTAGGTTTCACTCTGTTTTCTCCTATATTGATAGATGTATTTGGAACTCTAAATCCAACACGGTTTGTGCTAGCTTCTTGAAGTTTGACACAATAAAGTAGTTTCACGTTCTATCTCTATGTTTTGTTTCCTCTTGATGTAGCCCTAAGCAGTGACTGGCGAGAAACACTTTCATGGAAAGGGGTTGCCAAGCTTCCCAAAATTACGAATCTCCAGAAATCTCAGCGAATATTTTTTCACCCAAACTGGATGATACTTTCAGGTAATGATCAGTACACTAAGGCGACTTGGGTGCCCAAATTTCGTTCTTCTATGTTGAAGCGTTCGTTTCCAGTAACAGTTTGAATTTTTAGGTTTCACTCTGTTTTCTCCTATATTGATAGATGTATTTGGAACTCTAAATCCAACACGGTTTTTGCTAGCTTCTTCAAACTTGACACAATAAAGTCGTTTCACGTTCTATCTCTATGTTTTGTTTCCTCTTGATGTAGCCCTAAGCAGTGACTGGCGAGAAACACTTTCAAGGAAAGGGGTTGCCAAGCTTCCTAAAATTACGAATCTCCAGAAATCTCAGCAAATATTTTTTCACCCAAACTGGATGATACTTTCAGGTAATGATCAGTACACTAAGTCGACTTGGTTCCCCAAATTTCGTTCTTCTATGTTGAAGCGTTCGATTCTAGTAACAGTTTGAATTTTTAGGTTTCACTCTGTTTTCTCCTATATTGATAGATGTATTTGGAACTCTGAATCCAACACGGTTTGTGCTAGCTTCTTGAAACTTGACACAATAAAGTAGTTTCACGTTCTATCTCTATGTTTTGTTTCCTCTTGATGTAGCCCAAAGCAGTGACTGGCGAGAAACACTTTCATGGAAAGGGGTTGCCAAGCTTCCCAAAATTACGAATCTCCAGAAATCTCAGGAAATATTTTTTCACCCAAACTGGATGATACTTTCAGGTAATGATCAGTACACTAAGGCGACTTGGTTCCCCAAATTTCGTTCTGCTATGTTGAAGCGTTCGTTTCCAGTAACAGTTTGAAGTTTTAGGTTTCACTCTGTTTTCTCCTATATTGATAGATGTATTTGGAACTCTTAATCCAACAAGGTTTCTGCTAGCTTCTTTGAACTTGACACAATAAAGTAGTTTCACGTTCTATCTCTATGTTTTGTTTCCTCTTGATGTAGCCCTAAGCAGTAACTAGCGAGAAACACTTTCATGGAAAGGGGTTGCCAGCCTTCCCAAAATTATGAATCTCCAGAAATCTCAGCAAATATTTTTTCACCCAATCTGGATGATACTTTCAGGTAATGATCAGTACACTAAGGTGACTTGGTTCCCCAAATTTCGTTCTTCTATGTTGAAGCGTTCGTTTCAAGTAACAGTTTGAATTTTTAGGTTTCACTCTGTTTTCTCCTATATTGGTAGAAGTATTTGGAACTCTAAATCCAACACGGTTTGTGCTAGCTTCTTGAAACTTGACACAATAAAGTAGTTTCCCGTTCTATTTCTATGTTATGTTTCCTCTTGATGTAGCCCTAAGAAGTGTCTGGCGAGAAACTCTTTCATGGAAAGGGGTTGCCAGGCTTACCAAAATTATGAATCTCCAGAAATCTCAGCAAATATTTTTTCACCCAAACTGGATGATACTTTCAGGTAATGATCAGTACACTAAGGCGACTTGGTTCCCCAAATTTCGTTCTTCTATGTTGAAGCGTTCGTTTCCAGTAACAGTTTGAATTTTTAGGTTTCACTCTGTTTTCTCCTATATTGATAGATGTATTTGGAACTCTAAATCCAACACGGTTTGTGCTAGCTTCTTGAAACTTGACACAATAAAGTAGTTTCACGTTCTATCTCTATGTTTCGTTTCCTCTTGATGTAGCCCTAAGCAGTGACTGTCGAGAAACACTTTCATGGAAAGGGGTTGCCAGGCTTCCCAAAATTACGAATCTCCAGAAATCTCAGCAAATATTTTTTCACCAAATCTGGATGATACTTTCAGGTAATGATCAGTACACTAAGGCGACTTGGTTCCCCAAATTTCATTCTTCTATGTTGAAGCGTTCGTTTCCAGTAACAGTTTGAATTTTTAGGTTTCACTCTGTTTTCTCCTATATTGATAGATGTATTTGGAACTCTAAATCCAACACGGTTTGTGCTAGCTTCTTGAAGTTTGACACAATAAAGTAGTTTCACGTTCTATCTCTATGTTTTGTTTCCTCTTGATGTAGCCCTAAGCAGTGACTGGCGAGAAACACTTTCATGGAAAGGGGTTGCCAAGCTTCCCAAAATTACGAAACTCCAGAAATCTCAGCAAATATTTTTTGACCCAAACTGGATGATACTTTCAGGTAATGATCAGTACACTAAGGCGACTTGGTTCCCCAGATTTCGTTCTTCTATGTTGAAGCGTTCGTTTCCAGTAACAGTTTGAATTTATAGGTTTCACTCTGTTTTCTCCTATATTGATAGATGTATTTGTAACTCTAAATCCACACGGTTTCTGCTAGCTTCTTTGAACTTGACACAATAAAGTAGTTTCACGTTCTATCTCTATGTTTTGTTTCCTCTTGATGTAGCCCTAAGCAGTGACTGGCGAAAAACACTTTCATGGAAAGGGGTTGCCAAGCTTCCCAAAATTACGAATCTCCAGAAATCTTAGCAAATATATTTTCACCCGAAATGGATGATACTTTCAGGTAATGATCAGTACACTAAGGTGACTTGGTTCCCCAAATATCGTTCTTCTATGTTGAAGCGTTCGTTTCCAGTAACAGTTTGAATTTTTAGGTTTCACTCTGTTTTCTCCTATATTGATAGATGTATTTGGAACTCTAAATCCAACACGGTTTGTGCTAGCTTCTTGAAACTTGACACAATAAAGTAGTTTCACGTTCTATCTCTATGTTTTGTTTCCTCTTGATGTAGCCCTAAGCAGTGACTGGCGAGACACACTTTCATGGAAAGGGGTTGCCAAGCTTCCAAAAATTACGAATCTCCAGAAATCTCAGCAAATATTTTTTCACCCAAACTGGATGATACTTTCAGGTAATGATCAGTACACTAAGGCGACTTGGTTCCCCAAATTTCATTCTTCTATGTTGAAGCGTTCGTTTCCAGTAACAGTTTGAATTTTTAGCTTTCACTCTGTTTTCTCCTATATTGATAGATGTATTTGAAACTCTAAATCCAACACGGTTTGTGCTAGCTTCTTGAAACTTAACACAATAAAGTAGTTTCACGTTCTATCTCTATGTTTTTTTTCCTCTTGATGTAGCCCTAAGCAGTGACTGGCGAGAAACACTTTCATGGAAAAGGGTTGCCAAGCTTCCCAAAATTACGAATCTCCAGAAATCTCAGCAAATATTTTTTCACCCAAACTGGATGATACTTTCAGGTAATGATGAATACACTAAGGCGACTTGGTTCCCCAAATTTCGTTCTTCTATGTTGAAGCGTTCGTTTCCAGTTACAGTTTGAATTTTTAGGTTTCACTCTGTTTTCTCCTATATTGATAGATGTATTTGGAACTCTAAATCCAACACGGTTTGTGCTAGCTTCTTGAAACTTGACACAATAAAGTAGTTTCACGTTCTATCTCTATGTTTTGTTTCCTCTTGATGTAGCCGTAAGCAGTGACTGGCGAGAAACACTTTCATGGAAAGGGGTTGCCAGGCTTCCCAAAATTACGAATCTCCAGAAATCTCAGCAAATATTATTTCACCCAAACTGGATGATACTTTCAGGTAATGTTCAGTACACTAAGGCGACTTGGTTCCCCAGATTTCGTTCTTCTATGTTGAAGCGTTCGTTTCCAGTAACAGTTTGAATTTTTAATTTTCACTCTGTTTTCTCCTATATTGATAGATGTATTTGGAACTCTAACTCCAACACGGTTTGTGCTAGCTTCTTGAAACTTGACACAATAAAGTAGTTTCACGTTCTAACTCTATGTTTTTTTTCCAATAGATGTAGCCCTAAGCAGTGACTGGCGAGAAACACTTTCATGGAAAGGGGTTGCCAAGCTTCCCAAAATTACGAATCTCCAGAAATCTCAGCAAATATTTTTTCACCCAAAGTGGATGATACTTTCAGGTAATGATCAGTACACTAAGGCGACTTGGTTCCCCAGATTTCTTTCTTCTATGTTGAAGCGTTCGTTTCCAGTAACAGTTTGAATTTTTAGCTTTCACTCTGTTTTCTCCTATATTGATAGATGTATTTGGAACTCTAAATCCAACACGGTTTGTGCTAGCTTCTTGAAACTTGACACAATAAAGTAGTTTCACGTTCTATATCTATGTCTTTTTTCCTCTTGATGGAACCCTAAGCAGTGACTGGCGAGAAACACTTTCATGGAAAGGGGTTGCCAAGCTTCCCAAAATTACGAATCTCCAGAAATCTCAGCAAATGTTTTTTCACCCAAACTGGATGATACTTTCAGGTAATGATCAGTACACTAAGGCGACTTGGTTCCCCAAATTTCGTTCTTCTATGTTGAAGCATTTGTTTCCAGTTACAGTTTGAATTTTTAGGTTTCACTCTGTTTTCTCCTATATTGATAGATGTATTTGGAACTCTAAATCCAAACGGTTTGTGCTAGCTTCTTGAAACTTGACACAATAAAGTAGTTTCACGTTCTATCTCTATGTTGTGTTTCCTCTTGATGTAGCCCTAAGCAGTGACTGGCGAGAAACACTTTCATGGAAAGGGGTTGCCAGGCTTCCCAAAATTACGAATCTCCAGAAATCTCAGCAAATATTTTTTCACCCAAACGGGATGATACATTCAGGTAATGATCAGTACACTAAGGCGACTTTGTTCCCCAAATTTCGTTCTTCTATGATGAAGCGTTCCTTTCCAGTAACAGTTTGAATTTTTAGGTTTCACTCTGTTTTCTCCTATATTGATAGATGTATTTGGAACTCTAAATCCAACACGGTTTGTGCTAGCTTCTTGAAGTTTGACACAATAAAGTAGTTTCACGTTCTATCTCTATGTTTTGTTTCCTCTTGATGTAGCCCTAAGCAGTGACTGGCGAGAAACACTTTCATGGAAAGGGGTTGCCAAGCTTCCCAAAATTACGAATCTCCAGAAATCTCAGCAAATATTTTTTCACCCAAACTGGAAGATACTTTCAGGTAATGATCAGTACACTAAGGCGACTTGGGTCCCCAAATTTCGTTCTTCTATGTTGAAGCGTTCGTTTCCAGTAACAGTTTGAATTTTTAGGTTTCACTCTGTTTTCTCCTATATTGATAGATGTATTTGGAACTCTAAATCCAACACGGTTTGTGCTAGCTTCTTGAAGTTTGACACAATAAAGTAGTTTCACGTTCTATCTCTATGTTTTGTTTCCTCTTGATGTAGCCCTAAGCAGTGACTGGCGAGAAACACTTTCATGGAAAGGGGTTGCCAAGCTTCCCAAAATTACGAATCTCCAGAAATCTCAGCAAATATTTTTTCACCCAAACTGGATGATACTTTCAGGTAATGATCAGTACACTAAGGCGACTTGGGTGCCCAAATTTCGTTCTTCTATGTTGAAGCGTTCGTTTCCAGTAACAGTTTGAATTTTTAGGTTTCACTCTGTTTTCTCCTATATTGATAGATGTATTTGGAACTCTAAATCCAACACGGTTTTTGCTAGCTTCTTCAAACTTGACACAATAAAGTCGTTTCACGTTCTATCTCTATGTTTTGTTTCCTCTTGATGTAGCCCTAAGCAGTGACTGGCGAGAAACACTTTCATGGAAAGGGGTTGCCAAGCTTCCTAAAATTACGAATCTCCAGAAATCTCAGCAAATATTTTTTCACCCAAACTGGATGATACTTTCAGGTAATGATCAGTACACTAAGGCGACTTGGTTCCCCAAATTTCGTTCTTCTATGTTGAAGCGTTTGTTTCCAGTTACAGTTTGAATTTTTAGGTTTCACTCTGTTTTCTCCTATATTGATAGATGTATTTGGAACTCTAAATCCAACACGGTTTTTGCTAGCTTCTTGAAACTTGACACAATAAAGTAGTTTCACGTTCTATCTCTATGTTTTGTTTCCTCTTGATGTAGCCCTAAGCAGTGACTGGCGAGAAACACTTTCATGGAAAGGGGTTGCCAAGCTTCCCAAAATTACGAATCTCCAGAAATCTCAGCAAATATTTTTTCACCCAAACTGGATGATACTTTCAGGTAATGATCAGTACACTAAGGCGACTTGGTTCCCCAAATTTCCTTCTTCTATGTTGAAGCGTTCGTTTCCAGTAACAGTTTGAATTTTTAGGTTTCACTCTGTTTTCTCCTATATTGATAGATGTATTTGGAACTCTAAATCCAATACGGTTTGTGCTAGCTTCTTGAAACTTGACACAATAAAGTAGTTTCACGTTCTATCTCTATGTTTTGTTTCCTCTTGATGTAGCCCTAAGCAGTGACTGGCGAGAAACACTTTCATGGAAAGGGTTTGCCAGGCTTCCAAAAATTACGAATCTCCAGAAATCTCAGCAAATATTTTTTCACCCAAACTGGATGATACTTTCAGGTAATGATCAGTACACTAAGGCAACTTGGTTCCCCAAATTTCGTTCCTCTATGTTGAAGCGTTCGTTTCCAGTAACAGTTTGAATTTTTAGGTTTCACTCTGTTTTCTCCTATATTGATAGATGTATTTGGAACTCTAAATCCAACACGGTTTGTGCTAGCTTCTTAAAACTTGACACAATAAAGTAGTTTCACGTTCTATCTCTATGTTTTGTTTCCTCTTGATGTAGCCCTAAGCAGTGACTGGCAAGAAACACTTTCATGGAAAGGGGTTGCCAAGCTTCCCAAAATTACGAATCTCCAGAAATCTCAGCAAATATTTTTTCACCCAAACTGGATCATACTTTCAGGTAATGATCAGTACACTAAGGCGACTTGGTTCCCCAAATTTCGTTCTTCTATGTTGAAGCGTTCGTTTCAGTAACAGTTTGAATTTTTAGGTTTCACTCTGTTTTCTCCTATATTGATAGATGTATTTGGAACTCTAAATCCAACACGGTTTGTGCTAGCTTCTTGAAGTTTGACACAATAAAGTAGTTTCACGTTCTATCTCTATGTTTTGTTTCCTCTTGATGTAGCCCTAAGCAGTGACTGGCGAGAAACACTTTCATGGAAAGGGGTTGCCAAGCTTCCCAAATTACGAATCTCCAGAAATCTCAGCAAATATTTTTTCACCCAAACTGGATGATACTTTCAGGTAATGATCAGTACACTAAGGCGACTTGGGTGCCCAAATTTCGTTCTTCTATGTTGAAGCGTTCGTTTCCAGTAACAGTTTGAATTTTTAGGTTTCACTCTGTTTTCTCCTATATTGATAGATGTATTTGGAACTCTAAATCCAACACGGTTTTTGCTAGCTTCTTCAAACTTGACACAATAAAGTCGTTTCACGTTCTATCTCTATGTTTTGTTTCCTCTTGATGTAGCCCTAAGCAGTGACTGGCGAGAAACACTTTCATGGAAAGGGGTTGCCAAGCTTCCTAAAATTACGAATCTCCAGAAATCTCAGCAAATATTTTTTCACCCAAACTGGATGATACTTTCAGGTAATGATCAGTACACTAAGTCGACTTGGTTCCCCAAATTTCGTTCTTCTATGTTGAAGCGTTCGTTTCTAGTAACAGTTTGAATTTTTAGGTTTCACTCTGTTTTCTCCTATATTGATAGATGTATTTGGAACTCTGAATCCAACACGGTTTGTGCTAGCTTCTTGAAACTTGACACAATAAAGTAGTTTCACGTTCTATCTCTATGTTTTGTTTCCTCTTGATGTAGCCCAAAGCAGTGACTGGCGAGAAACACTTTCATGGAAAGGGGTTGCCAAGCTTCCCAAAATTACGAATCTCCAGAAATCTCAGGAAATATTTTTTCACCCAAACTGGATGATACTTTCAGGTAATGATCAGTACACTAAGGCGACTTGGTTCCCCAAATTTCGTTCTGCTATGTTGAAGCGTTCGTTTCCAGTAACAGTTTGAAGTTTTAGGTTTCACTCTGTTTTCTCCTATATTGATAGATGTATTTGGAACTCTTAATCCAACAAGGTTTCTGCTAGCTTCTTTGAACTTGACACAATAAAGTAGTTTCACGTTCTATCTCTATGTTTTGTTTCCTCTTGATGTAGCCCTAAGCAGTAACTAGCGAGAAACACTTTCATGGAAAGGGGTTGCCAGCCTTCCCAAAATTATGAATCTCCAGAAATCTCAGCAAATATTTTTTCACCCAATCTGGATGATACTTTCAGGTAATGATCAGTACACTAAGGTGACTTGGTTCCCCAAATTTCGTTCTTCTATGTTGAAGCGTTCGTTTCAAGTAACAGTTTGAATTTTTAGGTTTCACTCTGTTTTCTCCTATATTGGTAGAAGTATTTGGAACTCTAAATCCAACACGGTTTGTGCTAGCTTCTTGAAACTTGACACAATAAAGTAGTTTCCCGTTCTATTTCTATGTTATGTTTCCTCTTGATGTAGCCCTAAGAAGTGTCTGGCGAGAAACTCTTTCATGGAAAGGGGTTGCCAGGCTTACCAAAATTATGAATCTCCAGAAATCTCAGCAAATATTTTTTCACCCAAACTGGATGATACTTTCAGGTAATGATCAGTACACTAAGGCGACTTGGTTCCCCAAATTTCGTTCTTCTATGTTGAAGCGTTCGTTTCCAGTAACAGTTTGAATTTTTAGGTTTCACTCTGTTTTCTCCTATATTGATAGATGTATTTGGAACTCTAAATCCAACACGGTTTGTGCTAGCTTCTTGAAACTTGACACAATAAAGTAGTTTCACGTTCTATCTCTATGTTTCGTTTCCTCTTGATGTAGCCCTAAGCAGTGACTGTCGAGAAACACTTTCATGGAAAGGGGTTGCCAGGCTTCCCAAAATTACGAATCTCCAGAAATCTCAGCAAATATTTTTTCACCAAATCTGGATGATACTTTCAGGTAATGATCAGTACACTAAGGCGACTTGGTTCCCCAAATTTCGTTCTTCTATGTTGAAGCGTTCGTTTCCAGTAACAGTTTGAATTTTTAGGTTTCACTCTGTTTTCTCCTATATTGATAGATGTATTTGGAACTCTAAATCCAACACGGTTTGTGCTAGCTTCTTGAAGTTTGACACAATAAAGTAGTTTCACGTTCTATCTCTATGTTTTGTTTCCTCTTGATGTAGCCCTAAGCAGTGACTGGCGAGAAACACTTTCATGGAAAGGGGTTGCCAAGCTTCCCAAAATTACGAAACTCCAGAAATCTCAGCAAATATTTTTTGACCCAAACTGGATGATACTTTCAGGTAATGATCAGTACACTAAGGCGACTTGGTTCCCCAGATTTCGTTCTTCTATGTTGAAGCGTTCGTTTCCAGTAACAGTTTGAATTTATAGGTTTCACTCTGTTTTCTCCTATATTGATAGATGTATTTGTAACTCTAAATCCACACGGTTTCTGCTAGCTTCTTTGAACTTGACACAATAAAGTAGTTTCACGTTCTATCTCTATGTTTTGTTTCCTCTTGATGTAGCCCTAAGCAGTGACTGGCGAAAAACACTTTCATGGAAAGGGGTTGCCAAGCTTCCCAAAATTACGAATCTCCAGAAATCTTAGCAAATATATTTTCACCCGAAATGGATGATACTTTCAGGTAATGATCAGTACACTAAGGTGACTTGGTTCCCCAAATATCGTTCTTCTATGTTGAAGCGTTCGTTTCCAGTAACAGTTTGAATTTTTAGGTTTCACTCTGTTTTCTCCTATATTGATAGATGTATTTGGAACTCTAAATCCAACACGGTTTGTGCTAGCTTCTTGAAACTTGACACAATAAAGTAGTTTCACGTTCTATCTCTATGTTTTGTTTCCTCTTGATGTAGCCCTAAGCAGTGACTGGCGAGACACACTTTCATGGAAAGGGGTTGCCAAGCTTCCAAAAATTACGAATCTCCAGAAATCTCAGCAAATATTTTTTCACCCAAACTGGATGATACTTTCAGGTAATGATCAGTACACTAAGGCGACTTGGTTCCCCAAATTTCATTCTTCTATGTTGAAGCGTTCGTTTCCAGTAACAGTTTGAATTTTTAGCTTTCACTCTGTTTTCTCCTATATTGATAGATGTATTTGAAACTCTAAATCCAACACGGTTTGTGCTAGCTTCTTGAAACTTAACACAATAAAGTAGTTTCACGTTCTATCTCTATGTTTTTTTTCCTCTTGATGTAGCCCTAAGCAGTGACTGGCGAGAAACACTTTCATGGAAAAGGGTTGCCAAGCTTCCCAAAATTACGAATCTCCAGAAATCTCAGCAAATATTTTTTCACCCAAACTGGATGATACTTTCAGGTAATGATGAATACACTAAGGCGACTTGGTTCCCCAAATTTCGTTCTTCTATGTTGAAGCGTTCGTTTCCAGTTACAGTTTGAATTTTTAGGTTTCACTCTGTTTTCTCCTATATTGATAGATGTATTTGGAACTCTAAATCCAACACGGTTTGTGCTAGCTTCTTGAAACTTGACACAATAAAGTAGTTTCACGTTCTATCTCTATGTTTTGTTTCCTCTTGATGTAGCCGTAAGCAGTGACTGGCGAGAAACACTTTCATGGAAAGGGGTTGCCAGGCTTCCCAAAATTACGAATCTCCAGAAATCTCAGCAAATATTATTTCACCCAAACTGGATGATACTTTCAGGTAATGTTCAGTACACTAAGGCGACTTGGTTCCCCAGATTTCGTTCTTCTATGTTGAAGCGTTCGTTTCCAGTAACAGTTTAAATTTTTAATTTTCACTCTGTTTTCTCCTATATTGATAGATGTATTTGGAACTCTAACTCCAACACGGTTTGTGCTAGCTTCTTGAAACTTGACACAATAAAGTAGTTTCACGTTCTAACTCTATGTTTTTTTTCCAATAGATGTAGCCCTAAGCAGTGACTGGCGAGAAACACTTTCATGGAAAGGGGTTGCCAAGCTTCCCAAAATTACGAATCTCCAGAAATCTCAGCAAATATTTTTTCACCCAAAGTGGATGATACTTTCAGGTAATGATCAGTACACTAAGGCGACTTGGTTCCCCAGATTTCTTTCTTCTATGTTGAAGCGTTCGTTTCCAGTAACAGTTTGAATTTTTAGCTTTCACTCTGTTTTCTCCTATATTGATAGATGTATTTGGAACTCTAAATCCAACACGGTTTTTGCTAGCTTCTTCAAACTTGACACAATAAAGTCGTTTCACGTTCTATCTCTATGTTTTGTTTCCTCTTGATGTAGCCCTAAGCAGTGACTGGCGAGAAACACTTTCATGGAAAGGGGTTGCCAAGCTTCCTAAAATTACGAATCTCCAGAAATCTCAGCAAATATTTTTTCACCCAAACTGGATGATACTTTCAGGTAATGATCAGTACACTAAGGCGACTTGGTTCCCCAAATTTCGTTCTTCTATGTTGAAGCGTTTGTTTCCAGTTACAGTTTGAATTTTTAGGTTTCACTCTGTTTTCTCCTATATTGATAGATGTATTTGGAACTCTAAATCCAACACGGTTTTTGCTAGCTTCTTGAAACTTGACACAATAAAGTAGTTTCACGTTCTATCTCTATGTTTTGTTTCCTCTTGATGTAGCCCTAAGCAGTGACTGGCGAGAAACACTTTCATGGAAAGGGGTTGCCAAGCTTCCCAAAATTACGAATCTCCAGAAATCTCAGCAAATATTTTTTCACCCAAACTGGATGATACTTTCAGGTAATGATCAGTACACTAAGGCGACTTGGTTCCCCAAATTTCCTTCTTCTATGTTGAAGCGTTCGTTTCCAGTAACAGTTTGAATTTTTAGGTTTCACTCTGTTTTCTCCTATATTGATAGATGTATTTGGAACTCTAAATCCAATACGGTTTGTGCTAGCTTCTTGAAACTTGACACAATAAAGTAGTTTCACGTTCTATCTCTATGTTTTGTTTCCTCTTGATGTAGCCCTAAGCAGTGACTGGCGAGAAACACTTTCATGGAAAGGGTTTGCCAGGCTTCCAAAAATTACGAATCTCCAGAAATCTCAGCAAATATTTTTTCACCCAAACTGGATGATACTTTCAGGTAATGATCAGTACACTAAGGCAACTTGGTTCCCCAAATTTCGTTCCTCTATGTTGAAGCGTTCGTTTCCAGTAACAGTTTGAATTTTTAGGTTTCACTCTGTTTTCTCCTATATTGATAGATGTATTTGGAACTCTAAATCCAACACGGTTTGTGCTAGCTTCTTGAAACTTGACACAATAAAGTAGTTTCACGTTCTAACTCTATGTTTTTTTTCCAATAGATGTAGCCCTAAGCAGTGACTGGCGAGAAACACTTTCATGGAAAGGGGTTGCCAAGCTTCCCAAAATTACGAATCTCCAGAAATCTCAGCAAATATTTTTTCACCCAAAGTGGATGATACTTTCAGGTAATGATCAGTACACTAAGGCGACTTGGTTCCCCAGATTTCTTTCTTCTATGTTGAAGCGTTCGTTTCCAGTAACAGTTTGAATTTTTAGCTTTCACTCTGTTTTCTCCTATATTGATAGATGTATTTGGAACTCTAAATCCAACACGGTTTGTGCTAGCTTCTTGAAACTTGACACAATAAAGTAGTTTCACGTTCTATATCTATGTCTTTTTTCCTCTTGATGGAACCCTAAGCAGTGACTGGCGAGAAACACTTTCATGGAAAGGGGTTGCCAAGCTTCCCAAAATTACGAATCTCCAGAAATCTCAGCAAATGTTTTTTCACCCAAACTGGATGATACTTTCAGGTAATGATCAGTACACTAAGGCGACTTGGTTCCCCAAATTTCGTTCTTCTATGTTGAAGCATTTGTTTCCAGTTACAGTTTGAATTTTTAGGTTTCACTCTGTTTTCTCCTATATTGATAGATGTATTTGGAACTCTAAATCCAACACGGTTTGTGCTAGCTTCTTGAAACTTGACACAATAAAGTAGTTTCACGTTCTATCTCTATGTTGTGTTTCCTCTTGATGTAGCCCTAAGCAGTGACTGGCGAGAAACACTTTCATGGAAAGGGGTTGCCAGGCTTCCCAAAATTACGAATCTCCAGAAATCTCAGCAAATATTTTTTCACCCAAACGGGATGATACATTCAGGTAATGATCAGTACACTAAGGCGACTTTGTTCCCCAAATTTCGTTCTTCTATGATGAAGCGTTCGTTTCCAGTAACAGTTTGAATTTTTAGGTTTCACTCTGTTTTCTCCTATATTGATAGATGTATTTGGAACTCTAAATCCAACACGGTTTGTGCTAGCTTCTTGAAGTTTGACACAATAAAGTAGTTTCACGTTCTATCTCTATGTTTTGTTTCCTCTTGATGTAGCCCTAAGCAGTGACTGGCGAGAAACACTTTCATGGAAAGGGGTTGCCAAGCTTCCCAAAATTACGAATCTCCAGAAATCTCAGCAAATATTTTTTCACCCAAACTGGAAGATACTTTCAGGTAATGATCAGTACACTAAGGCGACTTGGGTCCCCAAATTTCGTTCTTCTATGTTGAAGCGTTCGTTTCCAGTAACAGTTTGAATTTTTAGGTTTCACTCTGTTTTCTCCTATATTGATAGATGTATTTGGAACTCTAAATCCAACACGGTTTGTGCTAGCTTCTTGAAGTTTGACACAATAAAGTAGTTTCACGTTCTATCTCTATGTTTTGTTTCCTCTTGATGTAGCCCTAAGCAGTGACTGGCGAGAAACACTTTCATGGAAAGGGGTTGCCAAGCTTCCCAAAATTACGAATCTCCAGAAATCTCAGCAAATATTTTTTCACCCAAACTGGATGATACTTTCAGGTAATGATCAGTACACTAAGGCGACTTGGGTGCCCAAATTTCGTTCTTCTATGTTGAAGCGTTCGTTTCCAGTAACAGTTTGAATTTTTAGGTTTCACTCTGTTTTCTCCTATATTGATAGATGTATTTGGAACTCTAAATCCAACACGGTTTTTGCTAGCTTCTTCAAACTTGACACAATAAAGTCGTTTCACGTTCTATCTCTATGTTTTGTTTCCTCTTGATGTAGCCCTAAGCAGTGACTGGCGAGAAACACTTTCATGGAAAGGGGTTGCCAAGCTTCCTAAAATTACGAATCTCCAGAAATCTCAGCAAATATTTTTTCACCCAAACTGGATGATACTTTCAGGTAATGATCAGTACACTAAGGCGACTTGGTTCCCCAAATTTCGTTCTTCTATGTTGAAGCGTTTGTTTCCAGTTACAGTTTGAATTTTTAGGTTTCACTCTGTTTTCTCCTATATTGATAGATGTATTTGGAACTCTAAATCCAACACGGTTTTTGCTAGCTTCTTGAAACTTGACACAATAAAGTAGTTTCACGTTCTATCTCTATGTTTTGTTTCCTCTTGATGTAGCCCTAAGCAGTGACTGGCGAGAAACACTTTCATGGAAAGGGGTTGCCAAGCTTCCCAAAATTACGAATCTCCAGAAATCTCAGCAAATATTTTTTCACCCAAACTGGATGATACTTTCAGGTAATGATCAGTACACTAAGGCGACTTGGTTCCCCAAATTTCCTTCTTCTATGTTGAAGCGTTCGTTTCCAGTAACAGTTTGAATTTTTAGGTTTCACTCTGTTTTCTCCTATATTGATAGATGTATTTGGAACTCTAAATCCAATACGGTTTGTGCTAGCTTCTTGAAACTTGACACAATAAAGTAGTTTCACGTTCTATCTCTATGTTTTGTTTCCTCTTGATGTAGCCCTAAGCAGTGACTGGCGAGAAACACTTTCATGGAAAGGGTTTGCCAGGCTTCCAAAAATTACGAATCTCCAGAAATCTCAGCAAATATTTTTTCACCCAAACTGGATGATACTTTCAGGTAATGATCAGTACACTAAGGCAACTTGGTTCCCCAAATTTCGTTCCTCTATGTTGAAGCGTTCGTTTCCAGTAACAGTTTGAATTTTTAGGTTTCACTCTGTTTTCTCCTATATTGATAGATGTATTTGGAACTCTAAATCCAACACGGTTTGTGCTAGCTTCTTAAAACTTGACACAATAAAGTAGTTTCACGTTCTATCTCTATGTTTTGTTTCCTCTTGATGTAGCCCTAAGCAGTGACTGGCAAGAAACACTTTCATGGAAAGGGGTTGCCAAGCTTCCCAAAATTACGAATCTCCAGAAATCTCAGCAAATATTTTTTCACCCAAACTGGATCATACTTTCAGGTAATGATCAGTACACTAAGGCGACTTGGTTCCCCAAATTTCGTTCTTCTATGTTGAAGCGTTCGTTTCAGTAACAGTTTGAATTTTTAGGTTTCACTCTGTTTTCTCCTATATTGATAGATGTATTTGGAACTCTAAATCCAACACGGTTTGTGCTAGCTTCTCGAAACTTAACACAATAAAGTAGTTTCACGTTCTATCTCTATGTTTTTTTTCCTCTTGATGTAGCCCTAAGCAGTGACTGGCGAGAAACACTTTCATGGAAAAGGGTTGCCAAGCTTCCCAAAATTACGAATCTCCAGAAATCTCAGCAAATATTTTTTCACCCAAACTGGATGATACTTTCAGGTAATGATGAATACACTAAGGCGACTTGGTTCCCCAAATTTCGTTCTTCTATGTTGAAGCGTTCGTTTCCAGTTACAGTTTGAATTTTTAGGTTTCACTCTGTTTTCTCCTATATTGATAGATGTATTTGGAACTCTAAATCCAACACGGTTTGTGCTAGCTTCTTGAAACTTGACACAATAAAGTAGTTTCACGTTCTATCTCTATGTTTTGTTTCCTCTTGATGTAGCCGTAAGCAGTGACTGGCGAGAAACACTTTCATGGAAAGGGGTTGCCAGGCTTCCCAAAATTACGAATCTCCAGAAATCTCAGCAAATATTATTTCACCCAAACTGGATGATACTTTCAGGTAATGTTCAGTACACTAAGGCGACTTGGTTCCCCAGATTTCGTTCTTCTATGTTGAAGCGTTCGTTTCCAGTAACAGTTTGAATTTTTAATTTTCACTCTGTTTTCTCCTATATTGATAGATGTATTTGGAACTCTAACTCCAACACGGTTTGTGCTAGCTTCTTGAAACTTGACACAATAAAGTAGTTTCACGTTCTATATCTATGTCTTTTTTCCTCTTGATGGAACCCTAAGCAGTGACTGGCGAGAAACACTTTCATGGAAAGGGGTTGCCAAGCTTCCCAAAATTACGAATCTCCAGAAATCTCAGCAAATATTTTTTCACCCAAACTGGAAGATACTTTCAGGTAATGATCAGTACACTAAGGCGACTTGGGTCCCCAAATTTCGTTCTTCTATGTTGAAGCGTTCGTTTCCAGTAACAGTTTGAATTTTTAGGTTTCACTCTGTTTTCTCCTATATTGATAGATGTATTTGGAACTCTAAATCCAACACGGTTTGTGCTAGCTTCTTGAAGTTTGACACAATAAAGTAGTTTCACGTTCTATCTCTATGTTTTGTTTCCTCTTGATGTAGCCCTAAGCAGTGACTGGCGAGAAACACTTTCATGGAAAGGGGTTGCCAAGCTTCCCAAAATTACGAATCTCCAGAAATCTCAGCAAATATTTTTTCACCCAAACTGGATGATACTTTCAGGTAATGATCAGTACACTAAGGCGACTTGGGTGCCCAAATTTCGTTCTTCTATGTTGAAGCGTTCGTTTCCAGTAACAGTTTGAATTTTTAGGTTTCACTCTGTTTTCTCCTATATTGATAGATGTATTTGGAACTCTAAATCCAACACGGTTTTTGCTAGCTTCTTCAAACTTGACACAATAAAGTCGTTTCACGTTCTATCTCTATGTTTTGTTTCCTCTTGATGTAGCCCTAAGCAGTGACTGGCGAGAAACACTTTCATGGAAAGGGGTTGCCAAGCTTCCTAAAATTACGAATCTCCAGAAATCTCAGCAAATATTTTTTCACCCAAACTGGATGATACTTTCAGGTAATGATCAGTACACTAAGGCGACTTGGTTCCCCAAATTTCGTTCTTCTATGTTGAAGCGTTTGTTTCCAGTTACAGTTTGAATTTTTAGGTTTCACTCTGTTTTCTCATATATTGATAGATGTATTTGGAACTCTAAATCCAACACGGTTTTTGCTAGCTTCTTGAAACTTGACACAATAAAGTAGTTTCACGTTCTATCTCTATGTTTTGTTTCCTCTTGATGTAGCCCTAAGCAGTGACTGGCGAGAAACACTTTCATGGAAAGGGGTTGCCAAGCTTCCCAAAATTACGAATCTCCAGAAATCTCAGCAAATATTTTTTCACCCAAACTGGATGATACTTTCAGGTAATGATCAGTACACTAAGGCGACTTGGTTCCCCAAATTTCCTTCTTCTATGTTGAAGCGTTCGTTTCCAGTAACAGTTTGAATTTTTAGGTTTCACTCTGTTTTCTCCTATATTGATAGATGTATTTGGAACTCTAAATCCAATACGGTTTGTGCTAGCTTCTTGAAACTTGACACAATAAAGTAGTTTCACGTTCTATCTCTATGTTTTGTTTCCTCTTGATGTAGCCCTAAGCAGTGACTGGCGAGAAACACTTTCATGGAAAGGGTTTGCCAGGCTTCCAAAAATTACGAATCTCCAGAAATCTCAGCAAATATTTTTTCACCCAAACTGGATGATACTTTCAGGTAATGATCAGTACACTAAGGCAACTTGGTTCCCCAAATTTCGTTCCTCTATGTTGAAGCGTTCGTTTCCAGTAACAGTTTGAATTTTTAGGTTTCACTCTGTTTTCTCCTATATTGATAGATGTATTTGGAACTCTAAATCCAACACGGTTTGTGCTAGCTTCTTAAAACTTGACACAATAAAGTAGTTTCACGTTCTATCTCTATGTTTTGTTTCCTCTTGATGTAGCCCTAAGCAGTGACTGGCAAGAAACACTTTCATGGAAAGGGGTTGCCAAGCTTCCCAAAATTACGAATCTCCAGAAATCTCAGCAAATATTTTTTCACCCAAACTGGATCATACTTTCAGGTAATGATCAGTACACTAAGGCGACTTGGTTCCCCAAATTTCGTTCTTCTATGTTGAAGCGTTCGTTTCAGTAACAGTTTGAATTTTTAGGTTTCACTCTGTTTTCTCCTATATTGATAGATGTATTTGGAACTCTAAATCCAACACGGTTTGTGCTAGCTTCTCGAAACTTAACACAATAAAGTAGTTTCACGTTCTATCTCTATGTTTTTTTTCCTCTTGATGTAGCCCTAAGCAGTGACTGGCGAGAAACACTTTCATGGAAAAGGGTTGCCAAGCTTCCCAAAATTACGAATCTCCAGAAATCTCAGCAAATATTTTTTCACCCAAACTGGATGATACTTTCAGGTAATGATGAATACACTAAGGCGACTTGGTTCCCCAAATTTCGTTCTTCTATGTTGAAGCGTTCGTTTCCAGTTACAGTTTGAATTTTTAGGTTTCACTCTGTTTTCTCCTATATTGATAGATGTATTTGGAACTCTAAATCCAACACGGTTTGTGCTAGCTTCTTGAAACTTGACACAATAAAGTAGTTTCACGTTCTATCTCTATGTTTTGTTTCCTCTTGATGTAGCCGTAAGCAGTGACTGGCGAGAAACACTTTCATGGAAAGGGGTTGCCAGGCTTCCCAAAATTACGAATCTCCAGAAATCTCAGCAAATATTATTTCACCCAAACTGGATGATACTTTCAGGTAATGTTCAGTACACTAAGGCGACTTGGTTCCCCAGATTTCGTTCTTCTATGTTGAAGCGTTCGTTTCCAGTAACAGTTTGAATTTTTAATTTTCACTCTGTTTTCTCCTATATTGATAGATGTATTTGGAACTCTAACTCCAACACGGTTTGTGCTAGCTTCTTGAAACTTGACACAATAAAGTAGTTTCACGTTCTATATCTATGTCTTTTTTCCTCTTGATGGAACCCTAAGCAGTGACTGGCGAGAAACACTTTCATGGAAAGGGGTTGCCAAGCTTCCCAAAATTACGAATCTCCAGAAATCTCAGCAAATATTTTTTCACCCAAACTGGATGATACTTTTAGGTAATGATCAGTACACTAAGGCGACTTGGTTCCCCAAATTTCGTTCTTCTATGTTGAAGCATTTGTTTCCAGTTACAGTTTGAATTTTTAGGTTTCACTCTGTTTTCTCCTATATTGATAGATGTATTTGGAACTCTAAATCCAACACGGTTTGTGCTAGCTTCTTGAAACTTGACACAATAAAGTAGTTTCACGTTCTATCTCTTTGTTGTGTTTCCTCTTGATGTAGCCCTAAGCAGTGACTGGCGAGAAACACTTTCATGGAAAGGGGTTGCCAGGCTTCCCAAAATTACGAATCTCCAGAAATCTCAGCAAATATTTTTTCACCCAAACGGGATGATACATTCAGGTAATGATCAGTACACTAAGGCGACTTTGTTCCCCAAATTTCGTTCTTCTATGATGAAGCGTTCGTTTCCAGTAACAGTTTGAATTTTTAGGTTTCACTCTGTTTTCTCCTATATTGATAGATGTATTTGGAACTCTAAATCCAACACGGTTTGTGCTAGCTTCTTGAAGTTTGACACAATAAAGTAGTTTCACGTTCTATCTCTATGTTTTGTTTCCTCTTGATGTAGCCCTAAGCAGTGACTGGCGAGAAACACTTTCATGGAAAGGGGTTGCCAAGCTTCCCAAAATTACGAATCTCCAGAAATCTCAGCAAATATTTTTTCACCCAAACTGGAAGATACTTTCAGGTAATGATCAGTACACTAAGGCGACTTGGGTCCCCAAATTTCGTTCTTCTATGTTGAAGCGTTCGTTTCCAGTAACAGTTTGAATTTTTAGGTTTCACTCTGTTTTCTCCTATATTGATAGATGTATTTGGAACTCTAAATCCAACACGGTTTGTGCTAGCTTCTTGAAGTTTGACACAATAAAGTAGTTTCACGTTCTATCTCTATGTTTTGTTTCCTCTTGATGTAGCCCTAAGCAGTGACTGGCGAGAAACACTTTCATGGAAAGGGGTTGCCAAGCTTCCCAAAATTACGAATCTCCAGAAATCTCAGCAAATATTTTTTCACCCAAAATGGATGATACTTTCAGGTAATGATCAGTACACTAAGGCGACTTGGGTGCCCAAATTTCGTTCTTCTATGTTGAAGCGTTCGTTTCCAGTAACAGTTTGAATTTTTAGGTTTCACTCTGTTTTCTCCTATATTGATAGATGTATTTGGAACTCTAAATCCAACACGGTTTGTGCTAGCTTCTTGAAACTTGACACAATAAAGTAGTTTCACGTTCTATCTCTATGTTGTGTTTCCTCTTGATGTAGCCCTAAGCAGTGACTGGCGAGAAACACTTTCATGGAAAGGGGTTGCCAGGCTTCCCAAAATTACGAATCTCCAGAAATCTCAGCAAATATTTTTTCACCCAAACGGGATGATACATTCAGGTAATGATCAGTACACTAAGGCGACTTTGTTCCCCAAATTTCGTTCTTCTATGATGAAGCGTTCGTTTCCAGTAACAGTTTGAATTTTTAGGTTTCACTCTGTTTTCTCCTATATTGATAGATGTATTTGGAACTCTAAATCCAACACGGTTTGTGCTAGCTTCTTGAAGTTTGACACAATAAAGTAGTTTCACGTTCTATCTCTATGTTTTGTTTCCTCTTGATGTAGCCCTAAGCAGTGACTGGCGAGAAACACTTTCATGGAAAGGGGTTGCCAAGCTTCCCAAAATTACGAATCTCCAGAAATCTCAGCAAATATTTTTTCAACCAAACTGGAAGATACTTTCAGGTAATGATCAGTACACTAAGGCGACTTGGTTCCCCAAATTTCCTTCTTCTATGTTGAAGCGTTCGTTTCCAGTAACAGTTTGAATTTTTAGGTTTCACTCTGTTTTCTCCTATATTGATAGATGTATTTGGAACTCTAAATCCAATACGGTTTGTGCTAGCTTCTTGAAACTTGACACAATAAAGTAGTTTCACGTTCTATCTCTATGTTTTGTTTTCTCTTGATGTAGCCCTAAGCAGTGACTGGCGAGAAACACTTTCATGGAAAGGGGTTGCCAAGCTTCCTAAAATTACGAATCTCCAGAAATCTCAGCAAATATTTTTTCACCCAAACTGGATGATACTTTCAGGTAATGATCAGTACACTAAGGCGACTTGGTTCCCCAAATTTCGTTCTTCTATGTTGAAGCGTTTGTTTCCAGTTACAGTTTGAATTTTTAGGTTTCACTCTGTTTTCTCCTATATTGATAGATGTATTTGGAACTCTAAATCCAACACGGTTTTTGCTAGCTTCTTGAAACTTGACACAATAAAGTAGTTTCACGTTCTATCTCTATGTTTTGTTTCCTCTTGATGTAGCCCTAAGCAGTGACTGGCGAGAAACACTTTCATGGAAAGGGGTTGCCAAGCTTCCCAAAATTACGAATCTCCAGAAATCTCAGCAAATATTTTTTCACCCAAACTGGATGATACTTTCAGGTAATGATCAGTACACTAAGGCGACTTGGTTCCCCAAATTTCCTTCTTCTATGTTGAAGCGTTCGTTTCCAGTAACAGTTTGAATTTTTAGGTTTCACTCTGTTTTCTCCTATATTGATAGATGTATTTGGAACTCTAAATCCAATACGGTTTGTGCTAGCTTCTTGAAACTTGACACAATAAAGTAGTTTCACGTTCTATCTCTATGTTTTGTTTCCTCTTGATGTAGCCCTAAGCAGTGACTGGCGAGAAACACTTTCATGGAAAGGGTTTGCCAGGCTTCCAAAAATTACGAATCTCCAGAAATCTCAGCAAATATTTTTTCACCCAAACTGGATGATACTTTCAGGTAATGATCAGTACACTAAGGCGACTTGGTTCCCCAAATTTCGTTCCTCTATGTTGAAGCGTTCGTTTCCAGTAACAGTTTGAATTTTTAGGTTTCACTCTGTTTTCTCCTATATTGATAGATGTATTTGGAACTCTAAATCCAACACGGTTTGTGCTAGCTTCTTGAAACTTGACACAATAAAGTAGTTTCACGTTCTATCTCTATGTTTTGTTTCCTCTTGATGTAGCCCTAAGCAGTGACTGGCAAGAAACACTTTCATGGAAAGGGGTTGCCAAGCTTCCCAAAATTACGAATCTCCAGAAATCTCAGCAAATATTTTTTCACCCAAACTGGATCATACTTTCAGGTAATGATCAGTACACTAAGGCGACTTGGTTCCCCAAATTTCGTTCTTCTATGTTGAAGCGTTCGTTTCAGTAACAGTTTGAATTTTTAGGTTTCACTCTTTTTTCTCCTATATTGATAGATGTATTTGGAACTCTAAATCCAACACGGTTTGTGCTAGCTTCTCGAAACTTAACACAATAAAGTAGTTTCACGTTCTATCTCTATGTTTTTTTTCCTCTTGATGTAGCCCTAAGCAGTGACTGGCGAGAAACACTTTCATGGAAAGGGGTTGCCAGTCTTCCCAAAATTACGAATCTCCAGAAATCTCAGCAAATATTTTTTCACCCAAACTGGATCATACTTTCAGGTAATGATCAGTACACTAAGGCGACTTGGTTCCCCAAATTTCGTTCTTCTATGTTGAAGCGTTCGTTTCCAGTAACAGTTTGAATTTTTAGGTTTCACTCTGTTTTCTCCTATATTGATAGATGTATTTGGAACTCTAAATCCAACACGGTTTGTGCTAGCTTCTTGAAACTTGACACAATAAATTAGTTTCACGTTCTATCTCTATGTTTTGTTTCCTCTTGATGTAGCCCTAAGCAGTGACTGGCGAGAAACACTTTCATGGAAAGGGGTTGCCAGGCTTCCCAAAATTACGAATCTCCAGAAATCTCAGCAAATATTTTTTCACCCAAAATGGATGATACTTTCAGGTAATGATCAGTACACTAAGGCGACTTGGTTCCCCAGATTTCGTTCTTCTATGTTGAAGCGTTCGTTTCCAGTAACAGTTTGAATTTTTAGCTTTCACTCTGTTTTCTCCTATATTGATAGATGTATTTGGAACTCTAACTCCAACACGGTTTGTGCTAGCTTCTTGAAACTTGACACAATAAAGTAGTTTCACGTTCTATATCTATGTCTTTTTTCCTCTTGATGGAACCCTAAGCAGTGACTGGCGAGAAACACTTTCATGGAAAGGGGTTGCCAAGCTTCCCAAAATTACGAATCTCCAGAAATCTCAGCAAATATTTTTTCACCCAAACTGGATGATACTTTCAGGTAATGATCAGTACACTAAGGCGACTTGGTTCCCCAAATTTCGTTCTTCTATGTTGAAGCGTTCGTTTCCAGTTACAGTTTGAATTTTTAGGTTTCACTCTGTTTTCTCCTATATTGATAGATGTATTTGGAACTCTAAATCCAACACGGTTTGTGCTAGCTTCTTGAAACTTGACACAATAAAGTAGTTTCACGTTCTATATCTATGTCTTTTTTCCTCTTGATGGAACCCTAAGCAGTGACTGGCGAGAAACACTTTCATGGAAAGGGGTTGCCAGGCTTCCCAAAATTACGAATCTCCAGAAATCTCAGCAAATATTATTTCACCCAAACTGGATGATACTTTCAGGTAATGTTCAGTACACTAAGGCGACTTGGTTCCCCAAATTTCGTTCTTCTATGTTGAAGCATTTGTTTCCAGTTACAGTTTGAATTTTTAGGTTTCACTCTGTTTTCTCCTATATTGATAGATGTATTTGGAACTCTAAATCCAACACGGTTTGTGCTAGCTTCTTGAAACTTGACACAATAAAGTAGTTTCACGTTCTATCTCTATGTTGTGTTTCCTCTTGATGTAGCCCTAAGCAGTGACTGGCGAGAAACACTTTCATGGAAAGGGGTTGCCAGGCTTCCCAAAATTACGAATCTCCAGAAATCTCAGCAAATATTTTTTCACCCAAACGGGATGATACATTCAGGTAATGATCAGTACACTAAGGCGACTTTATTCCCCAAATTTCGTTCTTCTATGATGAAGCGTTCGTTTCCAGTAACAGTTTGAATTTTTAGGTTTCACTCTGTTTTCTCCTATATTGATAGATGTATTTGGAACTCTAAATCCAACACGGTTTGTGCTAGCTTCTTGAAGTTTGACACAATAAAGTAGTTTCACGTTCTATCTCTATGTTTTGTTTCCTCTTGATGTAGCCCTAAGCAGTGACTGGCGAGAAACACTTTCATGGAAAGGGGTTGCCAAGCTTCCCAAAATTACGAATCTCCAGAAATCTCAGCAAATATTTTTTCACCCAAAGTGGATGATACTTTCAGGTAATGATCAGTACACTAAGGCGACTTGGTTCCCCAGATTTCGTTCTTCTATGTTGAAGCGTTCGTTTCCAGTAACAGTTTGAATTTTTAGCTTTCACTCTGTTTTCTCCTATATTGATAGATGTATTTGGAACTCTAAATCCAACACGGTTTGTGCTAGCTTCTTGAAACTTGACACAATAAAGTAGTTTCACGTTCTATATCTATGTCTTTTTTCCTCTTGATGGAACCCTAAGCAGTGACTGGCGAGAAACACTTTCATGGAAAGGGGTTGCCAAGCTTCCCAAAATTACGAATCTCCAGAAATCTCAGCAAATATTTTTTCACCCAAACTGGATGATACTTTCAGGTAATGATCAGTACACTAAGGCGACTTGGTTCCCCAAATTTCGTTCTTCTATGTTGAAGCATTTGTTTCCAGTTACAGTTTGAATTTTTAGGTTTCACTCTGTTTTCTCCTATATTGATTGATGTATTTGGAACTCTAAATCCAACACGGTTTTTGCTAGCTTCTTGAAACTTGACACAATAAAGTAGTTTCACGTTCTATCTCTATGTTTTGTTTCCTCTTGATGTAGCCCTAAGCAGTGACTGGCGAGAAACACTTTCATGGAAAGGGGTTGCCAAGCTTCCCAAAATTACGAATCTCCAGAAATCTCAGCAAATATTTTTTCACCCAAACTGGATGATACTTTCAGGTAATGATCAGTACACTAAGGCGACTTGGTTCCCCAAATTTCCTTCTTCTATGTTGAAGCGTTCGTTTCCAGTAACAGTTTGAATTTTTAGGTTTCACTCTGTTTTCTCCTATATTGATAGATGTATTTGGAACTCTAAATCCAATACGGTTTGTGCTAGCTTCTTGAAGTTTGACACAATAAAGTAGTTTCACGTTCTATCTCTATGTTTTGTTTCCTCTTGATGTAGCCCTAAGCAGTGACTGGCGAGAAACACTTTCATGGAAAGGGGTTGCCAAGCTTCCCAAAATTACGAATCTCCAGAAATCTCAGCAAATATTTTTTCACCCAAACTGGAAGATACTTTCAGGTAATGATCAGTACACTAAGGCGACTTGGGTCCCCAAATTTCGTTCTTCTATGTTGAAGCGTTCGTTTCCAGTAACAGTTTGAATTTTTAGGTTTCACTCTGTTTTCTCCTATATTGATAGATGTATTTGGAACTCTAAATCCAACACGGTTTTTGCTAGCTTCTTCAAACTTGACACAATAAAGTCGTTTCACGTTCTATCTCTATGTTTTGTTTCCTCTTGATGTAGCCCTAAGCAGTGACTGGCGAGAAACACTTTCATGGAAAGGGGTTGCCAAGCTTCCTAAAATTACGAATCTCCAGAAATCTCAGCAAATATTTTTTCACCCAAACTGGATGATACTTTCAGGTAATGATCAGTACACTAAGGCGACTTGGTTCCCCAAATTTCGTTCTTCTATGTTGAAGCGTTTGTTTCCAGTTACAGTTTGAATTTTTAGGTTTCACTCTGTTTTCTCCTATATTGATAGATGTATTTGGAACTCTAAATCCAACACGGTTTTTGCTAGCTTCTTGAAACTTGACACAATAAAGTAGTTTCACGTTCTATCTCTATGTTTTTTTTCCTCTTGATGTAGCCCTAAGCAGTGACTGGCGAGAAACACTTTCATGGAAAGGGGTTGCCAGTCTTCCCAAAATTACGAATCTCCAGAAATCTCAGCAAATATTTTTTCACCCAAACTGGATCATACTTTCAGGTAATGATCAGTACACTAAGGCGACTTGGTTCCCCAAATTTCGTTCTTCTATGTTGAAGCGTTCGTTTCCAGTAACAGTTTGAATTTTTAGGTTTCACTCTGTTTTCTCCTATATTGATAGATGTATTTGGAACTCTAAATCCAACACGGTTTGTGCTAGCTTCTTGAAACTTGACACAATAAATTAGTTTCACGTTCTATCTCTATGTTTTGTTTCCTCTTGATGTAGCCCTAAGCAGTGACTGGCGAGAAACACTTTCATGGAAAGGGGTTGCCAGTCTTCCCAAAATTACGAATCTCCAGAAATCTCAGCAAATATTTTTTCACCCAAAATGGATGATACTTTCAGGTAATGATCAGTACACTAAGGCGACTTGGTTCCCCAGATTTCGTTCTTCTATGTTGAAGCGTTCGTTTCCAGTAACAGTTTGAATTTTTAGCTTTCACTCTGTTTTCTCCTATATTGATAGATGTATTTGGAACTCTAAATCCAACACGGTTTGTGCTAGCTTCTCGAAACTTAACACAATAAAGTAGTTTCACGTTCTATCTCTATGTTTTGTTTCCTCTTGATGTAGCCCTAAGCAGTGACTGGCGAGAAACACTTTCATGGAAAAGGGTTGCCAAGCTTCCCAAAATTACGAATCTCCAGAAATCTCAGCAAATATTTTTTCACCCAAACTGGATGATACTTTCAGGTAATGATGAATACACTAAGGCGACTTGGTTCCCCAAATTTCGTTCTTCTATGTTGAAGCGTTCGTTTCCAGTTACAGTTTGAATTTTTAGGTTTCACTCTGTTTTCTCCTATATTGATAGATGTATTTGGAACTCTAAATCCAACACGGTTTGTGCTAGCTTCTTGAAACTTGACACAATAAAGTAGTTTCACGTTCTATCTCTATGTTTTGTTTCCTCTTGATGTAGCCGTAAGCAGTGACTGGCGAGAAACACTTTCATGGAAAGGGGTTGCCAGGCTTCCCAAAATTACGAATCTCCAGAAATCTCAGCAAATATTATTTCACCCAAACTGGATGATACTTTCAGGTAATGTTCAGTACACTAAGGCGACTTGGTTCCCCAGATTTCGTTCTTCTATGTTGAAGCGTTCGTTTCCAGTAACAGTTTGAATTTTTAATTTTCACTCTGTTTTCTCCTATATTGATAGATGTATTTGGAACTCTAACTCCAACACGGTTTGTGCTAGCTTCTTGAAACTTGACACAATAAAGTAGTTTCACGTTCTAACTCTATGTTTTTTTTCCAATAGATGTAGCCCTAAGCAGTGACTGGCGAGAAACACTTTCATGGAAAGGGGTTGCCAAGCTTCCCAAAATTACGAATCTCCAGAAATCTCAGCAAATATTATTTCACCCAAACTGGATGATACTTTCAGGTAATGTTCAGTACACTAAGGCGACTTGGTTCCCCAGATTTCGTTCTTCTATGTTGAAGCGTTCGTTTCCAGTAACAGTTTGAATTTTTAATTTTCACTCTTTTTTCTCCTATATTGATAGATGTATTTGGAACTCTAACTCCAACACGGTTTGTGCTACTTCTTGAAACTTGACACAATAAAGTAGTTTCACGTTCTAACTCTATGTTTTTTTTCCAATAGATGTAGCCCTAAGCAGTGACTGGCGAGAAACACTTTCATGGAAAGGGGTTGCCAAGCTTCCCAAAATTACGAATCTCCAGAAATCTCAGCAAATATTTTTTCACCCAAACTGGATGATACTTTCAGGTAATGATCAGTACACTAAGGCGACTTGGTTCCCCAGATTTCGTTCTTCTATGTAGAAGCATTTGTTTCCAGTTACAGTTTGAATTTTTAGGTTTCACTCTGTTTTCTCCTATATTGATAGATGTATTTGGAACTCTAAATCCAACACGGTTTGTGCTAGCTTCTTGAAACTTGACACAATAAAGTAGTTTCACGTTCTATCTCTATGTTGTGTTTCCTCTTGATGTAGCCCTAAGCAGTGACTGGCGAGAAACACTTTCATGGAAAGGGGTTGCCAGGCTTCCCAAAATTACGAATCTCCAGAAATCTCAGCAAATATTTTTTCACCCAAACGGGATGATACATTCAGGTAATGATCAGTACACTAAGGCGACTTTGTTCCCCAAATTTCGTTCTTCTATGATGAAGCGTTCGTTTCCAGTAACAGTTTGAATTTTTAGGTTTCACTCTGTTTTCTCCTATATTGATAGATGTATTTGGAACTCTAAATCCAACACGGTTTGTGCTAGCTTCTTGAAGTTTGACACAATAAAGTAGTTTCACGTTCTATCTCTATGTTTTGTTTCCTCTTGATGTAGCCCTAAGCAGTGACTGGCGAGAAACACTTTCATGGAAAGGGGTTGCCAAGCTTCCCAAAATTACGAATCTCCAGAAATCTCAGCAAATATTTTTTCACCCAAACTGGAAGATACTTTCAGGTAATGATCAGTACACTAAGGCGACTTGGGTCCCCAAATTTCGTTCTTCTATGTTGAAGCGTTCGTTTCCAGTAACAGTTTGAATTTTTAGGTTTCACTCTGTTTTCTCCTATATTGATAGATGTATTTGGAACTCTAAATCCAACACGGTTTTTGCTAGCTTCTTCAAACTTGACACAATAAAGTCGTTTCACGTTCTATCTCTATGTTTTGTTTCCTCTTGATGTAGCCCTAAGCAGTGACTGGCGAGAAACACTTTCATGGAAAGGGGTTGCCAAGCTTCCTAAAATTACGAATCTCCAGAAATCTCAGCAAATATTTTTTCACCCAAACTGGATGATACTTTCAGGTAATGATCAGTACACTAAGGCGACTTGGTTCCCCAAATTTCGTTCTTCTATGTTGAAGCGTTTGTTTCCAGTTACAGTTTGAATTTTTAGGTTTCACTCTGTTTTCTCCTATATTGATAGATGTATTTGGAACTCTAAATCCAACACGGTTTTTGCTAGCTTCTTGAAACTTGACACAATAAAGTAGTTTCACGTTCTATCTCTATGTTTTGTTTCCTCTTGATGTAGCCCTAAGCAGTGACTGGCGAGAAACACTTTCATGGAAAGGGGTTGCCAAGCTTCCCAAAATTACGAATCTCCAGAAATCTCAGCAAATATTTTTTCACCCAAACTGGATGATACTTTCAGGTAATGATCAGTACACTAAGGCGACTTGGTTCCCCAAATTTCCTTCTTCTATGTTGAAGCGTTCGTTTCCAGTAACAGTTTGAATTTTTAGGTTTCACTCTGTTTTCTCCTATATTGATAGATGTATTTGGAACTCTAAATCCAATACGGTTTGTGCTAGCTTCTTGAAACTTGACACAATAAAGTAGTTTCACGTTCTATCTCTATGTTTTGTTTCCTCTTGATGTAGCCCTAAGCAGTGACTGGCGAGAAACACTTTCATGGAAAGGGTTTGCCAGGCTTCCAAAAATTACGAATCTCCAGAAATCTCAGCAAATATTTTTTCACCCAAACTGGATGATACTTTCAGGTAATGATCAGTACACTAAGGCAACTTGGTTCCCCAAATTTCGTTCCTCTATGTTGAAGCGTTCGTTTCCAGTAACAGTTTGAATTTTTAGGTTTCACTCTGTTTTCTCCTATATTGATAGATGTATTTGGAACTCTAAATCCAACACGGTTTGTGCTAGCTTCTTGAAACTTGACACAATAAAGTAGTTTCACGTTCTATCTCTATGTTTTGTTTCCTCTTGATGTAGCCCTAAGCAGTGACTGGCAAGAAACACTTTCATGGAAAGGGGTTGCCAAGCTTCCCAAAATTACGAATCTCCAGAAATCTCAGCAAATATTTTTTCACCCAAACTGGATCATACTTTCAGGTAATGATCAGTACACTAAGGCGACTTGGTTCCCCAAATTTCGTTCTTCTATGTTGAAGCGTTCGTTTCAGTAACAGTTTGAATTTTTAGGTTTCACTCTTTTTTCTCCTATATTGATAGATGTATTTGGAACTCTAAATCCAACACGGTTTGTGCTAGCTTCTCGAAACTTAACACAATAAAGTAGTTTCACGTTCTATCTCTATGTTTTTTTTCCTCTTGATGTAGCCCTAAGCAGTGACTGGCGAGAAACACTTTCATGGAAAAGGGTTGCCAAGCTTCCCAAAATTACGAATCTCCAGAAATCTCAGCAAATATTTTTTCACCCAAACTGGATGATACTTTCAGGTAATGATGAATACACTAAGGCGACTTGGTTCCCCAAATTTCGTTCTTCTATGTTGAAGCGTTCGTTTCCAGTTACAGTTTGAATTTTTAGGTTTCACTCTGTTTTCTCCTATATTGATAGATGTATTTGGAACTCTAAATCCAACACGGTTTGTGCTAGCTTCTTGAAACTTGACACAATAAAGTAGTTTCACGTTCTATCTCTATGTTTTGTTTCCTCTTGATGTAGCCGTAAGTAGTGACTGGCGAGAAACACTTTCATGGAAAGGGGTTGCCAGGCTTCCCAAAATTACGAATCTCCAGAAATCTCAGCAAATATTATTTCACCCAAACTGGATGATACTTTCAGGTAATGTTCAGTACACTAAGGCGACTTGGTTCCCCAGATTTCGTTCTTCTATGTTGAAGCGTTCGTTTCCAGTAACAGTTTGAATTTTTAATTTTCACTCTGTTTTCTCCTATATTGATAGATGTATTTGGAACTCTAACTCCAACACGGTTTGTGCTAGCTTCTTGAAACTTGACACAATAAAGTAGTTTCACGTTCTAACTCTATGTTTTCTTTCCAATAGATGTAGCCCTAAGCAGTGACTGGCGAGAAACACTTTCATGGAAAGGGGTTGCCAAGCTTCCCAAAATTACGAATCTTCAGAAATCTCAGCAAATATTTTTTCACCCAAAGTGGATGATACTTTCAGGTAATGATCAGTACACTAAGGCGACTTGGTTCCCCAGATTTCGTTCTTCTATGTTGAAGCGTTCGTTTCCAGTAACAGTTTGAATTTTTAGCTTTCACTCTGTTTTCTCCTATATTGATAGATGTATTTGGAACTCTAAATCCAACACGGTTTGTGCTAGCTTCTTGAAACTTGACACAATAAAGTAGTTTCACGTTCTATATCTATGTCTTTTTTCCTCTTGATGGAACCCTAAGCAGTGACTGGCGAGAAACACTTTCATGGAAAGGGGTTGCCAAGCTTCCCAAAATTACGAATCTCCAGAAATCTCAGCAAATATTTTTTCACCCAAACTGGATGATACTTTCAGGTAATGATCAGTACACTAAGGCGACTTGGTTCCCCAAATTTCGTTCTTCTATGTTGAAGCATTTGTTTCCAGTTACAGTTTGAATTTTTAGGTTTCACTCTGTTTTCTCCTATATTGATAGATGTATTTGGAACTCTAAATCCAACACGGTTTGTGCTAGCTTCTTGAAACTTGACACAATAAAGTAGTTTCACGTTCTATCTCTTTGTTGTGTTTCCTCTTGATGTAGCCCTAAGCAGTGACTGGCGAGAAACACTTTCATGGAAAGGGGTTGCCAGGCTTCCCAAAATTACGAATCTCCAGAAATCTCAGCAAATATTTTTTCACCCAAACGGGATGATACATTCAAGTAATGATCAGTACACTAAGGCGACTTTGTTCCCCAAATTTCGTTCTTCTATGATGAAGCGTTCGTTTCCAGTAACAGTTTGAATTTTTAGGTTTCACTCTGTTTTCTCCTATATTGATAGATGTATTTGGAACTCTAAATCCAACACGGTTTGTGCTAGCTTCTTGAAGTTTGACACAATAAAGTAGTTTCACGTTCTATCTCTATGTTTTGTTTCCTCTTGATGTAGCCCTAAGCAGTGACTGGCGAAAAACACTTTCATGGAAAGGGGTTGCCAAGCTTCCCAAAATTACGAATCTCCAGAAATCTCAGCAAATATTTTTTCACCCAAACTGGAAGATACTTTCAGGTAATGATCAGTACACTAAGGCGACTTGGGTCCCCAAATTTCGTTCTTCTATGTTGAAGCGTTCGTTTCCAGTATCAGTTTGAATTTTTAGGTTTCACTCTGTTTTCTCCTATATTGATAGATGTATTTGGAACTCTAAATCCAACACGGTTTGTGCTAGCTTCTTGAAGTTTGACACAATAAAGTAGTTTCACGTTCTATCTCTATGTTTTGTTTCCTCTTGATGTAGCCCTAAGCAGTGACTGGCGAGAAACACTTTCATGGAAAGGGGTTGCCAAGCTTCCCAAAATTACGAATCTCCAGAAATCTCAGCAAATATTTTTTCACCCAAACTGGATGATACTTTCAGGTAATGATCAGTACACTAAGGCGACTTGGGTGCCCAAATTTCGTTCTTCTATGTTGAAGCGTTCGTTTCCAGTAACAGTTTGAATTTTTAGGTTTCACTCTGTTTTCTCCTATATTGATAGATGTATTTGGAACTCTAAATCCAACACGGTTTTTGCTAGCTTCTTCAAACTTGACACAATAAAGTCGTTTCACGTTCTATCTCTATGTTTTGTTTCCTCTTGATGTAGCCCTAAGCAGTGACTGGCAAGAAACACTTTCATGGAAAGGGGTTGCCAAGCTTCCTAAAATTACGAATCTCCAGAAATCTCAGCAAATATTTTTTCACCCAAACTGGATGATACTTTCAGGTAATGATCAGTACACTAAGGCGACTTGGTTCCCCAAATTTCGTTCTTCTATGTTGAAGCGTTTGTTTCCAGTTACAGTTTGAATTTTTAGGTTTCACTCTGTTTTCTCCTATATTGATAGATGTATTTGGAACTCTAAATCCAACACGGTTTTTGCTAGCTTCTTGAAACTTGACACAATAAAGTAGTTTCACGTTCTATCTCTATGTTTTGTTTCCTCTTGATGTAGCCCTAAGCAGTGACTGGCGAGAAACACTTTCATGGAAAGGGGTTGCCAAGCTTCCCAAAATTACGAATCTCCAGAAATCTCAGCAAATATTTTTTCACCCAAACTGGATGATACTTTCAGGTAATGATCAGTACACTAAGGCGACTTGGTTCCCCAAATTTCCTTCTTCTATGTTGAAGCGTTCGTTTCCAGTAACAGTTTGAATTTTTAGGTTTCACTCTGTTTTCTCCTATATTGATAGATGTATTTGGAACTCTAAATCCAATACGGTTTGTGCTAGCTTCTTGAAACTTGACACAATAAAGTAGTTTCACGTTCTATCTCTATGTTTTGTTTTCTCTTGATGTAGCCCTAAGCAGTGACTGGCGAGAAACACTTTCATGGAAAGGGTTTGCCAGGCTTCCAAAAATTACGAATCTCCAGAAATCTCAGCAAATATTTTTTCACCCAAACTGGATGATACTTTCAGGTAATGATCAGTACACTAAGGCGACTTGGTTCCCCAGATTTCGTTCTTCTATGTTGAAGCGTTCGTTTCCAGTAACAGTTTGAATTTTTAGCTTTCACTCTGTTTTCTCCTATATTGATAGATGTATTTGGAACTCTAAATCCAACACGGTTTGTGCTAGCTTCTCAAAACTTAACACAATAAAGTAGTTTCACGTTCTATCTCTATGTTTTGTTTCCTCTTGATGTAGCCCTAAGCAGTGACTGGCGAGAAACACTTTCATGGAAAAGGGTTGCCAAGCTTCCCAAAATTACGAATCTCCAGAAATCTCAGCAAATATTTTTTCACCCAAACTGGATGATACTTTCAGGTAATGATGAATACACTAAGGCGACTTGGTTCCCCAAATTTCGTTCTTCTATGTTGAAGCGTTCGTTTCCAGTTACAGTTTGAATTTTTAGGTTTCACTCTGTTTTCTCCTATATTGATAGATGTATTTGGAACTCTAAATCCAACACGGTTTGTGCTAGCTTCTTGAAACTTGACACAATAAAGTAGTTTCACGTTCTATCTCTATGTTTTGTTTCCTCTTGATGTAGCCGTAAGCAGTGACTGGCGAGAAACACTTTCATGGAAAGGGGTTGCCAGGCTTCCCAAAATTACGAATCTCCAGAAATCTCAGCAAATATTATTTCACCCAAACTGGATGATACTTTCAGGTAATGTTCAGTACACTAAGGCGACTTGGTTCCCCAGATTTCGTTCTTCTATGTTGAAGCGTTCGTTTCCAGTAACAGTTTGAATTTTTAATTTTCACTCTTTTTTCTCCTATATTGATAGATGTATTTGGAACTCTAACTCCAACACGGTTTGTGCTACTTCTTGAAACTTGACACAATAAAGTAGTTTCACGTTCTAACTCTATGTTTTTTTTCCAATAGATGTAGCCCTAAGCAGTGACTGGCGAGAAACACTTTCATGGAAAGGGGTTGCCAAGCTTCCCAAAATTACGAATCTCCAGAAATCTCAGCAAATATTTTTTCACCCAAAGTGGATGATACTTTCAGGTAATGATCAGTACACTAAGGCGACTTGGTTCCCCAGATTTCGTTCTTCTATGTAGAAGCGTTCGTTTCCAGTAACAGTTTGAATTTTTAGCTTTCACTCTGTTTTCTCCTATATTGATAGATGTATTTGGAACTCTAAATCCAACACGGTTTGTGGAGCTTCTTGAAACTTGACACAATAAAGTAGTTTCATGTTCTATATCTATGTCTTTTTTCCTCTTGATGGAACCCTAAGCAGTGACTGGCGAGAAACACTTTCATGGAAAGGGGTTGCCAAGCTTCCCAAAATTACGAATCTCCAGAAATCTCAGCAAATATTTTTTCACCCAAACTGGATGATACTTTCAGGTAATGATCAGTACACTAAGGCGACTTGGTTCCCCAAATTTCGTTCTTCTATGTTGAAGCATTTGTTTCCAGTTACAGTTTGAATTTTTAGGTTTCACTCTGTTTTCTCCTATATTGATAGATGTATTTGGAACTCTAAATCCAACACGGTTTGTGCTAGCTTCTTGAAACTTGACACAATAAAGTAGTTTCACGTTCTATCTCTATGTTGTGTTTCCTCTTGATGTAGCCCTAAGCAGTGACTGGCGAGAAACACTTTCATGGAAAGGGGTTGCCAGGCTTCCCAAAATTACGAATCTCCAGAAATCTCAGCAAATATTTTTTCACCCAAACGGGATGATACTTTCAGGTAATGATCAGTACACTAAGGCGACTTTGTTCCCCAAATTTCGTTCTTCTATGATGAAGCGTTCGTTTCCAGTAACAGTTTGAATTTTTAGGTTTCACTCTGTTTTCTCCTATATTGATAGATGTATTTGGAACTCTAAATCCAACACGGTTTGTGCTAGCTTCTTGAAGTTTGACACAATAAAGTAGTTTCACGTTCTATCTCTATGTTTTGTTTCCTCTTGATGTAGCCCTAACCAGTGACTGGCGAGAAACACTTTCATGGAAAGGGGTTGCCAAGCTTCCCAAAATTACGAATCTCCAGAAATCTCAGCAAATATTTTTTCACCCAAACTGGATGATACTTTCAGGTAATGATCAGTACACTAAGGCGACTTGGGTCCCCAAATTTCGTTCTTCTATGTTGAAGCGTTCGTTTCCAGTAACAGTTTGAATTTTTAGGTTTCACTCTGTTTTCTCCTATATTGATAGATGTATTTGGAACTCTAAATCCAACACGGTTTTTGTTAGCTTCTTCAAACTTGACACAATAAAGTAGTTTCACGTTCTATCTCTATGTTTTGTTTCCTCTTGATGTAGCCCTAAGCAGTGACTGGCGAGAAACACTTTCATGGAAAGGGGTTGCCAAGCTTCCTAAAATTACGAATCTCCAGAAATCTCAGCAAATATTTTTTCACCCAAACTGGATGATACTTTCAGGTAATGATCAGTACACTAAGGCGACTTGGGTGCCCAAATTTCGTTCTTCTATGTTGAAGCGTTCGTTTCCAGTTACAGTTTGAATTTTTAGGTTTCACTCTGTTTTCTCCTATATTGATAGATGTATTTGGAACTCTAAATCCAACACGGTTTTTGCTAGCTTCTTGAAACTTGACACAATAAAGTAGTTTCACGTTCTATCTCTATGTTTTGTTTCCTCTTGATGTAGCCCTAAGCAGTGACTGGCGAGAAACACTTTCATGGAAAGGGTTTGCCAGGCTTCCCAAAATTACGAATCTCCGGAAATCTCAGCAAATATTTTTTCACCCAAACTGGATGATACTTTCAGATAATGCTGAGTACACTAAGGCGACTTGGTTTCCCAAATTTCGTTCTTCTGTGTTGAAGCGTTCGTTTCCAGTTACAGTTTGAATTTTTAGGTTTCACTGTGTTTTCTCCTATATTGATAGATGTATTTGGAACTCTAACTCCAACACGGTTTGTGCTAGCTTCTTGAAACTTGACACAATAAAGTAGTTTCACGTTCTATCTCTATGTTTTGTTTCCTCTTGATGTAGCCCTAAGCAGTGACTGGCGAGAAACACTTCCATGGAAAAGGGTTGCCAAGCTTCCCAAAATTACGAATCTCCAGAAATCTCAGCAAATATTTTTTCACCCAAACTGGATGATACTTTCAGGTAATGATCAGTACACTAAGGCGACTTGGTTCCCCAAATTTCGTTCTTCTATGTTGAAGCGTTCGTTTCCAGTAACAGTTTGAATTTTTAGGTTTCAATCTGTTATCTCCTATATTGATAGATGTATTTGGAACTCTAAATCCAACACATTTGTGCTAGCTTCTTGAAACTTGACACAATAAAGTAGTTTCACGTTCTATCTCTATGGTTTGTTTCCTCTTGATGTAGCCCTAAGCAGTGACTGGCGAGAAAAACTTTCATGGAAAGGGGTTGCCAAGCTTCCAAAAATTACGAATCTCCGGAAATCTCAGCAAATATTTTTTCACCCAAACGGGATGATACTTTCAGGTAATGATGAGTACACTAAGGCGACTTGGTTCCCCAAATTTCGTTCTTCTGTGTTGAAGCGTTCGTTTCCAGTTACAGTTTGAATTTTTAGGTTTCACTCTGTTTTCTCCTATATTGATAGATGTGTTTGGAACTCTAAATCCAACACGGTGTGTGCTATCTTCTTGAAACTTGACACAATAAAGTAGTTTCACGTTCTATCTCTATGTTTTGTTTCCTCTTGATGTAGCCCTAAGCAGTGACTGGCGAGAAACACTTTCATGGAAAGGGGTTGCCAAGCTTCCCAAAATTACGAATCTCCAGAAATCTCAGCAAATATTTTTTCACCCAAACTGGATGATACTTTCAGGTAATGATCAGTACACTAAGGCAACTTGGTTTCCCAAATTTCGTTCTTCTATGTTGAAGCGTTCGTTTCCAGTAACAGTTTGAATTTTTAGGTTTCACTCTGTTTTCTCTTATATTGATAGATGTATTTGGAACTCTAAATCCAACACGGTTTGTGCTAGCTTCTTGAAACTTGACACAATAAAGTAGTTTCACGTTCTATCTCTATGTTTTGTTTCCTCTTGATGTAGCCCTAAGCAGTGACTGGCGAGAAACACTTTCATGGAAAGGGGTTGCCAGGCTTCCCAAAATTACGAATCTCCAGAAATCTCAGGAAATATTTTTTCACCCAAACTGGATGATACTTTCAGGTAATGATCAGTACATTAAGGCGACTTGGTTCCCCAGATTTCGTTCTTCTATGTTGAAGCGTTCGTTTCCAGTAACAGTTTGAATTTTTAGGTTTCACTCTGTTTTCTCCTATATTGATAGATGTATTTGGAACTCTAACTCCAACACGGTTTGTGCTAGCTTCTTGAAACTTGACACAATAAAGTAGTTTCACGTTCTAACTCTATGTTTTTTTTCCAATAGATGTAGCCCTAAGCAGTGACTGGCGAGAAACACTTTCATGGAAAGGGGTTGCCAAGCTTCCCAAAATTACGAATCTCCAGAAATCTCAGCAAATATTTTTTCACCCAAACTGGATGATACTTTCAGGTAATGATCAGTACACTAAGGCGACTTGGTTCCCCAGATTTCGTTCTTCTATGTTGAAGCGTTCGTTTCCAGAAACAGTTTGAATTTTTAGCTTTCACTCTGTTTTCTCCTATATTGATAGATGTATTTGGAACTCTAAATCCAACACGGTTTGTGCTAGCTTCTTGAAACTTGACACAATAAAGTAGTTTCACGTTCTATATCTATGTCTTTTTTCCTCTTGATGGAACCCTAAGCAGTGACTGGCGAGAAACACTTTCATGGAAAGGGGTTGCCAAGCTTCCCAAAATTACGAATCTCCAGAAATCTCAGCAAATATTTTTTCACCCAAACTGGATGATACTTTCAGGTAATGATCAGTACACTAAGGCGACTTGGTTCCCCAAATTTCGTTCTTCTATGTTGAAGCATTTGTTTCCAGTTACAGTTTGAATTTTTAGGTTTCACTCTGTTTTCTCCTATATTGATAGATGTATTTGGAACTCTAAATCCAACACGGTTTGTGCTAGCTTCTTGAAACTTGCCACAATAAAGCAGTTTCACGTTCTATCTCTATGTTTTGTTTCCTCTTGATGTAGCCCTAAACAGTGACTGGCGAGAAACACTTTCATGGAAAGGGGTTGCCAGGCTTCCCAAAATTACGAATCTCCAGAAATCTCAGCAAATATTTTTTCACCCAAACGGGATGATACTTTCAGGTAATGATCAGTACACTAAGGCGACTTGGTTCCCCAAATTTCGTTCTTCTATGTTGAAGCGTTCGTTTCCAGTAACAGTTTGAATTTTTAGGTTTCAATCTGTTATCTCCTATATTGATAGATGTATTTGGAACTCTAAATCCAACACATTTGTGCTAGCTTCTTGAAACTTGACACAATAAAGTAGTTTCACGTTCTATCTCTATGGTTTGTTTCCTCTTGATGTAGCCCTAAGCAGTGACTGGCGAGAAACACTTTCATGGAAAGGGGTTGCCAAGCTTCCCAAAATTACGAATCTCCAGAAATCTCAGCAAATATTTTTTCACCCAAACTGGATGATACTTTCAGGTAATGATCAGTACACTAAGGCGACTTGGGTCCCCAAATTTCGTTCTTCTATGTTGAAGCGTTCGTTTCCAGTAACAGTTTGAATTTTTAGGTTTCACTCTGTTTTCTCCTATATTGATAGATGTATTTGGAACTCTAAATCCAACACGGTTTTTGCTAGCTTCTTGAAACTTGACACAATAAAGTAGTTTCACGTTCTATCTCTATGTTTTGTTTCCTCTTGATGTAGCCCTAAGCAGTGACTGGCGAGAAACACTTTCATGGAAAAGGGTTGCCAAGCTTCCCAAAATTACGAATCTCCAGAAATCTCAGCAAATATTTTTTCACCCAAACTGGATGATACTTTCAGGTAATGATCAGTACACTAAGGCAACTTGGTTCCCCAAATTTCGTTCTTCTATGTTGAAGCGTTCGTTTCCAGTAACAGTTTGAATTTTTAGGTTTCAATCTGTTTTCTCCTATATTGATAGATGTATTTGGAACTCTAAATCCAACACATTTGTGCTAGCTTCTTGAAACTTGACACAATAAAGTAGTTTCACGTTCTATCTCTATGGTTTGTTTCCTCTTGATGTAGCCCTAAGCAGTGACTGGCGAGAAAAACTTTCATGGAAAAAGGTTGCCAGGCTTCCAAAAATTACGAATCTCCGGAAATCTCAGCAAATATTTTTTCACCCAAACTGGATGATACTTTCAGATAATGCTGAGTACACTAAGGCGACTTGGTTCCCAAATTTCGTTCTTCTGTGTTGAAGCATTCGTTTCCAGTTACAGTTTGAATTTTTAGGTTTCACTCTGTTTTCTCCTATATTGATAGATGTATTTGGAACTCTAAATCCAACACGGTGTGTGCTATCTTCTTGAAACTTGACACAATAAAGTAGTTTCACGTTCTATCTCTATGTTTTGTTTCCTCTTGATGTAGCCCTAAGCAGTGACTGGCGAGAAACACTTTCATGGAAAGGGGTAGCCAAGCTTCCCAAAATTACGAATCTCCAGAAATCTCAGCAAATATTTTTTCACCCAAACTGGATGATACTTTCAGGTAATGATCAGTACACTAAGGTAACTTGGTTCCCCAAATTTCGTTCTTCTATGTTGAAGCGTTCGTTTCCAGTAACAGTTTGAATTTTTAGGTTTCACTCTGTTTTCTCTTATATTGATAGATGTATTTGGAACTCTAAATCCAACACGGTTTGTGCTAGCTTCTTGAAACTTGACACAATAAAGTAGTTTCACGTTCTATATCTATGTTTTTTTTCCTCTTGATGTAGCCCTAAGCAGTGACTGGCGAGAAACACTTTCATGGAAAGGGGTTGCCAAGCTTCCTAAAATTACGAATCTCCAGAAATCTCAGCAAATATTTTTTCACCCAAACTGGATGATACTTTCAGGTAATGATCAGTACACTAAGGCGACTTGGTTCCCCAAATATCGTTCTTCTATGTTGAAGCATTTGTTTCCAGTTACAGTTTGAATTTTTAGGTTTCACTCTGTTTTCTCCTATATTGATAGATGTATTTGGAACTCTAAATCCAACACGGTTTGTGCTAGCTTCTTGAAACTTGACACAATAAAGTAGTTTCACGTTCTATCTCTATGTTTTGTTTCCTCTTGATGTAGCCCTAAGCAGTGACTGGCGAGAAACACTTTCATGGAAAGGGGTTGCCAGGCTTCCCAAAATTACGAATCTCCAGAAATCTCAGCAAATATTTTTTCACCCAAACTGGATGATACTTTCAGGTAATGATCAGTACACTAAGGCGACTTTGTTCCCCAAATTTCGTTCTTCTATGATGAAGCGTTCGTTTCCAGTAACAGTTTGAATTTTTAGGTTTCACTCTGTTTTCTCCTATATTGATAGATGTATTTGGAACTCTAAATCCAACACGGTTTGTGCTAGCTTCTTGAAGTTTGACACAATAAAGTAGTTTCACGTTCTATCTCTATGTTTTGTTTCCTCTTGATGTAGCCCTAAGCAGTGACTGGCGAGAAACACTTTCATGGAAAGGGGTTGCCATCTTCCCAAAATTACGAATCTCCAGAAATCTCAGCAAATATTTTTTCACCCAAACTGGATGATACTTTCAGGTAATGATCAGTACACTAAGGCGACTTGGGTCCCCAAATTTCGTTCTTCTATGTTGAAGCGTTCGTTTCCAGTAACAGTTTGAATTTTTAGGTTTCACTCTGTTTTCTCCTATATTGATAGATGTATTTGGAACTCTAAATCCAACACGGTTTTTGCTAGCTTCTTGAAACTTGACACAATAAAGTAGTTTCACGTTCTATCTCTATGTTTTGTTTCCTCTTGATGTAGCCCTAAGCAGTGACTGGCGAGAAACACTTTCATGGAAAGGGGTTGCCAAGGTTCCTAAAATTACGAATCTCCAGAAATCTCAGCAAATATTTTTTCACCCAAACTGGATGATACTTTCAGGTAATGATCAGTACACTAAGGCGACTTGGTTCCCCAAATTTCGTTCTTCTATGTTGAAGCGTTCGTTTCCAGTTACAGTTTGAATTTTTAGGTTTCACTCTGTTTTCTCCTATATTGATAGATGTATTTGGAACTCTAAATCCAACACGGTTTTTGCTAGCTTCTTGAAACTTGACACAATAAAGTAGTTTCACGTTCTATCTCTATGTTTTGTTTCCTCTTGATGTAGCCCTAAGCAGTGACTGGCGAGAAACACTTTCATGGAAAGGGGTTGCCAAGCTTCCCAAAATTACGAATCTCCAGAAATCTCAGCAAATATTTTTTCACCCAAACTGGATGATACTTTCAGGTAATGATCAGTACACTAAGGCGACTTGGTTCCCCAAATTTCCTTCTTCTATGTAGAAGCGTTCGTTTCCAGTAACAGTTTGAATTTTTAGGTTTCACTCTGTTTTCTCCTATATTTATAGATGTATTTGGAACTCTAAATCCAATACGGTTTGTGCTAGCTTCTTGAAACTTGACACAATAAAGTAGTTTCATGTTCTATCTCTATGTTTTGTTTCCTCTTGATGTAGCCCTAAGCAGTGACTGGCGAGAAACACTTTCATGGAAAGGGTTTGCCAGGCTTCCAAAAATTACGAATCTCCAGAAATCTCAGCAAATATTTTTTCACCCAAACTGGATCATACTTTCAGGTAATGATCAGTACACTAAGGCAACTTGGTTCCCCAAATTTCGTTCCTCTATGTTGAAGCGTTCGTTTCCAGTAACAGTTTGAATTTTTAGGTTTCACTCTGTTTTCTCCTATATTAATAGATGTATTTGGAACTCTAAATCCAACACGGTTTGTGCTAGCTTCTTGTAACTTGACACAATAAAGTAGTTTCACGTTCTATCTCTATGTTTTGTTTCCTCTTGATGTAGCCCTAAGCAGTGACTGGCGAGAAACACTTTCATGGAAAGGGGTTGCCAGTCTTCCCAAAATTACGAATCTCCAGAAATCTCAGCAAATATTTTTTCACCCAAACTGGATGATACTTTCAGGTAATGATCAGTACACTAAGGCGACTTGGTTCCCCAGATTTCGTTCTTCTATGTTGAAGCGTCGTTTCCAGTAACAGTTTGAATTTTTAGCTTTCACTCTGTTTTCTCCTATATTGATAGATGTATTTGGAACTCTAAATCCAACACGGTTTGTGCTAGCTTCTTGAAACTTAACACAATAAAGTAGTATCACGTTCTATCTCTATGTTTTGTTTCCTCTTGATGTAGCCCTAAGCAGTGACTGGCGAGAAACACTTTCATGGAAAAGGGTTGCCAAGCTTCCCAAAATTACGAATCTCCAGAAATCTCAGCAAATATTTTTTCACCCAAACTGGATGATACTTTCAGGTAATGATCAGTACACTAAGGCGACTTGGTTCCCCAAATTTCGTTCTTCTATGTTGAAGCGTTCGTTTCCAGTAACAGTTTGAATTTTTAGGTTTCAATCTGTTTTCTCCTATATTGATAGATGTATTTGGAACTCTAAATCCAACACATTTGTGCTAGCTTCTTGAAACTTGACACAATAAAGTAGTTTCACGTTCTATCTCTATGGTTTGTTTCCTCTTGATGTAGCCCTAAGCAGTGACTGGCGAGAAAAACTTTCATGGAAAAAGGTTGCCAAGCTTCCAAAAATTACGAATCTCCGGAAATCTCAGCAAATATTTTTTCACCCAAACTGGATGATACTTTCAGATAATGCTGAGTACACTAAGGCGACTTGGTTTCCCAAATTTCGTTCTTCTGTGTTGAAGCGTTCGTTTCCAGTTACAGTTTGAATTTTTAGGTTTCACTGTGTTTTCTCCTATATTGATAGATGTATTTGGAACTCTAACTCCAACACGGTTTGTGCTAGCTTCTTGAAACTTGACACAATAAAGTAGTTTCACGTTCTATCTCTATGTTTTGTTTCCTCTTGATGTAGCCCTAAGCAGTGACTGGCGAGAAACACTTCCATGGAAAAGGGTTGCCAAGCTTCCCAAAATTACGAATCTCCAGAAATCTCAGCAAATATTTTTTCACCCAAACTGGATGATACTTTCAGGTAATGATCAGTACACTAAGGCGACTTGGTTCCCCAAATTTCGTTCTTCTATGTTGAAGCGTTCGTTTCCAGTAACAGTTTGAATTTTTAGGTTTCAATCTGTTATCTCCTATATTGATAGATGTATTTGGAACTCTAAATCCAACACATTTGTGCTAGCTTCTTGAAACTTGACACAATAAAGTAGTTTCACGTTCTATCTCTATGGTTTGTTTCCTCTTGATGTAGCCCTAAGCAGTGACTGGCGAGAAAAACTTTCATGGAAAGGGGTTGCCAAGCTTCCAAAAATTACGAATCTCCGGAAATCTCAGCAAATATTTTTTCACCCAAACGGGATGATACTTTCAGGCAATGATGAGTACACTAAGGCGACTTGGTTCCCCAAATTTCGTTCTTCTGTGTTGAAGCGTTCGTTTCCAGTTACAGTTTGAATTTTTAGGTTTCACTCTGTTTTCTCCTATATTGATAGATGTGTTTGGAACTCTAAATCCAACACGGTGTGTGCTATCTTCTTGAAACTTGACACAATAAAGTAGTTTCACGTTCTATCTCTATGTTTTGTTTCCTCTTGATGTAGCCCTAAGCAGTGACTGGCGAGAAACACTTTCATGGAAAGGGGTTGCCAAGCTTCCCAAAATTACGAATCTCCAGAAATCTCAGCAAATATTTTTTCACCCAAACTGGATGATACTTTCAGGTAATGATCAGTACACTAAGGCAACTTGGTTTCCCAAATTTCGTTCTTCTATGTTGAAGCGTTCGTTTCCAGTAACAGTTTGAATTTTTAGGTTTCACTCTGTTTTCTCTTATATTGATAGATGTATTTGGAACTCTAAATCCAACACGGTTTGTGCTAGCTTCTTGAAACTTGACACAATAAAGTAGTTTCACGTTCTATCTCTATGTTTTGTTTCCTCTTGATGTAGCCCTAAGCAGTGACTGGCGAGAAACACTTTCATGGAAAGGGGTTGCCAGGCTTCCCAAAATTACGAATCTCCAGAAATCTCAGGAAATATTTTTTCACCCAAACTGGATGATACTTTCAGGTAATGATCAGTACACTAAGGCGACTTGGTTCCCCAGATTTCGTTCTTCTATGTTGAAGCGTTCGTTTCCAGAAACAGTTTGAATTTTTAGCTTTCACTCTGTTTTCTCCTATATTGATAGATGTATTTGGAACTCTAAATCCAACACGGTTTGTGCTAGCTTCTTGAAACTTGACACAATAAAGTAGTTTCACGTTCTATATCTATGTCTTTTTTCCTCTTGATGGAACCCTAAGCAGTGACTGGCGAGAAACACTTTCATGGAAAGGGGTTGCCAAGCTTCCCAAAATTACGAATCTCCAGAAATCTCAGCAAATATTTTTTCACCCAAACTGGATGATACTTTCAGGTAATGATCAGTACACTAAGGCGACTTGGTTCCCCAAATTTCGTTCTTCTATGTTGAAGCATTTGTTTCCAGTTACAGTTTGAATTTTTAGGTTTCACTCTGTTTTCTCCTATATTGATAGATGTATTTGGAACTCTAAATCCAACACGGTTTGTGCTAGCTTCTTGAAACTTGCCACAATAAAGCAGTTTCACGTTCTATCTCTATGTTTTGTTTCCTCTTGATGTAGCCCTAAGCAGTGACTGGCGAGAAACACTTTCATGGAAAGGGGTTGCCAGGCTTCCCAAAATTACGAATCTCCAGAAATCTCAGCAAATATTTTTTCACCCAAACGGGATGATACTTTCAGGTAATGATCAGTACACTAAGGCGACTTGGTTCCCCAAATTTCGTTCTTCTATGTTGAAGCGTTCGTTTCCAGTAACAGTTTGAATTTTTAGGTTTCAATCTGTTATCTCCTATATTGATAGATGTATTTGGAACTCTAAATCCAACACATTTGTGCTAGCTTCTTGAAACTTGACACAATAAAGTAGTTTCACGTTCTATCTCTATGGTTTGTTTCCTCTTGATGTAGCCCTAAGCAGTGACTGGCGAGAAACACTTTCATGGAAAGGGGTTGCCAAGCTTCCCAAAATTACGAATCTCCAGAAATCTCAGCAAATATTTTTTCACCCAAACTGGATGATACTTTCAGGTAATGATCAGTACACTAAGGCGACTTGGGTCCCCAAATTTCGTTCTTCTATGTTGAAGCGTTCGTTTCCAGTAACAGTTTGAATTTTTAGGTTTCACTCTGTTTTCTCCTATATTGATAGATGTATTTGGAACTCTAAATCCAACACGGTTTTTGCTAGCTTCTTGAAACTTGACAAAATAAAGTAGTTTCACGTTCTATCTCTTTGTTTTGTTTCCTCTTGATGTAGCCCTAAGCAGTGACTGGCGAGAAACACTTTCATGGAAAAGGGTTGCCAAGCTTCCCAAAATTACGAATCTCCAGAAATCTCAGCAAATATTTTTTCACCCAAACTGGATGATACTTTCAGGTAATGATCAGTACACTAAGGCGACTTGGTTCCCCAAATTTCGTTCTTCTATGTTGAAGCGTTCGTTTCCAGTAACAGTTTGAATTTTTAGGTTTCAATCTGTTTTCTCCTATATTGATAGATGTATTTGGAACTCTAAATCCAACACATTTGTGCTAGCTTCTTGAAACTTGACACAATAAAGTAGTTTCACGTTCTATCTCTATGGTTTGTTTCCTCTTGATGTAGCCCTAAGCAGTGACTGGCGAGAAAAACTTTCATGGAAAAAGGTTGCCAGGCTTCCAAAAATTACGAATCTCCGGAAATCTCAGCAAATATTTTTTCACCCAAACTGGATGATACTTTCAGATAATGCTGAGTACACTAAGGCGACTTGGTTCCCAAATTTCGTTCTTCTGTGTTGAAGCATTCGTTTCCAGTTACAGTTTGAATTTTTAGGTTTCACTCTGTTTTCTCCTATATTGATAGATGTATTTGGAACTCTAAATCCAACACGGTGTGTGCTATCTTCTTGAAACTTGACACAATAAAGTAGTTTCCCGTTCTATCTCTATGTTTTGTTTCCTCTTGATGTAGCCCTAAGCAGTGACTGGCGAGAAACACTTTCATGGAAAGGGGTAGCCAAGCTTCCCAAAATTACGAATCTCCAGAAATCTCAGCAAATATTTTTTCACCCAAACTGGATCATACTTTCAGGTAATGATCAGTACACTAAGGTAACTTGGTTCCCCAAATTTCGTTCTTCTATGTTGAAGCGTTCGTTTCCAGTAACAGTTTGAATTTTTAGGTTTCACTCTGTTTTCTCTTATATTGATAGATGTATTTGGAACTCTAAATCCAACACGGTTTGTGCTAGCTTCTTGAAACTTGACACAATAAAGTAGTTTCACGTTCTATATCTATGTTTTTTTTCCTCTTGATGTAGCCCTAAGCAGTGACTGGCGAGAAACACTTTCATGGAAAGGGGTTGCCAAGCTTCCCAAAATTACGAATCTCCAGAAATCTCAGCAAATATTTTTTCACCCAAACTGGATGATACTTTCAGGTAATGATCAGTACACTAAGGCGACTTGGTTCCCCAAATATCGTTCTTCTATGTTGAAGCATTTGTTTCCAGTTACAGTTTGAATTTTTAGGTTTCACTCTGTTTTCTCCTATATTGATAGATGTATTTGGAACTCTAAATCCAACACGGTTTGTGCTTGCTTCTTGAAACTTGACACAATAAAGTAGTTTCACGTTCTATCTCTATGTTTTGTTTCCTCTTGATGTAGCCCTAAGCAGTGACTGGCGAGAAACACTTTCATGGAAAGGGGTTGCCAGGCTTCCCAAAATTACGAATCTCCAGAAATCTCAGCAAATATTTTTTCACCCAAACGGGATGATACTTTCAGGTAATGATCAGTACACTAAGGCGACTTTGTTCTCCAAATTTCGTTCTTCTATGATGAAGCGTTCGTTTCCAGTAACAGTTTGAATTTTTAGGTTTCACTCTGTTTTCTCCTATATTGATAGATGTATTTGGAACTCTAAATCCAACACGGTTTGTGCTAGCTTCTTGAAGTTTGACACAATAAAGTAGTTTCACGTTCTATCTCTATGTTTTGTTTCCTCTTGATGTAGCCCTAAGCAGTGACTGGCGAGAAACACTTTCATGGAAAGGGGTTGCCATCTTCCCAAAATTACGAATCTCCAGAAATCTCAGCAAATATTTTTTCACCCAAACTGGATGATACTTTCAGGTAATGATCAGTACACTAAGGCGACTTGGGTCCCCAAATTTCGTTCTACTATGTTGAAGCGTTCGTTTCCAGTAACAGTTTCAATTTTTAGGTTTCACTCTGTTTTCTCCTATATTGATAGATGTATTTGGAACTCTAAATCCAACACGGTTTTTGCTAGCTTCTTGAAACTTGACACAATAAAGTAGTTTCACGTTCTTTCTCTATGTTTTGTTTCCTCTTGATGTAGCCCTAAGCAGTGACTGGCGAGAAACACTTTCATGGAAAGGGGTTGCCAAGGTTCCTAAAATTACGAATCTCCAGAAATCTCAGCAAATATTTTTTCACCCAAACTGGATGATACTTTCAGGTAATGATCAGTACACTAAGGCGACTTGGTTCCCCAAATTTCGTTCTTCTATGTTGAAGCGTTCGTTTCCAGTTACAGTTTGAATTTTTAGGTTTCACTCTGTTTTCTCCTATATTGATAGATGTATTTGGAACTCTAAATCCAACACGGTTTTTGCTAGCTTCTTGAAACTTGACACAATAAAGTAGTTTCACGTTCTATCTCTATGTTTTGTTTCCTCTTGATGTAGCCCTAAGCAGTGACTGGCGAGAAACACTTTCATGGAAAGGGGTTGCCAAGCTTCCCAAAATTACGAATCTCCAGAAATCTCAGCAAATATTTTTTCACCCAAACTGGATGATACTTTCAGGTAATGATCAGTACACTAAGGCGACTTGGTTCCCCAAATTTCCTTCTTCTATGTTGAAGCGTTCGTTTCAGTAACAGTTTGAATTTTTAGGTTTCAATCTGTTTTCTCCTATATTGATAGATGTATTTGGAACTCTAAATCCAACACATTTGTGCTAGCTTCTTGAAACTTGACACAATAAAGTAGTTTCACGTTCTATCTCTATGGTTTGTTTCCTCTTGATGTAGCCCTAAGCAGTGACTGGCGAGAAAAACTTTCATGGAAAAAGGTTGCCAGGCTTCCAAAAATTACGAATCTCCGGAAATCTCAGCAAATATTTTTTCACCCAAACTGGATGATACTTTCAGATAATGCTGAGTACACTAAGGCGACTTGGTTTCCCAAATTTCGTTCTTCTGTGTTGAAGCGTTCGTTTCCAGTTACAGTTTGAATTTTTAGGTTTCACTCTGTTTTCTCCTATATTGATAGATGTATTTGGAACTCTAAATCCAACACGGTGTGTGCTATCTTCTTGAAACTTGACACAATAAAGTAGTTTCACGTTCTATCTCTATGTTTTGTTTCCTCTTGATGTAGCCCTAAGCAGTGACTGGCGAGAAACACTTTCATGGAAAGGGGTTGCCAAGCTTCCCAAAATTACGAATCTCCAGAAATCTCAGCAAATATTATTTCACCCAAACTGGATGATACTTTCAGGTAATGATCAGTACACTAAGGCGACTTGGTTCCCCAAATATCGTTCTTCTATGTTGAAGCATTTCTTTCCAGTTAGAGTTTGAATTTTTAGGTTTCACTCTGTTTTCTCCTATATTGATAGATGTATTTGGAACTCTAAATCCAACACGGTTTGTGCTAGCTTCTTGAAACTTGACACAATAAAGTAGTTTCACGTTCTATCTCTATGTTTTGTTTCCTCTTGATGTAGCCCTAAGCAGTGACTGGCGAGCAACACTTTCATGGAAAGGGGTTGCCAGGCTGCCCAAAATTACGAATCTCCAGAAATCTCAGCAAATATTTTTTAACCCAAACGGGATGATACTTTCAGGTAATGATCAGTACACTAAGGCGACTTTGTTCACCAAATTTCGTTCTTCTATGATGAAGCGTTCGTTTCCAGTAACAGTTTGAATTTTTAGGTTTCACTCTGTTTTCTCCTATATTGATAGATGTATTTGGAACTCTAAATCCAACACGGTTTGTGCTAGCTTCTTGAAGTTTGACACAATAAAGTAGTTTCACGTTCTATCTCTATGTTTTGTTTCCTCTTGATGTAGCCCTAAGCAGTGACTGGCGAGAAACACTTTCATGGAAAGGGGTTGCCATCTTCCCAAAATTACGAATCTCCAGAAATCTCAGCAAATATTTTTTCACCCAAACTGGATGATACTTTCAGGTAATGATCAGTACACTAAGGCGACTTGGGTCCCCAAATTTCGTTCTTCTATGTTGAAGCGTTCGTTTCCAGTAACAGTTTGAATTTTTAGGTTTCACTCTGTTTTCTCCTATATTGATAGATGTATTTGGAACTCTAAATCCAACACGGTTTTTGCTAGCTTCTTGAAACTTGACACAATAATGTAGTTTCACGTTCTATCTCTATGTTTTGTTTCCTCTTGATGTAGCCCTAAGCAGTGACTGGCGAGAAACACTTTCATGGAAAGGGGTTGCCAAGGTTCCTAAAATTACGAATCTCCAGAAATCTCAGCAAATAATTTTTCACCCAAACTGGATGATACTTTCAGGTAATGATCAGCACACTAAGGCGACTTGGTTCCCCAAATTTCGTTCTTCTATGTTGAAGCGTTCGTTTCCAGTAACAGTTTGAATTTTTAGGTTTCACTCTGTTTTCTCCTATATTGATAGATGTATTTGGAACTCTAAATCCAACACGGTTTGTGCTAGCTTCTTGAAACTTGACACAATAAAGTAGTTTCACGTTCTATCTCTATGTTTTGTTTCCTCTTGATGTAGCCCTAAGCAGTGACTGGCGAGAAACACTTTCATGGAAAGGGGTTGCCAGTCTTCCCAAAATTACGAATCTCCAGAAATCTCAGCAAATATTTTTTCACCCAAAATGGATGATACTTTCAGGTAATGATCAGTACACTACGGCGACTTGGTTCCCCAGATTTCGTTCTTCTATGTTGAAGCGTTCGTTTCCAGTAACAGTTTGAATTTTTAGCTTTCACTCTGTTTTCTCCTATATTGATAGATGTATTTGGAACTCTAAATCCAACACGGTTTGTGCTAGCTTCTTGAAACTTAACACAATAAAGTAGTTTCACGTTCTATCTCTATGTTTTGTTTCCTCTTGATGTAGCCCTAAGCAGTGACTGGCGAGAAACACTTCCATGGAAAAGGGTTGCCAAGCTTCCCAAAATTACGAATCTCCAGAAATCTCAGCAAATATTTTTTCACCCAAACTGGATGATACTTTCAGGTAATGATCAGTACACTAAGGCGACTTGGTTCCCCAAATTTCTTTCTTCTATGTTGAAGCGTTCGTTTCCAGTAACAGTTTGAATTTTTAGGTTTCACTCTGTTTTCTCCTATATTGATAGATGTATTTGGAACTCTAAATCCAACACGGTGTGTGCTATCTTCTTGAAACTTGACACAATAAAGTAGTTTCACGTTCTATCTCTATGTTTTGTTTCCTCTTGATGTAGCCCTAAGCAGTGACTGGCGAGAAACACTTTCATGGAAAGGGGTTGCCAAGCTTCCCAAAATTACGAATCTCCAGAAATCTCAGCAAATATTTTTTCACCCAAACTGGATGATACTTTCAGGTAATGATCAGTACACTAAGGCGACTTGGTTCCCCAAATTTCGTTCGTCTATGTAGAAGCGTTCGTTTCTAGTAACAGTTTGAATTTTTAGGTTTCACTCTGTTTTCTCCTATATTGATAGATGTATTTGGAACTCTAAATCCAACACGGTTTGTGCTAGCTTCTTGAAACTTGACACAATAAAGTAGTTTCACGTTCTATCTCTATGTTTTGTTTCCTCTTGATGTAGCCCTAAGCAGTGACTGGCGAGAAACACTTTCATGGAAAAGGGTTGCCAGTCTTCCCAAAATTACGAATCTCCAGAAATCTCAGCAAATATTTTTTCACCCAAAATGGATGATACTTTCAGGTAATGATCAGTACACTAAGGCGACTTGGTTCCCCAGATTTCGTTCTTCTATGTTGAAGCGTCGTTTCCAGTAACAGTTTGAATTTTTAGCTTTCACTCTGTTTTCTCCTATATTGATAGATGTATTTGGAACTCTAAATCCAACACGGTTTGTGCTAGCTTCTTGAAACTTAACACAATAAAGTAGTTTCACGTTCTATCTCTATGTTTTGTTTCCTCTTGATGTAGCCCTAAGCAGTGACTGGCGAGAAACACTTTCATGGAAAAGGGTTGCCAAGCTTCCCAAAATTACGAATCTCCAGAAATCTCAGCAAATATTTTTTCACCCAAACTGGATGATACTTTCAGGTAATGATCAGTACACTAAGGCGACTTGGTTCCCCAAATTTCGTTCTTCTATGTTGAAGCGTTCGTTTCCAGTAACAGTTTGAATTTTTAGGTTTCAATCTGTTTTCTCCTATATTGATAGATGTATTTGGAACTCTAAATCCAACACATTTGTGCTAGCTTCTTGAAACTTGACACAATAAAGTAGTTTCACGTTCTATCTATGGTTTGTTTCCTCTTGATGTAGCCCTAAGCAGTGACTGGCGAGAAAAACTTTCATGGAAAAAGGTTGCCAAGCTTCCAAAAATTACGAATCTCCGGAAATCTCAGCAAATATTTTTTCACCCAAACTGGATGATACTTTCAGGTAATGCTGAGTACACTAAGGCGACTTGGTTTCCCAAATTTCGTTCTTCTGTGTTGAAGCGTTCGTTTCCAGTTACACTTTGAATTTTTAGGTTTCACTCTGTTTTCTCCTATATTGATAGATGTATTTGGAACTCTAAATCCAACACGGTGTGTGCTATCTTCTTGAAACTTGACACAATAAAGTAGTTTCACGTTCTATCTCTATGTTTTGTTTCCTCTTGATGTAGCCCTAAGCAGTGACTGGCGAGAAACACTTTCATGGAAAGGGGTTGCCAAGCTTCCCACAATTACGAATCTCCAGAAATCTCAGCAAATATTTTTTCACCCAAACTGGATGATACTTTCAGGTAATGATCAGTACACTAAGGCGACTTGGTTCCCCAAATTTCCTTCTTCTATGTTGAAGCGTTCATTTCCAGTAACAGTTTGAATTTTTAGGTTTCACTCTGTTTTCTCCTATATTGATAGATGTATTTGGAACTCTAAATCCAATACGGTTTGTGCTAGCTTCTTGAAACTTGACACAATAAAGTAGTTTCATGTTCTATCTCTATGTTTTGTTTCCTCTTGATGTAGCCCTAAGCAGTGACTGGCGAGAAACACTTTCATGGAAAGGGTTTGCCAGGCTTCCAAAAATTACGAATCTCCAGAAATCTCAGCAAATATTTTTTCACCCAAACTGGATCATACTTTCAGGTAATGATCAGTACACTAAGGCAACTTGGTTCCCCAAATTTCATTCCTCTATGTAGAAGCGTTCGTTTCTAGTAACAGTTTGAATTTTTATTTTTCACTCTGTTTTCTCCTATATTGATAGATGTATTTGGAACTCTAAATCCAACACGGTTTGTGCTAGCTTCTTAAAACTTGACACAATAAAGTAGTTTCACGTTCTATCTCTATGTTTTGTTTCCTCTTGATGTAGCCCTAAGCAGTGACTGGTGAGAAACACTTTCATGGAAAGGGGTTGCCAAGCTTCCCACAATTACGAATCTCCAGAAATCTCAGCAAATATTTTTTCACCCAAACTGGATCATACTTTCAGGTAATGATCAGTACACTAAGGCGACTTGGTTCCCCAAATTTCGTTCTTCTATGTTGAAGCGTTCGTTTCAGTAACAGTTTGAATTTTTAGGTTTCACTCTGTTTTCTCCTATATTGATAGATGTATTTGGAACTCTAAATCCAACACGGTTTGTGCTAGCTTCTTGAAACTTGACACAATAAAGTAGTTTCACGTTCTATCTCTATGTTTTGTTTCCTCTTGATGTAGCCCTAAGCAGTGACTGGCGAGAAACACTTTCATGGAAAGGGGTTGCCAGTCTTCCCAAAATTACGAATCTCCAGAAATCTCAGCAAATATTTTTTCACCCAAAATGGATGATACTTTCAGGTAATGATCAGTACACTACGGCGACTTGGTTCCCCAGATTTCGTTCTTCTATGTTGAAGCGTTCGTTTCCAGTAACAGTTTGAATTTTTAGCTTTCACTCTGTTTTCTCCTATATTGATAGATGTATTTGGAACTCTAAATCCAACACGGTTTGTGCTAGCTTCTTGAAACTTAACACAATAAAGTAGTTTCACGTTCTATCTCTATGTTTTGTTTCCTCTTGATGTAGCCCTAAGCAGTGACTGGCGAGAAACACTTCCATGGAAAAGGGTTGCCAAGCTTCCCAAAATTACGAATCTCCAGAAATCTCAGCAAATATTTTTTCACCCAAACTGGATGATACTTTCAGGTAATGATCAGTACACTAAGGCGACTTGGTTCCCCAAATTTCGTTCGTCTATGTAGAAGCGTTCGTTTCTAGTAACAGTTTGAATTTTTAGGTTTCACTCTGTTTTCTCCTATATTGATAGATGTATTTGGAACTCTAAATCCAACACGGTGTGTGCTATCTTCTTGAAACTTGACACAATAAAGTAGTTTCACGTTCTATCTCTATGTTTTGTTTCCTCTTGATGTAGCCCTAAGCAGTGACTGGCGAGAAACACTTTCATGGAAAGGGGTTGCCAAGCTTCCCAAAATTACGAATCTCCAGAAATCTCAGCAAATATTTTTTCACCCAAACTGGATGATACTTTCAGGTAATGATCAGTACACTAAGGCGACTTGGTTCCCCAAATTTCGTTCGTCTATGTAGAAGCGTTCGTTTCTAGTAACAGTTTGAATTTTTAGGTTTCACTCTGTTTTCTCCTATATTGATAGATGTATTTGGAACTCTAAATCCAACACGGTTTGTGCTAGCTTCTTGAAACTTGACACAATAAAGTAGTTTCACGTTCTATCTCTATGTTTTGTTTCCTCTTGATGTAGCCCTAAGCAGTGACTGGCGAGAAACACTTTCATGGAAAGGGGTTGCCAGTCTTCCCAAAATTACGAATCTCCAGAAATCTCAGCAAATATTTTTTCACCCAAAATGGATGATACTTTCAGGTAATGATCAGTACACTAAGGCGACTTGGTTCCCCAGATTTCGTTCTTCTATGTTGAAGCGTCGTTTCCAGTAACAGTTTGAATTTTTAGCTTTCAATCTGTTTTCTCCTATATTGATAGATGTATTTGGAACTCTAAATCCAACACGGTTTGTGCTAGCTTCTTGAAACTTAACACAATAAAGTAGTTTCACGTTCTATCTCTATGTTTTGTTTCCTCTTGATGTAGCCCTAAGCAGTGACTGGCGAGAAACACTTTCATGGAAAAGGGTTGCCAAGCTTCCCAAAATTACGAATCTCCAGAAATCTCAGCAAATATTTTTTCACCCAAACTGGATGATACTTTCAGGTAATGATCAGTACACTAAGGCGACTTGGTTCCCCAAATTTCGTTCTTCTATGTTGAAGCGTTCGTTTCCAGTAACAGTTTGAATTTTTAGGTTTCAATCTGTTTTCTCCTATATTGATAGATGTATTTGGAACTCTAAATCCAACACATTTGTGCTAGCTTCTTGAAACTTGACACAATAAAGTAGTTTCACGTTCTATCTATGGTTTGTTTCCTCTTGATGTAGCCCTAAGCAGTGACTGGCGAGAAAAACTTTCATGGAAAAATGTTGCCAAGCTTCCAAAAATTACGAATCTCCGGAAATCTCAGCAAATATTTTTTCACCCAAACTGGATGATACTTTCAGGTAATGCTGAGTACACTAAGGCGACTTGGTTTCCCAAATTTCGTTCTTCTGTGTTGAAGCGTTCGTTTCCAGTTACAGTTTGAATTTTTAGGTTTCACTCTGTTTTCTCCTATATTGATAGATGTATTTGGAACTCTAAATCCAACACGGTGTGTGCTATCTTCTTGAAACTTGACACAATAAAGTAGTTTCACGTTCTATCTCTATGTTTTGTTTCCTCTTGATGTAGCCCTAAGCAGTGACTGGCGAGAAACACTTTCATGGAAAGGGGTTGCCAAGCTTCCCAAAATTATGAATCTCCAGAAATCTCAGCAAATATTTTTTCACCCAAACTGGATGATACTTTCAGGTAATGATCAGTACACTAAGGCAACTTGGTTCCCCAAATTTCGTTCTTCTATGTTGAAGCGTTCGTTTCCAGTAACAGTTTGAATTTTTAGGTTTCACTCTGTTTTCTCTTATATTGATAGATGTATTTGGAACTCTAAATCCAACACGGTTTGTGCTAGCTTCTTGAAACTTGACAAAATAAAGTAGTTTCACGTTCTATCTCTATGTTTTGTTTCCTCTTGATGTAGCCCTAAGCAGTGACTGGCGAGAAACACTTACATGGAAAGGGGTTGCCAGGCTTCCAAAAATACGAATCTCCAGAAATCTCAGCAAATATTTTTTCACCCAAACTGGATGATACTTTCAGGTAATGATCAGTACACTAAGGCAACTTGGTTCCCCAAATTTCGTTCCTCTATGTAGAAGCGTTCGTTTCCAGTAACAGTTTGAATTTTTAGGTTTCACTCTGTTTTCTCCTATATTGATAGATGTATTTGGAACTCTAAATCCAACACGGTTTGTGCTAGCTTCATGAAGTTTGAAACAATAAAGTAGTTTCACGTTCTATCTCTATGTTTTGTTTCCTCTTGATGTAGCCCTAAGCAGTGACTGGCGAGAAACACTTTCATGGAAAGGGGTTGCCAAGCTTCCCAAAATTACGAATCTCCAGAAATCTCAGCAAATATTTTTTCACCCAAACTGGATGATACTTTCAGGTAATGATCAGTACACTAAGGCAACTTGGTTCCCCAAATTTCGTTCTTCTATGTTGAAGCGTTCGTTTCCAGTAACAGTTTGAATTTTTAGGTTTCACTCTGTTTTCTCTTATATTGATAGATGTATTTGGAACTCTAAATCCAACACGGTTTGTGCTAGCTTCTTGAAACTTGACACAATAAAGTAGTTTCACGTTCTATCTCTATGTTTTGTTTCCTCTTGATGTAGCCCTAAGCAGTGACTGGCAAGAAACACTTTCATGGAAAGGGGTTGCCAGGCTTCCAAAAATTACGAATCTCCTGAAATCTCAGCAAATATTTTTTCACCCAAACTGGATGATACTTTCAGGTTATGATCAGTACACTAAGGCAACTTGGTTCCCCAAATTTCGTTCCTCTATGAAGAAGCGTTCGTTTCTAGTAACAGTTTGAATTTTTAGGTTTCACTCTGTTTTCTCCTATATTGATAGATGTATTTGGAACTCTAAATCCAACACGGTTTGTGCTAGCTTCTTGAAGTTTGAAACAATAAAGTAGTTTCACGTTCTATCTCTATGTTTTGTTTTCTCTTGATGTAGCCCTAAGCAGTGACTGGCGAGAAACACTTTCATGGAAAGGGGTTGCCAAGCTTCCCAAAATTACGAATCTCCAGAAATCTCAGCAAATATTTTTTCACCCAAACTGGATGATACTTTCAGGTAATGATCAGTACACTAAGGCGACTTGGTTCCCCAAATTTCCTTCTTCTATGTTGAAGCGTTCGTTTCCAGTAACAGTTTGAATTTTTAGGTTTCACTCTGTTTTCTCCTATATTGATAGATGTATTTGGAACTCTAAAACCAACACGGTTTGTGCTAGCTTCTTGAAACTTGACACAATAAAGTAGTTTCACATTCTATCTCTATGTTTTGTTTCCTCTTGATGTAGCCTTAAGCAGTGACTGGCGAGAAACACTTTCATGGAAAGGGGTTGCCAAGCTTCCCAAAATTACGATCTCCAGAAATCTCAGCAAATATTTTTTCACCCAAACTGGATGATACTTTCAGATAATGATCAGTACACTAAGGCGACTTGGTTCCCCAAATTTCGTTCTTCTATGTTGAAGCGTTCGTTTCCAGTTACAGTTTGAATTTTTAGGTTTCACTCTGTTTTCTCCTATATTGATAGATGTATTTGGAACTCTAAATCCAACACGGTTTTTGCTAGCTTCTTGAAACTTGACACAATAAAGTAGTTTCACGTTCTATCTCTATGTTTTGTTTCCTCTTGATGTAGCCCTAAGCAGTGACTGGCGAGAAACACTTTCATGGAAAGGGGTTGCCAAGCTTCCCAAAATTACGAATCTCCAGAAATCTCAGCAAATATTTTTTCACCCAAACTGGATGATACTTTCAGGTAATGATCAGTACACTAAGGCGACTTGGTTCCCCAAATTTCGTTCTTCTATGTTGAAGCGTTCGTTTCCAGTAACAGTTTGAATTTTTAGGTTTCACTCTGTTTTCTCCTATATTGATAGATGTATTTGGAACTCTAAATCCAACACGGTTTTTGCTAGCTTCTTGAAACTTGACACAATAAAGTAGTTTCACGTTCTATCTCTATGTTTTGTTTCCTCTTGATGTAGCCCTAAGCAGTGACTGGCGAGAAACACTTTCATGGAAAGGGGTTGCCAAGCTTCCCAAAATTACGAATCTCCAGAAATCTCAGCAAATATTTTTTCACCCAAACTGGATGATACTTTCAGGTAATGATCAGTACACTAAGGCGACTTGGTTCCCCAAATTTCCTTCTTCTATGTTGAAGCGTTCGTTTCCAGTAACAGTTTGAATTTTTAGGTTTCACTCTGTTTTCTCCTATATTGATAGATGTATTTGGAACTCTAAATCCAACACGGTTTGTGCTAGCTTCTTGAAACTTGACACAATAAAGTAGTTTCACGTTCTATCTCTATGTTTTGTTTCCTCTTGATGTAGCCCTAAGCAGTGACTGGCGAGAAACACTTTCATGGAAAGGGGTTGCCAGGCTTCCAAAAATTACGAATCTCCAGAAATCTCAGCAAATATTTTTTCACCCAAACTGGATGATACTTTCAGGTAATGATCAGTACACCAAGGCAACATGGTTCCCCAAATTTCGTTTCTCTATGTAGAAGCGTTCGTTTACAGTAACAGTTTGAATTTTTAGGTTTCACTCTGGTTTCTCCTATATTGATAGATGTATTTGGAACCCTAAATCCAACACGGTTTGTGCTAGCTTCTTGAAGTTTGAAACAATAAAGTAGTTTCACGTTCTATCTCTATGTATTGTTTTCTCTTGATGTAGCCCTAATCAGTGACTGGCGAGAAACACTTTCATGGAAAGGGGTTGCCAAGCTTCCCAAAATTACGAATCTCCAGAAATCTCAGCAAATATTTTTTCACCCAAACTGTATGATACTTTCAGGTAATGATCAGTACACTAAGGCAACTTGGTTCCCCAGATTTCGTTCTTCTATGTTGAAGCGTTCGTTTCCAGTAACAGTTTGAATTTTTAGCTTTCACTCTGTTTTCTCCTATATTGATAGATGTATTTGGAACTCTAAATCCAACACAGTTTGTGCTAGCTTCTTGAAACTTGACACAATCAAATAGTTTCACGTTCTATCTCTATGTTTTGTTTCCTCTTGATGTAGCCCTAAGCAGTGACTGGCGAGAAACACTTTCCTGGAAAGGGGTTGCCAGACTTCCCAAAATTACGAATCTCCAGAAATCTCAGCAAATATTTTTTCACCCAAACTGGATGATACTTTCAGGTAATGATCAGTACACTAAGGCGACTTGGTTCCCCAGATTTCGTTCTTCTATGTTGAAGCGTTCGTTTCCAGTAACAGTTTGAATTTTTAGCTTTCACTCTGTTTTCTCCTATATTGATAGATGTATTTGGAACTCTAAATCCAACACGGTGTGTGCTATCTTCTTGAAACTTGACACAATAAAGTAGTTTCACGTTCTATCTCTATGTTTTGTTTCCTCTTGATGTAGTCCTAAGCAGTGACTGGCGAGAAACACTTTCATGGAAAGGGGTTGCCAAGCTTCCCAAAATTACGAATCTCCAGAAATCTCAGCAAATATTTTTTCACCCAAACTGGATGATACTTTCAGGTAATGATCAGTACACTAAGGCAACTTGGTTCCCCAGATTTCGTTCTTCTATGTTGAAGCGTTCGTTTCCAGTAACAGTTTGAATTTTTAGCTTTCACTCTGTTTTCTCCTGTATTGATAGATGTATTTGGAACTCTAAATCCAACACGGTGTGTGCTATCTTCTTGAAACTTGACACAATAAAGTAGTTTCACGTTCTATCTCTATGTTTTGTTTCCTCTTGATGTAGTCCTAAGCAGTGACTGGCGAGAAACACTTTCATGGAAAGGGGATGCCAAGCTTCCCAAAATTACGAATCTCCAGAAATCTCAGCAAATATTTTTTCACCCAAACTGGATGATACTTTCAGGTAATGATCAGTACACTAAGGCAACTTGGTTCCCCAAATTTCGTTCTTCTATGTTGAAGCGTTCGTTTCCAGTAACAGTTTGAATTTTTAGGTTTCACTCTGTTTTCTCCTATATTGATAGATGTATTTGGAACTCTAAATCCAACACGGTTTGTGCTAGCTTCTTGAAACTTGACACAATAAAGTAGTTTCACGTTCTTTCTCTATGTTTTGTTTCCTCTTGATGTAGCCCTAAGCAGTGACTGGCGAGAAACACTTTCATGGAAAGGGGTTGCCAAGCTTCCCAAAATTACAAATCTCCAGAAATCTCAGCAAATATTTTTTGACCCAAACTGGATGATACTTTCAGGTAATGATCAGTACACTAAGGCGACTTGGTTCCCCAAATTTCGTTCTTCTATGTTGAAGCGTTCGTTTCCAGTAACAGTTTGAATTTTTAGCTTTCACTCTGTTTTCTCCTATATTGATAGATGTATTTGGAACTCTAAATCCAACACGGTATGTGCTAGCTTCTTGAAACTTCACACAATAAAGTACTTTCAGGTTCTATCTCTATGTTTTGTTTCCTCTTGATGTAGCCTTAAGCAGTGACTGGCGAAAAACACTTTCATGGAAAGGGGTTGCCAAGCTTCCCAAAATTACGAATCTCCAGAAATCTCAGCAAATATTTTTTCACCCAAACTGGATGATACTTTCAGGTACTGATCAGTACACTAAGGCGACTTGGTTCCCCAGATTTCGTTCTTCTATGTTGAAGCGTTCGTTTCCAGTAACAGTTTGAATTTTGAGGTTTCACTCTGTTTTCTCCTATATTGATAGATGTATTTGGAACTCTAAATCCAACACAGTTTGTGCTAGCTTCTTGAAACTTGACACAATAAAGTAGTTTCACGTTCTATCTCTATGTTTTGTTTCCTCTTGATGTAGCCCTAAGCAGTGACTGGCGAGAAACACTTTCATGGAAAGGGGTTGCCAAGCTTCCAAAAATTACGAAGCTCCGGAAATATCAGCAAATATTTTTTCACCCAAACTGGATGAGACTTTCAGGTAATGATCAGTACACTAAGGCGACTTGGTTCCCCAAATTTCGTTCTTCTATGCTGAAGCGTTCGTTTCCAGTAACAGTTTGAATTTTTAGGTTTCACTCTGTTTTCTCCTATATTGATAGATGTATTTGGAACTCTAAATCCAACACGGTTTGTGCTACCTTCTTGAAACTTGACACAATCAAATAGTTTCACGTTCTATCTCTATGTTTTGTTTCCTCTTGATGTAGCCCTAAGCAGTGACTGGCGAGAAACACTTTCATTGAAAGGGGTTGCCAAGCTTCCCAAAATTACGAATCTCCAGAAATCTCAGCAAATATTTTTTCACCCAAACTGGATGATACTTTCAGGTAATGATCAGTACACTAAGGCGACTTGGTTCCCCAAATTTCCTTCTTCTATGTTGAAGCGTTCGTTTCCAGTAACAGTTTGAATTTTTAGGTTTCACTCTGTTTTCTCCTATATTGATAGATGTATTTGGAACTCTAAATCCAACACGGTTTGTGCTAGCTTCTTAAAACTTGACACAATAAAGTAGTTTCACGTTCTATCTCTATGTTTTGTTTCCTCTTGATGTAGCCCTAAGCAGTGACTGGCGAGAAACACTTTCATGGAAAGGGTTTGCCAAGCTTCCCAAAATTACGAATCTCCAGAAATCTCAGCAAGTATTTTTTCACCCAAACTGGATGATACTTTCAGGTAATGATCAGTACACTAAGGCGACTTGGTTCCCCAAATTTCGTTCTTCTATGTTGAAGCGTTTGTTTCCAGTAACAGTTTGAATTTTTAGGTTTCACTCTGTTTTCTCCTATATTGATAGATGTATTTGGAACTCTAAATCCAACACGGTATGTGCTAGCTTCTTGAAACTTCACACAATAAAGTACTTTCAGGTTCTATTTCTATGTTTTGTTTTCTCTTGATGTAGCCTTAAGCAGTGACTGGCGAAAAACACTTTCATGGAAAGGGGTTGCCAAGCTTCCCAAAATTACGAATCTCCAGAAATCTCAGCAAATATTTTTTCACCCAAACTGGATGATACTTTCAGGTACTGATCAGTACACTAAGGCGACTTGGTTCCCCAGATTTCGTTCTTCTATGTTGAAGCGTTCGTTTCCAGTAACAGTTTGAATTTTTAGCTTTCACTCTGTTTTCTCCTATATTGATAGATGTATTTGGAACTCTAAATCCAACACAGTTTGTGCTAGCTTCTTGAAACTTGACACAATCAAATAGTTTCACGTTCTATCTCTATGTTTTGTTTCCTCTTGATGTAGCCCTAAGCAGTGACTGGCGAGAAACACTTTCATGGAAAGGGGTTGCCAAGCTTCCAAAAATTACGAAGCTCCGGAAATATCAGCAAATATTTTTTCACCCAAACTGGATGATACTTTCAGGTAATGATCAGTACACTAAGGCGACTTGGTTCACCAAATTTCGTTCTTCTATGTTGAAGCGTTCATTTCCAGTTACAGTTTGAATTTTTAGGTTTCATTCTGTTTTCTCCTATATTGATAGATGTATTTGGATCTCTAAATCCAACACGGTTTGTGCTAGCTTCTTGAAACTTGACACAAGAAAGTAGTTTCACGTTCTATCTCTATGTTTTGTTTCCTCTTGATGTAGCCCTAAGCAGTGACTGGCGAGAAACACTTTCATTAAAAGGGGTTGCCAAGCTTCCCAAAATTACGAATCTCAAGAAATCTCAGCAAATATTTTTTTCACCCAAACTGGATGATACTTTCAGGTAATGATCAGTAGACTAAGGCGACTGGGTTCCCCAAATTTCATTCTTCTATGTTGAAGCGTTCGTTTACAGTAACAGTTTGAATTTTTAGCTTTCACTCTGTTTTCTCCTATATTGATAGATGTATTTGGAACTCTAAATCCAACACGGTTTGTGCTAGCTTCTTGAAACTTGACACAATAAAGTAGTTTCACGTTCTATCTCTATGTTTTGTTTCCTCTTGATGTAGCCCTAAGCAGTGACTGGCGAGAAACACTTTCATGGAAAGGGGTTGCCAAGCTTCCAAAAATTAAGAATCTCCGGAAATCTCAGCAAATATTTTTTCACCCAAAATGGATGATACTTTCAGGTAATGATCAGTACACTAAGGCGACTTGGTTCCCCAGATTTCGTTCTTCTATGCTGAAGCGTTCGTTTCCAGTAACAGTTTGAATTTTTAGGTTTCACTCTGTTTTCTCCTATATTGATAGATGTATTTGGAACTCTAAATCCAACACGGTTTGTGCTACCTTCTTGAAACTTGACACAATCAAATAGTTTCACGTTCTATCTCTATGTTTTGTTTCCTCTTGATGTAGCCCTAAGCAGTGACTGGCGAGAAACACTTTCATTGAAAGGGGTTGCCAAGCTTCCCAAAATTACTAAGCTCCGGAAATATCAGCAAATATTTTTTCACCCAAACTGGATGATACTTTCAGGTAATGATCAGTACACTAAGGCGACTTGGTTCCCCAAATTTCCTTCTTCTATGTTGAAGCGTTCGTTTCCAGTAACAGTTTGAATTTTTAGGTTTCACTCTGTTTTCTCCTATATTGATAGATGTATTTGGAACTCTAAATCCAACACGGTTTGTGCTAGCTTCTTAAAACTTGACACAATAAAGTAGTTTCACGTTCTATCTCTATGTTTTGTTTCCTCTTGATGTAGCCCTAAGCAGTGACTGTCGAGAAACACTTTCATGGAAAGGGGTTGCCAAGCTTCCCAAAATTTCGAATCTCCAGAAATCTCAGCAAGTATTTTTTCACCTAAACTGGATGATACTTTCAGGTAATGATCAGTACACTAAGGCGACTTGGTTCCCCAAATTTCGTTCTTCTATGTTGAAGCGTTTGTTTCCAGTAACAGTTTGAATTTTTAGGTTTCACTCTGTTTTCTCCTATATTGATAGATGTATTTGGAACTCTAAATCCAACACTGTTTGTGCTAGCTTCTTGAAACTTGACACAATAATGTAGTTTCACGTTCTATCTCTATGTTTTGTTTCCTCTTGATGTAGCCCTAAGCAGTGACTGGCGAGAAAACTTTCATGGAAATGGGTTGCCAAGCTTCCCAAAATTACGAATCTCCAGAAATCTCAGCAAATATTTTTTCACCCAAACGGGATGATACTTTCAGGTAATGATCAGTACACTAAGGCGACTTGGTTCCCCAGATTTCGTTCTTCTATGTTGAAGCGTTCGTTTCCAGTAACAGTTTGAATTTTTAGCTTTCACTCTGTTTTCTCCTATATTGATAGATGTATTTGGAACTCTAAATCCAACACGGTGTGTGCTATCTTCTTGAAACTTGACACAATAAAGTAGTTTCACGTTCTATCTCTATGTTTTGTTTCCTCTTGATGTAGCCCTAAGCAGTGACTGGCGAGAAACACTTTCGTGGAAAGGGGTTGCCAAGCTTCCCAAAATTACGAATCTCCAGAAATCTCAGCAAGTATTTTTTCACCCAAACTGGATGATACTTTCAGGTAATGATGAGTACAGTAAGGCGACTTGGTTCCCCAAATTATTTTCTTCTATGTTGAAGCGTTTGTTTCCAGTAACAGTTTGAATTTTTAGGTTTCACTCTGTTTTCTCCTATATTGATAGATGTATTTGGAACACTAAATCCAACACGGTATGTGCTAGCTTCTTGAAACTTCACACAATAAAGTACTTTCAGGTTCTATCTCTATGTTTTGTTTCCTCTTGATGTAGCCTTAAGCAGTGACTGGCGAAAAACACTTTCATGGAAAGGGGTTGCCAAGCTTCCCAAAATTACGAATCTCCAGAAATCTCAGCAAATATTTTTTCACCCAAACTGGATGATACTTTCAGGTACTGATCAGTACACTAAGGCGACTTGGTTCCCCAGATTTCGTTCTTCTATGTTGAAGCGTTCGTTTCCAGTAACAGTTTGAATTTTTAGCTTTCACTCTGTTTTCTCCTATATTGATAGATGTATTTGGAACTCTAAATCCAACACAGTTTGTGCTAGCTTCTTGAAACTTGACACAATCAAATAGTTTCACGTTCTATCTCTATGTTTTGTTTCCTCTTGATGTAGCCCTAAGCAGTGACTGGCGAGAAACACTTTCATGGAAAGGGGTTGCCAAGCTTCCAAAAATTAGGAAGCTCCGGAAATATCAGCAAATATTTTTTCACCCAAACTGGATGATACTTTCAGGTAATGATCAGTACACTAAGGCGACTTGGTTCCCCAGATTTCTTTCTTCTATGTTGAAGCGTTCGTTTCCAGTAACACTTTGAATTTTTAGGTTTCACTCTGTTTTCTCCTATATTGATAGATGTATTTGGAACTCTAAATCCAACACGGTTTGTGCTAGCTTCTTGAAGTTTGAAACAATAAAGTAGTTTCACGTTCTATCTCTATGTTTTGTTTCCTCTTGATGTAGCCCTAAGCAGTGACTGGCGAGAAACACTTTCATGGAAAGGGGTTGCCAAGCTTCCCAAAATGACGAATCTCCAGAAATCTCAGCAAATATTTTTTCACCCAAACTGGATGATACTTTCAGGTAATGATCAGTACACTAAGGCGACTTGGTTCCCCAGATTTCATTCTTCTATGTTGAAGCATTCGTTTCTAGTAACAGTTTGAATTTTTAGCTTTCACTCTGTTTTCTCCTATATTGATAGATGTATTTGGAACTCTAAATCCAACACAGTTTGTGCTAGCTTCTTGAAACTTGACACAATTAAATAGTTTCACGTTCTATCTCTATGTTTTGTTTCCTCTTGATGTAGCCCTAAGCAGTGACTGGCGAGAAACACTTTCATGGAAAGGGGTTGCCAAGCTTCCAAAAATTACGAATTTCCGGAAATCTCAGCAAATATTTTTTCACCCAAACGGGACGATACTTTCAGGTAATGATCAGTACACTAAGGCGACTTGGTTCCCCAAATTTCGTTCTTCTATGTTGAAGCGTTCGTTTCCAGTAACAGTTTGAATTTTTAGCTTTCACTCTGTTTTCTCCTATATTTTTAGATGTATTTGGAACTCTAAATCCAACACGGTTTGTGCTATCTTCTTGAAACTTGACACAATAAAGTAGTTTCACGTTCTATCTCTATGTTTTGTTTCCTCTTGATGTAGCCCTAAGCAGTGACTGGCGAGAAACACTTTCATGGAAAGGGGTTGCCAGGCTTCCCAAAATTACGAATCTCCAGAAATCTCAGCAAATATTTTTTCACCCAAACTGGATGATACTTTCAGGTAATGATCAGTGCACTAAGGCGACTTGGTTCCCCAGATTTCGTTCTTCTATGTTGAAGCGTTCGTTTCCAATTACAGTTTGAATTTTTAGGTTTCACTCTGTTTTCTCCTATATTTATAGATGTATTTGGAACTCTAAATCCAACACGGTTTTTGCTAGCTTCTTGAAACTTGACACAATAAAGTAGTTTCACGTTCTATCTCTATGTTTTGTTTCCTCTTGATGTAGCCCTAAGCAGTGACTGGCGAGAAACACTTTCATGGAAAGGGGTTGCCAGGCTTCCCAAAATTACGAATCTCCAGAAATCTCAGCAAATATTTTTTCACCCAAACTGGATGATACTTTCAGGTAATGATCAGTACACTAAGGCGACTTGGTTCCCCAAATTTCCTTCTTCTATGTTGAAGCGTTCGTTTCCAGTAACAGTTTGAATTTTTAGGTTTCACTCTGTTTTCTCCTATATTGATAGATGTATTTGGAACTCTAAATACAACACGGTTTGTGCTAGCTTCTTGAAACTTGACACAATAAAGTAGTTTCACGTTCTATCTCTATGTTTTGTTTCCTCTTGATGTAGCCCTAAGCAGTGACTGGCGAGAAACACTTTCATGGAAAGGGGTTGCCAGGCTTCCAAAAATTACGAATCTCCAGAAATCTCAGCAAATATTTTTTCACCCAAACTGGATGATACTTTCAGGTAATGATCAGTACACTAAGGCAACTTGGTTCCCCAAATTTCGTTCCTCTATGTAGAAGCGTTCGTTTACAGTAACAGTTTGAATTTTTAGGTTTCACTCTGTTTTCTCCTATATTGATAGATGTATTTGGAACCCTAAAGCCAACACGGTTTGTGCTAGCTTCTTGAAGTTTGAAACAATAAAGTAGTTTCACGTTCTATCTCTATGTTTTGTTTTCTCTTGATGTAGCCCTAAGCAGTGACTGGCGAGAAACACTTTCATGGAAAGGGGTTGCCAAGCTTCAAAAAATTACGAATCTCCAGAAATCTCAGCAAATATTTTTTCACCCAAACTGGATGATACTTTCAGGTAATGATCAGTACACTAAGGCGACTTGGTTCCCCAAATTTCCTTCTTCTATGTTGAAGCGTTCGTTTCCAGTAACAGTTTGAATTTTTAGGTTTCACTCTGTTTTCTCCTATATTGATAGATGTATTTGGAACTCTAAATCCAACACGGTTTGTGCTACCTTCTTGAAACTTGACACAATCAAATAGTTTCACGTTCTATCTCTATGTTTTGTTTCCTCTTGATGTAGCCCTAAGCAGTGACTGGCGAGAAACACTTTCATGGAAAGGGGTTGCCAAGCTTCCCAAAATTACGAATCTCCGGAAATCTCAGCAAATATTTTTTCACCCAAACTGGATGATACTTTCAGGTAATGATCAGTACACTAAGGCGACTTGGTTCACCAAATTTCGTTCTTCTATGTTGAAGCGTTCATTTCCAGTTACAGTTTGAATTTTTAGGTTTCATTCTGTTTTCTCCTATATTGATAGATGTATTTGGATCTCTAAATCCAACACGGTTTGTGCTAGCTTCTTGAAACTTGACACAAGAAAGTAGTTTCACGTTCTATCTCTATGTTTTGTTTCCTCTTGATGTAGCCCTAAGCAGTGACTGGCGAGAAACACTTTCATTAAAAGGGGTTGCCAAGCTTCCCAAAATTACGAATCTCAAGAAATCTCAGCAAATATTTTTTTCACCCAAACTGGATGATACTTTCAGGTAATGATCAGTAGACTAAGGCGACTGGGTTCCCCAAATTTCATTCTTCTATGTTGAAGCGTTCGTTTACAGTAACAGTTTGAATTTTTAGCTTTCACTCTGTTTTCTCCTATATTGATAGATGTATTTGGAACTCTAAATCCAACACGGTTTGTGCTAGCTTCTTGAAACTTGACACAATAAAGTAGTTTCACGTTCTATCTCTATGTTTTGTTTCCTCTTGATGTAGCCCTAAGCAGTGACTGGCGAGAAACACTTTCATGGAAAGGGGTTGCCAAGCTTCCAAAAATTAAGAATCTCCGGAAATCTCAGCAAATATTTTTTCACCCAAACTGGATGATACTTTCAGGTAATGATCAGTACACTAAGGCGACTTGGTTTCCCAAATTTCGTTCTTCTGTGTTGAAGCGTTCATTTCCAGTTACAGTTTGAATTTTTAGGTTTCACTCTGTTTTCTCCTATATTGATAGATGTATTTGGAACTCTAAATCCAACACGGTGTGTGCTATCTTCTTGAAACTTGACACAATAAAGTAGTTTCACGTTCTATCTCTATGTTTTGTTTCCTCTTGATGTAGCCCTAAGCAGTGACTGGCGAGAAACACTTTCATGGAAAGGGGTTGCCAAGCTTCCCAAAATTACGAATCTCCAGAAATCTCAGCAAATATTTTTTCACCCAAACTGGATGATACTTTCAGGTAATGATCAGTACACTAAGGCGACTTGGTTCCCCAAATTTCCTTCTTCTATGTTGAAGCGTTCGTTTCCAGTAACAGTTTGAATTTTTAGGTTTCACTCTGTTTTCTCCTATATTGATAGATGTATTTGGAACTCTAAATCCAACACGGTTTGTGCTAGCTTCTTGAAACTTGACACAATAAAGTAGTTTCACGTTCTATCTCTATGTTTTGTTTCCTCTTGATGTAGCCCTAAGCAGTGACTGGCGAGAAACACTTTCATGGAAAGGGGTTGCCAGGCTTCCAAAAATTACGAATCTCCAGAAATCTCAGCAAATATTTTTTCACCCAAACTGGATGATACTTTCAGGTAATGATCAGTACACTAAGGCAACATGGTTCCCCAAATTTCGTTTCTCTATGTAGAAGCGTTCGTTTACAGTAACAGTTTGAATTTTTAGGTTTCACTCTGGTTTCTCCTATATTGATAGATGTATTTGGAACCCTAAATCCAACACGGTTTGTGCTAGCTTCTTGAAGTTTGAAACAATAAAGTAGTTTCACGTTCTATCTCTATGTATTGTTTTCTCTTGATGTAGCCCTAATCAGTGACTGGCGAGAAACACTTTCATGGAAAGGGGTTGCCAAGCTTCCCAAAATTACGAATCTCCAGAAATCTCAGCAAATATTTTTTCACCCAAACTGTATGATACTTTCAGGTAATGATCAGTACACTAAGGCAACTTGGTTCCCCAGATTTCGTTCTTCTATGTTGAAGCGTTCGTTTCCAGTAACAGTTTGAATTTTTAGCTTTCACTCTGTTTTCTCCTATATTGATAGATGTATTTGGAACTCCAAATCCAACACAGTTTGTGCTAGCTTCTTGAAACTTGACACAATCAAATAGTTTCACGTTCTATCTCTATGTTTTGTTTCCTCTTGATGTAGCCCTAAGCAGTGACTGGCGAGAAACACTTTCCTGGAAAGGGGTTGCCAGACTTCCCAAAATTACGAATCTCCAGAAATCTCAGCAAATATTTTTTCACCCAAACTGGATGATACTTTCAGGTAATGATCAGTACACTAAGGCGACTTGGTTCCCCAGATTTCGTTCTTCTATGTTGAAGCGTTCGTTTCCAGTAACAGTTTGAATTTTTAGCTTTCACTCTGTTTTCTCCTATATTGATAGATGTATTTGGAACTCTAAATCCAACACGGTGTGTGCTATCTTCTTGAAACTTGACACAATAAAGTAGTTTCACGTTCTATCTCTATGTTTTGTTTCCTCTTGATGTAGTCCTAAGCAGTGACTGGCGAGAAACACTTTCATGGAAAGGGGTTGCCAAGCTTCCCAAAATTACGAATCTCCAGAAATCTCAGCAAATATTTTTTCACCCAAACTGGATGATACTTTCAGGTAATGATCAGTACACTAAGGCAACTTGGTTCCCCAGATTTCGTTCTTCTATGTTGAAGCGTTCGTTTCCAGTAACAGTTTGAATTTTTAGCTTTCACTCTGTTTTCTCCTGTGTTGATAGATGTATTTGGAACTCTAAATCCAACACGGTGTGTGCTATCTTCTTGAAACTTGACACAATAAAGTAGTTTCACGTTCTATCTCTATGTTTTGTTTCCTCTTGATGTAGTCCTAAGCAGTGACTGGCGAGAAACACTTTCATGGAAAGGGGTTGCCAAGCTTCCCAAAATTACGAATCTCCAGAAATCTCAGCAAATATTTTTTCACCCAAACTGGATGATACTTTCAGGTAATGATCAGTACACTAAGGCAACTTGGTTCCCCAAATTTCGTTCTTCTATGTTGAAGCGTTCGTTTCCAGTAACAGTTTGAATTTTTAGGTTTCACTCTGTTTTCTCCTATATTGATAGATGTATTTGGAACTCTAAATCCAACACGGTTTGTGCTAGCTTCTTGAAACTTGACACAATAAAGTAGTTTCACGTTCTTTCTCTATGTTTTGTTTCCTCTTGATGTAGCCCTAAGCAGTGACTGGCGAGAAACACTTTCATGGAAAGGGGTTGCCAAGCTTCCCAAAATTACAAATCTCCAGAAATCTCAGCAAATATTTTTTGACCCAAACTGGATGATACTTTCAGGTAATGATCAGTACACTAAGGCGACTTGGTTCCCCAAATTTCGTTCTTCTATGTTGAAGCGTTCGTTTCCAGTAACAGTTTGAATTTTTAGCTTTCACTCTGTTTTCTCCTATATTGATAGATGTATTTGGAACTCTAAATCCAACACGGTATGTGCTAGCTTCTTGAAACTTCACACAATAAAGTACTTTCAGGTTCTATCTCTATGTTTTGTTTCCTCTTGATGTAGCCTTAAGCAGTGACTGGCGAAAAACACTTTCATGGAAAGGGGTTGCCAAGCTTCCCAAAATTACGAATCTCCAGAAATCTCAGCAAATATTTTTTCACCCAAACTGGATGATACTTTCAGGTACTGATCAGTACACTAAGGCGACTTGGTTCCCCAGATTTCGTTCTTCTATGTTGAAGTGTTCGTTTCCAGTAACAGTTTGAATTTTTAGGTTTCACTCTGTTTTCTCCTATATTGATAGATGTATTTGGAACTCTAAATCCAACACAGTTTGTGCTAGCTTCTTGAAACTTGACACAATAAAGTAGTTTCACGTTCTATCTCTATGTTTTGTTTCCTCTTGATGTAGCCCTAAGCAGTGACTGGCGAGAAACACTTTCATGGAAAGGGGTTGCCAAGCTTCCAAAAATTACGAAGCTCCGGAAATATCAGCAAATATTTTTTCACCCAAACTGGATGAGACTTTCAGGTAATGATCAGTACACTAAGGCGACTTGGTTCCCCAAATTTCGTTCTTCTATGCTGAAGCGTTCGTTTCCAGTAACAGTTTGAATTTTTAGGTTTCACTCTGTTTTCTCCTATATTGATAGATGTATTTGGAACTCTAAATCCAACACGGTTTGTGCTACCTTCTTGAAACTTGACACAATCAAATAGTTTCACGTTCTATCTCTATGTTTTGTTTCCTCTTGATGTAGCCCTAAGCAGTGACTGGCGAGAAACACTTTCATTGAAAGGGGTTGCCAAGCTTCCCAAAATTACGAATCTCCAGAAATCTCAGCAAATATTTTTTCACCCAAACTGGATGATACTTTCAGGTAATGATCAGTACACTAAGGCGACTTGGTTCCCCAAATTTCCTTCTTCTATGTTGAAGCGTTCGTTTCCAGTAACAGTTTGAATTTTTAGGTTTCACTCTGTTTTCTCCTATATTGATAGATGTATTTGGAACTCTAAATCCAACACGGTTTGTGCTAGCTTCTTAAAACTTGACACAATAAAGTAGTTTCACGTTCTATCTCTATGTTTTGTTTCCTCTTGATGTAGCCCTAAGCAGTGACTGGCGAGAAACACTTTCATGGAAAGGGGTTGCCAAGCTTCCCAAAATTTCGAATCTCCAGAAATCTCAGCAAGTATTTTTTCACCTAAACTGGATGATACTTTCAGGTAATGATCAGTACACTAAGGCGACTTGGTTCCCCAAATTTCGTTCTTCTATGTTGAAGCGTTTGTTTCCAGTAACAGTTTGAATTTTTAGGTTTCACTCTGTTTTCTCCTATATTGATAGATGTATTTGGAACTCTAAATCCAACACTGTTTGTGCTAGCTTCTTGAAACTTGACACAATAATGTAGTTTCACGTTCTATCTCTATGTTTTGTTTCCTCTTGATGTAGCCCTAAGCAGTGACTGGCGAGAAAACTTTCATGGAAATGGGTTGCCAAGCTTCCCAAAATTACGAATCTCCAGAAATCTCAGCAAATATTTTTTCACCCAAACGGGATGATACTTTCAGGTAATGATCAGTACACTAAGGCGACTTGGTTCCCCAGATTTCGTTCTTCTATGTTGAAGCGTTCGTTTCCAGTAACAGTTTGAATTTTTAGCTTTCACTCTGTTTTCTCCTATATTGATAGATGTATTTGGAACTCTAAATCCAACACGGTGTGTGCTATCTTCTTGAAACTTGACACAATAAAGTAGTTTCACGTTCTATCTCTATGTTTTGTTTCCTCTTGATGTAGCCCTAAGCAGTGACTGGCGAGAAACACTTTCGTGGAAAGGGGTTGCCAAGCTTCCCAAAATTACGAATCTCCAGAAATCTCAGCAAGTATTTTTTCACCCAAACTGGATGATACTTTCAGGTAATGATGAGTACACTAAGGCGACTTGGTTCCCCAAATTTCTTTCTTCTATGTTGAAGCGTTTGTTTCCAGTAACAGTTTGAATTTTTAGGTTTCACTCTGTTTTCTCCTATATTGATAGATGTATTTGGAACTCTAAATCCAACACGGTATGTGCTAGCTTCTTGAAACTTCACACAATAAAGTACTTTCAGGTTCTATCTCTATGTTTTGTTTCCTCTTGATGTAGCCTTAAGCAGTGACTGGCGAAAAACACTTTCATGGAAAGGGGTTGCCAAGCTTCCCAAAATTACGAATCTCCAGAAATCTCAGCAAATATTTTTTCACCCAAACTGGATGATACTTTTAGGTACTGATCAGTACACTAAGGCGACTTGGTTCCCCAGATTTCGTTCTTCTATGTTGAAGCGTTCGTTTCCAGTAACAGTTTGAATTTTTAGCTTTCACTCTGTTTTCTCCTATATTGATAGATGTATTTGGAACTCTAAATCCAACACAGTTTGTGCTAGCTTCTTGAAACTTGACACAATCAAATAGTTTCACGTTCTATCTCTATGTTTTGTTTCCTCTTGATGTAGCCCTAAGCAGTGACTGGCGAGAAACACTTTCATGGAAAGGGGTTGCCTTGCTTCCAAAAATTACGAAGCTCCGGAAATATCAGCAAATATTTTTTCACCCAAACTGGATGATACTTTCAGGTAATGATCAGTACACTAAGGCGACTTGGTTCCCCAGATTTCTTTCTTCTATGTTGAAGCGTTCGTTTCCAGTAACACTTTGAATTTTTAGGTTTCACTCTGTTTTCTCCTATATTGATAGATGTATTTGGAACTCTAAATCCAACACGGTTTGTGCTAGCTTCTTGAAGTTTGAAACAATAAAGTAGTTTCACGTTCTATCTCTATGTTTTGTTTCCTCTTGATGTAGCCCTAAGCAGTGACTGGCGAGAAACACTTTCATGGAAAGGGGTTGCCAAGCTTCCCAAAATGACGAATCTCCAGAAATCTCAGCAAATATTTTTTCACCCAAACTGGATGATACTTTCAGGTAATGATCAGTACACTAAGGCGACTTGGTTCCCCAGATTTCATTCTTCTATGTTGAAGCATTCGTTTCCAGTAACAGTTTGAATTTTTAGCTTTCACTCTGTTTTCTCCTATATTGATAGATGTATTTGGAACTCTAAATCCAACACAGTTTGTGCTAGCTTCTTGAAACTTGACACAATTAAATAGTTTCACGTTCTATCTCTATGTTTTGTTTCCTCTTGATGTAGCCCTAAGCAGTGACTGGCGAGAAACACTTTCATGGAAAGGGGTTGCCAAGCTTCCAAAAATTACGAATTTCCGGAAATCTCAGCAAATATTTTTTCACCCAAACGGGACGATACTTTCAGGTAATGATCAGTACACTAAGGCGACTTGGTTCCCCAAATTTCGTTCTTCTATGTTGAAGCGTTCGTTTCCAGTAACAGTTTGAATTTTTAGCTTTCACTCTGTTTTCTCCTATATTTTTAGATGTATTTGGAACTCTAAATCCAACACGGTTTGTGCTATCTTCTTGAAACTTGACACAATAAAGTAGTTTCACGTTCTATCTCTATGTTTTGTTTCCTCTTGATGTAGCCCTAAGCAGTGACTGGCGAGAAACACTTTCATGGAAAGGGGTTGCCAGGCTTCCCAAAATTACGAATCTCCAGAAATCTCAGCAAATATTTTTTCACCCAAACTGGATGATACTTTCAGGTAATGATCAGTGCACTAAGGCGACTTGGTTCCCCAGATTTCGTTCTTCTATGTTGAAGCGTTCGTTTCCAGTTACAGTTTGAATTTTTAGGTTTCACTCTGTTTTCTCCTATATTTATAGATGTATTTGGAACTCTAAATCCAACACGGTTTTTGCTAGCTTCTTGAAACTTGACACAATAAAGTAGTTTCACGTTCTATCTCTATGTTTTGTTTCCTCTTGATGTAGCCCTAAGCAGTGACTGGCGAGAAACACTTTCATGGAAAGGGGTTGCCAGGCTTCCCAAAATTACGAATCTCCAGAAATCTCAGCAAATATTTTTTCACCCAAACTGGATGATACTTTCAGGTAATGATCAGTACACTAAGGCGACTTGGTTCCCCAAATTTCCTTCTTCTATGTTGAAGCGTTCGTTTCCAGTAACAGTTTGAATTTTTAGGTTTCACTCTGTTTTCTCCTATATTGATAGATGTATTTGGAACTCTAAATACAACACGGTTTGTGCTAGCTTCTTGAAACTTGACACAATAAAGTAGTTTCACGTTCTATCTCTATGTTTTGTTTCCTCTTGATGTAGCCCTAAGCAGTGACTGGCGAGAAACACTTTCATGGAAAGGGGTTGCCAGGCTTCCAAAAATTACGAATCTCCAGAAATCTCAGCAAATATTTTTTCACCCAAACTGGATGATACTTTCAGGTAATGATCAGTACACTAAGGCAACTTGGTTCCCCAAATTTCGTTCCTCTATGTAGAAGCGTTCGTTTACAGTAACAGTTTGAATTTTTAGGTTTCACTCTGTTTTCTCCTATATTGATAGATGTATTTGGAACCCTAAAGCCAACACGGTTTGTGCTAGCTTCTTGAAGTTTGAAACAATAAAGTAGTTTCACGTTCTATCTCTATGTTTTGTTTTCTCTTGATGTAGCCCTAAGCAGTGACTGGCGAGAAACACTTTCATGGAAAGGGGTTGCCAAGCTTCAAAAAATTACGAATCTCCAGAAATCTCAGCAAATATTTTTTCACCCAAACTGGATGATACTTTCAGGTAATGATCAGTACACTAAGGCGACTTGGTTCCCCAAATTTCCTTCTTCTATGTTGAAGCGTTCGTTTCCAGTAACAGTTTGAATTTTTAGGTTTCACTCTGTTTTCTCCTATATTGATAGATGTATTTGGAACTCTAAATCCAACACGGTTTGTGCTACCTTCTTGAAACTTGACACAATCAAATAGTTTCACGTTCTATCTCTATGTTTTGTTTCCTCTTGATGTAGCCCTAAGCAGTGACTGGCGAGAAACACTTTCATGGAAAGGGGTTGCCAAGCTTCCCAAAATTACGAATCTCCGGAAATCTCAGCAAATATTTTTTCACCCAAACTGGATGATACTTTCAGGTAATGATCAGTACACTAAGGCGACTTGGTTCACCAAATTTCGTTCTTCTATGTTGAAGCGTTCATTTCCAGTTACAGTTTGAATTTTTAGGTTTCATTCTGTTTTCTCCTATATTGATAGATGTATTTGGATCTCTAAATCCAACACGGTTTGTGCTAGCTTCTTGAAACTTGACACAAGAAAGTAGTTTCACGTTCTATCTCTATGTTTTGTTTCCTCTTGATGTAGCCCTAAGCAGTGACTGGCGAGAAACACTTTCATTAAAAGGGGTTGCCAAGCTTCCCAAAATTACGAATCTCAAGAAATCTCAGCAAATATTTTTTTCACCCAAACTGGATGATACTTTCAGGTAATGATCAGTAGACTAAGGCGACTGGGTTCCCCAAATTTCATTCTTCTATGTTGAAGCGTTCGTTTACAGTAACAGTTTGAATTTTTAGCTTTCACTCTGTTTTCTCCTATATTGATAGATGTATTTGGAACTCTAAATCCAACACGGTTTGTGCTAGCTTCTTGAAACTTGACACAATAAAGTAGTTTCACGTTCTATCTCTATGTTTTGTTTCCTCTTGATGTAGCCCTAAGCAGTGACTGGCGAGAAACACTTTCATGGAAAGGGGTTGCCAAGCTTCCAAAAATTAAGAATCTCCGGAAATCTCAGCAAATATTTTTTCACCCAAACTGGATGATACTTTCAGGTAATGATCAGTACACTAAGGCGACTTGGTTCCCCAGATTTCGTTCTTCTATGCTGAAGCGTTCGTTTCCAGTAACAGTTTGAATTTTTAGGTTTCACTCTGTTTTCTCCTATATTGATAGATGTATTTGGAACTCTAAATCCAACACGGTTTGTGCTACCTTCTTGAAACTTGACACAATCAAATAGTTTCACGTTCTATCTCTATGTTTTGTTTCCTCTTGATGTAGCCCTAAGCAGTGACTGGCGAGAAACACTTTCATTGAAAGGGGTTGCCAAGCTTCCCAAAATTACTAAGCTCCGGAAATATCAGCAAATATTTTTTCACCCAAACTGGATGATACTTTCAGGTAATGATCAGTACACTAAGGCGACTTGGTTCCCCAAATTTCCTTCTTCTATGTTGAAGCGTTCGTTTCCAGTAACAGTTTGAATTTTTAGGTTTCACTCTGTTTTCTCCTATATTGATAGATGTATTTGGAACTCTAAATCCAACACGGTTTGTGCTAGCTTCTTAAAACTTGACACAATAAAGTAGTTTCAGGTTCTATCTCTATGTTTTGTTTCCTCTTGATGTAGCCCTAAGCAGTGACTGGCGAGAAACACTTTCATGGAAAGGGGTTGCCAAGCTTCCCAAAATTTCGAATCTCCAGAAATCTCAGCAAGTATTTTTTCACCTAAACTGGATGATACTTTCAGGTAATGATCAGTACACTAAGGCGACTTGGTTCCCCAAATTTCGTTCTTCTATGTTGAAGCGTTTGTTTCCAGTAACAGTTTGAATTTTTAGGTTTCACTCTGTTTTCTCCTATATTGATAGATGTATTTGGAACTCTAAATCCAACACTGTTTGTGCTAGCTTCTTGAAACTTGACACAATAATGTAGTTTCACGTTCTATCTCTATGTTTTGTTTCCTCTTGATGTAGCCCTAAGCAGTGACTGGCGAGAAAACTTTCATGGAAATGGGTTGCCAAGCTTCCCAAAATTACGAATCTCCAGAAATCTCAGCAAATATTTTTTCACCCAAACGGGATGATACTTTCAGGTAATGATCAGTACACTAAGGCGACTTGGTTCCCCAGATTTCGTTCTTCTATGTTGAAGCGTTCGTTTCCAGTAACAGTTTGAATTTTTAGCTTTCACTCTGTTTTCTCCTATATTGATAGATGTATTTGGAACTCTAAATCCAACACGGTGTGTGCTATCTTCTTGAAACTTGACACAATAAAGTAGTTTCACGTTCTATCTCTATGTTTTGTTTCCTCTTGATGTAGCCCTAAGCAGTGACTGGCGAGAAACACTTTCGTGGAAAGGGGTTGCCAAGCTTCCCAAAATTACGAATCTCCAGAAATCTCAGCAAGTATTTTTTCACCCAAACTGGATGATACTTTCAGGTAATGATGAGTACACTAAGGCGACTTGGTTCCCCAAATTTCTTTCTTCTATGTTGAAGCGTTTGTTTCCAGTAACAGTTTGAATTTTTAGGTTTCACTCTGTTTTCTCCTATATTGATAGATGTATTTGGAACTCTAAATCCAACACGGTATGTGCTAGCTTCTTGAAACTTCACACAATAAAGTACTTTCAGGTTCTATCTCTATGTTTTGTTTCCTCTTGATGTAGCCTTAAGCAGTGACTGGCGAAAAACACTTTCATGGAAAGGGGTTGCCAAGCTTCCCAAAATTACGAATCTCCAGAAATCTCAGCAAATATTTTTTCACCCAAACTGGATGATACTTTCAGGTACTGATCAGTACACTAAGGCGACTTGGTTCCCCAGATTTCGTTCTTCTATGTTGAAGCGTTCGTTTCCAGTAACAGTTTGAATTTTTAGCTTTCACTCTGTTTTCTCCTATATTGATAGATGTATTTGGAACTCTAAATCCAACACAGTTTGTGCTAGCTTCTTGAAACTTGACACAATCAAATAGTTTCACGTTCTATCTCTATGTTTTGTTTCCTCTTGATGTAGCCCTAAGCAGTGACTGGCGAGAAACACTTTCATGGAAAGGGGTTGCCAAGCTTCCAAAAATTACGAAGCTCCGGAAATATCAGCAAATATTTTTTCACCCAAACTGGATGATACTTTCAGGTAATGATCAGTACACTAAGGCGACTTGGTTCCCCAGATTTCTTTCTTCTATGTTGAAGCGTTCGTTTCCAGTAACACTTTGAATTTTTAGGTTTCACTCTGTTTTCTCCTATATTGATAGATGTATTTGGAACTCTAAATCCAACACGGTTTGTGCTAGCTTCTTGAAGTTTGAAACAATAAAGTAGTTTCACGTTCTATCTCTATGTTTTGTTTCCTCTTGATGTAGCCCTAAGCAGTGACTGGCGAGAAACACTTTCATGGAAAGGGGTTGCCAAGCTTCCCAAAATGACGAATCTCCAGAAATCTCAGCAAATATTTTTTCACCCAAACTGGATGATACTTTCAGGTAATGATCAGTACACTAAGGCGACTTGGTTCCCCAGATTTCATTCTTCTATGTTGAAGCATTCGTTTCCAGTAACAGTTTGAATTTTTAGCTTTCACTCTGTTTTCTCCTATATTGATAGATGTATTTGGAACTCTAAATCCAACACAGTTTGTGCTAGCTTCTTGAAACTTGACACAATTAAATAGTTTCACGTTCTATCTCTATGTTTTGTTTCCTCTTGATGTAGCCCTAAGCAGTGACTGGCGAGAAACACTTTCATGGAAAGGGGTTGCCAAGCTTCCAAAAATTACGAATTTCCGGAAATCTCAGCAAATATTTTTTCACCCAAACGGGACGATACTTTCAGGTAATGATCAGTACACTAAGGCGACTTGGTTCCCCAAATTTCGTTCTTCTATGTTGAAGCGTTCGTTTCCAGTAACAGTTTGAATTTTTAGCTTTCACTCTGTTTTCTCCTATATTTTTAGATGTATTTGGAACTCTAAATCCAACACGGTTTGTGCTATCTTCTTGAAACTTGACACAATAAAGTAGTTTCACGTTCTATCTCTATGTTTTGTTTCCTCTTGATGTAGCCCTAAGCAGTGACTGGCGAGAAACACTTTCATGGAAAGGGGTTGCCAGGCTTCCCAAAATTACGAATCTCCAGAAATCTCAGCAAATATTTTTTCACCCAAACTGGATGATACTTTCAGGTAATGATCAGTGCACTAAGGCGACTTGGTTCCCCAGATTTCGTTCTTCTATGTTGAAGCGTTCGTTTCCAGTAACAGTTTGAATTTTTAGCTTTCACTCTGTTTTCTCCTATATTGATAGATGTATTTGGAACTCTAAATCCAACACGGTTTTTGCTAGCTTCTTGAAACTTGACACAATAAAGTAGTTTCACGTTCTATCTCTATGTTTTGTTTCCTCTTGATGTAGCCCTAAGCAGTGACTGGCGAGAAACACTTTCATGGAAAGGGGTTGCCAGGCTTCCCAAAATTACGAATCTCCAGAAATCTCAGCAAATATTTTTTCACCCAAACTGGATGATACTTTCAGGTAATGATCAGTACACTAAGGCGACTTGGTTCCCCAAATTTCCTTCTTCTATGTTGAAGCGTTCGTTTCCAGTAACAGTTTGAATTTTTAGGTTTCACTCTGTTTTCTCCTATATTGATAGATGTATTTGGAACTCTAAATACAACACGGTTTGTGCTAGCTTCTTGAAACTTGACACAATAAAGTAGTTTCACGTTCTATCTCTATGTTTTGTTTCCTCTTGATGTAGCCCTAAGCAGTGACTGGCGAGAAACACTTTCATGGAAAGGGGTTGCCAGGCTTCCAAAAATTACGAATCTCCAGAAATCTCAGCAAATATTTTTTCACCCAAACTGGATGATACTTTCAGGTAATGATCAGTACACTAAGGCAACTTGGTTCCCCAAATTTCGTTCCTCTATGTAGAAGCGTTCGTTTACAGTAACAGTTTGAATTTTTAGGTTTCACTCTGTTTTCTCCTATATTGATAGATGTATTTGGAACCCTAAAGCCAACACGGTTTGTGCTAGCTTCTTGAAGTTTGAAACAATAAAGTAGTTTCACGTTCTATCTCTATGTTTTGTTTTCTCTTGATGTAGCCCTAAGCAGTGACTGGCGAGAAACACTTTCATGGAAAGGGGTTGCCAAGCTTCAAAAAATTACGAATCTCCAGAAATCTCAGCAAATATTTTCTCACCCAAACTGGATGATACTTTCAGGTAATGATCAGTACACTAAGGCGACTTGGTTCCCCAAATTTCCTTCTTCTATGTTGAAGCGTTCGTTTCCAGTAACAGTTTGAATTTTTAGGTTTCACTCTGTTTTCTCCTATATTGATAGATGTATTTGGAACTCTAAATCCAACACGGTTTGTGCTACCTTCTTGAAACTTGACACAATCAAATAGTTTCACGTTCTATCTCTATGTTTTGTTTCCTCTTGATGTAGCCCTAAGCAGTGACTGGCGAGAAACACTTTCATGGAAAGGGGTTGCCAAGCTTCCCAAAATTACGAATCTCCGGAAATCTCAGCAAATATTTTTTCACCCAAACTGGATGATACTTTCAGGTAATGATCAGTACACTAAGGCGACTTGGTTCCCCAAATTTCCTTCTTCTATGTTGAAGCGTTCGTTTCCAGTAACAGTTTGAATTTTTAGGTTTCAATCTGTTTTCTCCTATATTGATAGATGTATTTGGAACTCTAAATCCAACACAGTTTGTGCTAGCTTCTTGAATCTTGACACAATCAAATAGTTTCACGTTCTATCTCTATGTTTTGTTTCCTCTTGATGTAGCCCTAAGCAGTGACTGGCGAGAAACACTTTCATGGAAAGGGGTTGCCAGGCTTCCAAAAATTACGAATCTCCAGAAATCTCAGCAAATATTTTTTCACCCAAACTGGATGATACTTTCAGGTAATCATCAGTACACTAAGGCAACTTGGTTCTCCAAATTTCTTTCCTCTATGTAGAAGCGTTCGTTTCTAGTAACAGTTTGAATTTTTAGGTTTCACTCTATTTTCTCCTATATTGATAGATGTATTTGGAACTCTAAATCCAACACGGTTTGTGCTAGCTTCTTGAAGTTTGAAACAATAAAGTAGTTTCACGTTCTATCTCTATGTTTTGTTTTCTCTTGATGTAGCCCTAAGCAGTGACTGGCGAGAAACACTTTCATGGAAAGGGGTTGCCAAGCTTCCCAAAATTACGAATCTCCGGAAATCTCAGCAAATATTTTTTCACCCAAACTGGATGATACTTTCAGGTAATGATCAGTACACTAAGGCGACTTGGTTCACCAAATTTCGTTCTTCTATGTTGAAGCGTTCATTTCCAGTTACAGTTTGAATTTTTAGGTTTCATTCTGTTTTCTCCTATATTGATAGATGTATTTGGATCTCTAAATCCAACACGGTTTGTGCTAGCTTCTTGAAACTTGACACAAGAAAGTAGTTTCACGTTCTATCTCTATGTTTTGTTTCCTCTTGATGTAGCCCTAAGCAGTGACTGGCGAGAAACACTTTCATTAAAAGGGGTTGCCAAGCTTCCCAAAATTACGAATCTCAAGAAATCTCAGCAAATATTTTTTTCACCCAAACTGGATGATACTTTCAGGTAATGATCAGTAGACTAAGGCGACTGGGTTCCCCAAATTTCATTCTTCTATGTTGAAGCGTTCGTTTACAGTAACAGTTTGAATTTTTAGCTTTCACTCTGTTTTCTCCTATATTGATAGATGTATTTGGAACTCTAAATCCAACACGGTTTGTGCTAGCTTCTTGAAACTTGACACAATAAAGTAGTTTCACGTTCTATCTCTATGTTTTGTTTCCTCTTGATGTAGCCCTAAGCAGTGACTGGCGAGAAACACTTTCATGGAAAGGGGTTGCCAAGCTTCCAAAAATTAAGAATCTCCGGAAATCTCAGCAAATATTTTTTCACCCAAACTGGATGATACTTTCAGGTAATGATCAGTACACTAAGGCGACTTGGTTCCCCAGATTTCGTTCTTCTATGCTGAAGCGTTCGTTTCCAGTAACAGTTTGAATTTTTAGGTTTCACTCTGTTTTCTCCTATATTGATAGATGTATTTGGAACTCTAAATCCAACACGGTTTGTGCTACCTTCTTGAAACTTGACACAATCAAATAGTTTCACGTTCTATCTCTATGTTTTGTTTCCTCTTGATGTAGCCCTAAGCAGTGACTGGCGAGAAACACTTTCATTGAAAGGGGTTGCCAAGCTTCCCAAAATTACTAAGCTCCGGAAATATCAGCAAATATTTTTTCACCCAAACTGGATGATACTTTCAGGTAATGATCAGTACACTAAGGCGACTTGGTTCCCCAAATTTCCTTCTTCTATGTTGAAGCGTTCGTTTCCAGTAACAGTTTGAATTTTTAGGTTTCACTCTGTTTTCTCCTATATTGATAGATGTATTTGGAACTCTAAATCCAACACGGTTTGTGCTAGCTTCTTAAAACTTGACACAATAAAGTAGTTTCAGGTTCTATCTCTATGTTTTGTTTCCTCTTGATGTAGCCCTAAGCAGTGACTGGCGAGAAACACTTTCATGGAAAGGGGTTGCCAAGCTTCCCAAAATTTCGAATCTCCAGAAATCTCAGCAAGTATTTTTTCACCTAAACTGGATGATACTTTCAGGTAATGATCAGTACACTAAGGCGACTTGGTTCCCCAAATTTCGTTCTTCTATGTTGAAGCGTTTGTTTCCAGTAACAGTTTGAATTTTTAGGTTTCACTCTGTTTTCTCCTATATTGATAGATGTATTTGGAACTCTAAATCCAACACTGTTTGTGCTAGCTTCTTGAAACTTGACACAATAATGTAGTTTCACGTTCTATCTCTATGTTTTGTTTCCTCTTGATGTAGCCCTAAGCAGTGACTGGCGAGAAAACTTTCATGGAAATGGGTTGCCAAGCTTCCCAAAATTACGAATCTCCAGAAATCTCAGCAAATATTTTTTCACCCAAACGGGATGATACTTTCAGGTAATGATCAGTACACTAAGGCGACTTGGTTCCCCAGATTTCGTTCTTCTATGTTGAAGCGTTCGTTTCCAGTAACAGTTTGAATTTTTAGCTTTCACTCTGTTTTCTCCTATATTGATAGATGTATTTGGAACTCTAAATCCAACACGGTGTGTGCTATCTTCTTGAAACTTGACACAATAAAGTAGTTTCACGTTCTATCTCTATGTTTTGTTTCCTCTTGATGTAGCCCTAAGCAGTGACTGGCGAGAAACACTTTCGTGGAAAGGGGTTGCCAAGCTTCCCAAAATTACGAATCTCCAGAAATCTCAGCAAGTATTTTTTCACCCAAACTGGATGATACTTTCAGGTAATGATGAGTACACTAAGGCGACTTGGTTCCCCAAATTTCTTTCTTCTATGTTGAAGCGTTTGTTTCCAGTAACAGTTTGAATTTTTAGGTTTCACTCTGTTTTCTCCTATATTGATAGATGTATTTGGAACTCTAAATCCAACACGGTATGTGCTAGCTTCTTGAAACTTCACACAATAAAGTACTTTCAGGTTCTATCTCTATGTTTTGTTTCCTCTTGATGTAGCCTTAAGCAGTGACTGGCGAAAAACACTTTCATGGAAAGGGGTTGCCAAGCTTCCCAAAATTACGAATCTCCAGAAATCTCAGCAAATATTTTTTCACCCAAACTGGATGATACTTTCAGGTACTGATCAGTACACTAAGGCGACTTGGTTCCCCAGATTTCGTTCTTCTATGTTGAAGCGTTCGTTTCCAGTAACAGTTTGAATTTTTAGCTTTCACTCTGTTTTCTCCTATATTGATAGATGTATTTGGAACTCTAAATCCAACACAGTTTGTGCTAGCTTCTTGAAACTTGACACAATCAAATAGTTTCACGTTCTATCTCTATGTTTTGTTTCCTCTTGATGTAGCCCTAAGCAGTGACTGGCGAGAAACACTTTCATGGAAAGGGGTTGCCAAGCTTCCAAAAATTACGAAGCTCCGGAAATATCAGCAAATATTTTTTCACCCAAACTGGATGATACTTTCAGGTAATGATCAGTACACTAAGGCGACTTGGTTCCCCAGATTTCTTTCTTCTATGTTGAAGCGTTCGTTTCCAGTAACACTTTGAATTTTTAGGTTTCACTCTGTTTTCTCCTATATTGATAGATGTATTTGGAACTCTAAATCCAACACGGTTTGTGCTAGCTTCTTGAAGTTTGAAACAATAAAGTAGTTTCACGTTCTATCTCTATGTTTTGTTTCCTCTTGATGTAGCCCTAAGCAGTGACTGGCGAGAAACACTTTCATGGAAAGGGGTTGCCAAGCTTCCCAAAATGACGAATCTCCAGAAATCTCAGCAAATATTTTTTCACCCAAACTGGATGATACTTTCAGGTAATGATCAGTACACTAAGGCGACTTGGTTCCCCAGATTTCATTCTTCTATGTTGAAGCATTCGTTTCCAGTAACAGTTTGAATTTTTAGCTTTCACTCTGTTTTCTCCTATATTGATAGATGTATTTGGAACTCTAAATCCAACACAGTTTGTGCTAGCTTCTTGAAACTTGACACAATTAAATAGTTTCACGTTCTATCTCTATGTTTTGTTTCCTCTTGATGTAGCCCTAAGCAGTGACTGGCGAGAAACACTTTCATGGAAAGGGGTTGCCAAGCTTCCAAAAATTACGAATTTCCGGAAATCTCAGCAAATATTTTTTCACCCAAACGGGACGATACTTTCAGGTAATGATCAGTACACTAAGGCGACTTGGTTCCCCAAATTTCGTTCTTCTATGTTGAAGCGTTCGTTTCCAGTAACAGTTTGAATTTTTAGCTTTCACTCTGTTTTCTCCTATATTTTTAGATGTATTTGGAACTCTAAATCCAACACGGTTTGTGCTATCTTCTTGAAACTTGACACAATAAAGTAGTTTCACGTTCTATCTCTATGTTTTGTTTCCTCTTGATGTAGCCCTAAGCAGTGACTGGCGAGAAACACTTTCATGGAAAGGGGTTGCCAGGCTTCCCAAAATTACGAATCTCCAGAAATCTCAGCAAATATTTTTTCACCCAAACTGGATGATACTTTCAGGTAATGATCAGTGCACTAAGGCGACTTGGTTCCCCAGATTTCGTTCTTCTATGTTGAAGCGTTCGTTTCCAGTAACAGTTTGAATTTTTAGCTTTCACTCTGTTTTCTCCTATATTGATAGATGTATTTGGAACTCTAAATCCAACACGGTTTTTGCTAGCTTCTTGAAACTTGACACAATAAAGTAGTTTCACGTTCTATCTCTATGTTTTGTTTCCTCTTGATGTAGCCCTAAGCAGTGACTGGCGAGAAACACTTTCATGGAAAGGGGTTGCCAGGCTTCCCAAAATTACGAATCTCCAGAAATCTCAGCAAATATTTTTTCACCCAAACTGGATGATACTTTCAGGTAATGATCAGTACACTAAGGCGACTTGGTTCCCCAAATTTCCTTCTTCTATGTTGAAGCGTTCGTTTCCAGTAACAGTTTGAATTTTTAGGTTTCACTCTGTTTTCTCCTATATTGATAGATGTATTTGGAACTCTAAATACAACACGGTTTGTGCTAGCTTCTTGAAACTTGACACAATAAAGTAGTTTCACGTTCTATCTCTATGTTTTGTTTCCTCTTGATGTAGCCCTAAGCAGTGACTGGCGAGAAACACTTTCATGGAAAGGGGTTGCCAGGCTTCCAAAAATTACGAATCTCCAGAAATCTCAGCAAATATTTTTTCACCCAAACTGGATGATACTTTCAGGTAATGATCAGTACACTAAGGCAACTTGGTTCCCCAAATTTCGTTCCTCTATGTAGAAGCGTTCGTTTACAGTAACAGTTTGAATTTTTAGGTTTCACTCTGTTTTCTCCTATATTGATAGATGTATTTGGAACCCTAAAGCCAACACGGTTTGTGCTAGCTTCTTGAAGTTTGAAACAATAAAGTAGTTTCACGTTCTATCTCTATGTTTTGTTTTCTCTTGATGTAGCCCTAAGCAGTGACTGGCGAGAAACACTTTCATGGAAAGGGGTTGCCAAGCTTCAAAAAATTACGAATCTCCAGAAATCTCAGCAAATATTTTCTCACCCAAACTGGATGATACTTTCAGGTAATGATCAGTACACTAAGGCGACTTGGTTCCCCAAATTTCCTTCTTCTATGTTGAAGCGTTCGTTTCCAGTAACAGTTTGAATTTTTAGGTTTCACTCTGTTTTCTCCTATATTGATAGATGTATTTGGAACTCTAAATCCAACACGGTTTGTGCTACCTTCTTGAAACTTGACACAATCAAATAGTTTCACGTTCTATCTCTATGTTTTGTTTCCTCTTGATGTAGCCCTAAGCAGTGACTGGCGAGAAACACTTTCATGGAAAGGGGTTGCCAAGCTTCCCAAAATTACGAATCTCCGGAAATCTCAGCAAATATTTTTTCACCCAAACTGGATGATACTTTCAGGTAATGATCAGTACACTAAGGCGACTTGGTTCCCCAAATTTCCTTCTTCTATGTTGAAGCGTTCGTTTCCAGTAACAGTTTGAATTTTTAGGTTTCAATCTGTTTTCTCCTATATTGATAGATGTATTTGGAACTCTAAATCCAACACAGTTTGTGCTAGCTTCTTGAATCTTGACACAATCAAATAGTTTCACGTTCTATCTCTATGTTTTGTTTCCTCTTGATGTAGCCCTAAGCAGTGACTGGCGAGAAACACTTTCATGGAAAGGGGTTGCCAGGCTTCCAAAAATTACGAATCTCCAGAAATCTCAGCAAATATTTTTTCACCCAAACTGGATGATACTTTCAGGTAATCATCAGTACACTAAGGCAACTTGGTTCTCCAAATTTCTTTCCTCTATGTAGAAGCGTTCGTTTCTAGTAACAGTTTGAATTTTTAGGTTTCACTCTATTTTCTCCTATATTGATAGATGTATTTGGAACTCTAAATCCAACACGGTTTGTGCTAGCTTCTTGAAGTTTGAAACAATAAAGTAGTTTCACGTTCTATCTCTATGTTTTGTTTTCTCTTGATGTAGCCCTAAGCAGTGACTGGCGAGAAACACTTTCATGGAAAGGGGTTGCCAAGCTTCCCAAAATTACGAATCTCCAGAAATCTCAGCAAATATTTTTTCACCCAAAATGGATGATACTTTCAGGTAATGATCAGTACACTAAGGCGACTTGGTTCCCCAAATTTCCTTCTTCTATGTTGAAGCGTTCGTTTCCAGTAACAGTTTGAATTTTTAGCTTTCACTCTGTTTTCTCCTATATTGATAGATGTATTTGGAACTCTAAATCCAACACGGTTTGTGCTATCTTCTTGAAACTTGACACAATAAAGTAGTTTCACGTTCTATCTCTATGTTTTGTTTCCTCTTGATGTAGCCCTAAGACGTGACTGGCGAGAAACACTTTCATGGAAAGGGGTTGCCAGGCTTCCCAAAATTACGAATCTCCAGAAATCTCAGCAAATATTTTTTTTCACCCAAACTGGATGATACTTTCAGGTAATGATCAGTGCACTAAGGCGACTTGGTTCCCCAGATTTCGTTCTTCTATGTTGAAGCGTTCGTTTCCAGTTACAGTTTGAATTTTTAGGTTTCACTCTGTTTTCTCCTATATTGATAGATGTATTTGGAACTCTAAATCCAACACGGTTTTTGCTAGCTTCTTGAAACTTGACACAATAAAGTAGTTTCACGTTCTATCTCTATGTTTTGTTTCCTCTTGATGTAGCCCTAAGCAGTGACTGGCGAGAAACACTTTCATGGAAAGGGGTTGCCAGGCTTCCCAAAATTACGAATCTCCAGAAATCTCAGCAAATATTTTTTCACCCAAACTGGATGATACTTACAGGTAATGATCAGTACACTAAGGCAACTTGGTTCCCCAAATTTCGTTCCTCTATGTAGAAGCGTTCGTTTACAGTAACAGTTTGAATTTTTAGGTTTCACTCTGTTTTCTCCTATATTGATAGATGTATTTGGAACCCTAAATCCAACACGGTTTGTGCTAGCTTCTTGAAGTTTGAAACAATAAAGTAGTTTCACGTTCTATCTCTATGTTTTGTTTTCTCTTGATGTAGCCCTAAGCAGTGACTGGCGAGAAACACTTTCATGGAAAGGGGTTGCCAAGCTTCCCAAAATTACGAATCTCCAGAAATCTCAGCAAATATTTTTTCACCCAAACTGGATGATACTTTCAGGTAATGATCAGTACACTAAGGCGACTTGGTTCCCCAAATTTCCTTCTTCTATGTTGAAGCGTTCGTTTCCAGTAACAGTTTGAATTTTTAGGTTTCACTCTGTTTTCTCCTATATTGATAGATGTATTTGGAACTCTAAATCCAACACGGTTTGTGCTACCTTCTTGAAACTTGACACAATCAAATAGTTTCACGTTCTATCTCTATGTTTTGTTTCCTCTTGATGTAGCCCTAAGCAGTGACTGGCGAGAAGCACTTTCATGGAAAGGGGTTGCCAAGCTTCCAAAAATTATGAATCTCCGGAAATCTCAGCAAATATTTTTTCACCCAAACTGGATGATACTTTCAGGTAATGATCAGTACACTAAGGCGACTTGGTTCCCCAAATTTCCTTCTTCTATGTTGAAGCGTTCGTTTCCAGTAACAGTTTGAATTTTTAGGTTTCAATCTGTTTTCTCCTATATTGATAGATGTATTTGGAACTCTAAATCCAACACAGTTTGTGCTAGCTTCTTGAAACTTGACACAATCAAATAGTTTCACGTTCTATCTCTATGTTTTGTTTCCACTTGATGTAGCCCTAAGCAGTGACTGGCGAGAAACACTTTCATGGAAAGGGGTTGCCAGGCTTCCAAAAATTACGAATCTCCAGAAATCTCAGCAAATATTTTTTCACCCAAACTGGATGATACTTTCAGGTAACGATCTGTACACTAAGGCAACTTGGTTCCCCAAATTTCGTTCCTCTATGTAGAAGCGTTCGTTTCTAGTAACAGTTTGAATTTATAGGTTTCACTCTCTTTTATCCTATATTGATAGATGTATTTGGAACTCTAAATCCAACACGGTTTGTGCTATCTTCTTGAAACTAGACACAATAAAGTAGTTTCACGTTCTATCTCTATGTTTTGTTTCCTCTTGATGTAGCCCTAAGCAGTGACTGGCGAGAAACACTTTCATGGAAAGGGGTTGCCAGGCTTCCCAAAATTACGAATCTCCAGAAATCTCAGCAAATATTTTTTCAGCCAAAATGGATGATACTTTCAGGTAATGATCAGTACACTAAGGCGACTTGGTTCCCCAGATTTCGTTCTTCTATGTTGAAGCGTTCGTTTCCAGTAACAGTTTGAATTTTTAGCTTTCACTCTGTTTTCTCCTATATTGATAGATGTATTTGGAACTCTAAATCCAACACGGTGTGTGCTATCTTCTTGAAACTTGACACAATAAAGTAGTTTCACGTTCTATCTCTATGTTTTGTTTCCTCTTGATGTAGCCCTAAGCAGTGACTGGCGAGAAACACGTTCATGGAAAGGGGTTGCCAAGCTTCCCAAAATTACGAATCTCCAGAAATCTCAGCAAATATTTTTTCACCCAAACTGGATGATACTTTCAGGTAATGATCAGTACACTAAGGCAACTTGGTTCCCCAAATTTCGTTCTTCTATGTTGAAGCGTTCGTTTCCAGTAACAGTTTGAATTTTTAGGTTTCACTCTGTTTTCTCCTATATTGATAGATGTATTTGGAACTCTAAATACAACACGGTTTGTGCTAGCTTCTTGAAACTTGACACAATAAAGTAGTTTCACGTTCTATCTCTATGTTTTGTTTCCTCTTGATGTAGCCCTAACCAGTGACAGGCGAGAAACACTTTCATGGAAAGGGGTTGCCAGGCTTCCAAAAATTACGAATCTCCAGAAATTTCAGCAAATATTTTTTCACCCAAACTGGATGATACTTTCAGGTAATGATCAGTACACTAAGGCAACTTGGTTCCCCAAATTTCGTTCCTCTATGTAGAAGCGTTCGTTTACAGTAACAGTTTGAATTTTTAGGTTTCACTCTGTTTTCTCCTATATTGATAGATGTATTTGGAACCCTAAATCCAACACGGTTTGTGCTAGCTTCTTGAAGTTTGAAACAATAAAGTAGTTTCACGTTCTATCTCTATGTTTTGTTTTCTCTTGATGTAGCCCTAAGCAGTGACTGGCGAGAAACACTTTCATGGAAAGGGGTTGCCAAGCTTCCCAAAATTACGAATCTCCAGAAATCTCAGCAAATATTTTTTCACCCAAACTGGATGATACTTTCAGGTAATGATCAGTACACTAAGGCGACTTGGTTCCCCAAATTTCCTTCTTCTATGTTGAAGCGTTCGTTTCCAGTAACAGTTTGAATTTTTAGGTTTCACTCTGTTTTCTCCTATATTGATAGATGTATTTGGAACTCTAAATCCAACACGGTTTGTGCTACCTTCTTGAAACTTGACACAATCAAATAGTTTCACGTTCTATCTCTATGTTTTGTTTCCTCTTGATGTAGCCCTAAGCAGTGACTGGCAAGAAGCACTTTCATGGAAAGGGGTTGCCAAGCTTCCAAAAATTATGAATCTCCGGAAATCTCAGCAAATATTTTTTCACCCAAACTGGATGATACTTTCAGGTAATGATCAGTACACTAAGGCGACTTGGTTCCCCAAATTTCCTTCTTCTATGTTGAAGCGTTCGTTTCCAGTAACAGTTTGAATTTTTAGGTTTCAATCTGTTTTCTCCTATATTGATAGATGTATTTGGAACTCTAAATCCAACACAGTTTGTGCTAGCTTCTTGAAACTTGACACAATCAAATAGTTTCACGTTCTATCTCTATGTTTTGTTTCCACTTGATGTAGCCCTAAGCAGTGACTGGCGAGAAACACTTTCATGGAAAGGGGTTGCCAGGCTTCCAAAAATTACGAATCTCCAGAAATCTCAGCAAATATTTTTTCACCCAAACTGGATGATACTTTCAGGTAACGATCTGTACACTAAGGCAACTTGGTTCCCCAAATTTCGTTCCTCTATGTAGAAGCGTTCGTTTCTAGTAACAGTTTGAATTTATAGGTTTCACTCTCTTTTATCCTATATTGATAGATGTATTTGGAACTCTAAATCCAACACGGTTTGTGCTATCTTCTTGAAACTTGACACAATAAAGTAGTTTCACGTTCTATCTCTATGTTTTGTTTCCTCTTGATGTAGCCCTAAGCAGTGACTGGCGAGAAACACTTTCATGGAAAGGGGTTGCCAGGCTTCCCAAAATTACGAATCTCCAGAAATCTCAGCAAATATTTTTTCAGCCAAAATGGATGATACTTTCGGGTAATGATCAGTACACTAAGGCGACTTGGTTCCCCAGATTTCGTTCTTCTATGTTGAAGCGTTCGTTTCCAGTAACAGTTTGAATTTTTAGCTTTCACTCTGTTTTCTCCTATATTGATAGATGTATTTGGAACTCTAAATCCAACACGGTGTGTGCTATCTTCTTGAAACTTGACACAATAAAGTAGTTTCACGTTCTATCTCTATGTTTTGTTTCCTCTTGATGTAGCCCTAAGCAGTGACTGGCGAGAAACACGTTCATGGAAAGGGGTTGCCAAGCTTCCCAAAATTACGAATCTCCAGAAATCTCAGCAAATATTTTTTCACCCAAACTGGATGATACTTTCAGGTAACGATCAGTACACTAAGGCAACTTGGTTCCCCAAATTTCGTTCTTCTATGTTGAAGCGTTCGTTTCCAGTAACAGTTTGAATTTTTAGGTTTCACTCTGTTTTCTCCTATATTGATAGATGTATTTGGAACTCTAAATACAACACGGTTTGTGCTAGCTTCTTGAAACTTGACACAATAAAGTAGTTTCACGTTCTATCTCTATGTTTTGTTTCCTCTTGATGTAGCCCTAAGCAGTGACTGGCGAGAAACACTTTCATGGAAAGGGGTTGCCAGGCTTCCAAAAATTACGAATCTCCAGAAATCTCAGAAAATATTTTTTCACCCAAACTGGATGATACTTTCAGGTAATGATCAGTACACTAAGGCAACTTGGTTCCCCAAATTTCGTTCCTCTATGTAGAAGCGTTCGTTTACAGTAACAGTTTGAATTTTTAGGTTTCACTCTGTTTTCTCCTATATTGATAGATGTATTTGGAACCCTAAAGCCAACACGGTTTGTGCTAGCTTCTTGAAGTTTGAAACAATAAAGTAGTTTCACGTTCTATCTCTATGTTTTGTTTTCTCTTGATGTAGCCCTAAGCAGTGACTGGCGAGAAACACTTTCATGGAAAGGGGTTGCCAACCTTCCAAAAATTAAGAATCTCCGGAAATCTCAGCAAATATTTTTTCACCCAAACTGGATGATACTTTCAGGTAATGATCAGTACACTAAGGCGACTTGGTTCCCCAAATTTCCTTCTTCTATGCTGAAGCGTTCGTTTCCAGTAACAGTTTGAATTTTTAGGTTTCAATCTGTTTTCTCCTATATTGATAGATGTATTTGGAACTCTAAATCCAACACGGTTTGTGCTACCTTCTTGAAACTTGACACAATCAAATAGTTTCACGTTCTATCTCTATGTTTTGTTTTCTCTTGATGTAGCCCTAAGCAGTGACTGGGGAGAAACACTTTCATGGAAAGGGGTTGCCAAGCTTCCAAAAATTACGAATCTCCGGAAATCTCAGCAAATATTTTTTCACCCAAACTGGATGATACTTTCAGGTAATGATCAGTACACTAAGGCAACTTGGTTCCCCAAATTTCGTTCCTCTATGTAGAAGCGTTCGTTTACAGTAACAGTTTGAATTTTTAGGTTTCACTCTGTTTTCTCCTATATTGATAGATGTATTTGGAACCCTAAAGCCAACACGGTTTGTGCTAGCTTCTTGAAGTTTGAAACAATAAAGTAGTTTCACGTTCTATCTCTATGTTTTGTTTTCTCTTGATGTAGCCCTAAGCAGTGACTGGCGAGAAACACTTTCATGGAAAGGGGTTGCCAACCTTCCAAAAATTAAGAATCTCCGGAAATCTCAGCAAATATTTTTTCACCCAAACTGGATGATACTTTCAGGTAATGATCAGTACACTAAGGCGACTTGGTTCCCCAAATTTCCTTCTTCTATGCTGAAGCGTTCGTTTCCAGTAACAGTTTGAATTTTTAGGTTTCAATCTGTTTTCTCCTATATTGATAGATGTATTTGGAACTCTAAATCCAACACGGTTTGTGCTACCTTCTTGAAACTTGACACAATCAAATAGTTTCACGTTCTATCTCTATGTTTTGTTTTCTCTTGATGTAGCCCTAAGCAGTGACTGGCGAGAAACACTTTCATGGAAAGGGGTTGCCAAGCTTCCAAAAATTACGAATCTCCGGAAATCTCAGCAAATATTTTTTCACCCAAACTGGATGATACTTTCAGGTAATGATCAGTACACTAAGGCGACTTTGTTCCCCAAATTTCGTTCTTCTATGTTGAAGCGTTCGTTTCCAGTTACAGTTTGAATTTTTAGGTTTCACTCTGTTTTCTCCTATATGGATAGATGTATTTGGAACTCTAAATCAAACACGGTTTGTGCTAGCTTCTTGAAACTTGACACAATAAAGTAGTTTCACGTTCTTTCTCTATGTTTTGTTTCCTCTTGATGTAGCCCTAAGCAGTGACTGGCGAGAAACACTTTCATGGAAAGGGGTTGCCAAGCTTCCCAAAATTACGAATCTCCAGAAATCTCAGCAAATATTTTTTCACCCAAACTGGATGATACTTTCAGGTAATGATCAGTACACTAAGGCGACTTGGTTCCCCAAATTTCGCTCTTCTATGTTGAAGCGTTCGTTTCCAGTAACAGTTTGAATTTTAAGCTTTCACTCTGTTTTCTCTTATATTGATAGATGTATTTGGAACTCTAAATACAACACGGTTTGTGCAATCTTCTTGAAACTTGACACAATAAAGTAGTTTCACGTTCTATCTCTATGTTTTGTTTCCTCTTGATGTAGCCCTAAGCAGTGACTGGCGAGAAACACTTTCATGGAAAGGGGTTGCCAGGCTTCCCAAAATTACGAATCTCCAGAAATCTCAGCAAATATTTTTTCACCCAAAATGGATGATACTTTCAGGTAATGATCAGTACACTAAGGCGACTTGGTTCCCCAAATTTCGTTCTTCTATGTTGAAGCGTTCGTTTCCAGTAACAGTTTGAATTTTTAGCTTTCACTCTGTTTTCTCCTATATTGATAGATGTATTTGGAACTCTAAATCCAACACGGTGTGTGCTATCTTCTTGAAACTTGACACAATAAAGTAGTTTCACGTTCTATCTCTATGTTTTGTTTCCTCTTGATGTAGCCCTAAGCAGTGACTGGCGAGAAACACTTTCATGGAAAGGGGTTGCCAAGCTTCCCAAAATTACAATCTCCAGAAATCTCAGCAAATATTTTTTTCACCCAAACTGGATGATACTTTCAGGTAATGATCAGTACACTAAGGCAACTTGGTTCCCCAAATTTCTTTCCTCTATGTAGAAGCGTTCGTTTCCAGTAACAGTTTGAATTTTTAGGTTTCACTCTGTTTTCTCCTATATTGATAGATGTATTTGGAACTCTAAATACAACACGGTTTGTGCTAGCTTCTTGAAACTTGACACAATAAAGTAGTTTCACGTTCTATCTCTATGTTTTGTTTCCTCTTGATGTAGCCCTAAGCAGTGACTGGCGAGAAACACTTTCATGGAAAGGGGTTGCCAGGCTTCCAAAAATTACGTATCTCCAGAAATCTCAGCAAATATTTTTTCACCCAAACTGGATGATACTTTCAGGTAATGATCAGTACACTAAGGCAACTTGGTTCCCCAAATTTCGTTCCTCTATGTAGAAGCGTTCGTTTACAGTAACAGTTTGAATTTTTAGGTTTCACTCTGTTTTCTCCTATATTGATAGATGTATTTGGAACCCTAAAGCCAACACGGTTTGTGCTAGCTTCTTGAAGTTTGAAACAATAAAGTAGTTTCACGTTCTATCTCTATGTTTTGTTTTCTCTTGATGTAGCCCTAAGCAGTGACTGGTGAGAAACACTTTCATGGAAAGGGGTTGCCAAGCTTCCAAAAATTACGAATCTCCGGAAATCTCAGCAAATATTTTTTCACCCAAACTGGATGATACTTTCAGGTAATGATCAGTACACTAAGGCGACTTTGTTCCCCAAATTTCGTTCTTCTATGTTGAAGCGTTCGTTTCCAGTTACAGTTTGAATTTTTAGGTTTCACTCTGTTTTCTCCTATATGGATAGATGTATTTGGAACTCTAAATCAAACACGGTTTGTGCTAGCTTCTTGAAACTTGACACAATAAAGTAGTTTCACGTTCTTTCTCTATGTTTTGTTTCCTCTTGATGTAGCCCTAAGCAGTGACTGGCGAGAAACACTTTCATGGAAAGGGGTTGCCAAGCTTCCCAAAATTACGAATCTCCAGAAATCTCAGCAAATATTTTTTCACCCAAACTGGATGATACTTTCAGGTAATGATCAGTACACTAAGGCGACTTGGTTCCCCAAATTTCGCTCTTCTATATTGAAGCGTTCGTTTCCAGTAACAGTTTGAATTTTAAGCTTTCACTCTGTTTTCTCTTATATTGATAGATGTATTTGGAACTCTAAATACAACACGGTTTGTGCTATCTTCTTGAAACTTGACACAATAAAGTAGTTTCACGTTCTATCTCTATGTTTTGTTTCCTCTTGATGTAGCCCTAAGCAGTGACTGGCGAGAAACACTTTCATGGAAAGGGGTTGCCAGGCTTCCCAAAATTACGAATCTCCAGAAATCTCAGCAAATATTTTTTCACCCAAAATGGATGATACTTTCAGGTAATGATCAGTACACTAAGGCGACTTGGTTCCCCAAATTTCGTTCTTCTATGTTGAAGCGTTCGTTTCCAGTAACAGTTTGAATTTTTAGCTTTCACTCTGTTTTCTCCTATATTGATAGATGTATTTGGAACTCTAAATCCAACACGGTGTGTGCTATCTTCTTGAAACTTGACACAATAAAGTAGTTTCACGTTCTATCTCTATGTTTTGTTTCCTCTTGATGTAGCCCTAAGCAGTGACTGGCGAGAAACACTTTCATGGAAAGGGGTTGCCAAGCTTCCCAAAATTACAATCTCCAGAAATCTCAGCAAATATTTTTTTCACCCAAACTGGATGATACTTTCAGGTAATGATCAGTACACTAAGGCAACTTGGTTCCCCAAATTTCTTTCCTCTATGTAGAAGCGTTCGTTTCCAGTAACAGTTTGAATTTTTAGGTTTCACTCTGTTTTCTCCTATATTGATAGATGTATTTGGAACTCTAAATACAACACGGTTTGTGCTAGCTTCTTGAAACTTGACACAATAAAGTAGTTTCACGTTCTATCTCTATGTTTTGTTTCCTCTTGATGTAGCCCTAAGCAGTGACTGGCGAGAAACACTTTCATGGAAAGGGGTTGCCAGGCTTCCAAAAATTACGAATCTCCAGAAATCTCAGCAAATATTTTTTCACCCAAACTGGATGATACTTTCAGGTAATGATCAGTACACTAAGGCAACTTGGTTCCCCAAATTTCGTTCCTCTATGTAGAAGCGTTCGTTTACAGTAACAGTTTGAATTTTTAGGTTTCACTCTGTTTTCTCCTATATTGATAGATGTATTTGGAACCCTAAAGCCAACACGGTTTGTGCTAGCTTCTTGAAGTTTGAAACAATAAAGTAGTTTCACGTTCTATCTCTATGTTTTGTTTTCTCTTGATGTAGCCCTAAGCAGTGACTGGCGAGAAACACTTTCATGGAAAGGGGTTGCCAAGCTTCCAAAAATTACGAATCTCCGGAAATCTCAGCAAATATTTTTTCACCCAAACTGGATGATACTTTCAGGTAATGATCAGTACACTAAGGCGACTTTGTTCCCCAAATTTCGTTCTTCTATGTTGAAGCGTTCGTTTCCAGTTACAGTTTGAATTTTTAGGTTTCACTCTGTTTTCTCCTATATGGATAGATGTATTTGGAACTCTAAATCAAACACGGTTTGTGCTAGCTTCTTGAAACTTGACACAATAAAGTAGTTTCACGTTCTTTCTCTATGTTTTGTTTCCTCTTGATGTAGCCCTAAGCAGTGACTGGCGAGAAACACTTTCATGGAAAGGGGTTGCCAAGCTTCCCAAAATTACGAATCTCCAGAAATCTCAGCAAATATTTTTTCACCCAAACTGGATGATACTTTCAGGTAATGATCAGTACACTAAGGCGACTTGGTTCCCCAAATTTCGCTCTTCTATGTTGAAGCGTTCGTTTCCAGTAACAGTTTGAATTTTAAGCTTTCACTCTGTTTTCTCTTATATTGATAGATGTATTTGGAACTCTAAATCCAACACGGTTTGTGCTAGCTTCTTGAAACTTGACACAATAAAGTAGTTTCACGTTCTATCTGTATGTTTTGTTTCCTCTTGATGTAGCCCTAAGCAGTGACTGGCGAGAAACACTTTCATGGAAAGGGGTTGCCAGGCTTCCCAAAATTACGAATCTCCAGAAATCTCAGCAAATATTTTTTCACCCAAAATGGATGATACTTTCAGGTAATGATCAGTACACTAAGGCGACTTGGTTCCCCAAATTTCGTTCGTCTATGTTGAAGCGTTCGTTTCCAGTAACAGTTTGAATTTTTAGCTTTCACTCTGTTTTCTCCTATATTGATAGATGTATTTGGAACTCTAAATCCAACACGGTTTGTGCTAGCTTCTTGAAACTTCACACAATAAAGTACTTTCAGGTTCTATCTCTATGTTTTGTTTCCTCTTGATGTAGCCTTAAGCAGTGACTGGCGAGAAACACTTTCATGGAAAGGGGTTGCCAAGCTTCCCAAAATTACGAATCTCCAGAAATCTCAGCAAATATTTTTTCACCCAAACTGGATGATACTTTCAGGTAATGATCAGTACACTAAGGCGACTTGGTTCCCCAAATTTCCTTCTTCTATGCTGAAGCGTTCGTTTCCAGTAACAGTTTGAATTTTTAGGTTTCAATCTGTTTTCTCCTATATTGATAGATGTATTTGGAACTCTAAATCCAACACGGTTTGTGCTACCTTCTTGAAACTTGACACAATCAAATAGTTTCACGTTCTATCTCTATGTTTTGTTTTCTCTTGATGTAGCCCTAAGCAGTGACTGGCGAGAAACACTTTCATGGAAAGGGGTTGCCAAGCTTCCAAAAATTACGAATCTCCGGAAATCTCAGCAAATATTTTTTCACCCAAACTGGATGATACTTTCAGGTAATGATCAGTACACTAAGGCGACTTTGTTCCCCAAATTTCGTTCTTCTATGTTGAAGCGTTCGTTTCCAGTTACAGTTTGAATTTTTAGGTTTCACTCTGTTTTCTCCTATATGGATAGATGTATTTGGAACTCTAAATCAAACACGGTTTGTGCTAGCTTCTTGAAACTTGACACAATAAAGTAGTTTCACGTTCTTTCTCTATGTTTTGTTTCCTCTTGATGTAGCCCTAAGCAGTGACTGGCGAGAAACACTTTCATGGAAAGGGGTTGCCAAGCTTCCCAAAATTACGAATCTCCAGAAATCTCAGCAAATATTTTTTCACCCAAACTGGATGATACTTTCAGGTAATGATCAGTACACTAAGGCGACTTGGTTCCCCAAATTTCGCTCTTCTATGTTGAAGCGTTCGTTTCCAGTAACAGTTTGAATTTTAAGCTTTCACTCTGTTTTCTCTTATATTGATAGATGTATTTGGAACTCTAAATACAACACGGTTTGTGCTATCTTCTTGAAACTTGACACAATAAAGTAGTTTCACGTTCTATCTCTATGTTTTGTTTCCTCTTGATGTAGCCCTAAGCAGTGACTGGCGAGAAACACTTTCATGGAAAGGGGTTGCCAGGCTTCCCAAAATTACGAATCTCCAGAAATCTCAGCAAATATTTTTTCACCCAAAATGGATGATACTTTCAGGTAATGATCAGTACACTAAGGCGACTTGGTTCCCCAAATTTCGTTCTTCTATGTTGAAGCGTTCGTTTCCAGTAACAGTTTGAATTTTTAGCTTTCACTCTGTTTTCTCCTATATTGATAGATGTATTTGGAACTCTAAATCCAACACGGTGTGTGCTATCTTCTTGAAACTTGACACAATAAAGTAGTTTCACGTTCTATCTCTATGTTTTGTTTCCTCTTGATGTAGCCCTAAGCAGTGACTGGCGAGAAACACTTTCATGGAAAGGGGTTGCCAAGCTACCCAAAATTACAATCTCCAGAAATCTCAGCAAATATTTTTTTCACCCAAACTGGATGATACTTTCAGGTAATGATCAGTACACTAAGGCAACTTGGTTCCCCAAATTTCTTTCCTCTATGTAGAAGCGTTCGTTTCCAGTAACAGTTTGAATTTTTAGGTTTCACTCTGTTTTCTCCTATATTGATAGATGTATTTGGAACTCTAAATACAACACGGTTTGTGCTAGCTTCTTGAAACTTGACACAATAAAGTAGTTTCACGTTCTATCTCTATGTTTTGTTTCCTCTTGATGTAGCCCTAAGCAGTGACTGGCGAGAAACACTTTCATGGAAATGGGTTGCCAGGCTTCCAAAAATTACGAATCTCCAGAAATCTCAGCAAATATTTTTTCACCCAAACTGGATGATACTTTCAGGTAATGATCAGTACACTAAGGCAACTTGGTTCCCCAAATTTCGTTCCTCTATGTAGAAGCGTTCGTTTACAGTAACAGTTTGAATTTTTAGGTTTCACTCTGTTTTCTCCTATATTGATAGATGTATTTGGAACCCTAAAGCCAACACGGTTTGTGCTAGCTTCTTGAAGTTTGAAACAATAAAGTAGTTTCACGTTCTATCTCTATGTTTTGTTTTCTCTTGATGTAGCCCTAAGCAGTGACTGGCGAGAAACACTTTCATGGAAAGGGGTTGCCAAGCTTCCAAAAATTACGAATCTCCGGAAATCTCAGCAAATATTTTTTCACCCAAACTGGATGATACTTTCAGGTAATGATCAGTACACTAAGGCGACTTTGTTCCCCAAATTTCGTTCTTCTATGTTGAAGCGTTCGTTTCCAGTTACAGTTTGAATTTTTAGGTTTCACTCTGTTTTCTCCTATATGGATAGATGTATTTGGAACTCTAAATCAAACACGGTTTGTGCTAGCTTCTTGAAACTTGACACAATAAAGTAGTTTCACGTTCTTTCTCTATGTTTTGTTTCCTCTTGATGTAGCCCTAAGCAGTGACTGGCGAGAAACACTTTCATGGAAAGGGGTTGCCAAGCTTCCCAAAATTACGAATCTCCAGAAATCTCAGCAAATATTTTTTCACCCAAACTGGATGATACTTTCAGGTAATGATCAGTACACTAAGGCGACTTGGTTCCCCAAATTTCGCTCTTCTATGTTGAAGCGTTCGTTTCCAGTAACAGTTTGAATTTTAAGCTTTCACTCTGTTTTCTCTTATATTGATAGATGTATTTGGAACTCTAAATCCAACACGGTTTGTGCTAGCTTCTTGAAACTTGACACAATAAAGTAGTTTCACGTTCTATCTCTATGTTTTGTTTCCTCTTGATGTAGCCCTAAGCAGTGACTGGCGAGAAACACTTTCATGGAAAGGGGTTGCCAGGCTTCCCAAAATTACGAATCTCCAGAAATCTCAGCAAATATTTTTTCACCCAAAATGGATGATACTTTCAGGTAATGATCAGTACACTAAGGCGACTTGGTTCCCCAAATTTCGTTCGTCTATGTTGAAGCGTTCGTTTCCAGTAACAGTTTGAATTTTTAGCTTTCACTCTGTTTTCTCCTATATTGATAGATGTATTTGGAACTCTAAATCCAACACGGTTTGTGCTAGCTTCTTGAAACTTCACACAATAAAGTACTTTCAGGTTCTATCTCTATGTTTTGTTTCCTCTTGATGTAGCCTTAAGCAGTGACTGGCGAGAAACACTTTCATGGAAAGGGGTTGCCAAGCTTCCCAAAATTACGAATCTCCAGAAATCTCAGCAAATATTTTTTCACCCAAACTGGATGATACTTTCAGGTACTGATCAGTACACTAAGGCGACTTGGTTCACCAGATTTCGTTCTTCTATGTTGAAGTGTTCGTTTCCAGTAACAGTTTGAATTTTTAGCTTTCACTCTGTTTTCTCCTATATTGATAGATGTATTTGGAACTCTAAATCCAACACAGTTTGTGCTAGCTTCTTGAAACTTGACACAATCAAATAGTTTCACGTTCTATCTCTATGTTTTGTTTCCTCTTGATGTAGCCCTAAGCAGTGACTGGCGAGAAACACTTTCATGGAAAGGGGTTGCCAAGCTTCCAAAAATTATGAATCTCCGGAAATCTCAGCAAATATTTTTTCACCCAAAATGGATGATACTTTCAGGTAATGATCAGTACACTAAGGCGACTTGGTTCCCCAAATTTCGTTCTTCTATGTTGAAGCGTTCGTTTCCAGTAACAGTTTGAATTTTTAGGTTTCAATCTGTTTTCTCCTATATTGATAGATGTATTTGGAACTCTAAATCCAACACAGTTTGTGCTAGCTTCTTGAAACTTGACACAATAAAGTAGTTTCACGTTCTATCTCTATGTTTTGTTTCCTCTTGATGTAGCCCTAAGCAGTGACTGGCGAGAAACACTTTCATGGAAAGGGCTTGCCAGGCTTCAAAAAATTACGAATCTCCGGAAATCTCAGCAAATATTTTTTCACCCAAACTGGATGATACTTTCAGGTAATGATCAGTACACTAAGGCGACTTGGTTCCCCAAATTTCGTTCTTCTATGTTGAAGCGTTCATTTCCAGTTACAGTTTGAATTTTTAGGTTTCACTCTGTTTTCTCCTATATTGATAGATGTATTTGGAACTCTAAATCCAACACGGTTTGTGCTAGCTTCTTGAAACTTCACACAATAAAGTACTTTCAGGTTCTATCTCTATGTTTTGTTTCCTCTTGATGTAGCCTTAAGCAGTGACTGGCGAGAAACACTTTCATGGAAAGGGGTTGCCAAGCTTCCCAAAATTACGAATCTCCAGAAATCTCAGCAAATATTTTTTCACCCAAACTGGATGATACTTTCAGGTACTGATCAGTACACTAAGGCGACTTGGTTCACCAGATTTCGTTCTTCTATGTTGAAGTGTTCGTTTCCAGTAACAGTTTGAATTTTTAGCTTTCACTCTGTTTTCTCCTATATTGATAGATGTATTTGGAACTCTAAATCCAACACAGTTTGTGCTAGCTTCTTGAAACTTGACACAATCAAATAGTTTCACGTTCTATCTCTATGTTTTGTTTCCTCTTGATGTAGCCCTAAGCAGTGACTGGCGAGAAACACTTTCATGGAAATGGGTTGCCAAGCTTCCAAAAATTACGAATCTCCGGAAATCTCAGCAAATATTTTTTCACCCAAAATGGATGATACTTTCAGGTAATGATCAGTACACTAAGGCGACTTGGTTCCCCAAATTTCGTTCTTCTATGTTGAAGCGTTCGTTTCCAGTAACAGTTTGAATTTTTAGGTTTCAATCTGTTTTCTCCTATATTGATAGATGTATTTGGAACTCTAAATCCAACACAGTTTGTGCTAGCTTCTTGAAACTTGACACAATAAAGTAGTTTCACGTTCTATCTCTATGTTTTGTTTCCTCTTGATGTAGCCCTAAGCAGTGACTGGCGAGAAACACTTTCATGGAAAGGGCTTGCCAGGCTTCAAAAAATTACGAATCTCCGGAAATCTCAGCAAATATTTTTTCACCCAAACTGGATGATACTTTCAGGTAATGATCAGTACACTAAGGCGACTTGGTTCCCCAAATTTCGTTCTTCTATGTTGAAGCGTTCATTTCCAGTTACAGTTTGAATTTTTAGGTTTCACTCTGTTTTCTCCTATATTGATAGATGTATTTGGAACTCTAAATCCAACACGGTTTGTGCTAGCTTCTTGAAACTTGACACAATAAAGTAGTTTCACGTTCTATCTCTATGTTTTGTTTCCTGTTGATGTAGCCCTAAGCAGTGACTGGCGAGAAACACTTTCATGGAAAGGGCTTGCCAGGCTTCAAAAAATTACGAATCTCCGGAAATCTCAGCAAATATTTTTTCACCCAAACTGGATGATACTTTCAGGTAATGATCAGTACACTAAGGCGACTTGGTTCCCCAAATTTCGTTCTTCTATGTTGAAGCGTTCATTTCCAGTTACAGTTTGAATTTTTAGGTTTCACTCTGTTTTCTCCTATATTGATAGATGTATTTGGAACTCTAAATCCAACACGGTTTGTGCTAGCTTCTTGAAACTTCACACAATAAAGTACTTTCAGGTTCTATCTCTATGTTTTGTTTCCTCTTGATGTAGCCTTAAGCAGTGACTGGCGAGAAACACTTTCATGGAAAGGGGTTGCCAAGCTTCCCAAAATTACGAATCTCCAGAAATCTCAGCAAATATTTTTTCACCCAAACTGGATGATACTTTCAGGTACTGATCAGTACACTAAGGCGACTTGGTTCACCAGATTTCGTTCTTCTATGTTGAAGTGTTCGTTTCCAGTAACAGTTTGAATTTTTAGCTTTCACTCTGTTTTCTCCTATATTGATAGATGTATTTGGAACTCTAAATCCAACACAGTTTGTGCTAGCTTCTTGAAACTTGACACAATCAAATAGTTTCACGTTCTATCTCTATGTTTTGTTTCCTCTTGATGTAGCCCTAAGCAGTGACTGGCGAGAAACACTTTCATGGAAAGGGGTTGCCAAGCTTCCAAAAATTACGAATCTCCGGAAATCTCAGCAAATATTTTTTCACCCAAAATGGATGATACTTTCAGGTAATGATCAGTACACTAAGGCGACTTGGTTCCCCAAATTTCGTTCTTCTATGTTGAAGCGTTCGTTTCCAGTAACAGTTTGAATTTTTAGGTTTCAATCTGTTTTCTCCTATATTGATAGATGTATTTGGAACTCTAAATCCAACACAGTTTGTGCTAGCTTCTTGAAACTTGACACAATAAAGTAGTTTCACGTTCTATCTCTATGTTTTGTTTCCTCTTGATGTAGCCCTAAGCAGTGACTGGCGAGAAACACTTTCATGGAAAGGGCTTGCCAGGCTTCAAAAAATTACGAATCTCCGGAAATCTCAGCAAATATTTTTTCACCCAAACTGGATGATACTTTCAGGTAATGATCAGTACACTAAGGCGACTTGGTTCCCCAAATTTCGTTCTTCTATGTTGAAGCGTTCATTTCCAGTTACAGTTTGAATTTTTAGGTTTCACTCTGTTTTCTCCTATATTGATAGATGTATTTGGAACTCTAAATCCAACACGGTTTGTGCTAGCTTCTTGAAACTTGACACAATAAAGTAGTTTCACGTTCTATCTCTATGTTTTGTTTCCTGTTGATGTAGCCCTAAGCAGTGACTGGCGAGAAACACTTTCATGGAAAGGGCTTGCCAGGCTTCAAAAAATTACGAATCTCCGGAAATCTCAGCAAATATTTTTTCACCCAAACTGGATGATACTTTCAGGTAATGATCAGTACACTAAGGCGACTTTGTTCCCCAAATTTCGTTCTTCTATGTTGAAGCGTTCGTTTCCAGTAACAGTTTGAATTTTTAGCTTTCACTCTGTTTTCTCCTATATTGATAGATGTATTTGGAACTCTAAATCCAACACGGTGTGTGCTATCTTCTTGAAACTTGACACAATAAAGTAGTTTCACGTTCTATCTCTATGTTTTGTTTCCTCTTGATGTAGCCCTAAGCAGTGACTGGCGAGAAACACTTTCATGGAAAGGGGTTGCCAAGCTTCCCAAAATTACGAATCTCCAGAAATCTCAGCAAATATTTTTTCACCCAAACTGGATGATACTTTCAGGTAATGATCAGTACACTAAGGCAACTTGGTTCCCCAAATTTCGTTCTTCTATGTTGAAGCGTTCGTTTCCAGTAACAGTTTGAATTTTTAGGTTTCAATCTGTTTTCTCCAATATTGATAGATGTAATTGGAACTCCAAATCCAACACAGTTTGTGCTAGCTTCTTGAAACTTGACACAATCAAATAGTTTCACCTTCTATCTCTATGTTTTGTTTTCTCTTGATGTAGCCCTAAGCAGTGACTGGCGAGAAACACTTTCATGGAAAGGGGTTGCCAAGCTTCCAAAAATTACGAATCTCCGGAAATCTCAGCAAATATTTTTTCACCCAAAATGGATGATACTTTCAGGTAATGATCAGTACACTAAGGCGACTTGGTTCCCCAAATTTCGTTCTTCTATGTTGAAGCGTTCGTTTCCAGTAACAGTTTGAATTTTTAGGTTTCAATCTGTTTTCTCCTATATTGATAGATGTATTTGGAACTCTAAATCCAACACAGTTTGTGCTAGCTTCTTGAAACTTGACACAATAAAGTAGTTTCACGTTCTATCTCTATGTTTGTTTCCTCTTGATGTAGCCCTAAGCAGTGACTGGCGAGAAACACTTTCATGGAAAGGGCTTGCCAGGCTTCAAAAAATTACGAATCTCCGGAAATCTCAGCAAATATTTTTTCACCCAAACTGGATGATACTTTCAGGTAATGATCAGTACACTAAGGCGACTTGGTTCCCCAAATTTCGTTCTTCTATGTTGAAGCGTTCATTTCCAGTTACAGTTTGAATTTTTAGGTTTCACTCTGTTTTCTCCTATATTGATAGATGTATTTGGAACTCTAAATCCAACACGGTTTGTGCTAGCTTCTTGAAACTTGACACAATAAAGTAGTTTCACGTTCTATCTCTATGTTTTATTTCCTGTTGATGTAGCCCTAAGCAGTGACTGGCGAGAAACACTTTCATGGAAAGGGCTTGCCAGGCTTCAAAAAATTACGAATCTCCGGAAATCTCAGCAAATATTTTTTCACCCAAACTGGATGATACTTTCAGGTAATGATCAGTACACTAAGGCGACTTTGTTCCCCAAATTTCGTTCTTCTATGTTGAAGCGTTCGTTTCCAGTAACAGTTTGAATTTTTAGCTTTCACTCTGTTTTCTCCTATATTGATAGATGTATTTGGAACTCTAAATCCAACACGGTGTGTGCTATCTTCTTGAAACTTGACACAATAAAGTAGTTTCACGTTCTATCTCTATGTTTTGTTTCCTCTTGATGTAGCCCTAAGCAGTGACTGGCGAGAAACACTTTCATGGAAAGGGGTTGCCAAGCTTCCCAAAATTACGAATCTCCAGAAATCTCAGCAAATATTTTTTCACCCAAACTGGATGATACTTTCAGGTAATGATCAGTACACTAAGGCAACTTGGTTCCCCAAATTTCGTTCTTCTATGTTGAAGCGTTCGTTTCCAGTAACAGTTTGAATTTTTAGGTTTCAATCTGTTTTCTCCTATATTGATAGATGTATTTGGAACTCCAAATCCAACACAGTTTGTGCTAGCTTCTTGAAACTTGACACAATCAAATAGTTTCACCTTCTATCTCTATGTTTTGTTTTCTCTTGATGTAGCCCTAAGCAGTGACTGGCGAGAAACACTTTCATGGAAAGGGGATGCCAAGCTTCCCAAAATTACGAATCTCCAGAAATCTCAGCAAATATTTTTTCACCCAAACTGGATGATACTTTCAGGTAATGATCAGTACACTAAGGCAACTTGGTTCCCCAGATTTCGTTCTTCTATGTTGAAGCGTTCGTTTCCAGTAACTGTTTGAATTTTTAGCTTTCACTCTGTTTTCTCCTATATTGATAGATGTATTTGGAACTCTAAATCCAACACAGTTTGTGCTAGCTTCTTGAAACTTGACACAATCAAATAGTTTCACGTTCTATCTCTATGTTTTGTTTCCTCTTGATGTAGCCCTAAGGAGTGACTGGCGAGAAACACTTTCATGGAAAGGGCTTGCCAGGCTTCAAAAAATTACGAATTTCCGGAAATCTCAGCAAATATTTTTTCACCAAAACGGGATGATACTTTCAGGTAATGATCAGTACACTAAGGCGACTTGTTTCCCCAAATTTCGTTCTTCTATGTTGAAGCGTTCGTTTCCAGTAACAGTTTGAATTTTTAGCTTTCACTCTGTTTTCTCCTATATTCATAGATGTATTTGGAACTCTAAATCCAACACGGTGTGTGCTATCTTCTTGAAACTTGACACAATAAAGTAGTTTCACGTTCTATCTCTATGTTTTGTTTCCTCTTGATGTAGCCCTAAGCAGTGACTGGCGAGAAACACTTTCATGGAAAGGGGTTGCCAGGCTTCCCAAAATTACGAATCTCCAGAAATCTCAGCAAATATTTTTTCACCCAAACTGGATGATACTTTCAGGTAATGATCAGTACACTAACGCGACTTGGTTCCCCAGATTTCGTTCTTCTATGTTGAAGCGTTCGTTTCCAGTTACAGTTTGAATTTTTAGGTTTCACTCTGTTTTCTCCTATATTGATAGATGTATTTGGAACTCTAAATCCAACACGGTTTTTCCTAGCTCCTTGAAACGTGACACAATAAAGTAGTTTCACGTTCTATCGCTATGTTTTGTTTCCTCTTGATGTAGCCCTAAGCAGTGACTGGCGAGAAACACTTTCATGGAAAGGGGTTGCCAGGCTTCCCAAAATTACGAATCTCCAGAAATCTCAGCAAATATTTTTTCACCCAAAATGGATGATACTTTCAGGTAATGATCAGTACACTAAGGCGACTTGGTTCCCCAGATTTCGTTCTTCTATGTTGAAGCGTTCGTTTCCAGTAACAGTTTGAATTTTTAGCTTTCACTCTGTTTTCTCCTATATTGATAGATGTATTTGGACATCTAAATCCAACACGGTTTGTGCTAGCTTCTTGAAGTTTGAAACAATAAAGTAGTTTCACGTTCTATCTCTATGTTTTGTTTTCTCTTGATGTAGCCCTAAGCAGTGACTGGCGAGAAACACTTTCATGGAAAGGGGTTGCCAGGCTTCCCAAAATTACGAATCTCCAGAAATCTCAGCAAATATTTTTTCACCCAAACGGGATGATACTTTCAGGTAATGATCAGTACACTAAGGCGACTTGGTTCCCCAAATTTCCTTCTTCTATGTTGAAGAGTTCGTTTCCAGTAACAGTTTGAATTTTTAGCTTTCACTCTGTTTTCTCCTATATTGATAGATGTATTTGGAACTCTAAATCCAACACGGTTTGTGCTACCTTCTTGAAACTTGACACAATAAAGTAGTTTCACGTTCTATCTCTATGTTTTGTTTCCTCTTGATGTAGCCCTAAGCAGTGACTGGCGAGAAACACTTTCATGGAAAGGGGTTGCCAAGCTTCCCAAAATTACGAATCTCCAGAAATCTCAGCAAATATTTTTTCACCCAAACTGGATGATACTTTCAGGTAATGATCAGTACACTAAGGCAACTTGGTTCCCCAAATTTCGTTCTTCTATGTTGAAGCGTTCGTTTCCAGTAACTGTTTGAATTTTTAGGTTTCAATCTGTTTTCTCCTATATTGATAGATGTATTTGGAACTCTAAATCCAACAGAGTTTGTGCTAGCTTCTTGAAACTTGACACAATCAAATAGTTTCACGTTCTATCTCTATGTTTTGTTTCCTCTTGATGTAGCCCTAAGCAGTGACTGGCGAGAAACACTTTCATGGAAAGGGGTTGCCAGGCTTCCAAAAATTACGAATCTCCAGAAATCTCAGCAAATATTTTTTCACCCAAACTAGATGATACTTTCAGGTAATGATCAGTACACTAAGGCAACTTGGTTCCCCAAATTTCGTTCCTCTATGTAGAAGCGTTCGTTTCTAGTAACAGTTTGAATTTTTAGGTTTCACTCTGTTTTCTCCTATATTGATAGATGTATTTGGAACTCTAAATCCAACACGGTTTGTGCTAGCTTCTTGAAGTTTGAAACAATAAACTAGTTTCACGTTCTATCTCTATGTTTTGTTTTCTCTTGATGTAACCCTAAGCAGTGACTGGCGAGAAACACTTTCATGGAAAGGGGTTGCCAAGCTTCCCAAAATTACGAATCTCCAGAAATCTCAGCAAATATTTTTTCACCCAAACTGGATGATACTTTCAGGTAATGATCAGTACACTAAGGCAACTTGGTTCCCCAGATTTCGTTCTTCTATGTTGAAGCGTTCGTTTCCAGTAACAGTTTGAATTTTTAGCTTTCACTCTGTTTTCTCCTATATTGATAGATGTATTTGGAACTCTAAATCCAACACAGTTTGTGCTAGCTTCTTGAAACTTGACACAATCAAATAGTTTCACGTTCTATCTCTATGTTTTGTTTCCTCTTGATGTAGCCCTAAGCAGTGACTGGCGAGAAACACTTTCATGGAAAGGGGTTGCCAAGCTTCCAAAAATTACGAATTTCCGGAAATCTCAGCAAATATTTTTTCACCCAAACGGGATGATACTTTCAGGTAATGATCAGTACACTAAGGCGACTTGGTTCCCCAAATTTCGTTCTTCTATGTTGAAGCGTTCGTTTCCAGTAACAGTTTGAATTTTTAGCTTTCACTCTGTTTTCTCCTATATTGATAGATGTATTTGGAACTCTAAATCCAACACGGTTTGTGCTATCTTCTTGAAACTTGACAAAATAAAGTAGTTTCACGTTCTATCTCTATGTTTTGTTTCCTCTTGATGTAGCCCTAAGCAGTGACTGGCGAGAAACACTTTCATGGAAAGGGGATGCCAGGCTTCCCAAAATTACGAATCTCCAGAAATCTCAGCAAATATTTTTTCACCCAAACTGGATGATACTTTCAGGTAATGATCAGTACACTAAGGCGACTTGGTTCCCCAGATTTCGTTCTTCTATGTTGAAGCGTTCGTTTCCAGTTACAGTTTGAATTTTTAGGTTTCACTCTGTTTTCTCCTATATTGATAGATGTATTTGGAACTCTAAATCCAACACGGTTTTTGCTAGCTTCTTGAAACTTGACACAATAAAGTAGTTTCACGTTCTATCTCTATGTTTTGTTTCCTCTTGATGTAGCCCTAAGCAGTGACTGGTGAGAAACACTTTCATGGAAAGGGGCTGCCAGGCTTCCCAAAATTACGAATCTCCAGAAATCTCAGCAAATATTTTTTCACCCAAACTGGATGATACTTTCAGGTAATGATCAGTACACTAAGGTGACTTGGTTCCCCAAATTTCGTTCTTCTATGTTGAAGCGTTCGTTTCCAGTAACAGTTTGAATTTTTAGCTTTCACTCTGTTTTCTCCTATATTGATAGATGTATTTGGAACTCTAAATCCAACACGGTTTGTGCTAGCTTCTTGAAACTTGACACAATAAAGTACTTTCACGTTCTATCTCTATGTTTTGTTTCCTCTTGATGTAGCCCTAAGCAGTGACTGGCGAGAAACACTTTCATGGAAAGGGGTTGCCAGGCTTCCCAAAATTACGAATCTCCAGAAATCTCAGCAAATATTTTTTCACCCAAAATGGATGATACTTTCAGGTAATGATCAGTACACTAAGGCGACTTGGTTCCCCAAATTTCGTTCGTCTATGTTGAAGCGTTCGTTTCCAGTAACAGTTTGAATTTTTAGCTTTCACTCTGTTTTCTCCTATATTGATAGATGTATTTGGAACTCTAAATCCAACACGGTTTGTGCTAGCTTCTTGAAACTTGACACAATCAAATAGTTTCACCTTCTATCTCTATGTTTTGTTTTCTCTTGATGTAGCCCTAAGCAGTGACTGGCGAGAAACACTTTCATGGAAAGGGGTTGCCAAGCTTCCCAAAATTACGAATCTCCAGAAATCTCAGCAAATATTTTTTCACCCAAACTGGATGATACTTTCAGGTAATGATCAGTACACTAAGGCAACTTGGTTCCCCAGATTTCATTCTTCTATGTTGAAGCGTTCGTTTCCAGTAACAGTTTGAATTTTTAGCTTTCACTCTGTTTTCTCCTATATTGATAGATGTATTTGGAACTCTAAATCCAACACAGTTTGTGCTAGCTTCTTGAAACTTGACACAATCAAATAGTTTCACGTTCTATCTCTATGTTTTGTTTCCTCTTGATGTAGCCCTAAGGAGTGACTGGCGAGAAACACTTTCATGGAAAGGGCTTGCCAGGCTTCAAAAAATTACGAATTTCCGGAAATCTCAGCAAATATTTTTTCACCAAAACGGGATGATACTTTCAGGTAATGATCAGTACACTAAGGCGACTTGTTTCCCCAAATTTCGTTCTTCTATGTTGAAGCGTTCGTTTCCAGTAACAGTTTGAATTTTTAGCTTTCACTCTGTTTTCTCCTATATTCATAGATGTATTTGGAACTCTAAATCCAACACGGTGTGTGCTATCTTCTTGAAACTTGACACAATAAAGTAGTTTCACGTTCTATCTCTATGTTTTGTTTCCTCTTGATGTAGCCCTAAGCAGTGACTGGCGAGAAACACTTTCATGGAAAGGGGTTGCCAGGCTTCCCAAAATTACGAATCTCCAGAAATCTCAGCAAATATTTTTTCACCCAAACTGGATGATACTTTCAGGTAATGATCAGTACACTAACGCGACTTGGTTCCCCAGATTTCGTTCTTCTATGTTGAAGCGTTCGTTTCCAGTTACAGTTTGAATTTTTAGGTTTCACTCTGTTTTCTCCTATATTGATAGATGTATTTGGAACTCTAAATCCAACACGGTTTTTCCTAGCTCCTTGAAACGTGACACAATAAAGTAGTTTCACGTTCTATCGCTATGTTTTGTTTCCTCTTGATGTAGCCCTAAGCAGTGACTGGCGAGAAACACTTTCATGGAAAGGGGTTGCCAGGCTTCCCAAAATTACGAATCTCCAGAAATCTCAGCAAATATTTTTTCACCCAAAATGGATGATACTTTCAGGTAATGATCAGTACTCTAAGGCGACTTGGTTCCCCAGATTTCGTTCTTCTATGTTGAAGCGTTCGTTTCCAGTAACAGTTTGAATTTTTAGCTTTCACTCTGTTTTCTCCTATATTGATAGATGTATTTGGAAATCTAAATCCAACACGGTTTGTGCTAGCTTCTTGAAGTTTGAAACAATAAAGTAGTTTCACGTTCTATCTCTATGTTTTGTTTTCTCTTGATGTAGCCCTAAGCAGTGACTGGCGAGAAACACTTTCATGGAAAGGGGTTGCCAGGCTTCCCAAAATTACGAATCTCCAGAAATCTCAGCAAATATTTTTTCACCCAAACGGGATGATACTTTCAGGTAATGATCAGTACACTAAGGCGACTTGGTTCCCCAAATTTCCTTCTTCTATGTTGAAGAGTTCGTTTCCAGTAACAGTTTGAATTTTTAGCTTTCACTCTGTTTTCTCCTATATTGATAGATGTATTTGGAACTCTAAATCCAACACGGTTTGTGCTACCTTCTTGAAACTTGACACAATAAAGTAGTTTCACGTTCTATCTCTATGTTTTGTTTCCTCTTGATGTAGCCCTAAGCAGTGACTGGCGAGAAACACTTTCATGGAAAGGGGTTGCCAGGCTTCCAAAAATTACGAATCTCCAGAAATCTCAGCAAATATTTTTTCACCCAAACTGGATGATACTTTCAGGTAATGATCAGTACACTAAGGCAACTTGGTTCCCCAAATTTCGTTCTTCTATGTTGAAGCGTTCGTTTCCAGTAACAGTTTGAATTTTTAGGTTTCAATCTGTTTTCTCCTATATTGATAGATGTATTTGGAACTCTAAATCCAACAGAGTTTGTGCTAGCTTCTTGAAACTTGACACAATCAAATAGTTTCACGTTCTATCTCTATGTTTTGTTTCCTCTTGATGTAGCCCTAAGCAGTGACTGGCGAGAAACACTTTCATGGAAAGGGGTTGCCAGGCTTCCAAAAATTACGAATCTCCAGAAATCTCAGCAAATATTTTTTCACCCAAACTGGATGATACTTTCAGGTAATGATCAGTACACTAAGGCAACTTGGTTCCCCAAATTTCGTTCCTCTATGTAGAAGCGTTCGTTTCTAGTAACAGTTTGAATTTTTAGGTTTCACTCTGTTTTCTCCTATATTGATAGATGTATTTGGAACTCTAAATCCAACACGGTTTGTGCTAGCTTCTTGAAGTTTGAAACAATAAACTAGTTTCACGTTCTATCTCTATGTTTTGTTTTCTCTTGATGTAACCCTAAGCAGTGACTGGCGAGAAACACTTTCATGGAAAGGGGTTGCCAAGCTTCCCAAAATTACGAATCTCCAGAAATCTCAGCAAATATTTTTTCACCCAAACTGGATGATACTTTCAGGTAATGATCAGTACACTAAGGCAACTTGGTTCCCCAGATTTCGTTCTTCTATGTTGAAGCGTTCGTTTCCAGTAACAGTTTGAATTTTTAGCTTTCACTCTGTTTTCTCCTATATTGATAGATGTATTTGGAACTCTAAATCCAACACAGTTTGTGCTAGCTTCTTGAAACTTGACACAATCAAATAGTTTCACGTTCTATCTCTATGTTTTGTTTCCTCTTGATGTAGCCCTAAGCAGTGACTGGCGAGAAACACTTTCATGGAAAGGGGTTGCCAAGCTTCCAAAAATTACGAATTTCCGGAAATCTCAGCAAATATTTTTTCACCCAAACGGGATGATACTTTCAGGTAATGATCAGTACACTAAGGCGACTTGGTTCCCCAAATTTCGTTCTTCTATGTTGAAGCGTTCGTTTCCAGTAACAGTTTGAATTTTTAGCTTTCACTCTGTTTTCTCCTATATTGATAGATGTATTTGGAACTCTAAATCCAACACGGTTTGTGCTATCTTCTTGAAACTTGACAAAATAAAGTAGTTTCACGTTCTATCTCTATGTTTTGTTTCCTCTTGATGTAGCCCTAAGCAGTGACTGGCGAGAAACACTTTCATGGAAAGGGGTTGCCAGGCTTCCCAAAATTACGAATCTCCAGAAATCTCAGCAAATATTTTTTCACCCAAACTGGATGATACTTTCAGGTAATGATCAGTACACTAAGGCGACTTGGTTCCCCAGATTTCGTTCTTCTATGTTGAAGCGTTCGTTTCCAGTTACAGTTTGAATTTTTAGGTTTCACTCTGTTTTCTCCTATATTGATAGATGTATTTGGAACTCTAAATCCAACACGGTTTTTGCTAGCTTCTTGAAACTTGACACAATAAAGTAGTTTCACGTTCTATCTCTATGTTTTGTTTCCTCTTGATGTAGCCCTAAGCAGTGACTGGTGAGAAACACTTTCATGGAAAGGGGCTGCCAGGCTTCCCAAAATTACGAATCTCCAGAAATCTCAGCAAATATTTTTTCACCCAAACTGGATGATACTTTCAGGTAATGATCAGTACACTAAGGTGACTTGGTTCCCCAAATTTCGTTCTTCTATGTTGAAGCGTTCGTTTCCAGTAACAGTTTGAATTTTTAGCTTTCACTCTGTTTTCTCCTATATTGATAGATGTATTTGGAACTCTAAATCCAACACGGTTTGTGCTAGCTTCTTGAAACTTGACACAATAAAGTACTTTCACGTTCTATCTCTATGTTTTGTTTCCTCTTGATGTAGCCCTAAGCAGTGACTGGCGAGAAACACTTTCATGGAAAGGGGTTGCCAGGCTTCCCAAAATTACGAATCTCCAGAAATCTCAGCAAATATTTTTTCACCCAAAATGGATGATACTTTCAGGTAATGATCAGTACACTAAGGCGACTTGGTTCCCCAAATTTCGTTCGTCTATGTTGAAGCGTTCGTTTCCAGTAACAGTTTGAATTTTTAGCTTTCACTCTGTTTTCTCCTATATTGATAGATGTATTTGGAACTCTAAATCCAACACGGTTTGTGCTAGCTTCTTGAAACTTGACACAATAAAGTAGTTTCACTTTCTATCTTTATGTTTTGTTTCCTCTTGATGTAGCCCTAAGCAGTGACTGGTGAGAAACACTTTCATGGAAAGGGGTTGCCATGCTTCCCAAAATTACGAATCTCCAGAAATCTCAGCAAATATTTTTTCACCCAAACTGGATGATACTTTCAGGTACTGATCAGTACACTAAGGCGACTTGGTTCCCCAGATTTCGTTCTTCTATGTTGAAGCGTTCGTTTCCAGTAACAGTTTGAATTTTTAGCTTTCACTCTGTTTTCTCCTATATTGATAGATGTATTTGGAACTCTAAATCCAACACAGTTTGTGCTAGCTTCTTGAAACTTGACACAATCAGATAGTTTCACGTTCTATCTCTATGTTTTGTTTCCTCTTGATGTAGCCCTAAGCAGTGACTGGCGAGAAACACTTTCATGGAAAGGGGTTGCCAGACTTCCCAAAATTACGAATCTCCAGAAATCACAGCAAATATTTTTTCACCCAAACTGGATCATACTTTCAGGTAATGATCAGTACACTAAGGCGACTTGGTTCCCCAAATTTCGTTCTTCTATGTTGAAGCGTTCGTTTCCAGTAACAGTTTGAATTTTTAGGTTTCAATCTCTTTTCTCCTATATTGATAGATGTATTTGGAACTCTAAATCCAACACAGTTTGTGCTAGCTTCTTGAAACTTGACACAATAGAGTAGTTTCACGTTCTATCTCTATGTTTTGTTTCCTCTTGATGTAGCCCTAAGCAGTGACTGGCAAGAAACACTTTCATGGAAAGGGCTTGCCAGGCTTCAAAAAATTACGAATCTCCGGAAATCTCAGCAAATATTTTTTCACCCAAACTGGATGATACTTTCAGGTAATGATCAGTACACTAAGGCGACTTGGTTCACCAAATTTCGTTCTTCTATGTTGAAGCGTTCATTTCCAGTTACAGTTTGAATTTTTAGGTTTCACTCTGTTTTCTCCTATATTGATAGATGTATTTGGAACTCTAAATCCAACACGGTTTTTGCTAGCTTCTTGAAACTTGACACAATAAAGTAGTTTCCCGTTCTATCTCTATGTTTTGTTTCCTCTTGATGTAGCCCTAAGCAGTGACTGGCGAGAAACACTTTCATGGAAAGGGGTTGCCAAGCTTCCCAAAATTACGAATCTCCAGAAATCTCAGCAAATATTTTTTCACCCAAACTGGATGATACTTTCAGGTAATGATCAGTACACTAAGGCAACTTGGTTCCCCAAATTTCGTTCTTCTATGTTGAAGCGTTCGTTTCCAGTAACAGTTTGAATTTTTAGGTTTCAATCTGTTTTCTCCTATATTGATAGATGTATTTGGAACTCTAAATCCAACAGAGTTTGTGCTAGCTTCTTGAAACTTGACACAATCAAATAGTTTCACGTTCTATCTCTATGTTTTGTTTCCTCTTGATGTAGCCCTAAGCAGTGACTGGCGAGAAACACTTTCATGGAAAGGGGTTGCCAGGCTTCCAAAAATTACGAATCTCCAGAAATCTCAGCAAATATTTTTTCACCCAAACTGGATGATACTTTCAGGTAATGATCAGTACACTAAGGCAACTTGGTTCCCCAAATTTCGTTCTTCTATGTTGAAGCGTTCGTTTCCAGTAACAGTTTGAATTTTTAGCTTTCACTCTGTTTTCTCCTATATTCATAGATGTATTTGGAACTCTAAATCCAACACGGTTTGTGCTATCTTCTTGAAACTTGACAAAATAAAGTAGTTTCACGTTCTATCTCTATGTTTTGTTTCCTCTTGATGTAGCCCTAAGCAGTGACTGGCGAGAAACACTTTCATGGAAAGGGGTTGCCAGACTTCCCAAAATTACGAATCTCCAGAAATCACAGCAAATATTTTTTCACCCAAACTGGATCATACTTTCAGGTAATGATCAGTACACTAAGGCGACTTGGTTCCCCAAATTTCGTTCTTCTATGTTGAAGCGTTCGTTTCCAGTAACAGTTTGAATTTTTAGGTTTCACTCTGTTTTCTCCTATATTGATAGATGTATTTGGAACTCTAAATCCAACACGGTTTGTGCTAGCTTCTTGAAGTTTGAAACAATAAAGTAGTTTCACGTTCTATCTCTATGTTTTGTTTCCTCTTGATGTAGCCCTAAGCAGTGACTGGCGAGAAACACTTTCATGGAAAGGGGTTGCCAGACTTCCCAAAATTACGAATCTCCAGAAATCTCAGCAAATATTTTTTCACCCAAACTGGATGATACTTTCAGGTAATGATCAGTACACTAAGGCGACTTGGTTCCCCAAATTTCGTTCTTCTATGTTGAAGCGTTCGTTTCCAGTAACAGTTTGAATTTTTAGGTTTCAATCTGTTTTCTCCTATATTGATAGATGTATTTGGAACTCTAAATCCAACACAGTTTGTGCTAGCTTCTTGAAACTTGACACAATAGAGTAGTTTCACGTTCTATCTCTATGTTTTGTTTCCTCTTGATGTACCCCTAAGCAGTGACTGGCAAGAAACACTTTCATGGAAAGGGCTTGCCAGGCTTCAAAAAATTACGAATCTCCGGAAATCTCAGCAAATATTTTTTCACCCAAACTGGATGATACTTTCAGGTAATGATCAGTACACTAAGGCGACTTGGTTCACCAAATTTCGTTCTTCTATGTTGAAGCGTTCATTTCCAGTTACAGTTTGAATTTTTAGGTTTCACTCTGTTTTCTCCTATATTGATAGATGTATTTGGAACTCTAAATCCAACACGGTTTGTGCTAGCTTCTTGAAACTTGACACAAGAAAGTAGTTTCCCGTTCTATCTCTATGTTTTGTTTCCTCTTGATGTAGCCCTAAGCAGTGACTGGCGAGAAACACTTTCATTAAAAGGGGTTGCCAAGCTTCCCAAAATTACGAATCTCAAGAAATCTCAGCAAATATTTTTTTCACCCAAACTGGATGATACTTTCAGGTAATGATCAGTACACTAAGGCGACTTGGTTCCCCAAATTTCGTTCTTCTATGCTGAAGCGTTCGTTTACAGTAAAAGTTTGAATTTTTAGCTTTCACTCTGTTTTCTCCTATATTGATAGATGTATTTGGAACTCTAAATCCAACACGGTTTGTGCTACCTTCTTGAAACTTGATACAATCAAATAGTTTCACGTTCTATCTCTATGTTTTGTTTCCTCTTGATGTAGCCCTAAGCAGTGACTGGCGAGAAACACTTTCATGGAAAGGGGTTGCCAAGCTTCCAAAAATTACGAATCTCCGGAAATCTCAGCAAATATTTTTTCACCCAAAATGGATGATACTTTCTGGTAATGATCAGTACACTAAGGCGACTTTGTTCCCCAAATTTCGTTCTTCTATGTTGAAGCGTTCGTTTCCAGTTACTGTTTGAATTTTTAGGTTTCACTCTGTTTTCTCCTATATTGATAGATGTATTTGGAACTCTAAATCCAACACGGTTTGTGCTAGCTTCTTGAAACTTGACACAATAAAGTAGTTTCACGTTCTTTCTCTATGTTTTGTTTCCTCTTGATGTAGCCCTAAGCAGTGACTGGCGAGAAACTCTTTCATGGAAAGGGGTTGCCAAGCTTCGCAAAATTACGAATCTCCAGAAATCTCAGCAAATATTTTTTCACCCAAACTGGATGATACTTTCAGGTAATGATCAGTACACTAAGGTGACTTGGTTCCCCAAATTTCGTTCTTCTATGTTGAAGCGTTCGTTTCCAGTAACAGTTTGAATTTTTAGCTTTCATTCTGTTTTCTCCTATATTGATAGATGTATTTGGAACTCTAAATCCAACACGGTTTGTGCTAGCTTCTTGAAACTTGACACAATAAAGTACTTTCACGTTCTATCTCTATGTTTTGTTTCCTCTTGATGTAGCCCTAAGCAGTGACTGGCGAGAAACACTTTCATGGAAAGGGGTTGCCAGGCTTCCCAAAATTACGAATCTCCAGAAATCTCAGCAAATATTTTTTCACCCAAAATGGATGATACTTTCAGGTAATGATCAGTACACTAAGGCGACTTGGTTCCCCAAATTTCGTTCGTCTATGTTGAAGCGTTCGTTTCCAGTAACAGTTTGAATTTTTAGCTTTCACTCTGTTTTCTCCTATATTGATAGATGTATTTGGAACTCTAAATCCAACACGGTTTGTGCTAGCTTCTTGAAACTTGACACAATAAAGTAGTTTCACTTTCTATCTTTATGTTTTGTTTCCTCTTGATGTAGCCCTAAGCAGTGACTGGCGAGAAACACTTTCATGGAAAGGGGTTGCCAAGCTTCCAAAAATTACAAATCTCCGGAAATCTCAGCAAATATTTTTCACCCAAAATGGATGATACTTTCAGGTAATGATCAGTACACTAAGGCGACTTTGTTCCCCAAATTTCGTTCTTCTATGTTGAAGCGTTCGTTTCCAGTAACAGTTTGAATTTTTAGGTTTCACTCTATTTTCTCCTGTATGGATAGATGTATTTGGAACTCTAAATCCAACACGGTTTGTGCTAGCTTCTTGAAACTTGACACAATAAAGTAGTTTCACGTTCTATCTCTACATTTTGTTTCCTCTTGATATAGCCCTAAGCAGTTACTGGCGAGAAACACTTTCATGGAAAGGGGTTGCCAGGCTTCCCAAAATTACGAATCTCCAGAAATCTCAGCAAATATTTTTTCACCCAAACTGGATGATACTTTCAGGTAATGATCAGTACACTAAGGCGACTTGCTTCCCCAAATTTCGTTCTTCTATGTTGAAGCGTTCGTTTCCAGTAACAGTTTGAATTTTTAGGTTTCACCCTGTTTTCTCCTCTATTTGTAGATGTATTTGGAACTCTAAATCCAACACGGTTTCTGCTAGCTTTTTGAACTTGACACAATAAAGTAGTTTCACGTTCTATCTCTACGTTTTGTTTCCTCTTGATGTAGCCCTAAGCAGTGACTGGCGAGAAACACTTTCATGGAAAGGGGTTGCCAAGCTTCCCAAAATTACGAATCTCCAGAAATCTCAGCAAATCTTTTTTCACCCAAACTGGATGATACTTTCAGGTAATGATCAGTACACTAAGGCGACTTGGTTCCCCAAATTTCGTTCTTCTATGTTGAAGCGTTCGTTTCCAGTAACAGTTTGAATTTTTAGCTTTCACTCTGTTTTCTCCTATATTGATAGATGTATTTGGAACTCTAAATCCAACACGGTTTCTGCTAGCTTCTTTGAACTTGACACAATAAAGTAGTTTCACGTTCTATCTCTATGTTTTGTTTCCTCTTGATGTAGCCCTAAGCAGTGACTGGCGAGAAACACTTTAATGGAAAGGGGTTGCCAAGCTTCCAAAAATTACGAATCTCCGGAAATCTCAGCAAATATTTTTTCACCCAAACTGGATGATACTTTCAGGTAATGATCAGTACACTAAGGCGACTTGGTTCCCCAAATTTCGTTCTTCTATGTTGAAGCGTTCGTTTCCAGTCACAGGTTGAATTTTTAAGTTTTACTCTGATTTCTCCTATATTGATAGATATATTTGGAACTCTAAATCCAACATGGTTTCTGCTAGCTTCTTTGAACTTGACACAATAAAGTAGTTTCACGTTCTATCTCTATGTTTTGTTACCTCTTGATGTAGCCCTAAGCAGTGTCTGGCCAGAAACACTTTCATGGAAAGAGGTTGCCAGCCTTCCCAAAATTATGAATCTCCAGAAATCTCAGCAAATATTTTTTCACCCAAACTGGATGATACTTTCAGGTAATGATCAGTACACTAAGGCGACTTGCTTCCCTAAATTTCGTTCTTCTATGTTGAAGCGTTCGTTTCCAGTAACAGTTTGAATTTTTAGCTTTCACTCTGTTTTCTCCTATATTGATAGATGTATTTGGAACTCTAAATCCAACACGGTTTGTGCTAGCTTCTTGAAACGTGACAAAATAAAGTAGTTTAACATTCTATCTCTATGTTTTGTTTCCTCTTGATGTAGCCCTAAGCAGTGACTAGCGAGAAACACTTTCATGGAAAGGGGTTGCCAAGCTTCCAAAAATTACGAATCTCCAGAAATCTCAGCAATTTTTTTTCACCCAAACTGGATGATAATCAGGTAATGATCAGTACACTAAGGCGACTGGGTTCCCCAAATGTCGTTCTTCTATGTTGAAGCGTTCGTTTCCAGTAACAGTTTGAATTTTTAGGTTTCACTCTGTTTTCTCCTATATTGATAGATGTATTTGGAACTCTAAATCCAACACGGTTTGTGCTAGCTTCTTGAAACTTGACACAATAAAGTAGTTTCACGTTCTATCTCTATGTTTTCTTTCCTCTTGATGTAGCCCTATGCAGTGACTGGCGAGAAACACTTTCATGGAAAGGGGTTGCCAGGCTTCCCAAAATTACGAATCTCAGGAAATCTCAGCAAATATTTTTTCACCCAAACTGGATGATACTTTCAGGTATTGATCAGTACACTAAGGCGACTTGGTTCCCCAAATTTTGTTCTTCTAGGTTGAAGCGTTCGTTTCCAGTAACAGTTTGAATTTTTAGGTTTCACTCTGTTTTCTCCTATATTGATAGATGTATTTGGAACTCTAAATCCAACACGGTTTGTGCTACCTTCTTGAAGTTTGACACAATAAAGTAGTTTCACGTTCTATCTCTATGTTTTGTTTCCTCTTGATGTAGCCCTAAGCAGTGACTGGCGAGAAAAACGTTCATGGAAAGGGGTTGCCAAGCTTCCCAAAATTACGAATCTCCAGAAATCTCAGCAAATATTTTTTCACCCAAACTGGATGATACTTTCAGGTAATGAACACTACACTAAGGCGACTTGGTTCCCCAAATTTCGTTCTTCTATGTTGAAGCGTTCGTTTCCAGTAACAGTTTGAATTTTTAGGTTTCACTCTGTTTTCTCCTATATTGATAGATGTATTTGGAACTCTAAATCCAACACGGTTTGTGCTAGCTTCTTTGAACTTGACACAATAAAGTAGTTTCACGTTCTATCTCTATGTTCTGTTTCCTCTTGATGTAGCCCTAAGCAGTGTCTGGCCAGAAACACTTTCATGGAAAGGGGTTGCCAAGTTTCCCAAAATTACGAATCTCCAGAAATCTCAGCAAATATTTTTTCACCCAAACTGGATGATACTTTCAGGTAATGATCAGTACACTAAGGCGACTTGGTTCCCCAAATTTCGTTCTTCTATGTTGAAGCGTTCGTTTCCAGTAACAGTTTGAATTTTTAAGTTTTACTCTGTTTTCTCCTATATTGATAGATGTATTTGGAACTCTAAATCCAACACGGTTTCTGCTAGCTTCTTTGAACTTGACACAATAAAGTAGTTTCACGTTCTATCTCTATGTTTTGTTTCCTCTTGATGTAGCCCTAAGCAGTGTCTGGCCAGAAACACTTTCATGGAAAGGGGTTGCCAAGTTTCCCAAAATTACGAATCTCCAGAAATCTCAGCAAATATTTTTTCACCCAAACTGGATGATACTTTCAGGTAATGATCAGTACACTAAGGCGACTTGGTTCCCCAAATTTCGTTCTTCTATGTTGAAGCATCCGTTTCCAGTAACAGTTTGAATTTTTAAGTTTTACTCTGTTTTCTCCTATATTGATAGATGTATTTGGAACTCTAAATCCAACACGGTTTCTGCTAGCTTCTTTGAACTTGACACAATAAAGTAGTTTCACGTTCTATCTCTACATTTTGTTTCCTCTTGATGTAGCCCTAAGCAGTGACTGGCGAGAAACACTTTCATGGAAAGGGGTTGCCAGGCTTCTCAAAATTACGAATCTCCAGAAATCTCAGCAAATATATTTTCACCAAAACTGGATGATACTTTCAGGTAATGATCAGTACACTAAGGCGACTTGATTCCCCAAATTTCGTTCTTCTATGTTGAAGCGTTCGTTTCCAGTTACAGTTTGAATTTTTAGGATTCACTCTGTTTTCTCCTATATTGATAGATGTATTTGGAACTGTAAATCCAACACGGTTTGTGCTAGCTTCTTGAAACTTGACACAATAAAGTAGTTTCCCGTTCTATCTCTATGTTTTGTTTCCTCTTGATGTAGCCCTAAGCAGTGTCTGGCCAGAAACACTTTCATGGAAAGGGGTTGCCAAGTTTCCCAAAATTACGAATCTCCAGAAATCTCAGCAAATATTTTTTCACCCAAACTGGATGATACTTTCAGGTAATGATCAGTACACTAAGGCGACTTGGTTCCCCAAATTTCGTTCTTCTATGTTGAAGCGTTCGTTTCCAGTCACAGGTTGAATTTTTAAGTTTTACTCTGTTTTCTCCTATATTGATAGATATATTTGGAACTCTAAATCCAACACGGTTTCTGCTAGCTTCTTTGAACTTGACACAATAAAGTAGTTTCACGTTCTATCTCTATGTTTTGTTTCCTCTTGATGTAGCCCTAAGCAGTGTCTGGCCAGAAATACTTTCATGGAAAGGGGCTGCCAAGTTTCCCAAAATTACGAATCTCCAGAAATCTCAGCAAATATTTTTTCACCCAAACTGGATGATAATTTCAGGTAATGATCAGTACACTAAGGCGACTTGCTTCCCTAAATTTCGTTCTTCTATGTTGAAGCATTCGTTTCCAGTAACAGTTTGAATTTTTAGCTTTCACTCTGTTTTCTCCTATATTGATAGATGTATTTGGAACTCTAAATCCAACACGGTTTGTGCTAGCTTCTTGAAACTTGACACAATAAAGTAGTTTCACGTTTTTTCTCTACATTTTGTTTCCTCTTGATGTAGCCCTAAGCAGTGACTGGCGAGAAACACTTTCATGGAAAGGGGTTGCCAGGCTTCCCAAAATTACGAATCTCCAGAAATGTCAGGAAATATTTTTTCACCCAATCTGGATGATACTTTCCGGTAATGATCAGTACACTAAGGCGACTTGGTTCCCCAAATTTATTTCTTCTATGTTGAAGCGTTCGTTTCCAGTTACAGTTTGAATTTTTAGGATTCACTCTGTTTTCTCCTATATTGATAGATGTATTTGGAACTGTAAATCCAACACGGTTTGTGCTAGCTTCTTGAAACTTGACACAATAAAGTAGTTTCCCGTTCTATCTCTATATTTTTTTTCCTCTTGATGTAGCCCTAAGCAGTGTCTGGCCAGAAACACTTTCATGGAAAGGGGTTGCCAAGTTTCCCAAAATTACGAATCTCCAGAAATCTCAGCAAATATTTTTTCACCCAAACTGGATGATACTTTCATGTAATGATCAGTACACTAAGGCGACTTGGTTCCCCAAATTTCGTTCTTCTATGTTGAAGCGTTCGTTTCCAGTAAGAGGTTGAATTTTTAAGTTTTACTCTGTTTTCTCCTATATTGATAGATGTATTTGGAACTCTAAATCCAACAGGGTTTCTGCTAGCTTCTTTGAACTTGACACAATAAAGTAGTTTCACGTTCTATCTCTATGTTTTGTTTCCTCTTGATGTAGCCCTAAGCAGTGTCTGGCCAGAAACACTTTCATGGAAAGGGGTTGCCAAGTTTCCCAAAATTACGAATCTCCAGAAATCTCAGCAAATATTTTTTCACCCAAACTGGATGATACTTTCAGGTAATGATCAGTACACTAAGGCGACTAGCTTCCCCAAATTTCGTTCTTCTATGTTGAAGCGTTCGTTTCCAGTAACAGTTTGAATTTTTAGCTTTCACTCTGTTTTCTCCTATAATGATAGATGTATTTGGAACTCTAAATCCAACACGGTTTGTGCTAGCTCTTGAAACGTGACAAAATAAAGTAGTTTAACATTCTATCTCTATGTTTTGTTTCCTCTTGATGTAGCCCTAAGCAGTGACTAGCGAGAAACACTTTCATGGAAAGGAGTTGCCAAGCTTCCAAAAAATACGAATCTCCAGAAATCTCAGCAAATTTTTTTCACCCAAACTGGATGATAATCAGGTAATGATCAGTACACTAAGGCGACTTGGTTCCCCAAATGTCGTTCTTCTATGTTGAAGCGTTCGTTTCCAGTAACAGTTTGAATTTTTTGGTTTCACTCTATTTTCTCCTATATTGATAGATATATTTGGAACTCTAAATCCAACACGGTTTGTGCAAGGTTCTTGAAAATTGACACACTAAAGTAGTTTCACGTTCTATCTCTATGTTTTGTTTCCTCTTGATATAGCCCTAAGCAGTGACTGGCGAGAAACACTTTCATGGAAAGGGGTTGCCAAGCTTCCCAAAATTACGAATCTCCAGAAATCTCAGCAAATATTTTTTCACCCAAACTGGATGATACTTTCAGGTAATGAACACTACACTAAGGCGACTTGGTTCCCCAAATTTCGTTCTTCTATGTTGAAGCGTTCGTTTCCAGTAACAGTTTGAATTTTTAGGTTTCACTCTGTTTTCTCCTATATTGATAGATGTATTTGGAACTCTAAATCCAACACGGTTTCTGCTAGCTTCTTGAAACTTGACACAATAAAGTAGTTTCACGTTCTATCTCTATGTTTTGTTTCCTCTTGATTTAGCCCTAAGCAGTGTCTGGCCAGAAACACTTTCATGGAAAGGGGTTGCCAAGTTTCCCAAAATTACGAATCTCCAGAAATCTCAGCAAATATTTTTTCACCCAAACTGGATGATACTTTCAGGTAATGATCAGTACACTAAGGCGACTTGGTTCCCCAAATTTCGTTCTTCTATGTTGAAGCGTTCGTTTCCAGTAACAGTTTGAATTTTTAAGTTTTACTCTGTTTTCTCCTATATTGATAGATGTATTTGGAACTCTAAATCCAACACGGTTTGTGCTAGCTTCTTGAAACTTGACACAATAAAGTAGTTTCACGTTCTATCTCTATGTTTTCTTTCCTCTTGATGTAGCCCTATGCAGTGACTGGCGAGAAACACTTACATGGAAAGGGGTTGCCAGGCTTCCCAAAATTACGAATCTCAGGAAATCTCAGCAAATATTTTTTCACCCAACCTGGATGATACTTTCAGGAATTGATCAGTACACTAAGGCGACTTGGTTCCCCAAATTTCGTTCTTCTATGTTGAAGCGTTCGTTTCCAGTAACAGTTTGAATTTTTAGGTTTCACTCTGTTTTCTCCTATATTGATAGATGTATTTGGAACTCTAAATCCAACACGGTTTGTGCTACCTTCTTGAAGTTTGACACAATAAAGTAGTTTCACGTTCTATCTCTATGTTTTTTTTCCTCTTGATGTAGCCCTAAGCAGTGACTGGCGAGAAACACGTTCATGGAAAGGGGTTGCCAAGCTTCCCAAAATTATGAATCTCCAGAAATCTCAGCAAATATTTTTTCACCCAAACTGGATGATACTTTCAGGTAATGAACACTACACTAAGGCGACTTGGTTCCCCAAATTTCGTTCTTCTATGTTGAAGCATTCGTTTCCAGTAACAGTTTGAATTTTTAGGTTTCACTCTGTTTTCTCCTATATTCATAGATGTATTTGGAACTCTAAATCCAACACGGTTTCTGCTAGCTTCTTTGAACTTGACACAATAAAGTAGTTTCATGTTCTATCTCTATGTTTTGTTTCCTCTTGATTTAGCCCTAAGCAGTGTCTGGCCAGAAACACTTTAAGGAAAGGGGTTGCCAAGTTTCCCAAAATTACGAATCTCCAGAAATCTCAGCAAATATTTTTTCACCCAAACTGGATGATACTTTCAGGTAATGATCAGTACACTAAGGCGACTTGGTTCCCCAAATTTCGTTCTTCTATGTTGAAGCGTTCGTTTCCAGTAACAGTTTGAATTTTTAAGTTTTACTCTGTTTTCTCCTATATTGATAGATGTATTTGGAACTCTAAATCCAACACGGTTTCTGCTAGCTTCTTTGAACTTGACACAATAAAGTAGTTTCACGTTCTTTCTCTATGTTTTGTTTCCTCTTTATGTAGCCCTAAGCAGTGTCTAGCCAGAAACACTTTCATGGAAAGGGGTTGCCAAGTTTCCCAAAATTACGAATCTCCAGAAATCTCAGCAAATCTTTTTTCACCCAAACTGGATGATACTTTCAGGTAATGATCAGTACACTAAGGCGACTTGGTTCCCCAAATTTCGTTCTTCTATGTTGAAGCGTTCGTTTCCAGTAACAGTTTGAATTTTTAAGTTTTACTCTGTTTTCTCCTATATTGATAGATGTATTTGGAACTCTAAATCCAACACGGTTTCTGCTAGCTTCTTTGAACTTGACACAATAAAGTAGTTTCACGTTCTATCTCTATGTTTTGTTTCCTCTTGATGTAGCCCTAAGCAGTGTCTGGCCAGAAACACTTTCATGGAAAGGGGTTGCCAAGTTTCCCAAAATTACGAATCTCCAGAAATCTCAGCAAATATTTTTTCACCCAAACTGGATGATACTTTCAGGTAATGATCAGTACACTAAGGCGACTTGCTTCCCCAAATTTCGTTCTTCTATGTTGAAGCGTTCGTTTCCAGTAACAGTTTGAATTTTTAGCTTTCACTCTGTTTTCTCCTATATTGATAGATGTATTTGGAACTCTAAATCCAACACGGTTTGTGCTAGCTCTTGAAACGTGACAAAATAAAGTAGTTTAACATTCTATCTCTATGTTTTGTTTCCTCTTGATGTAGCCCTAAGCAGTGACTAGCGAGAAACACTTTCATGGAAAGGAGTTGCCAAGCTTCCAAAAATTACGAATCTCCAGAAATCTCAGCAATTTTTTTTCACCCAAACTGGATGATAATCAGGTAATGATCAGTACACTAAGGCGACTTGGTTCCCCAAATTTCGTTCTTCTATGTTGAAGCGTTCGTTTCCAGTAACAGTTTGAATTTTTTGGTTTCACTCTATTTTCTCCTATATTGATAGATGTATTTGGAACTCTAAATCCAACACGGTTTGTGCAAGGTTCTTGAAAATTGACACAATAAAGTAGTTTCACGTTCTATCTCTATGTTTTGTTTCCTCTTGATATAGCCCTAAGCAGTGACTGGCGAGAAACACTTTCATGGAAAGGGGTTGCCAAGCTTCCCAAAATTACAAATCTCCAGAAATCTCAGCAAATATTTTTTCACCCAAACTGGATGATACTTTCAGGTAATGATCAGTACACTAAGGCGACTTGGTTGCCCAAATTTCGTTCTTCTATGTTGAAGCGTTCGTTTCCAGTAACAGTTTGAATTTTTAGGTTTCACTCTGTTTTCTCCTATATTGATAGATGTATTTGGAACTCTAAATCCAACACGGTTTGTGCTAGCTTCTTGAAACTTGACACAATAAAGTAGTTTCACGTTCTATCTCTATGTTTTCTTTCCTCTTGATGTAGCCCTATGCAGTGACTGGCGAGAAACACTTTCATGGAAAGGGGTTTCCAAGCTTCCCAAAATTACGAATCTCCAGAAATCTCAGCAAATATTTTTTCACCCAAACTGGATGATACTTTCAGGTAATGAACACTACACTAAGGCGACTTGGTTCCCCAAATTTCGTTCTTCTATGTTGAAGCGTTCGTTTCCAGTAACAGTTTGAATTTTTAGGTTTCACTCTGTTTTCTCCTATATTGATAGATGTATTTGGAACTCTAAATCCAACACGGTTTCTGCTAGCTTCTTGAAACTTGACACAATAAAGTAGTTTCACGTTCTATCTCTATGTTTTCTTTCCTCTTGATGTAGCCCTATGCAGTGACTGGCGAGAAACACTTTCATGGAAAGGGGTTGCCAGGCTTCCCAAAATTACGAATCTCAGGAAATCTCAGCAAATATTTTTTCACCCAAACTGGATGATACTTTCAGGAATTGATCAGTACACTAAGGCAACTTGGTTCCCCAAATTTCGTTCTTCTATGTTGAAGCGTTCGTTTCCAGTAACAGTTTGAATTTTTAGGTTTCACTCTGTTTTCTCCTATATTGATAGATGTATTTGGAACTCTAAATCCAACACGGTTTGTGCTACCTTCTTGAAGTTTGACACAATAAAGTAGTTTCACGTTCTATCTCTATGTTTTTTTTCCTCTTGATGTAGCCCTAAGCAGTGACTGGCGAGAAACACGTTCATGGAAAGGGGTTGCCAAGCTTCCCAAAATTACGAATCTCCAGAAATCTCAGCAAATATTTTTTCACCCAAACTGGATGATACTTTCAGGTAATGAACACTACACTAAGGCGACTTGGTTCCCCAAATTTCGTTCTTCTATGTTGAAGCGTTCGTTTCCAGTAACAGTTTGAATTTTTAGGTTTCACTCTGTTTTCTCCTATATTGATAGATGTATTTGGAACTCTAAATCCAACACGGTTTCTGCTAGCTTCTTTGAACTTGACACAATAAAGTAGTTTCACGTTCTATCTCTATGTTTTGTTTCCTCTTGATTTAGCCCTAAGCAGTGTCTGGCCAGAAACACTTTCATGAAAAGGGGTTGCCAAGTTTCCCAAAATTACGAATCTCCAGAAATCTCAGCAAATATTTTTTCACCCAAACTGGATGATACTTTCAGGTAATGATCAGTACACTAAGGCGACTTGGTTCCCCAAATTTCGTTCTTCTATGTTGAAGCGTTCGTTTCCAGTAACAGTTTGAATTTTTAAGTTTTACTCTGTTTTCTCCTATATTGATAGATGTATTTGGAACTCTAAATCCAACACGGTTTCTGCTAGCTTCTTTGAACTTGACACAATAAAGTAGTTTCACATTCTTTCTCTATGTTTTGTTTCCTCTTGATGTAGCCCTAAGCAGTGTCTAGCCAGAAACACTTTCATGGAAAGGGGTTGCCAAGTTTCCCAAAATTACGAATCTCCAGAAATCTGAGAAAATATTTTTTCACCCAAACTGGATGATACTTTCAGGTAATGATCAGTACACTAAGGCGACTTGGTTCCCCAAATTTCGTTCTTCTATTTTGAAGCGTTCGTTTCCAGTAACAGTTTGAATTTTTAAGTTTTACTCTGTTTTCTCCTATATTGATAGATGTATTTGGAACTCTAAATCCAACACGGTTTCTGCTAGCTTCTTTGAACTTGACACAATAAAGTAGTTTCACGTTCTATCTCTATGTTTTGTTTCCTCTTGATGTAGCCCTAAGCTGTGACTGGCGAGAAACACTTTCATGGAAAGGGGTTGCCAGGCTTCCAAACATTACGAATCTCCAGAAATGTCAGCAAATATTTTTTCACTCAAATTGGATGATACTTTCCGGTAATGATCAGTACACTAAGGCGACTTGGTTCCCCAAATTTCTTTCTTCTATGTTGAAGCGTTCGTTTCCAGTAACAGTTTGAATTTTTAGGATTCACTCTGTTTTCTCCTATATTGATAGATGTATTTGGAACTGTAAATCCAACACGGTTTGTGCTAGCTTCTTGAAACTTGACACAATAAAGTAGTTTCCCGTTCTATCTCTATGTTTTGTTTCCTCTTGATGTAGCCCTAAGCAGTGTCTGGCCAGAAACACTTTCATGGAAAGGGGTTGCCAAGTTTCCCAAAATTACGAATCTCCAGAAATCTCAGCAAATATTTTTTCACCCAAACTGGATGATACTTTCAGGTAATGATCAGTACACTAAGGCGACTTGGTTCCCCAAATTTCGTTCTTCTATGTTGAAGGGTTCGTTTCCAGTCACAGGTTGAATTTTTAAGTTTTACTCTGTTTTCTCCTATATTGATAGATATATTTGGAACTCTAAATCCAACACGGTTTCTGGTAGCTTCTTTGAACTTGACACAATAAAGTAGTTTCACGTTCTATCTCTATGTTTTGTTTCCTCTTGATGTAGCCCTAAGCAGTGTCTGGCCAGAAACACTTTCATGGAAAGGGGCTGCCAAGTTTCCCAAAATTACAAATCTCCAGAAATCTCAGCAAATATTTTTTCACCCAAAATGGATGATACTTTCAGGTAATGATCAGTACACTAAGGCGACTTGGTTCCCCAAATTTCGTTCTTCTATGTTGAAGCGTTCGTTTCCAGTAACAGTTTGAATTTTTAGCTTTCACTCTGTTTTCTCCTATATTGATAGATGTATTTGGAACTCTAAATCCAACACAGTTTGTGCTAGCTTCTTGAAACTTGACACATTAAAGCAGTTTCACGTTTTTTCTCTACATTTTGTTTCCTCTTGATGTAGCCCTAAGCAGTGACTGGCGAGAAACACTTTCATGGAAAGGGGTTGCCAGGCTTCCCAAAATTACGAATCTCCAGAAATGTCAGCAAATATTTTTTCACCCAAACTGGATGATACTTTCCGGTAATGATCAGTACACTAAGGTGACTTGGTTCCCCAAATTTCTTTCTTCTATGTTGAAGCGTTCGTTTCCAGTAACAGTTTGAATTTTTATGATACACTCTGTTTTCTCCTATATTGATAGATGTATTTGGAACTGTAAATCCAACACGGTTTGTGCTAGCTTCTTTAAACTTGACACAATAAAGTAGTTTCCAGTTCTCTCTCTATGTTTTCTTTCCTCTTGATGTAGCCCTAAGCAGTGTCTGGCCAGAAACACTTTCATGGAAAGAGGTTGCCAAGTTTCCCAAAATTACGAATCTCCAGAAATCTCAGCAAATATTTTTTCACCCAAACTGGATGATACTTTCAGGTAATGACCAGTAAACTAAGGCGACTTGGTTCCCCAAATTTCGTTCTTCTATGTTGAAGCGTTCGTTTCCAGTAACAGTTTGAATTTTTAGGTTTCACTCTGTTTTCTCCTATATTGATAGATGTATTTGGAACTCTAAATCCAACACGGTTTGTGCTACCTTCTTGAAGTTTGACACAATAAAGTAGTTTCACGTTCTATCTCTATGTTTTGTTTCCTCTTGATATAGCCCTAAGCAGTGACTGGCGAGAATCACGTTCATGGAAAGGGGTTGCCAAGCTTCCCAAAATTACGAATCTCCAGAAATCTCAGCAAATATTTTTTCACCCAAACTGGATTATACTTTCAGGTAATGAACACTACACTAAGGCGACTTGGTTCCCCAAATTTCGTTCTTCTATGTTGAAGCGTTCGTTTCCAGTAACAGTTTGAATTTTTAGGTTTCACTCTGTTTTCTCCTATATTGATAGATGTATTTGGAACTCTAAATCCAACACGGTTTCTGCTAGCTTCTTTGAACTTGACACAATAAAGTAGTTTCACGTTCTATCTCTATGTTTTGTTTCCTCTTGATGTAGCCCTAAGCAGTGACTGGCGAGAAACACTTTCATGGAAAGGGGTTGCCAAGCTTCCAAAAATTACGAATCTCCAGAAATCTCAGCAAATATTTTTTCACCCAAACTGGATGATACTTTCAGGTAATGATCAGTACACTAAGGCGACTTGCTTCCCCAAATTTCGTTCTTCTATGTTGAAGCCATCGTTTCAAGTAACAGTTTGAAATTTTAGCTTTCACTCTGTTTTCTCCTATATTGATAGATGTATTTGGAACTCTAAATCCAACACGGTTTCTGCTAGCTTCTTGAACCTTGACAAAATAAAGTAGTTTCACATTCTATTTCTGTGTTTTGTTTCCTCTTGATGTAGCCCTAAGCAGTGACTGCCGAGAAACACTTTCATGGAAAGGGGTTGCCAGGCTTCCCAAAATTACGAATATCCAGAAATCTCAGCAAATATTTTTTCACCCAAACTGGATGATACTTTCAGGTAATGATCAGTACACTAAGGCGACTTGGTTCCCCAAATTTCGTTCTTCTATGTTGAAGCGTTCGTTTCCAGTAACAGTTTGAATTTTTAGGTTTCACTCTGTTTCTCCTATATTGATCGATGTATTTGGAACTCTAAATCCAACACGGTTTGTGCAAGCTTCTTGAAATTTGACACAATAAAGTAGTTTCACGTTCTATCTCTATGTTTTGTTTCCTCTTGATGTAGCCCTAAGCAGTGACTGGTGAGAAACACTTTCATGGAAAGGGTTTGCCAAGCTTCCAAAAATTAGGAATCTCCAGAAATCTCAGCAAATATTTTTTCACCCAAAATGGATGATACTTTCAGGTAATGATCAGTACACTAAGGCGACTTGGTTCCCCAAATTTCGTTCTTCTATGTTGAAGCGTTCGTTGCCAGTAACAGTTTGAATTTTCAGCTTTCACTCTGTTTTCTCCTATATTGATAGATGTATTTGGAACTCTAAATCCAACACGGTTTGTGCTAGCTTCTTGAAACTTGACAAAATAAAGTAGTTTCACATTCTATCTCTGTTTTGTTTCCTCTTGATGTAGCCCTAAGCAGTGACTGGCGAGAAACACTTTCATGGAAAGGGGTTGCCAAGTTTCCCAAAATTACGAATCTCCAGAAATCTCAGCAAATATTTTTTCACCCAAACTGGATGATACTTTCAGGTAATGACCAGTAAACTAAGGCGACTTGGTTTCCCAAATTTCGTTCTTCTATGTTGAAGCGTTCGTTTCCAGTAACAGTTTGAATTTTTAGGTTTCACTCTGTTTTCTCCTATATTGATAGATGTATTTGGAACTCTAAATCCAACACGGTTTCTGCTAGCTTCTTTGAACTTGACAAAATAAAGTAGTTTCACGTTCTATCTCTATGTTTTGTTTCCTCTTGATGTAGCCCTAAGCAGTGACTGGCGAGAAACACTTTCATGGAAAGGGGTTGCCAAGCTTCCAAAAATTATGAATCTCCACAAATCTCAGCAAATATTTTTTCACCCAAACTGGATGATACTTTCAGGTAATGATCAGTACACTAAGGCGACTTGCTTCCCCAAATTTCGTTCTTCTATGTTGAAGCCATCGTTTCCAGTAACAGTTTGAATTTTTAGGTTTCACTCTGTTTTCTCCTATATTGATAGATGTATTTGGAACTCTAAATCCAACACGGTTTGTGCTAGCTTCTTGAAACTTCACACAATAAAGTAGTTTCACGTTCTATCTCTATGTTTTGTTTCCTCTTGATGTAGCCCTAAGCAGTGACTGGAGAGAAACACTTTCCTTGAAAGGGGTTGCCAGACTTCCCAGAATTACGAATCTCCAGAAATCTCAGCAAATATTTTTTCACCCAAACTGGATGATACTTTCAGGTAATGATCAGTACACTAAGTGGACTTGGTTCCCCAAATTTCGTTCTTCTATGTTGAAGCGTTCGTTTCCAGTAACAGTTTGAATTTTTAGAATTCACTCTGTTTTCTCCTATATTGATAGATGTATTTGGAACTCTAAATCCAACACGGTTTTTGCTAGCTTCTTGAAACTTGACACAATAAAGTAGTTGCACGTTCTATCTCTATGTTTTCTTTCCTCTTGATGTAGCCCTATGCAGTGACTGGCGAGAAACACTTTCATGGAAAGGGGTTGCCAGGCTTCCCAAAATTACGAATCTCAGGAAATCTCAGCAAATATTTTTTCACCCAAACTGGATGATACTTTCAGGTATTGATCAGTACACTAAGGCGACTTGGTTCCCCAAATTTTGTTCTTCTATGTTGAAGCGTTCGTTTCCAGTAACAGTTTGAATTTTTAGGTTTCACTCTGTTTTCTCCTATATTGATAGATGTATTTGGAACTCTAAATTCAACACGGTTTGTTCTACCTTCTTGAAGTTTAACACAATGAAGTAGTTTCACGTTCTATCTCTATGTTTTGTTTCCTCTTGATGTAGCCCTAAGCAGTGACTGGCGAGAAACACGTTCATGGAAAGGGGTTGCCAAGCTTCCCAAAATTACGAATCTCCAGAAATCTTAGCAAATATTTTTTCACCCAAACTGGATGATACTTTCAGGTAATGATCACTACACTAAGGCGACTTGGTTCCCCAAATTTCGTTCTTCTATGTTGAAGCGTTCGTTTCCAGTAACAGTTTGAATTTTTAGGTTTCACTCTGTTTTCTCCTATATTGATAGATGTATTTGGAACTCTAAATCCAACACGGTTTCTGCTAGCTTCTTTGAACTTGACACAATAAAGTAGTTTCACGTTCTATCTCTATGTTTTGTTTCCACTTGATGTAGCCCTAAGCAGTGTCTGGCCAGAAACACTTTCATGGAAAGGGGTTGCCAAGTTTCCCAAAATTACGAATCTCCAGAAATCTCAGCAAATATTTTTTCACCCAAACTGGATGATACTTTCAGGTAATGATCAGTACACTAAGGCGACTTGGTTCCCCAAATTTCGTTCTTCTATGTTGAAACGTTCGTTTCCAGTAACAGTTTGAATTTTTAAGTTTTACTCTGTTTTCTCCTATATTGATAGATGTATTTGGAACTCTAAATCCAACACGGTTTCTGCTAGCTTCTTTGAACTTGACACAATAAAGTAGTTTCACGTTCTATCTCTATGTTATGTTTCCTCTTGATGTAGCCCTAAGCAGTGACTGGCGAGAAACACTTTCATGGAAAGGGGTTGCCAAGCTTCCAAAAATTACGAATCTCCAGAAATCTCAGCAAATATTTTTTCACCCAAACTGGATGAAACTTTCAGGTAATGATCAGTACACTAAGGCGACTTGCTTCCCCAAATTTCATTCTTCTATGTTGAAGCGTTCGTTTCCAGTAACAGTTTGAATTTTTAAGTTTTACTCTGTTTTCTCCTATATTGATAGATGTATTTGGAACTCTAAATCCAACACGGTTTGTGCTAGCTTCTTGAAACTTGACAAAATAAAGTAGTTTCACATTCTATCTCTATGTTTTGTTTCCTCTTGATGTAGCCCTAAGCAGTGACTGGCGAGAAACACTTTCATGGAAAGGGGTTGCCAAGCTTCCAAAAATTACGAATCTCCAGAAATCTCAGCAAATCTTTTTTCACCCAAACTGGATGATACTTTCAGGTAATGATCAGTACACTAAGGCGACTGGGTTCCCCAAATTTCGTTCTTCTATGTTGAAGCGTTCGTTTCCAGGAACAGTTTGAATTTTTTGGTTTCACTCTGATTTCTCCTATATTGATAGATGTATTTGGAACTCTAAATCCAACACGGATTGTGCAAGCTTCTTGAAAATTGACACAATAAAGTAGTTTCACGTTCTATCTCTATGTTTTGTTTCCTCTTGATGTAGCCCTAAGCAGTGACTGGCGAGAAACACTTTCATGGAAAGGGGTTGCAAAGCTTCCAAAAATTACGAATCTCCAGAAATCTCAGCAAATCTTTTTTCACCCAAACTGGATGATACTTTCAGGTAATGACCAGTAAACTAAGGCGACTTGGTTTCCCAAATTTCGTTCTTCTATGTTGAAGCGTTCGTTTCCAGTAACAGTTTGAATTTTTAGGTTTCACTCTGTTTTCTCCTATATTGATAGATGTATTTGGAACTCTAAATCCAACACGGTTTCTGCTAGCTTCTTTGAACTTGACAAAATAAAGTAGTTTCACGTTCTATCTCTATGTTTTGTTTCCTCTTGATGTAGCCCTAAGCAGTGACTGGAGAGAAACACTTTCCTTGAAAGGGGTTGCCAGACTTCCCAGAATTACGAATCTCCAGAAATCTCAGCAAATATTTTTTCACCCAAACTGGATGATACTTTCAGGTAATGATCAGTACACTAAGTGGACTTGGTTCCCCAAATTTCGTTCTTCTATGTTGAAGCGTTCGTTTCCAGTAACAGTTTGAATTTTTAGAATTCACTCTGTTTTCTCCTATATTGATAGATGTATTTGGAACTCTAAATCCAACACGGTTTGTGCTAGCTTCTTGAAACTTGACACAATAAAGTAGTTGCACGTTCTATCTCTATGTTTTCTTTCCTCTTGATGTAGCCCTATGCAGTGACTGGCGAGAAACACTTTCATGGAAAGGGGTTGCCAGGCTTCCCAAAATTACGAATCTCAGGAAATCTCAGCAAATATTTTTTCACCCAAACTGGATGATACTTTCAGGTATTGATCAGTACACTAAGGCGACTTGGTTCCCCAAATTTTGTTCTTCTATGTTGAAGCGTTCGTTTCCAGTAACAGTTTGAATTTTTAGGTTTCACTCTGTTTTCTCCTATATTGATAGATGTATTTGGAACTCTAAATCCAACACGGTTTGTTCTACCTTCTTGAAGTTTCACACAATGAAGTAGTTTCACGTTCTATCTCTATGTTTTGTTTCCTCTTGATGTAGCCCTAAGCAGTGACTGGCGAGAAACACGTTCATGGAAAGGGGTTGCCAAGCTTCCCAAAATTACGAATCTCCAGAAATCTTAGCAAATATTTTTTCACCCAAACTGGATGATACTTTCAGGTAATGATCACTACACTAAGGCGACTTGGTTCCCCAAATTTCGTTCTTCTATGTTGAAGCGTTCGTTTCCAGTAACAGTTTGAATTTTTAGGTTTCACTCTGTTTTCTCCTATATTGATAGATGTATTTGGAACTCTAAATCCAACACGGTTTCTGCTAGCTTCTTTGAACTTGACACAATAAAGTAGTTTCACGTTCTATCTCTATGTTTTGTTTCCACTTGATGTAGCCCTAAGCAGTGTCTGGCCAGAAACACTTTCATGGAAAGGGGTTGCCAAGTTTCCCAAAATTACGAATCTCCAGAAATCTCAGCAAATATTTTTTCACCCAAACTGGATGATACTTTCAGGTAATGATCAGTACACTAAGGCGACTTGGTTCCCCAAATTTCGTTCTTCTATGTTGAAACGTTCGTTTCCAGTAACAGTTTGAATTTTTAAGTTTTACTCTGTTTTCTCCTATATTGATAGATGTATTTGGAACTCTAAATCCAACACGGTTTCTGCTAGCTTCTTTGAACTTGACACAATAAAGTAGTTTCACGTTCTATCTCTATGTTATGTTTCCTCTTGATGTAGCCCTAAGCAGTGACTGGCGAGAAACACTTTCATGGAAAGGGGTTGCCAAGCTTCCAAAAATTACGAATCTCCAGAAATCTCAGCAAATATTTTTTCACCCAAACTGGATGAAACTTTCAGGTAATGATCAGTACACTAAGGCGACTTGCTTCCCCAAATTTCATTCTTCTATGTTGAAGCGTTCGTTTCCAGTAACAGTTTGAATTTTTAAGTTTTACTCTGTTTTCTCCTATATTGATAGATGTATTTGGAACTCTAAATCCAACACGGTTTGTGCTAGCTTCTTGAAACTTGACAAAATAAAGTAGTTTCACATTCTATCTCTATGTTTTGTTTCCTCTTGATGTAGCCCTAAGCAGTGACTGGCGAGAAACACTTTCATGGAAAGGGGTTGCCAAGCTTCCAAAAATTACGAATCTCCAGAAATCTCAGCAAATCTTTTTTCACCCAAACTGGATGATACTTTCAGGTAATGATCAGTACACTAAGGCGACTGGGTTCCCCAAATTTCGTTCTTCTATGTTGAAGCGTTCGTTTCCAGGAACAGTTTGAATTTTTTGGTTTCACTCTGATTTCTCCTATATTGATAGATGTATTTGGAACTCTAAATCCAACACGGATTGTGCAAGCTTCTTGAAAATTGACACAATAAAGTAGTTTCACGTTCTATCTCTATGTTTTGTTTCCTCTTGATGTAGCCCTAAGCAGTGACTGGCGAGAAACACTTTCATGGAAAGGGGTTGCAAAGCTTCCAAAAATTACGAATCTCCAGAAATCTCAGCAAATCTTTTTTCACCCAAACTGGATGATACTTTCAGGTAATGACCAGTAAACTAAGGCGACTTGGTTTCCCAAATTTCGTTCTTCTATGTTGAAGCGTTCGTTTCCAGTAACAGTTTGAATTTTTAGGTTTCACTCTGTTTTCTCCTATATTGATAGATGTATTTGGAACTCTAAATCCAACACGGTTTCTGCTAGCTTCTTTGAACTTGACAAAATAAAGTAGTTTCACGTTCTATCTCTATGTTTTGTTTCCTCTTGATGTAGCCCTAAGCAGTGACTGGAGAGAAACACTTTCCTTGAAAGGGGTTGCCAGACTTCCCAGAATTACGAATCTCCAGAAATCTCAGCAAATATTTTTTCACCCAAACTGGATGATACTTTCAGGTAATGATCAGTACACTAAGTGGACTTGGTTCCCCAAATTTCGTTCTTCTATGTTGAAGCGTTCGTTTCCAGTAACAGTTTGAATTTTTAGAATTCACTCTGTTTTCTCCTATATTGATAGATGTATTTGGAACTCTAAATCCAACACGGTTTGTGCTAGCTTCTTGAAACTTGACACAATAAAGTAGTTGCACGTTCTATCTCTATGTTTTCTTTCCTCTTGATGTAGCCCTATGCAGTGACTGGCGAGAAACACTTTCATGGAAAGGGGTTGCCAGGCTTCCCAAAATTACGAATCTCAGGAAATCTCAGCAAATATTTTTTCACCCAAACTGGATGATACTTTCAGGTATTGATCAGTACACTAAGGCGACTTGGTTCCCCAAATTTTGTTCTTCTATGTTGAAGCGTTCGTTTCCAGTAACAGTTTGAATTTTTAGGTTTCACTCTGTTTTCTCCTATATTGATAGATGTATTTGGAACTCTAAATCCAACACGGTTTGTTCTACCTTCTTGAAGTTTCACACAATGAAGTAGTTTCACGTTCTATCTCTATGTTTTGTTTCCTCTTGATGTAGCCCTAAGCAGTGACTGGCGAGAAACACGTTCATGGAAAGGGGTTGCCAAGCTTCCCAAAATTACGAATCTCCAGAAATCTTAGCAAATATTTTTTCACCCAAACTGGATGATACTTTCAGGTAATGATCACTACACTAAGGCGACTTGGTTCCCCAAATTTCGTTCTTCTATGTTGAAGCGTTCGTTTCCAGTAACAGTTTGAATTTTTAGGTTTCACTCTGTTTTCTCCTATATTGATAGATGTATTTGGAACTCTAAATCCAACACGGTTTCTGCTAGCTTCTTTGAACTTGACACAATAAAGTAGTTTCACGTTCTATCTCTATGTTTTGTTTCCACTTGATGTAGCCCTAAGCAGTGTCTGGCCAGAAACACTTTCATGGAAAGGGGTTGCCAAGTTTCCCAAAATTACGAATCTCCAGAAATCTCAGCAAATATTTTTTCACCCAAACTGGATGATACTTTCAGGTAATGATCAGTACACTAAGGCGACTTGGTTCCCCAAATTTCGTTCTTCTATGTTGAAACGTTCGTTTCCAGTAACAGTTTGAATTTTTAAGTTTTACTCTGTTTTCTCCTATATTGATAGATGTATTTGGAACTCTAAATCCAACACGGTTTCTGCTAGCTTCTTTGAACTTGACACAATAAAGTAGTTTCACGTTCTATCTCTATGTTATGTTTCCTCTTGATGTAGCCCTAAGCAGTGACTGGCGAGAAACACTTTCATGGAAAGGGGTTGCCAAGCTTCCAAAAATTACGAATCTCCAGAAATCTCAGCAAATATTTTTTCACCCAAACTGGATGAAACTTTCAGGTAATGATCAGTACACTAAGGCGACTTGCTTCCCCAAATTTCATTCTTCTATGTTGAAGCGTTCGTTTCCAGTAACAGTTTGAATTTTTAAGTTTTACTCTGTTTTCTCCTATATTGATAGATGTATTTGGAACTCTAAATCCAACACGGTTTGTGCTAGCTTCTTGAAACTTGACAAAATAAAGTAGTTTCACATTCTATCTCTATGTTTTGTTTCCTCTTGATGTAGCCCTAAGCAGTGACTGGCGAGAAACACTTTCATGGAAAGGGGTTGCCAAGCTTCCAAAAATTACGAATCTCCAGAAATCTCAGCAAATCTTTTTTCACCCAAACTGGATGATACTTTCAGGTAATGATCAGTACACTAAGGCGACTGGGTTCCCCAAATTTCGTTCTTCTATGTTGAAGCGTTCGTTTCCAGGAACAGTTTGAATTTTTTGGTTTCACTCTATTTTCTCCTATATTGATAGATGTATTTGGAACTCTAAATCCAACACGGATTGTGCAAGCTTCTTGAAAATTGACACAATAAAGTAGTTTCACGTTCTATCTCTATGTTTTGTTTCCTCTTGATGTAGCCCTAAGCAGTGACTGGCGAGAAACACTTTCATGGAAAGGGGTTGCAAAGCTTCCAAAAATTACGAATCTCCAGAAATCTCAGCAAATCTTTTTTCACCCAAACTGGATGATACTTCCAGGTAATGACCAGTACACTAAGGCGACTTGCTTCCCCAAATTTCGTTCTTCTATGTTGAAGCGTTCGTTTCCAGTAACAGTTTGAATTTTTAGGTTTCACTCTGTTTTCTCCTATATTGATAGATGTATTTGGAACTCTAAATCAAACACGGTTTCTGCTAGCTTCTTTGAACTTGACACAATAAAATAGTTTCACGTTCTATCTCTATGTTTTGTTTCCTCTTGATGTAGCCCTAAGCAGTGACTGGCGAGAAACACTTTCATGGAAAGGGGTTGCCAAGCTTCCAAAAATTACGAATCTCCAGAAATCTCAGCAAATATTTTTTCACCCAAAATGGATGATACTTTCAGGTAATGATCAGTACACTAAGGCGACTTGGTTCCCCAAATTTCGTTCTTCTATGTTGAAGCGTTCGTTGCCAGTAACAGTTTGAATTTTCAGCTTTCTCTCTGTTTTCTCCTATATTGATAGATGTATTTGGAACTCTAAATCCAATACGGTTTGTGCTAGCTTCTTGAAACTTGACAAAATAAAGTAGTTTCACATTCTATCTCTATGTTTTGTTTCCTCTTGATGTAGCCCTAAGCAGTGACTGGCGAGAAACACTTTCATGGAAAGGGGTTGCAAAGCTTCCAAAAATTACGAATCTCCAGAAATCTCAGCAAATCTTTTTTCACCCAAACTGGATGATACTTTCAGGTAATGACCAGTACACTAAGGCGACTTGGTTCCCTAAATTTCGTTCTTCTATGTTGAAGCGTTCGTTTCCAGTAACAGTTTGAATTTTTAGAATTCACTCTGTTTTCTCCTATATTGATAGATGTATTTGGAACTCTAAATCCAACACGGTTTGTGCTAGCTTCTTGAAACTTGACACAATAAAGTAGTTTCACGTTCTAGCTCTATGTTTTCTTTCCTCCTGATGTAGCCCTATGCAGTGACTGGCGAGAAACACTTTCATGGAAAGGGGTTGCCAGGCTTCCCAAAATTACGAATCTCAGGAAATCTCAGCAAATATTTTTTCACCCAAACTGGATGATACTTTCAGGTATTGATCAGTACACTAAGGCGACTTGGTTCCCCAAATTTTGTTCTTCTATGTTGAAGCGTTCGTTTCCAGTAACAGTTTGAATTTTTAGGTTTCACTCTGTTTTCTCCTATATTGATAGATGTATTTGGAACTCTAAATCCAACACGGTTTGTTCTACCTTCTTGAAGTTTCACACAATGAAGTAGTTTCACGTTCTATCTCTATGTTTTGTTTCCTCTTGATGTAGCCCTAAGCAGTGACTGGCGAGAAACACGTTCATGGAAAGGGGTTGCCAAGCTTCCCAAAATTACGAATCTCCAGAAATCTTAGCAAATATTTTTTCACCCAAACTGGATGATACTTTCAGGTAATGATCACTACACTAAGGCGACTTGGTTCCCCAAATTGCGTTCTTCTATGTTGAAGCGTTCGTTTCCAGTAACAGTTTGAATTTTTAGGTTTTACTCTGTTTTCTCCTATATTGATAGATGTATTTGGAACTCTAAATCCAACACGGTTTCTGCTAGCTTCTTTGAACTTGACACAATAAAGTAGTTTCACGTTCTATCTCTATGTTTTGTTTCCTCTTGATGTAGCCCTAAGCAGTGACTGGCGAGAAACACTTTCATGGAAAGGGGTTGCCAAGCTTCCAAAAATTACGAATCTCCAGAAATCTAAGCAAATATTTTTTCACCCAAACTGGATGAAACTTTCAGGTAATGATCAGTACACTAAGGCGACTTGCTTCCCCAAATTTCATTCTTCTATGTTGAAGCGTTCGTTTCCAGTAACAGTTTGAATTTTTAAGTTTTACTCTGTTTTCTCCTATATTGATAGATGTATTTGGAACTCTAAATCCAACACGGTTTGTGCTAGCTTCTTGAAACTTGACAAAATAAAGTAGTGTCACATTCTATCCCTATGTTTTGTTTCCTCTTGATGTAGCCCTAAGCAGTGACTGGCGAGAAACACTTTCATGGAAAGGGGTTGCCAAGCTTCCAAAAATTACGAATCTCCAGAAATCTCAGCAAATCTTTTTTCACCCAAAATGGATGATACTTTCAGGTAATGATCAGTACACTAAGGCGACTTGGTTCCCCAAATTTCGTTCTTCTATGTTGAAGCGTTCGTTTCCAGTAATAGTTTGAATTTTTAGGTTTCACTCTGTTTTCTCCTATATTGATCGATGTATTTGGAACTCTAAATCCAACACGGTTTGTGCAAGCTTCTTGAAATTTGACACAATAAAGTAGTTTCACGTTCTATCTCTATGTTTTGTTTCCTCTTGATGTAGCCCTAAGCAGTGACTGGCGAGAAACACTTTCATGGAAAGGGGTTGCCAAGCTTCCCAAAATTACGAATCTCCAGAAATCTCAGCAAATCTTTTTTCACCCAAAATGGATGATACTTTCAGGTAATGATCAGTACACTAAGGCGACTTGCTTCCCCAAATTTCGTTCTTCTATGTTGAAGCCATCGTTTCCAGTAACAGTTTGAATTTTTAGGTTTCACTCTGTGTTCTCCTATATTGATAGATGTATTTGGAACTCTAAATCCAACACGGTTTGTGCTAGCTTCTTGAAACTTCACACAATAAAGTAGTTTCACGTTCTATCTCTATGTTTTGTTTCCTCTTGATGTAGCCCTAAGCAGTGACTGGCGAGAAACACTTTCATGGATAGGGGTTGCCAAGCTTCCAAAAATTACGAATATCCAGAAATCTCAGCAAATATTTTTTCACCCAAAATGGATGATACTTTCAGGTAATGATCAGTACACTAAGGCGACTTGGTTCCCCAAATTTCGTTCTTCTATGTTGAAGCGTTCGTTGCCAGTAACAGTTTGAATTTTCAGCTTTCACTCTGTTTTCTCCTATATTGATAGATGTATTTGGAACTCTAAATCCAACACGGTTTGTGCTAGCTTCTTGAAACTTGACAAAATAAAGTAGTGTCACATTCTATCCCTATGTTTTGTTTCCTCTTGATGTAGCCCTAAGCAGTGACTGGCGAGAAACACTTTCATGGAAAGGGGTTGCCAAGCTTCCAAAAATTACGAATCTCCAGAAATCTCAGCAAATATTTTTTCACCCAAAATGGATGATACTTTCAGGTAATGATCAGTACACTAACGTGACGTGGTTCCCCAAATTTCTTTCTTCTATGTTGAAGCATTCGTTGCCAGTAACAGTTTGAATTTTCAGCTTTCACTCTGATTTCTCCTATATTGATAGATGTATTTGGAACTCTAAATCCAACACGGTTTGTGCTAGCTTCTTGAAACTTGACAAAATAAAGTAGTTTCACATTCTATCTCTATGTTTTGTTTCCTCTTGATGTAGCCCTAAGCAGTGACTGGCGAGAAACACTTTCATGGAAAGGGGTTGCAAAGCTTCCAAAAATTACGAATCTCCAGAAATCTCAGCAAATCTTTTTTCACCCAAACTGGATGATACTTTCAGGTAATGACCAGTACACTAAGGCGACTTGGTTCCCCAAATTTCGTTCTTCTATGTTGAAGCTTTCGTTTCCAGTAACAGTTTGAATTTTTAGGTTTCACTCTGTTTTCTCCTATATTGATAGATGTATTTGGAACTCTAAATCCAACACGGTTTCTGCTAGCTTCTTTGAACTTGACACAATAAAGTAGTTTCACGTTCTATCTCTATGTTTTGTTTCCTCTTGATGTAGCCCTAAGCAGTGACTGGCGAGAAACACTTTCATGGAAAGGGGTTGCCAAGCTTCCAAAAATTACGAATCTCCAGAAATCTCAGCAAATATTTTTTCACCCAAACTGGATGATACTTTCAGGTAATGATCACTACACTAAGGCGACTTGCTTCCCCAAATTTCGTTCTTCTATGTTGAAGCGTTCGTTTCCAGTAACAGTTTGAATTTTTAGGTTTCACTCTGTTTTCTCCTATATTGATAGATGTATTTGGAACTCTAAATCCAACACGGTTTGTGCTAGCTTCTTGAAACTTCACACAATAAAGTAGTTTCACGTTCTATCTCTATGTTTTGTTTCCTCTTGATGTAGCCCTATGCAGTGACTGGCGAGAAACACTTTCATGGAAAGGGGTTGCCAGGCTTCCCAAAATTACGAATCTCAGGAAATCTCAGCAAATATTTTTTCACCCAAACTGGATGATACTTTCAGGTATTGATCAGTACACTAAGGCGACTTGGTTCCCCAAATTTTGTTCTTCTATGTTGAAGCGTTCGTTTCCAGTAACAGTTTGAATTTTTAGGTTTCACTCTGTTTTCTCCTATATTGATAGATGTATTTGGAACTCTAAATCCAACACGGTTTGTTCTACCTTCTTGAAGTTTCACACAATGAAGTAGTTTCACGTTCTATCTCTATGTTTTGTTTCCTCTTGATGTAGCCCTAAGCAGTGACTGGCGAGAAACACGTTCATTGAAAGGGGTTGCCAAGCTTCCCAAAATTACGAATCTCCAGAAATCTTAGCAAATATTTTTTCACCCAAACTGGATGATACTTTCAGGTAATGATCACTACACTAAGGCGACTTGGTTCCCCAAATTTCGTTCTTCTATGTTGAAGCGTTCGTTTCCAGTAACAGTTTGAATTTTTAGCTTTCACTCTGTTTTCTCCTATATTGATAGATGTATTTGGAACTCTAAATCCAACACGGTTTCTGCTAGCTTCTTGAAACTTGACAAAATAAAGTAGTTTCACGTTCTATCTCTATGTTTTGTTTCCTCTTGATGTAGCCCTAAGCAGTGACTGGCGAGAAACACTTTCATGGAAAGGGGTTGCCAAGCTTCCAAAAATTACGAATCTCCACAAATCTCAGCAAATATTTTTTCACCCAAACTGGATGATACATTCAGGTAATGATCAGTACACTAAGGCGACTTGCTTCCCCAAATTTCGTTCTTCTATGTTGAAGCGTTCGTTTCCAGTAACAGTTTGAATTTTTAGGTTTCACTCTGTTTTCTCCTATATTGATAGATGTATTTGGAACTCTAAATCAAACACGGTTTCTGCTAGCTTCTTGAAACTTCACACAATAAAGTAGTATCACGTTCTATCTCTATGTTTTGTTTCCTCTTGATGTAGCCCTAAGCAGTGACTGACGAGAAACACTTTCATGGAAAGGGGTTGCCAGGCTTCCTAAAATTACGAATCTCAGGAAATCTCAGCAAATATTTTTTCACCCAAACTGGATGATACTTTCAGGTATTGATCAGTACACTAAGGCGACTTGGTTCCCCAAATTTTGTTCTTCTATGTTGAAGCGTTCGTTTCCAGTAACAGTTTGAATTTTTAGGTTTCACTCTGTTTTCTCCTATATTGATAGATGTATTTGGAACTCTAAATCCAACACGGTTTGTTCTACCTTCTTGAAGTTTCACACAATGAAGTAGTTTCACGTTCTATCTCTATGTTTTGTTTCCTCTTGATGTAGCCCTAAGCAGTGACTGGCGAGAAACACGTTCATTGAAAGGGGTTGCCAAGCTTCCCAAAATTACGAATCTCCAGAAATCTTAGCAAATATTTTTTCACCCAAACTGGATGATACTTTCAGGTAATGATCACTACACTAAGGCGACTTGGTTCCCCAAATTTCGTTCTTCTATGTTGAAGCGTTCGTTTCCAGTAACAGTTTGAATTTTTAGCTTTCACTCTGTTTTCTCCTATATTGATAGATGTATTTGGAACTCTAAATCCAACACGGTTTCTGCTAGCTTCTTGAAACTTGACAAAATAAAGTAGTTTCACGTTCTATCTCTATGTTTTGTTTCCTCTTGATGTAGCCCTAAGCAGTGACTGGCGAGAAACACTTTCATGGAAAGGGGTTGCCAAGCTTCCAAAAATTACGAATCTCCACAAATCTCAGCAAATATTTTTTCACCCAAACTGGATGATACATTCAGGTAATGATCAGTACACTAAGGCGACTTGCTTCCCCAAATTTCGTTCTTCTATGTTGAAGCGTTCGTTTCCAGTAACAGTTTGAATTTTTAGGTTTCACTCTGTTTTCTCCTATATTGATAGATGTATTTGGAACTCTAAATCAAACACGGTTTCTGCTAGCTTCTTGAAACTTCACACAATAAAGTAGTATCACGTTCTATCTCTATGTTTTGTTTCCTCTTGATGTAGCCCTAAGCAGTGACTGACGAGAAACACTTTCATGGAAAGGGGTTGCCAGGCTTCCTAAAATTACGAATCTCAGGAAATCTCAGCAAATATTTTTTCACCCAAACTGGATGATACTTTCAGGTATTGATCAGTACACTAAGGCGACTTGGTTCCCCAAATTTTGTTCTTCTATGTTGAAGCGTTCGTTTCCAGTAACAGTTTGAATTTTTAGGTTTCACTCTGTTTTCTCCTATATTGATAGATGTATTTGGAACTCTAAATCCAACACGGTTTGTTCTACCTTCTTGAAGTTTCACACAATGAAGTAGTTTCACGTTCTATCTCTATGTTTTGTTTCCTCTTGATGTAGCCCTAAGCAGTGACTGGCGAGAAACAATTTCATGGAAAGGGGTTGCCAAGCTTCCCAAAATTACGAATCTCCAGAAATCTTAGCAAATATTTTTTCACCCAAACTGGATGATACTTTCAGGTAATGATCACTACACTAAGGCGACTTGGTTCCCCAAATTTCGTTCTTCTATGTTGAAGCGTTCGTTTCCAGTAACAGTTTGAATTTTTAGGTTTCACTCTGTTTTCTCCTATATTGATAGATGTATTTGGAACTCTAAATCCAACACGGTTTCTGCTAGCTTCTTTGAACTTGACACAATAAAGTAGTTTCACGTTCTATCTCTATGTTTTGTTTCCTCTTGATGTAGCCCTAAGCAGTGTCTGGCCAGAAACACTTTCATGGAAAGGGGTTGCCAAGTTTCCCAAAATTACGAATCTCCAGAAATCTCAGCAAATATTTTTTCACCCAAACTGGATGATACTTTCAGGTAATGATCAGTACACTAAGGCGACTTGGTTCCCCAAATTTCGTTCTTCTATGTTCAAACGTTCGTTTCCAGTAACAGTTTGAATTTTTAAGTTTTACTCTGTTTTCTCCTATATTGATAGATGTATTTGGAACTCTAAATCCAACACGGTTTCTGCTAGCTTCTTTGAACTTGACACAATAAAGTAGTTTCACGTTCTATCTCTATGTTTTGTTTCCTCTTGATGTAGCCCTAAGCAGTGACTGGCGAGAAACTCTTTCATGGAAAGGGGTTGCCAAGCTTCCAAAAATTATGAATCTCCAGAAATCTCAGCAAATATTTTTTCACCCAAACTGGATGAAACTTTCAGGTAATGATCAGTACACTAAGGCGACTTGGTTCCCCAAATTTTGTTCTTCTATGTTGAAGCGTTCGTTTCCAGTAACAGTTTGAATTTTTAAGTTTTACTCTGTTTTCTCCTATATTGATAGATGTATTTGGAACTCTAAATCCAACACGGTTTGTGCTAGCTTCTTGAAACTTGACAAAATAAAGTAGTTTCACATTCTATCTCTATGTTTTGTTTCCTCTTGATGTAGCCCTAAGCAGTGACTGGCGAGAAACACTTTCATGGAAAGGGGTTGCCAAGCTTCCAAAAATTACGAATCTCCAGAAATCTCAGCAAATATTTTTTCACCCAAACTGGATGATACTTTCAGGTAATGATCAGTACACTAAGGCGACTGGGTTCCCCAAATTTCGTTCTTCTATGTTGAAGCGTTCGTTTCCAGGAACAGTTTGAATTTTTTGGTTTCACTCTATTTTCTCCTATATTGATAGATGTATTTGGAACTCTAAATCCAACACGGATTGTACAAGCTTCTTGAAAATTGACACAATAAAGTAGTTTCACGTTCTATCTCTATGTTTTGTTTCCTCTTGATGTAGCCCTAAGCAGTGACTGGCGAGAAACACTTTCATGGAAAGGGGTTGCAAAGCTTCCAAAAATTACGAATCTCCAGAAATCTCAGCAAATCTTTTTTCACCCAAACTGGATGATACTTCCAGGTAATGACCAGTACACTAAGGCGACTTGCTTCCCCAAATTTCGTTCTTCTATGTTGAAGCGTTCGTTTCCAGTAACAGTTTGAATTTTTAGAATTCACTCTGTTTTCTCCTATATTGATAGATGTATTTGGAACTCTAAATCCAACACGGTTTGTGCTAGCTTCTTGAAACTTGACACAATAAAGTAGTTTTACGTTCTATCTCTATGTTTTCTTTCCTCCTGATGTAGCCCTATGCAGTGACTGGCGAGAAACACTTTCATGGAAAGGGGTTGCCAGGCTTCCCAACATTACGAATCTCAGGAAATCTCAGCAAATATTTTTTCACCCAAACTGGATGATACTTTCAGGTATTGATCAGTACACTAAGGCGACTTGGTTCCCCAAATTTTGTTCTTCTATGTTGATGCGTTCGTTTCCAGTAACAGTTTGAATTTTTAGGTTTCACTCTGTTTTCTCCTATATTGATAGATGTATTTGGAACTCTAAATCCAACACGGTTTGTTCTACCTTCTTGAAGTTTCACACAATGAAGTAGTTTCACGTTCTATCTCTATGTTTTGTTTCCTCTTGATGTAGCCCTAAGCAGTGACTGGCGAGAAACACGTTCATGGAAAGGGGTTGCCAAGCTTCCCAAAATTACGAATCTCCAGAAATCTTAGCAAATATTTTTTCACCCAAACTGGATGATACTTTCAGGTAATGATCACTACACTAAGGCGACTTGGTTCCCCAAATTGCGTTCTTCTATGTTGAAGCGTTCGTTTCCAGTAACAGTTTGAATTTTTAGGTTTTACTCTGTTTTCTCCTATATTGATAGATGTATTTGGAACTCTAAATCCAACACGGTTTCTGCTAGCTTCTTTGAACTTGACACAATAAAGTAGTTTCACGTTCTATCTCTATGTTTTGTTTCCTCTTGATGTAGCCCTAAGCAGTGACTGGCGAGAAACACTTTCATGGAAAGGGGTTGCCAAGCTTCCAAAAATTACGAATCTCCAGAAATGTCAGCAAATATTTTTTCACCCAAACTGGATGAAACTTTCAGGTAATGATCAGTATACTAAGGCGACTTGCTTCCCCAAATTTCATTCTTCTATGTTGAAGCGTTCGTTTCCAGTAACAGTTTGAATTTTTAAGTTTTACTCTGTTTTCTCCTATATTGATAGATGTATTTGGAACTCTAAATCCAACACGGTTTGTGCTAGCTTCTTGAAACTTGACAAAATAAAGTAGTTTCACATTCTATCTCTATGTTTTGTTTCCTCTTGATGTAGCCCTAAGCAGTGACTGGCGAGAAACACTTTCATGGAAAGGGGTTGCCAAGCTTCCAAAAATTACGAATCTCCAGAAATCTCAGCAAATATTTTTTCACCCAAACTGGATGATACTTTCAGGTAATGATCAGTACACTAAGGCGACTGGGTTCCCCAAATTTCGTTCTTCTATGTTGAAGCGTTCGTTTCCAGGAACAGTTTGAATATTTTGGTTTCACTCTATTTTCTCCTATATTGATAGATGTATTTGGAACTCTAAATCCAACACGGATTGTACAAGCTTCTTGAAAATTGACACAATAAAGTAGTTTCACGTTCTATCTCTATGTTTTGTTTCCTCTTGATGTAGCCCTAAGCAGTGACTGGCGAGAAACACTTTCATGGAAAGGGGTTGCAAAGCTTCCAAAAATTACGAATCTCCAGAAATCTCAGCAAATCTTTTTTCACCCAAAATGGATGATACTTTCAGGTAATGATCAGTACACTAAGGCGACTTGCTTCCCCAAATTTCGTTCTTCTATGTTGAAGCGTTCGTTTCCAGTAACAGTTTGAATTTTTAGGTTTCACTCTGTTTTCTCCTATATTGATCGATGTATTTGGAACTCTAAATCCAACACGGTTTGTGCAAGCTTCTTGAAATTTGACACAATAAAGTAGTTTCACATTCTATCTCTATGTTTTGTTTCCTCTTGATGTAGCCCTAAGCAGTGACTGGTGAGAAACACTTTCATGGAAAGGGGTTGCCAAGCTTCCAAAAATTAGGAAACTCCAGAAATCTCAGCAAATATTTTTTCACCCAACCTGGATGATACTTTCAGGTAATGATCAGTACACTAAGGCGACTTGGTTCCCCAAATTTCGTTCTTCTATGTTGAAGCGTTCGTTTCCAGTAACAGTTTGAAATTTTAAGTTTCTCTGTTTTCTCCTATATTGATAGATGTATTTGGAACTGTAAATCCAACACGGTTTGTGCTAGATTCTTTAATCTTGACACAATAAAGTAGTTTCCCGTTCTATCTCTATGTTTTGTTTCCTCTTGTTGTAGCCCTAAGCAGTGACTGGCGAGAAACACTTTCATGAAAGGGGTTGCCAGACTTCCCAAAATTATGAATCTCCAGAAATCTCAGCAAATATTTTTTCACCCAAACTGGATGATACTTTCAGGTAATGATCAGTACACTAAGGCGACTTGCTTCCCCAAATTTCGTTCTTCTATGTTGAAGCGTTCGTTTCCAGTAACAGTTTGAAATTTTAGCTTTCACTCTGTTTTCTCCTATATTGATAGATGTATTTGGAACTCTAAATCCATCACAGTTTGTGCTAGCTTCTTGAAACTTGACAAAATAAAGTAGTTTCACATTCTATCTCTATGTTTTGTTTCCGCTTGATGTAGCCCTAAGCAGTGACTGGCGAGAAACACTTTCATGGAAAGGGGTTGCCAAGCTTCCAAAAATTACGAATCTCCAGAAATCTCAGCAAATCTTTTTTCAACCAAACTGGATGATACTTTCAGGTAATGATCAGTACACTAAGGCGACTTGGTTCCCCAAATTTCGTTCTTCTATGTTGAAGCGTTCGTTTCCAGTAACAGTTTGAATTTTTAGGTTTCACTCTGTTTTCTCCTATATTGATAGATGTATTTGGAACTCTAAATCCAACACGGTTTGTTCTAGCTTCTTGAAACTTGACACAATAAAGTAGTTTCACGTTGTATCTCTATGTTTTGTTTCCTCTTGATGTAGCCCTAAGCAGTGACTGGCGAGAAACACTTTCATGGAAAGGGGTTGCCAGACTTTCCAAAATTACGAATCTCCAGAAATCTCAGCAAATATTTTTTCACCCAAACTGGATGATACTTTCAGGTAATGATCAGTACAGTAATGCGACTTGGTTCCCCAAATTTCGTTCTTCTATGTTGAAGCGTTCGTTTCCAGTAACAGTTTGAAATTTTAGCTTTCACTCTGTTTTCTCCTATATTGATAGATATATTTGGAACTCTAAATCCAACATGGTTTGTGCTAGCTTCTTGAAACTTGACACGATAAAGTAGTTTCACGTTCTATCTCTATGTTTTGTTTCCTCTTGATGTAGCCCTAAGCAGTGACTGGCGAGAAACACTTTCATGGAAATGGGGTTGCCAAGCTTCCCAAAATTACGAATCTCCAGAAATCTCAGCAAATATTTTTTCACCCAAAATGGATGATACTTTCAGGAAATGATCAGTACACTAAGGCGACTTGGTTCCCCAAATTTCGTTCTTCTATGTTGAAGCGTTCGTTGCCAGTAACAGTTTGAATTTTCAGCTTTCACTCTGTTTTCTCCTATATTGATAGATGTATTTGGAACTCTAAATCCAACACGGTTTGTGCTAGCTTCTTGAAACGTGACAAAATAAAGTAGTTTCACATTCTATCTCTATGTTTTGTTTCCTCTTGATGTAGCCCTAAGCAGTGACTGGCGAGAAACACTTTCATGGAAAGGGGTTGCCAAGCTTCCAAAAATTACGAATCTCCAGAAATCTCAGCAAATCTTTTTTCACCCAAAATGGATGATACTTTCAGGTAATGATCAGTACACTAAGGCGACTTGGTTCCCCAAATTTCGTTCTTCTATGTTGAAGCGTTCGTTGCCAGTAACAGTTTGAATTTTCAGCTTTCACTCTGTTTTCTCCTATATTGATAGATGTATTTGGAACTCTAAATCCAACACGGTTTGTGCTAGCTTCTTGAAACTTGACAAAATAAAGTAGTTTCACATTCTATCTCTATGTTTTGTTTCCTCTTGATGTAGCCCTAAGCAGTGACTGGCGAGAAACACTTTCATGGAAAGGGGTTGAAAAGCTTCCAAAAATTACGAATCTCCAGAAATCTCAGCAAATCTTTTTTCACCCAAACTGGATGATACTTTCAGGTAATGACCAGTACAGTAAGGCGACTTGGTTCCCCAAATTTCGTTCTTCTATGTTGAAGCGTTCGTTTCCAGTAACAGTTTGAATTTTTAGGTTTCACTCTGTTTTCTCCTATATTGATAGATGTATTTGGAACTCTAAATCCAACACGGTTTCTGCTAGCTTCTTTGAACTTGACACAATAAAGTAGTTTCACGTTCTATCTCTATGTTTTGTTTCCTCTTGATGTAGCCCTAAGCAGTGACTGGCGAGAAACACTTTCATGGAAAGGGGTTGCCAAGCTTCCAAAAATTACGAATCTCCACAAATCTCAGCAAATATTTTTTCACCCAAACTGGATGATACTTTCAGGTAATGATCAGTACACAAAGGCGACTTGCTTCCCCAAATTTCGTTCTTCTATGTTGAAGCGTTCGTTTCCAGTAACAGTTTGAATTTTTAGGTTTCACTCTGTTTTCTCCTATATTGATAGATGTATTTGGAACTCTAAATCCAACACGGTTTGTGCTAGCTTCTTGAAACTTCACACAATAAAGTAGTTTCACGTTCTATCTCTATGTTTTGTTTCCTCTTGATGTAGCCCTAAGCAGTGACTGGCGAGAAACACTTTCATGGAAAGGGGTTGCCAGACTTCCCAAAATTACGAATCTCCAGAAATCACAGCAAATATTTTTTCACCCAAACTGGATCATACTTTCAGGTAATGATCAGTACACTAAGGCGACTTGGTTCCCCAAATTTCGTTCTTCTATGTTGAAGCGTTCGTTTCCAGTAACAGTTTGAATTTTTAGGTTTCACTCTGTTTTCTCCTATATTGATAGATGTATTTGGAACTCTAAATCCAACACGGTTTGTTCTACCTTCTTGAAGTTTCACACAATGAAGTAGTTTCACGTTCTATCTCTATGTTTTCTTTCCTCATGATGTAGCCCTATGCAGTGACTGGCGAGAAACACTTTCATGGAAAGGGGTTGCCAGGCTTCCCAAAATTACGAATCTCAGGAAATCTCAGCAAATATTTTTTCACCCAAACTGGATGATACTTTCAGGTATTGATCAGTACACTAAGGCGACTTGGTTCCCCAAATTTTGTTCTTCTATGTTGAAGGGTTCGTTTCCAGTAACAGTTTGAATTTTTAGGTTTCACTCTGTTTTCTCCTATATTGATAGATGTATTTGGAACTCTAAATCCAACACGGTTTGTTCTACCTTCTTGAAGTTTCACACAATGAAGTAGTTTCACGTTCTATCTCTATGTTTTGTTTCCTCTTGATGTAGCCCTAAGCAGTGACTGGCGAGAAACACGTTCATGGAAAGGGGTTGCCAAGCTTCCCAAAATTACGAATCTCCAGAAATCTTAGCAAATATTTTTTCACCCAAACTGGATGATACTTTCAGGTAATGATCACTACACTAAGGCGACTTGGTTCCCCAAATTGCGTTCTTCTATGTTGAAGCGTTCGTTTCCAGTAACAGTTTGAATATTTAGGTTTCACTCTGTTTTCTCCTATATTGATAGATGTATTTGGAACTCTAAATCCAACACGGTTTCTGCTAGCTTCTTTGAACTTGACACAATAAAGTAGTTTCACGTTCTATCTCTATGTTTTGTTTCCTCTTGATGTAGCCCTAAGCAGTGTCTGGCCAGAAACACTTTCATGGAAAGGGGTTGCCAAGTTTCCAAAAATTACGAATCTCCAGAAATCTCAGCAAATATTTTTTCACCCAAACTGGATGATACTTTCAGGTAATGATCAGTACACTAAGGCGACTTGGTTCCCCAAATTTCGTTCTTGTATGTTGAAACGTTCGTTTCCAGTAACAGTTTGAATTTTTAAGTTTTACTCTGTTTTCTCCTATATTGATAGATGTATTTGGAACTCTAAATCCAACACGGTTTCTGCTAGCTTCTTTGAACTTGACACAATAAAGTAGTTTCACGTTCTATCTCTATGTTTTGTTTCCTCTTGATGTAGCCCTAAGCAGTGACTGGCGAGAAACACTTTCATGGAAAGGGGTTGCCAAGCTTCCAAAAATTACGAATCTCCAGAAATCTCAGCAAATATTTTTTCACCCAAACTGGATGAAACTTTCAGGTAATGATCAGTACACTAAGGCGACTTGCTTCCCCAAATTTCATTCTTCTATGTTGAAGCGTTCGTTTCCAGTAACAGTTTGAATTTTTAAGTTTTACTCTGTTTTCTCCTATATTGATAGATGTATTTGGAACTCTAAATCCAACACGGTTTGTGCTAGCTTCTTGAAACTTGACAAAATAAAGTAGTTTCACATTCTATCTCTATGTTTTGTTTCCTCTTGATGTAGCCCTAAGCAGTGACTGGCGAGAAACACTTTCATGGAAAGGGGTTGCCAAGCTTCCAAAAATTACGAATCTCCAGAAATCTCAGCAAATCTTTTTCACCCAAACTGGATGATACTTTCAGGTAATGATCAGTACACTAAGGCGACTGGGTTCCCCAAATTTCGTTCTTCTATGTTGAAGCGTTCGTTTCCAGGAACAGTTTGAATTTTTTGGTTTCACTCTATTTTCTCCTATATTGATAGATGTATTTGGAACTCTAAATCCAACACGGTTTGTGCAAACTAGTTGAAAATTGACACAATAAAGTAGTTTCACGTTCTATCTCTATGTTTTGTTTCCTCTTGATGTAGCCCTAAGCAGTGACTGGCGAGAAACACTTTCATGGAAAGGGTTTGCAAAGCTTCCAAAAATTACGAATCTCCAGAAATCTCAGCAAATCTTTTTTCACCCAAACTGGATGATACTTTCAGGTAATGACCAGTACACTAAGGCGACTTGGTTCCCCAAATTTCGTTCTTCTATGTTGAAGCGTTCGTTTCCAGTAACAGTTTGAATTCTTAGGTTTCACTCTGTTTTCTCCTATATTGATAGATGTATTTGGAACTCTAAATCCAACACGGTTTGTGCTAGCTTCTTTAAACTTGACACAATAAAGTAGTTTCACGTTCTATCTCTATGTTTTGTTTCCTCTTGATGTAGCCCTAAGCAGTGACTCGCAAGAAACACGTTCATGGAAAGGGGTTGCCAAGCTTCCCAAAATTACGTATCTCCAGAAATCTCAGCAAATATTTTTTCACCCAAACTGGATGATACTTTCAGGTAATGATCAGTACACTAAGGCGTCTTGGTTCCCCAAATTTCGTTCTTCTATATTGAAGCGTTCGTTTCCAGTAACAGTTTGAAATTTTAAGTTTCTCTGTTTTCTCCTATATTGATAGATGTATTTGGAACTGTAAATCCAACACGGTTTGTGCTAGATTCTTTAATCTTGACACAATAAAGTAGTTTCCCGTTCTATCTCTATGTTTTGTTTCCTCTTGTTGTAGCCCTAAGCAGTGACTGGCGAGAAACACTTTCATGAAAGGGGTTGCCAGACTTCCCAAAATTATGAATCTCCAGAAATCTCAGCAAATATTTTTTCACCCAAACTGGATGATACTTTCAGGTAATGATCAGTACACTAAGGCGACTTGCTTCCCCAAATTTCGTTCTTCTATGTTGAAGCGTTCGTTTCCAGTAACAGTTTGAATTTTTAGGTTTCACTCTGTTTTCTCCTATATTGATAGATGTATTTGGAACTCTAAATCCAACACGGTTTGTGCTAGCTTCTTGAAACTTTACACAATAAAGTAGTTTCCCATTCTATCTCTATGTTTTGTTTCCTCTTGATGTAGCCCTAAGCAGTGACTGGCGAGAAACACTTTCATGGAAAGGGGTTGCCAGGCTTCCCAAATTTCGAATCTCCAGAAACCTCAGCAAATATTTTTTCACCCAATCTGGATGATACTTTCAGGTAATGATCAGTACACTATGGCGACTTGGTTCCCCAAATTTCGTTCTTCTATGTTGAAGCGTTCGTTTCCAGTAACAGTTTGAAATTTTAGCTTTCACTCTGTTTTCTCCTATATTGATAGATATATTTGGAACTCTAAATCCAACATGGTTTGTGCTAGCTTCTTGAAACTTGACACAATAAAGTAGTTTCACGTTCTATCCCTATGTTTTGTTTCCTCTTGATGTAGCCCTAAGCAGTGACTGGCGAGAAACACTTTCATGGAAAGGGGTTGCCAAGCTTCCCAAAATTACGAATCTCCAGAAATCTCAGCAAATATTTTTTCACCCAAAATGGATGATACATTCAGGAAATGATCAGTACACTAAGGTGACTTGGTTCCCCAAATTTCGTTCTTCTATGTTGAAGCGTTCGTTGCCAGTAACAGTTTGAATTTTCAGCTTTCACTCTGTTTTCTCCTATATTGATAGATGTATTTGGAACTCTAAATCCAACACGGTTTGTGCTAGCTTCTTGAAACTTGACAAAATAAAGTAGTTTCACGTTCTATCTCTATGTTTTGTTTCCTCTTGATGTAGCCCTAAGCAGTGACTGGCGAGAAACACTTTCATGGAAAGGGGTTGCCAAGCTTCCAAAAATTACGAATATCCAGAAATCTCAGCAAATATTTTTTCACCCAAAATGGATGATACACTCAGGTAATGACCAGTACAGTAAGGCGACTTGGTTCCCCAAATTTCGTTCTTCTATGTTGAAGCGTTCGTTTCCAGTAACAGTTTGAATTTTTAGGTTTCACTCTGTTTTCTCCTATATTGATAGATGTATTTGGAACTCTAAATCCAGCACGGTTTCTGCTAGCTTCTTTGAACTTGACACAATAAAATAGTTTCACGTTCTATCTCTATGTTTTGTTTCCTCTTGATGTAGCCCTAAGCAGTGACTGGCGAGAAACACTTTCATGGAAAGGGGTTGCCAGGCTTCCCAAAATTACGAATCTCCAGAAACCTCAGCAAATATTTTTTCACCCAATCTGGATGATACTTTCAGGTAATGATCAGTACACTAAGGCGACTTGGTTCCCCAAATTTCGTTCTTCTATGTTGAAGCGTTCGTTTCCAGTAACAGTTTGAATTTTTAGGTTTCACTCTGTTTTCTCCTATATTGATAGATGTATTTGGAACTCTAAATCCAACACGGTTTGTGCTAGCTTCTTTAAACTTGACACAATAAAGTAGTTTCACGTTCTATCTCTATGTTTTTTTTCCTCTTGATGTAGCCCTAAGCAGTGACTCGCGAGAAACACGTTCATGGAAAGGGGTTGCCAAGCTTCCCAAAATTACGTATCTCCAGAAATCTCAGCAAATATTTTTTCACCCAAACTGGATGATACTTTCAGGTAATGATCAGTACACTAAGGCGTCTTGGTTCCCCAAATTTCGTTCTTCTATATTGAAGCGTTCGTTTCCAGTAACAGTTTGAAATTTTAAGTTTCTCTGTTTTCTCCTATATTGATAGATGTATTTGGAACTGTAAATCCAACACGGTTTGTGCTAGATTCTTTAATCTTGACACAATAAAGTAGTTTCCCGTTCTATCTCTATGTTTTGTTTCCTCTTGTTGTAGCCCTAAGCAGTGACTGGCCAGAAACACTTTCATGAAAGGGGTTGCCAGACTTCCCAAAATTATGAATCTCCAGAAATCTCAGCAAATCTTTTTTCACCCAAACTGGATGATACTTTCAGGTAATGATCAGTACACTAAGGCGACTTGCTTCCCCAAATTTCGTTCTTCTATGTTGAAGCGTTCGTTTCCAGTAACAGTTTGAATTTTTAGGTTTCACTCTGTTTTCTCCTATATTGATAGATGTATTTGGAACTCTAAATCCAACACGGTTTGTGCTAGCTTCTTGAAGTTTCACACAATGAAGTAGTTTCACGTTCTATCTCTATGTTTTGTTTCCTCTTGATGTAGCCCTAAGCAGTGACTGGCGAGAAACACGTTCATGGAAAGGGGTTGCCAAGCTTCCCAAAATTACGAATCTCCAGAAATCTTAGCAAATATTTTTTCACCCAAACTGGATGATACTTTCAGGTAATGATCACTACACTAAGGCGACTTGGTTCCCCAAATTGCGTTCTTCTATGTTGAAGCGTTCGTTTCCAGTAACAGTTTGAATATTTAGGTTTCACTCTGTTTTCTCCTATATTGATAGATGTATTTGGAACTCTAAATCCAACACGGTTTCTGCTAGCTTCTTTGAACTTGACACAATAAAGTAGTTTCACGTTCTATCTCTATGTTTTGTTTCCTCTTGATGTAGCCCTAAGCAGTGTCTGGCCAGAAACACTTTCATGGAAAGGGGTTGCCAAGTTTCCAAAAATTACGAATCTCCAGAAATCTCAGCAAATATTTTTTCACCCAAACTGGATGATACTTTCAGGTAATGATCAGTACACTAAGGCGACTTGGTTCCCCAAATTTCGTTCTTGTATGTTGAAACGTTCGTTTCCAGTAACAGTTTGAATTTTTAAGTTTTACTCTGTTTTCTCCTATATTGATAGATGTATTTGGAACTCTAAATCCAACACGGTTTCTGCTAGCTTCTTTGAACTTGACACAATAAAGTAGTTTCACGTTCTATCTCTATGTTTTGTTTCCTCTTGATGTAGCCCTAAGCAGTGACTGGCGAGAAACACTTTCATGGAAAGGGGTTGCCAAGCTTCCAAAAATTACGAATCTCCAGAAATCTCAGCAAATATTTTTTCACCCAAACTGGATGAAACTTTCAGGTAATGATCAGTACACTAAGGCGACTTGCTTCCCCAAATTTCATTCTTCTATGTTGAAGCGTTCGTTTCCAGTAACAGTTTGAATTTTTAAGTTTTACTCTGTTTTCTCCTATATTGATAGATGTATTTGGAACTCTAAATCCAACACGGTTTGTGCTAGCTTCTTGAAACTTGACAAAATAAAGTAGTTTCACATTCTATCTCTATGTTTTGTTTCCTCTTGATGTAGCCCTAAGCAGTGACTGGCGAGAAACACTTTCATGGAAAGGGGTTGCCAAGCTTCCAAAAATTACGAATCTCCAGAAATCTCAGCAAATCTTTTTCACCCAAACTGGATGATACTTTCAGGTAATGATCAGTACACTAAGGCGACTGGGTTCCCCAAATTTCGTTCTTCTATGTTGAAGCGTTCGTTTCCAGGAACAGTTTGAATTTTTTGGTTTCACTCTATTTTCTCCTATATTGATAGATGTATTTGGAACTCTAAATCCAACACGGTTTGTGCAAACTAGTTGAAAATTGACACAATAAAGTAGTTTCACGTTCTATCTCTATGTTTTGTTTCCTCTTGATGTAGCCCTAAGCAGTGACTGGCGAGAAACACTTTCATGGAAAGGGTTTGCAAAGCTTCCAAAAATTACGAATCTCCAGAAATCTCAGCAAATCTTTTTTCACCCAAACTGGATGATACTTTCAGGTAATGACCAGTACACTAAGGCGACTTGGTTCCCCAAATTTCGTTCTTCTATGTTGAAGCGTTCGTTTCCAGTAACAGTTTGAATTCTTAGGTTTCACTCTGTTTTCTCCTATATTGATAGATGTATTTGGAACTCTAAATCCAACACGGTTTCTGCTAGCTTCTTTGAACTTGACACAATAAAATAGTTTCACGTTCTATCTCTATGTTTTGTTTCCTCTTGATGTAGCCCTAAGCAGTGACTGGCGAGAAACACTTTCATGGAAAGGGGTTGCCAGGCTTCCCAAAATTACGAATCTCCAGAAACCTCAGCAAATATTTTTTCACCCAATCTGGATGATACTTTCAGGTAATGATCAGTACACTAAGGCGACTTGGTTCCCCAAATTTCGTTCTTCTATGTTGAAGCGTTCGTTTCCAGTAACAGTTTGAATTTTTAGGTTTCACTCTGTTTTCTCCTATATTGATAGATGTATTTGGAACTCTAAATCCAACACGGTTTGTGCTAGCTTCTTTAAACTTGACACAATAAAGTAGTTTCACGTTCTATCTCTATGTTTTGTTTCCTCTTGATGTAGCCCTAAGCAGTGACTCGCAAGAAACACGTTCATGGAAAGGGGTTGCCAAGCTTCCCAAAATTACGTATCTCCAGAAATCTCAGCAAATATTTTTTCACCCAAACTGGATGATACTTTCAGGTAATGATCAGTACACTAAGGCGTCTTGGTTCCCCAAATTTCGTTCTTCTATATTGAAGCGTTCGTTTCCAGTAACAGTTTGAAATTTTAAGTTTCTCTGTTTTCTCCTATATTGATAGATGTATTTGGAACTGTAAATCCAACACGGTTTGTGCTAGATTCTTTAATCTTGACACAATAAAGTAGTTTCCCGTTCTATCTCTATGTTTTGTTTCCTCTTGTTGTAGCCCTAAGCAGTGACTGGCGAGAAACACTTTCATGAAAGGGGTTGCCAGACTTCCCAAAATTATGAATCTCCAGAAATCTCAGCAAATATTTTTTCACCCAAACTGGATGATACTTTCAGGTAATGATCAGTACACTAAGGCGACTTGCTTCCCCAAATTTCGTTCTTCTATGTTGAAGCGTTCGTTTCCAGTAACAGTTTGAATTTTTAGGTTTCACTCTGTTTTCTCCTATATTGATAGATGTATTTGGAACTCTAAATCCAACACGGTTTGTGCTAGCTTCTTGAAACTTTACACAATAAAGTAGTTTCCCATTCTATCTCTATGTTTTGTTTCCTCTTGATGTAGCCCTAAGCAGTGACTGGCGAGAAACACTTTCATGGAAAGGGGTTGCCAGGCTTCCCAAATTTCGAATCTCCAGAAACCTCAGCAAATATTTTTTCACCCAATCTGGATGATACTTTCAGGTAATGATCAGTACACTATGGCGACTTGGTTCCCCAAATTTCGTTCTTCTATGTTGAAGCGTTCGTTTCCAGTAACAGTTTGAAATTTTAGCTTTCACTCTGTTTTCTCCTATATTGATAGATATATTTGGAACTCTAAATCCAACATGGTTTGTGCTAGCTTCTTGAAACTTGACACAATAAAGTAGTTTCACGTTCTATCTCTATGTTTTGTTTCCTCTTGATGTAGCCCTAAGCAGTGACTGGCGAGAAACACTTTCATGGAAAGGGGTTGCCAAGCTTCCCAAAATTACGAATCTCCAGAAATCTCAGCAAATATTTTTTCACCCAAAATGGATGATACATTCAGGAAATGATCAGTACACTAAGGTGACTTGGTTCCCCAAATTTCGTTCTTCTATGTTGAAGCGTTCGTTGCCAGTAACAGTTTGAATTTTCAGCTTTCACTCTGTTTTCTCCTATATTGATAGATGTATTTGGAACTCTAAATCCAACACGGTTTGTGCTATCTTCTTGAAACTTGACAAAATAAAGTAGTTTCACGTTCTATCTCTATGTTTTGTTTCCTCTTGATGTAGCCCTAAGCAGTGACTGGCGAGAAACACTTTCATGGAAAGGGGTTGCCAAGCTTCCAAAAATTACGAATATCCAGAAATCTCAGCAAATATTTTTTCACCCAAAATGGATGATACACTCAGGTAATGACCAGTACAGTAAGGCGACTTGGTTCCCCAAATTTCGTTCTTCTATGTTGAAGCGTTCGTTTCCAGTAACAGTTTGAATTTTTAGGTTTCACTCTGTTTTCTCCTATATTGATAGATGTATTTGGAACTCTAAATCCAGCACGGTTTCTGCTAGCTTCTTTGAACTTGACACAATAAAATAGTTTCACGTTCTCTCTCTATGTTTTGTTTCCTCTTGATGTAGCCCTAAGCAGTGACTGGCGAGAAACACTTTCATGGAAAGGGGTTGCCAGGCTTCCCAAAATTACGAATCTCCAGAAACCTCAGCAAATATTTTTTCACCCAATCTGGATGATACTTTCAGGTAATGATCAGTACACTAAGGCGACTTGGTTCCCCAAATTTCGTTCTTCTATGTTGAAGCGTTCGTTTCCAGTAACAGTTTGAATTTTTAGGTTTCACTCTGTTTTCTCCTATATTGATAGATGTATTTGGAACTCTAAATCCAACACGGTTTGTGCTAGCTTCTTTAAACTTGACACAATAAAGTAGTTTCACGTTCTATCTCTATGTTTTTTTTCCTCTTGATGTAGCCCTAAGCAGTGACTCGCGAGAAACACGTTCATGGAAAGGGGTTGCCAAGCTTCCCAAAATTACGTATCTCCAGAAATCTCAGCAAATATTTTTTCACCCAAACTGGATGATACTTTCAGGTAATGATCAGTACACTAAGGCGTCTTGGTTCCCCAAATTTCGTTCTTCTATATTGAAGCGTTCGTTTCCAGTAACAGTTTGAAATTTTAAGTTTCTCTGTTTTCTCCTATATTGATAGATGTATTTGGAACTGTAAATCCAACACGGTTTGTGCTAGATTCTTTAATCTTGACACAATAAAGTAGTTTCCCGTTCTATCTCTATGTTTTGTTTCCTCTTGTTGTAGCCCTAAGCAGTGACTGGCCAGAAACACTTTCATGAAAGGGGTTGCCAGACTTCCCAAAATTATGAATCTCCAGAAATCTCAGCAAATCTTTTTTCACCCAAACTGGATGATACTTTCAGGTAATGATCAGTACACTAAGGCGACTTGCTTCCCCAAATTTCGTTCTTCTATGTTGAAGCGTTCGTTTCCAGTAACAGTTTGAATTTTTAGGTTTCACTCTGTTTTCTCCTATATTGATAGATGTATTTGGAACTCTAAATCCAACACGGTTTGTGCTAGCTTCTTGAAACTTTACACAATAAAGTACTTTCCCATTCTATCTCTATGTTTTGTTTCCTCTTGATGTAGCCCTAAGCAGTGACTGGCGAGAAACACTTTCATGGAAAGGGGTTGCCAGGCTTCCCAAATTACGAATCTCCAGAAACCTCATCAAATATTTTTTCACCCAATCTGGATGATACTTTCAGGTAATGATCAGTACACTAAGGCGACTTGGTTCCCCAAGTTTCGTTCTTCTATGTTGAAGCGTTCGTTTCCAGTAACAGTTTGAAATTTTAGCTTTCACTCTGTTTTCTCCTATATTGATAGATATATTTGGAACTCTAAATCCAACATGGTTTGTGCTAGCTTCTTGAAACTTGACACAATAAAGTAGTTTCACGTTCTATCTCTATGTTTTGTTTCCTCTTGATGTAGCCCTAAGCAGTGACTGGCGAGAAACACTTTCATGGAAAGGGGTTGCCAAGCTTCCAAAAATTACGAATATCCAGAAATCTCAGCAAATATTTTTTCACCCAAAATGGATGATACACTCAGGTAATGACCAGTACAGTAAGGCGACTTGGTTCCCCAAATTTCGTTCTTCTATGTTGAAGCGTTCGTTTCCAGTAACAGTTTGAATTTTTAGGTTTCACTCTGTTTTCTCCTATATTGATAGATGTATTTGGAACTCTAAATCCAACACGGTTTCTGCTAGCTTCTTTGAACTTGACACAATAAAGTAGTTTCACGTTCTATCTCTATGTTTTGTTTCCTCTTGATGTAGCCCTAAGCAGTGACTGGCGAGAAACACTTTCATGGAAAGGGGTTGCCAAGCTTCCAAAAATTACGAATCTCCACAAATCTCAGCAAATATTTTTTCACCCAAACTGGATGATACTTTCAGGTAATGATCAGTACACTAAGGCGACTTGCTTCCCCAAATTTCGTTCTTCTATGTTGAAGCGTTCGTTTCCAGTAACAGTTTGAATTTTTAGGTTTCACTCTGTTTTCTCCTATATTGATAGATGTATTTGGAACTCTAAATCCAACACGGTTTGTGCTAGCTTCTTGAAACTTCACACAATAAAGTAGTTTCACGTTCTATCTCCATGTTTTGTTTCCTCTTGATGTAGCCCTAAGCAGTGACTGGCGAGAAACACTTTCATGGAAAGGGGTTGCCAGACTTCCCAAAATTACGAATCTCCAGAAATCACAGCAAATATTTTTTCACCCAAACTGGATCATACTTTCAGGTAATGATCAGTACGCTAAGGCGACTTGGTTCCCCAAATTTCGTTCTTCTATGTTGAAGCGTTCGTTTCCAGTAACAGTTTGAATTTTTAGAATTCACTCTGTTTTCTCCTATATTGATAGATGTATTTGGAACTCTAAATCCAACACGGTTTGTGCTAGCTTCTTGAAACTTGACACAATACAGTAGTTTCACGTTCTATCTCTATGTTTTCTTTCCTCATGATGTAGCCCTATGCAGTGACTGGCGAGAAACACTTTCATGGAAAGGGGTTGCCAGGCTTCCCAAAATTACGAATCTCAGGAAATCTCAGCAAATATTTTTTCACCCAAACTGGATGATACTTTCAGGTATTGATCAGTACACTAAGGCGACTTGGTTCCCCAAATTTTGTTCTTCTATGTTGAAGCGTTCGTTTCCAGTAACAGTTTGAATTTTTAGGTTTCACTCTGTTTTCTCCTATATTGATAGATGTATTTGGAACTCTAAATCCAACACGGTTTGTTCTACCTTCTTGAAGTTTCACACAATGAAGTAGTTTCACGTTCTATCTCTATGTTTTGTTTCCTCTTGATGTAGCCCTAAGCAGTGACTGGCGAGAAACACGTTCATGGAAAGGGGTTGCCAAGCTTCCCAAAATTACGAATCTCCAGAAATCTTAGCAAATATTTTTTTACCCAAACTGGATGATACTTTCAGGTAATGATCACTACACTAAGGCGACTTGGTTCCCCAAATTGCGTTCTTCTATGTTGAAGCGTTCGTTTCCAGTAACAGTTTGAATTTTTAGGTTTCACTCTGTTTTCTCCTATATTGATAGATGTATTTGGAACTCTAAATCCAACACGGTTTCTGCTAGCTTCTTTGAACTTGACACAATAAAGTAGTTTCACGTTCTATCTCTATGTTTTGTTTCCTCTTGATGTAGCCCTAAGCTGTGTCTGGCCAGAAACACTTTCATGGAAAGGGGTTGCCAAGTTTCCAAAAATTACGAATCTCCAGAAATCTCAGCAAATATTTTTTCACCCAAACTGGATGATACTTTCAGGTAATGATCAGTACACTAAGGCGACTTGGTTCCCCAAATTTCGTTCTTCTATGTTGAAACGTTCGTTTCCAGTAACAGTTTGAATTTTTAGGTTTCACTCTGTTTTCTCCTATATTGATAGATGTATTTGGAACTCTAAATCCAACACGGTTTGTGCTAGCTTCTTGAAACTTCACACAATAAAGTAGTTTCACGTTCTATCTCCATGTTTTGTTTCCTCTTGATGTAGCCCTAAGCAGTGACTGGCGAGAAACACTTTCATGGAAAGGGGTTGCCAGACTTCCCAAAATTACGAATCTCCAGAAATCACAGCAAATATTTTTTCACCCAAACTGGATCATACTTTCAGGTAATGATCAGTACGCTAAGGCGACTTGGTTCCCCAAATTTCGTTCTTCTATGTTGAAGCGTTCGTTTCCAGTAACAGTTTGAATTTTTAGAATTCACTCTGTTTTCTCCTATATTGATAGATGTATTTGGAACTCTAAATCCAACACGGTTTGTGCTAGCTTCTTGAAACTTGACACAATACAGTAGTTTCACGTTCTATCTCTATGTTTTCTTTCCTCATGATGTAGCCCTATGCAGTGACTGGCGAGAAACACTTTCATGGAAAGGGGTTGCCAGGCTTCCCAAAATTACGAATCTCAGGAAATCTCAGCAAATATTTTTTCACCCAAACTGGATGATACTTTCAGGTATTGATCAGTACACTAAGGCGACTTGGTTCCCCAAATTTTGTTCTTCTATGTTGAAGCGTTCGTTTCCAGTAACAGTTTGAATTTTTAGGTTTCACTCTGTTTTCTCCTATATTGATAGATGTATTTGGAACTCTAAATCCAACACGGTTTGTTCTACCTTCTTGAAGTTTCACACAATGAAGTAGTTTCACGTTCTATCTCTATGTTTTGTTTCCTCTTGATGTAGCCCTAAGCAGTGACTGGCGAGAAACACGTTCATGGAAAGGGGTTGCCAAGCTTCCCAAAATTACGAATCTCCAGAAATCTTAGCAAATATTTTTTTACCCAAACTGGATGATACTTTCAGGTAATGATCACTACACTAAGGCGACTTGGTTCCCCAAATTGCGTTCTTCTATGTTGAAGCGTTCGTTTCCAGTAACAGTTTGAATTTTTAGGTTTCACTCTGTTTTCTCCTATATTGATAGATGTATTTGGAACTCTAAATCCAACACGGTTTCTGCTAGCTTCTTTGAACTTGACACAATAAAGTAGTTTCACGTTCTATCTCTATGTTTTGTTTCCTCTTGATGTAGCCCTAAGCAGTGTCTGGCCAGAAACACTTTCATGGAAAGGGGTTGCCAAGTTTCCAAAAATTACGAATCTCCAGAAATCTCAGCAAATATTTTTTCACCCAAACTGGATGATACTTTCAGGTAATGATCAGTACACTAAGGCGACTTGGTTCCCCAAATTTCGTTCTTCTATGTTGAAACGTTCGTTTCTAGTAACAGTTTGAATTTTTAAGTTTTACTCTGTTTTCTCCTATATTGATAGATGTATTTGGAACTCTAAATGCAACACGGTTTCTGCTAGCTTCTTTGAACTTGACACAATAAAGTAGTTTCACGTTCTATCTCTATGTTTTGTTTCCTCTTGATGTAGCCCTAAGCAGTGACTGGCGAGAAACACTTTCATGGAAAGGGGTTGCCAAGCTTCCAAAAATTACGAATCTCCAGAAATCTCAGCAAATATTTTTTCACCCAAACTGGATGAAACTTTCAGGTAATGATCAGTACACTAAGGCGACTTGCTTCCCCAAATTTCATTCTTCTATGTTGAAGCGTTCGTTTCCAGTAACAGTTTGAATTTTTAAGTTTTACTCTGTTTTCTCCTATATTGATAGATGTATTTGGAACTCTAAATCCAACACGGTTTGTGCTAGCTTCTTGAAACTTGACAAAATAAAGTAGTTTCACATTCTATCTCTATGTTTTGTTTCCTCTTGATGTAGCCCTAAGCAGTGACTGGCGAGAAACACTTTCATGGAAAGGGGTTGCCAAGCTTCCAAAAATTACGAATCTCCAGAAATCTCAGCAAATCTTTTTCACCCAAACTGGATGATACTTTCAGGTAATGATCAGTACACTAAGGCGACTGGGTTCCCCAAATTTCGTTCTTCTATGTTGAAGCGTTCGTTTCCAGGAACAGTTTGAATTTTTTGGTTTCACTCTATTTTCTCCTATATTGATAGATGTATTTGGAACTCTAAATCCAACACGGTTTGTGCAAGCTACTTGAAAATTGACACAATAAAGTAGTTTCACGTTCTATCTCTATGTTTTGTTTCCTCTTGATGTAGCCCTACGCAGTGACTGGCGAGAAACACTTTCATGGAAAGGGTTTGCAAAGCTTCCAAAAATTACGAATCTCCAGAAATCTCAGCAAATCTTTTTTCACCCAAACTGGATGATACTTTCAGGTAATGACCAGTACACTAAGGCGACTTGGTTCCCCAAATTTCGTTCTTCTATGTTGAAGCGTTCGTTTCCAGTAACAGTTTGAATTTTTAGGTTTCACTCTGTTTTCTCCTATATTGATAGATGTATTTGGAACTCTAAATCCAACACGGTTTCTGCTAGCTTCTTTGAACTTGACACAATAAAATAGTTTCACGTTCTATCTCTATGTTTTGTTTCCTCTTGATGTAGCCCTAAGCAGTGACTGGCGAGAAACACTTTCATGGAAAGGGGTTGCCAGGCTTCCCAAAATTACGAATCTCCAGAAACCTCAGCAAATATTTTTTCACCCAATCTGGATGATACTTTCAGGTAATGATCAGTACACTAAGGCGACTTGGTTCCCCAAATTTCGTTCTTCTATGTTGAAGCGTTCGTTTCCAGTAACAGTTTGAATTTTTAGGTTTCACTCTGTTTTCTCCTATATTGATAGATGTATTTGGAACTCTAAATCCAACACGGTTTGTGCTAGCTTCTTGAAACTTGACACAATAAAGTAGTTTCCCATTCTATCTCTATGTTTTGTTTCCTCTTGATGTAGCCCTAAGCAGTGACTGGCGAGAAACACTTTCATGGAAAGGGGTTGCCAGGCTTCCCAAATTACGAATCTCCAGAAACCTCAGCAAATATTTTTTCACCCAATCTGGATGATACTTTCAGGTAATGATCAGTACACTAAGGCGACTTGGTTCCCCAAATTTCGTTCTTCTATGTTGAAGCGTTCGTTTCCAGTAACAGTTTGAAATTTTAGCTTTCACTCTGTTTTCTCCTATATTGATAGATATATTTGGAACTCTAAATCCAACATGGTTTGTGCTAGCTTCTTGAAACTTGACACAATAAAGTAGTTTCACGTTCTATCTCTATGTTTTGTTTCCTCTTGATGTAGCCCTAAGCAGTGACTGGCGAGAAACACTTTCATGGAAAGGGGTTGCCAAGCTTCCCAAAATTACGAATCTCCAGAAATCTCAGCAAATATTTTTTCACCCAAAATGGATGATACTTTCAGGAAATGATCAGTACACTAAGGCGACTTGGTTCCCCAAATTTCGTTCTTCTATGTTGAAGCGTTCGTTGCCAGTAACAGTTTGAATTTTCAGCTTTCACTCTGTTTTCTCCTATATTGATAGATGTATTTGGAACTCTAAATCCAACACGGTTTGTGCTAGCTTCTTGAAACTTGACAAAATAAAGTAGTTTCACATTCTATCTCTATGTTTTGTTTCCTCTTGATGTAGCCCTAAGCAGTGACTGGCGAGTAACACTTTCATGGAAAGGGGTTGCAAAGCTTCCAAAAATTACGAATCTCCAGAAATCACAGCAAATCTTTTTTCACCCAAACTGGATGATACTTTCAGGTAATGACCAGTACAGTAAGGCGACTTGGTTCCCCAAATTTCGTTCTTCTATGTTGAAGCGTTCGTTTCCAGTAACAGTTTGAATTTTTAGGTTTCACTCTGTTTTCTCCTATATTGATAGATGTATTTGGAACTCTAAATCCAACACGGTTTCTGCTAGCTTCTTTGAACTTGACACAATAAAGTAGTTTCACGTTCTATCTCTATGTTTTGTTTCCTCTTGATGTAGCCCTAAGCAGTGACTGGCGAGAAACACTTTCATGGAAAGGGGTTGCCAAGCTTCCAAAAATTACGAATCTCCAAAAATCTCAGCAAATATTTTTTCACCCAAACTGGATGATACTTTCAGGTAATGATCAGTACACTAAGGCGACTTGGTTCCCCAAATTTCGTTCTTCTATGTTGAAGCGTTCGTTTCCAGTAACAGTTTGAATTTTTAGAATTCATTCTGTTTTCTCCTATATTGATAGATGTATTTGGAACTCTAAATCCAACACGGTTTGTGCTAGCTTCTTGAAACTTGACACAATAAAGTAGTTTCACGTTCTATCTCTATGTTTTCTTTCCTCATGATGTAGCCCTATGCAGTGACTGGCGAGAAACACTTTCATGGAAAGGGGTTGCCAGGCTTCCCAAAATTACGAATCTCAGGAAATCTCAGCAAATATTTTTTCACCCAAACTGGATGATACTTTCAGGTATTGATCAGTACACTAAGGCGACTTGGTTCCCCAAATTTTGTTCTTCTATGTTGAAGCGTTCGTTTCCAGTAACAGTTTGAATTTTTAAGTTTCACTCTGTTTTCTCCTATATTGATAGATGTATTTGGAACTCTAAATCCAACACGGTTTGTTCTACCTTCTTGAAGTTTCACACAATGAAGTAGTTTCACGTTCTATCTCTATGTTTTGTTTCCTCTTGATGTAGCCCTAAGCAGTGACTGGCGAGAAACACGTTCATGGAAAGGGGTTGCCAAGCTTCCCAAAATTACGAATCTCCAGAAATCTTAGCAAATATTTTTTCACCCAAACTGGATGATACTTTCAGGTAATGATCACTACACTAAGGCGACTTGGTTCCCCAAATTTCGTTCTTCTATGTTGAAGCGTTCGTTTCCAGTAACAGTTTGAATTTTTAGGTTTCACTCTGTTTTCTCCTATATTGATAGATGTATTTGGAACTCTAAATCCAACACGGTTTCTGCTAGCTTCTTTGAACTTGACACAATAAAGTAGTTTCACGTTCTATCTCTATGTTTTGTTTCCTCTTGATGTAGCCCTAAGCAGTGACTGGCGAGAAACACTTTCATGGAAAGGGGTTGCCAAGCTTCCAAAAATTACGAATCTCCACAAATCTCAGCAAATATTTTTTCACCCAAACTGGATGATACTTTCAGGTAATGATCAGTACACTAAGGCGACTTGCTTCCCCAAATTTCGTTCTTCTATGTTGAAGCGTTCGTTTCCAGTAACAGTTTGAATTTTTAGGTTTCACTCTGTTTTCTCCTATATTGATAGATGTATTTGGAACTCTAAATCCAACACGGTTTGTGCTAGCTTCTTGAAACTTCACACAATAAAGTAGTTTCACGTTCTATCTCTATGTTTTGTTTCCTCTTGATGTAGCCCTAAGCAGTGACTGGCGAGAAACACTTTCATGGAAAGGGGTTGCCAGACTTCCCAAAATTACGAATCTCCAGAAATCACAGCAAATATTTTTTCACCCAAACTGGATCATACTTTCAGGTAATGATCAGTACACTAAGGCGACTTGGTTCCCCAAATTTCGTTCTTCTATGTTGAAGCGTTCGTTTCCAGTAACAGTTTGAATTTTTAGAATTCACTCTGTTTTCTCCTATATTGATAGATGTATTTGGAACTCTAAATCCAACACGGTTTGTGCTAGCTTCTTGAAACTTGACACAATACAGTAGTTTCACGTTCTATCTCTATGTTTTCTTTCCTCATGATGTAGCCCTATGCAGTGACTGGCGAGAAACACTTTCATGGAAAGGGGTTGCCAGGCTTCCCAAAATTACGAATCTCAGGAAATCTCAGCAAATATTTTTTCACCCAAACTGGATGATACTTTCAGGTATTGATCAGTACACTAAGGCGACTTGGTTCCCCAAATTTTGTTCTTCTATGTTGAAGCGTTCGTTTCCAAAACAGTTTGAATTTTTAGGTTTCACTCTGTTTTCTCCTATATTGATAGATGTATTTGGAACTCTAAATCCAACACGGTTTGTTCTACCTTCTTGAAGTTTCACACAATGAAGTAGTTTCACGTTCTATCTCTATGTTTTGTTTCCTCTTGATGTAGCCCTAAGCAGTGACTGGCGAGAAACATGTTCATGGAAAGGGGTTGCCAAGCTTCCCAAAATTACGAATCTCCAGAAATCTTAGCAAATATTTTTTTACCCAAACTGGATGATACTTTCAGGTAATGATCACTACACTAAGGCGACTTGGTTCCCCAAATTGCGTTCTTCTATGTTGAAGCGTTCGTTTCCAGTAACAGTTTGAATTTTTAGGTTTCACTCTGTTTTCTCCTATATTGATAGATGTATTTGGAACTCTAAATCCAACACGGTTTCTGCTAGCTTCTTTGAACTTGACACAATAAAGTAGTTTCACGTTCTATCTCTATGTTTTGTTTCCTCTTGATGTAGCCCTAAGCAGTGTCTGGCCAGAAACACTTTCATGGAAAGGGGTTGCCAAGTTTCCAAAAATTACGAATCTCCAGAAATCTCAGCAAATATTTTTTCACCCAAACTGGATGATACTTTCAGGTAATGATCAGTACACTAAGGCGACTTGGTTCCCCAAATTTCGTTCTTCTATGTTGAAACGTTCGTTTCCAGTAACAGTTTGAATTTTTAAGTTTTACTCTGTTTTCTCCTATATTGATAGATGTATTTGGAACTCTAAAAGCAACACGGTTTCTGCTAGCTTCTTTGAACTTGACACAATAAAGTAGTTTCACGTTCTATCTCTATGTTTTGTTTCCTCTTGATGTAGCCCTAAGCAGTGACTGGCGAGAAACACTTTCATGGAAAGGGGTTGCCAAGCTTCCAAAAATTACGAATCTCCAGAAATCTCAGCAAATATTTTTTCACCCAAACTGGATGAAACTTTCAGGTAATGATCAGTACACTAAGGCGACTTGCTTCCCCAAATTTCATTCTTCTATGTTGAAGCGTTCGTTTCCAGTAACAGTTTGAATTTTTAAGTTTTACTCTGTTTTCTCCTATATTGATAGATGTATTTGGAACTCTAAATCCAACATGGTTTGTGCTAGCTTCTTGAAACTTGACAAAATAAAGTAGTTTCACATTCTATCTCTATGTTTTGTTTCCTCTTGATGTAGCCCTAAGCAGTGACTGGCGAGAAACACTTTCATGGAAAGGGGTTGCCAAGCTTCCAAAAATTACGAATCTCCAGAAATCTCAGCAAATCTTTTTCACCCAAACTGGATGATACTTTCAGGTAATGATCAGTACACTAAGGCGACTGGGTTCCCCAAATTTCGTTCTTCTATGTTGAAGCGTTCGTTTCCAGGAACAGTTTGAATTTTTTGGTTTCACTCTATTTTCTCCTATATTGATAGATGTATTTGGAACTCTAAATCCAACACGGTTTGTGCAAGCTACTTGAAAATTGACACAATAAAGTAGTTTCACGTTCTATCTCTATGTTTTGTTTCCTCTTGATGTAGCCTTACGCAGTGACTGGCGAGAAACACTTTCATGGAAAGGGTTTGCAAAGCTTCCAAAAATTACGAATCTCCAGAAATCTCAGCAAGTCTTTTTTCACCCAAACTGGATGATACTTTCAGGTAATGACCAGTACACTAAGGCTACTTGGTTCCCCAAATTTCGTTCTTCTATGTTGAAGCGTTCGTTTCCAGTAACAGTTTGAATTTTTAGGTTTCACTCTGTTTTCTCCTATATTGATAGATGTATTTGGAACTCTAAATCCAACACGGTTTCTGCTAGCTTCTTTGAACTTGACACAATAAAATAGTTTCACGTTCTATCTCTATGTTTTGTTTCCTCTTGATGTAGCCCTAAGCAGTGACTGGCGAGAAACACTTTCATGGAAAGGGGTTGCCAGGCTTCCCAAAATTACGAATCTCCAGAAACCTCAGCAAATATTTTTTCACCCAATCTGGATGATACTTTCAGGTAATGATCAGTACACTAAGGCGACTTGGTTCCCCAAATTTCGTTCTTCTATGTTGAAGCGTTCGTTTCCAGTAACAGTTTGAATTTTTAGGTTTCACTCTGTTTTCTCCTATATTGATAGATGTTTTGGAACTCTAAATCCAACACGGTTTGTGCTAGCTTCTTGAAACTTGACACAATAAAGTAGTTTCCCATTCTATCTCTATGTTTTGTTTCCTCTTGATGTAGCCCTAAGCAGTGACTGGCGAGAAACACTTTCATGGAAAGGGGTTGCCAGGCTTCCCAAATTACGAATCTCCAGAAACCTCAGCAAATATTTTTTCACCCAATCTGGATGATACTTTCAGGTAATGATCAGTACACTAAGGTGACTTGGTTCCCCAAATTTCGTTCTTCTATGTTGAAGCGTTCGTTTCCAGTAACAGTTTGAAATTTTAGCTTTCACTCTGTTTTCTCCTATATTGATAGATATATTTGGAACTCTAAATCCAACATGGTTTGTGCTAGCTTCTTGAAACTTGACACAATAAAGTAGTTTCAAGTTCTATCTCTATGTTTTGTTTCCTCTTGATGTAGCCCTAAGCAGTGACTGGCGAGAAACACTTTCATGGAAAGGGGTTGCCAAGCTTCCCAAAATTACGAATCTCCAGAAATCTCAGCAAATATTTTTTCACCCAAAATGGATGATACTTTCAGGAAATGATCAGTACACTAAGGCGACTTGGTTCCCCAAATTTCGTTCTTCTATGTTGAAGCGTTCGTTGCCAGTAACAGTTTGAATTTTCAGCTTTCACTCTGTTTTCTCCTATATTGATAGATGTATTTGGAACTCTAAATCCAACACGGTTTGTGCTAGCTTCTTGAAACTTGACAAAATAAAGTAGTTTCACATTCTATCTCTATGTTTTGTTTCCTCTTGATGTAGCCCTAAGCAGTGACTGGCGAGTAACACTTTCATGGAAAGGGGTTGCAAAGCTTCCAAAAATTACGAATCTCCAGAAATCTCAGCAAATCTTTTTTCACCCAAACTGGATGATACTTTCAGGTAATGACCAGTACAGTAAGGCGACTTGGTTCCCCAAATTTCGTTCTTCTATGTTGAAGCGTTCGTTTCCAGTAACAGTTTGAATTTTTAGGTTTCACTCTGTTTTCTCCTATATTGATAGATGTATTTGGAACTCTAAATCCAACACGGTTTCTGCTAGCTTCTTTGAACTTGACACAATAAAGTAGTTTCACGTTCTATCTCTATGTTTTGTTTCCTCTTGATGTAGCCCTAAGCAGTGACTGGCGAGAAACACTTTCATGGAAAGGGGTTGCCAAGCTTCCAAAAATTACGAATCTCCAAAAATCTCAGCAAATATTTTTTCACCCAAACTGGATGATACTTTCAGGTAATGATCAGTACACTAAGGCGACTTGGTTCCCCAAATTTCGTTCTTCTATGTTGAAGCGTTCGTTTCCAGTAACAGTTTGAATTTTTAGAATTCATTCTGTTTTCTCCTATATTGATAGATGTATTTGGAACTCTAAATCCAACACGGTTTGTGCTAGCTTCTTGAAACTTGACACAATAAAGTAGTTTCACGTTCTATCTCTATGTTTTCTTTCCTCATGATGTAGCCCTATGCAGTGACTGGCGAGAAACACTTTCATGGAAAGGGGTTGCCAGGCTTCCCAAAATTACGAATCTCAGGAAATCTCAGCAAATATTTTTTCACCCAAACTGGATGATACTTTCAGGTATTGATCAGTACACTAAGGCGACTTGGTTCCCCAAATTTTGTTCTTCTATGTTGAAGCGTTCGTTTCCAGTAACAGTTTGAATTTTTAAGTTTCACTCTGTTTTCTCCTATATTGATAGATGTATTTGGAACTCTAAATCCAACACGGTTTGTTCTACCTTCTTGAAGTTTCACACAATGAAGTAGTTTCACGTTCTATCTCTATGTTTTGTTTCCTCTTGATGTAGCCCTAAGCAGTGACTGGCGAGAAACACGTTCATGGAAAGGGGTTGCCAAGCTTACCAAAATTACGAATCTCCAGAAATCTTAGCAAATATTTTTTCACCCAAACTGGATGATACTTTCAGGTAATGATCACTACACTAAGGCGACTTGGTTCCCCAAATTGCGTTCTTCTATGTTGAAGCGTTCGTTTCCAGTAACAGTTTGAATTTTTAGGTTTCACTCTGTTTTCTCCTATATTGATAGATGTATTTGGAACTCTAAATCCAACACGGTTTCTGCTAGCTTCTTTGAACTTGACACAATAAAGTAGTTTCACGTTCTATCTCTATGTTTTGTTTCCTCTTGATGTAGCCCTAAGCAGTGACTGGCGAGAAACACTTTCATGGAAAGGGGTTGCCAAGCTTCCAAAAATTACGAATCTCCAGAAATCTCAGCAAATCTTTTTTCACCCAAAATGGATGATACTTTCAGGTAATGATCAGTACACTAAGGCGACTTGGTTCCCCAAATTTCGTTCTTCTATGTTGAAGCGTTCGTTGCCAGTAACAGTTTGAATTTTCAGCTTTCACTCTGTTTTCTCCTATATTGATAGATGTATTTGGAACTCTAAATCCAACACGGTTTGTGCTAGCTTCTTGAAACTTGACAAAATAAAGTAGTTTCACATTCTATCTCTATGTTTTGTTTCCTCTTGATGTAGCCCTAAGCAGTGACTGGCGAGAAACACTTTCATGGAAAGGGGTTGCAAAGCTTCCAAAAATTACGAATCTCCAGAAATCTCAGCAAATCTTTTTTCACCCAAACTGGATGATACTTTCAGGTAATGACCAGTACAGTAAGGCGACTTGGTTCCCCAAATTTCGTTCTTCTATGTTGAAGCGTTCGTTTCCAGTAACAGTTTGAATTTTTAGGTTTCACTCTGTTTTCTCCTATATTGATAGATGTATTTGGAACTCTAAATCCAACACGGTTTCTGCTAGCTTCTTTGAACTTGACACAATAAAGTAGTTTCACGTTCTATCTCTATGTTTTGTTTCCTCTTGATGTAGCCCTAAGCAGTGACTGGCGAGAAACACTTTCATGGAAAGGGGTTGCCAAGCTTCCAAAAATTACGAATCTCCACAAATCTCAGCAAATATTTTTTCACCCAAACTGGATGATACTTTCAGGTAATGATCAGTACACAAAGGCGACTTGCTTCCCCAAATTTCGTTCTTCTATGTTGAAGCGTTCGTTTCCAGTAACAGTTTGAATTTTTAGGTTTCACTCTGTTTTCTCCTATATTGATAGATGTATTTGGAACTCTAAATCCAACACGGTTTGTGCTAGCTTCTTGAAACTTCACACAATAAAGTAGTTTCACGTTCTATCTCTATGTTTTGTTTCCTCTTGATGTAGCCCTAAGCAGTGACTGGCGAGAAACACTTTCATGGAAAGGGGTTGCCAGACTTCCCAAAATTACGAATCTCCAGAAATCACAGCAAATATTTTTTCACCCAAACTGGATCATACTTTCAGGTAATGATCAGTACACTAAGGCGACTTGGTTCCCCAAATTTCGTTCTTCTATGTTGAAGCGTTCGTTTCCAGTAACAGTTTGAATTTTTAGGTTTCACTCTGTTTTCTCCTATATTGATAGATGTATTTGGAACTCTAAATCCAACACGGTTTGTTCTACCTTCTTGAAGTTTCACACAATGAAGTAGTTTCACGTTCTATCTCTATGTTTTCTTTCCTCATGATGTAGCCCTATGCAGTGACTGGCGAGAAACACTTTCATGGAAAGGGGTTGCCAGGCTTCCCAAAATTACGAATCTCAGGAAATCTCAGCAAATATTTTTTCACCCAAACTGGATGATACTTTCAGGTATTGATCAGTACACTAAGGCGACTTGGTTCCCCAAATTTTGTTCTTCTATGTTGAAGGGTTCGTTTCCAGTAACAGTTTGAATTTTTAGGTTTCACTCTGTTTTCTCCTATATTGATAGATGTATTTGGAACTCTAAATCCAACACGGTTTGTTCTACCTTCTTGAAGTTTCACACAATGAAGTAGTTTCACGTTCTATCTCTATGTTTTGTTTCCTCTTGATGTAGCCCTAAGCAGTGACTGGCGAGAAACACGTTCATGGAAAGGGGTTGCCAAGCTTCCCAAAATTACGAATCTCCAGAAATCTTAGCAAATATTTTTTCACCCAAACTGGATGATACTTTCAGGTAATGATCACTACACTAAGGCGACTTGGTTCCCCAAATTGCGTTCTTCTATGTTGAAGCGTTCGTTTCCAGTAACAGTTTGAATTTTTAGGTTTCACTCTGTTTTCTCCTATATTGATAGATGTATTTGGAACTCTAAATCCAACACGGTTTCTGCTAGCTTCTTTGAACTTGACACAATAAAGTAGTTTCACGTTCTATCTCTATGTTTTGTTTCCTCTTTGTAGCCCTAAGCAGTGTCTGGCCAGAAACACTTTCATGGAAAGGGGTTGCCAAGTTTCCAAAAATTACGAATCTCCAGAAATCTCAGCAAATATTTTTTCACCCAAACTGGATGATACTTTCAGGTAATGATCAGTACACTAAGGCGACTTGGTTCCCCAAATTTCGTTCTTGTATGTTGAAACGTTCGTTTCCAGTAACAGTTTGAATTTTTAAGTTTTACTCTGTTTTCTCCTATATTGATAGATGTATTTGGAACTCTAAATCCAACACGGTTTCTGCTAGCTTCTTTGAACTTGACACAATAAAGTAGTTTCACGTTCTATCTCTATGTTTTGTTTCCTCTTGATGTAGCCCTAAGCAGTGACTGGCGAGAAACACTTTCATGGAAAGGGGTTGCCAAGCTTCCAAAAATTACGAATCTCCAGAAATCTCAGCAAATATTTTTTCACCCAAACTGGATGAAACTTTCAGGTAATGATCAGTACACTAAGGCGACTTGCTTCCCCAAATTTCATTCTTCTATGTTGAAGCGTTCGTTTCCAGTAACAGTTTGAATTTTTAAGTTTTACTCTGTTTTCTCCTATATTGATAGATGTATTTGGAACTCTAAATCCAACACGGTTTGTGCTAGCTTCTTGAAACTTGACAAAATAAAGTAGTTTCACATTCTATCTCTATGTTTTGTTTCCTCTTGATGTAGCCCTAAGCAGTGACTGGCGAGAAACACTTTCATGGAAAGGGGTTGCCAAGCTTCCAAAAATTACGAATCTCCAGAAATCTCAGCAAATCTTTTTCACCCAAACTGGATGATACTTTCAGGTAATGATCAGTACACTAAGGCGACTGGGTTCCCCAAATTTCGTTCTTCTATGTTGAAGCGTTCGTTTCCAGGAACAGTTTGAATTTTTTGGTTTCACTCTATTTTCTCCTATATTGATAGATGTATTTGGAACTCTAAATCCAACACGGTTTGTGCAAACTAGTTGAAAATTGACACAATAAAGTAGTTTCACGTTCTATCTCTATGTTTTGTTTCCTCTTGATGTAGCCCTAAGCAGTGACTGGCGAGAAACACTTTCATGGAAAGGGTTTGCAAAGCTTCCAAAAATTACGAATCTCCAGAAATCTCAGCAAATCTTTTTTCACCCAAACTGGATGATACTTTCAGGTAATGACCAGTACACTAAGGCGACTTGGTTCCCCAAATTTCGTTCTTCTATGTTGAAGCGTTCGTTTCCAGTAACAGTTTGAATTCTTAGGTTTCACTCTGTTTTCTCCTATATTGATAGATGTATTTGGAACTCTAAATCCAACACGGTTTCTGCTAGCTTCTTTGAACTTGACACAATAAAATAGTTTCACGTTCTATCTCTATGTTTTGTTTCCTCTTGATGTAGCCCTAAGCAGTGACTGGCGAGAAACACTTTCATGGAAAGGGGTTGCCAGGCTTCCCAAAATTACGAATCTCCAGAAACCTCAGCAAATATTTTTTCACCCAATCTGGATGATACTTTCAGGTAATGATCAGTACACTAAGGCGACTTGGTTCCCCAAATTTCGTTCTTCTATGTTGAAGCGTTCGTTTCCAGTAACAGTTTGAATTTTTAGGTTTCACTCTGTTTTCTCCTATATTGATAGATGTATTTGGAACTCTAAATCCAACACGGTTTGTGCTAGCTTCTTTAAACTTGACACAATAAAGTAGTTTCACGTTCTATCTCTATGTTTTGTTTCCTCTTGATGTAGCCCTAAGCAGTGACTCGCGAGAAACACGTTCATGGAAAGGGGTTGCCAAGCTTCCCAAAATTACGTATCTCCAGAAATCTCAGCAAATATTTTTTCACCCAAACTGGATGATACTTTCAGGTAATGATCAGTACACTAAGGCGTCTTGGTTCCCCAAATTTCGTTCTTCTATATTGAAGCGTTCGTTTCCAGTAACAGTTTGAAATTTTAAGTTTCTCTGTTTTCTCCTATATTGATAGATGTATTTGGAACTGTAAATCCAACACGGTTTGTGCTAGATTCTTTAATCTTGACACAATAAAGTAGTTTCCCGTTCTATCTCTATGTTTTGTTTCCTCTTGTTGTAGCCCTAAGCAGTGACTGGCGAGAAACACTTTCATGAAAGGGGTTGCCAGACTTCCCAAAATTATGAATCTCCAGAAATCTCAGCAAATATTTTTTCACCCAAACTGGATGATACTTTCAGGTAATGATCAGTACACTAAGGCGACTTGCTTCCCCAAATTTCTTTCTTCTATGTTGAAGCGTTCGTTTCCAGTAACAGTTTGAATTTTTAGGTTTCACTCTGTTTTCTCCTATATTGATAGATGTATTTGGAACTCTAAATCCAACACGGTTTGTGCTAGCTTCTTGAAACTTTACACAATAAAGTAGTTTCCCATTCTATCTCTATGTTTTGTTTCCTCTTGATGTAGCCCTAAGCAGTGACTGGCGAGAAACACTTTCATGGAAAGGGGTTGCCAGGCTTCCCAAATTTCGAATCTCCAGAAACCTCAGCAAATATTTTTTCACCCAATCTGGATGATACTTTCAGGTAATGATCAGTACACTATGGCGACTTGGTTCCCCAAATTTCGTTCTTCTATGTTGAAGCGTTCGTTTCCAGTAACAGTTTGAAATTTTAGCTTTCACTCTGTTTTCTCCTATATTGATAGATATATTTGGAACTCTAAATCCAACATGGTTTGTGCTAGCTTCTTGAAACTTGACACAATAAAGTAGTTTCACGTTCTATCTCTATGTTTTGTTTCCTCTTGATGTAGCCCTAAGCAGTGACTGGCGAGAAACACTTTCATGGAAAGGGGTTGCCAAGCTTCCCAAAATTACGAATCTCCAGAAATCTCAGCAAATATTTTTTCACCCAAAATGGATGATACATTCAGGAAATGATCAGTACACTAAGGTGACTTGGTTCCCCAAATTTCGTTCTTCTATGTTGAAGCGTTCGTTGCCAGTAACAGTTTGAATTTTCAGCTTTCACTCTGTTTTCTCCTATATTGATAGATGTATTTGGAACTCTAAATCCAACACGGTTTGTGCTAGCTTCTTGAAACTTGACAAAATAAAGTAGTTTCACGTTCTATCTCTATGTTTTGTTTCCTCTTGATGTAGCCCTAAGCAGTGACTGGCGAGAAACACTTTCATGGAAAGGGGTTGCCAAGCTTCCAAAAATTACGAATATCCAGAAATCTCAGCAAATATTTTTTCACCCAAAATGGATGATACACTCAGGTAATGACCAGTACAGTAAGGCGACTTGGTTCCCCAAATTTCGTTCTTCTATGTTGAAGCGTTCGTTTCCAGTAACAGTTTGAATTTTTAGGTTTCACTCTGTTTTCTCCTATATTGATAGATGTATTTGGAACTCTAAATCCAGCACGGTTTCTGCTAGCTTCTTTGAACTTGACACAATAAAATAGTTTCACGTTCTATCTCTATGTTTTGTTTCCTCTTGATGTAGCCCTAAGCAGTGACTGGCGAGAAACACTTTCATGGAAAGGGGTTGCCAGGCTTCCCAAAATTACGAATCTCCAGAAACCTCAGCAAATATTTTTTCACCCAATCTGGATGATACTTTCAGGTAATGATCAGTACACTAAGGCGACTTGGTTCCCCAAATTTCGTTCTTCTATGTTGAAGCGTTCGTTTCCAGTAACAGTTTGAATTTTTAGGTTTCACTCTGTTTTCTCCTATATTGATAGATGTATTTGGAACTCTAAATCCAACACGGTTTGTGCTAGCTTCTTTAAACTTGACACAATAAAGTAGTTTCACGTTCTATCTCTATGTTTTGTTTCCTCTTGATGTAGCCCTAAGCAGTGACTCGCGAGAAACACGTTCATGGAAAGGGGTTGCCAAGCTTCCCAAAATTACGTATCTCCAGAAATCTCAGCAAATATTTTTTCACCCAAACTGGATGATACTTTCAGGTAATGATCAGTACACTAAGGCGTCTTGGTTCCCCAAATTTCGTTCTTCTATATTGAAGCGTTCGTTTCCAGTAACAGTTTGAAATTTTAAGTTTATCTGTTTTCTCCTATATTGATAGATGTATTTGGAACTGTAAATCCAACACGGTTTGTGCTAGATTCTTTAATCTTGACACAATAAAGTAGTTTCCCGTTCTATCTCTATGTTTTGTTTCCTCTTGTTGTAGCCCTAAGCAGTGACTGGCCAGAAACACTTTCATGAAAGGGGTTGCCAGACTTCCCAAAATTATGAATCTCCAGAAATCTCAGCAAATCTTTTTTCACCCAAACTGGATGATACTTTCAGGTAATGATCAGTACAGTAAGGCGACTTGCTTCCCCAAATTTCGTTCTTCTATGTTGAAGCGTTCGTTTCCAGTAACAGTTTGAATTTTTAGGTTTCACTCTGTTTTCTCCTATATTGATAGATGTATTTGGAACTCTAAATCCAACACGGTTTGTGCTAGCTTCTTGAAACTTTACACAATAAAGTACTTTCCCATTCTATCTCTATGTTTTGTTTCCTCTTGATGTAGCCCTAAGCAGTGACTGGCGAGAAACACTTTCATGGAAAGGGGTTGCCAAGCTTCCAAAAATTACGAATCTCCAGAAATCTCAGCAAATATTTTTTCACCCAAACTGGATGAAACTTTCAGGTAATGATCAGTACACTAAGGCGACTTGCTTCCCCAAATTTCATTCTTCTATGTTGAAGCGTTCGTTTCCAGTAACAGTTTGAATTTTTAAGTTTTACTCTGTTTTCTCCTATATTGATAGATGTATTTGGAACTCTAAATCCAACACGGTTTGTGCTAGCTTCTTTGAACTTGACACAATAAAGTAGTTTCACGTTCTATCTCTATGTTTTGTTTCCTCTTGATGTAGCCCTAAGCAGTGACTGGCGAGAAACACTTTCATGGAAAGGGGTTGCCAGGCTTCCCAAAATTACGAATCTCCAGAAACCTCAGCAAATATTTTTTCACCCAATCTGGATGATACTTTCAGGTAATGATCAGTACACTAAGGCGACTTGGTTCCCCAAATTTCGTTCTTCTATGTTGAAGCGTTCGTTTCCAGTAACAGTTTGAATTTTTAGGTTTCACTCTGTTTTCTCCTATATTGATAGATGTATTTGGAACTCTAAATCCAACACGGTTTGTGCTAGCTTCTTGAAACTTGACACAATAAAGTAGTTTCCCATTCTATCTCTATGTTTTGTTTCCTCTTGATGTAGCCCTAAGCAGTGACTGGCGAGAAACACTTTCATGGAAAGGGGTTGCCAGGCTTCCCAAATTACGAATCTCCAGAAACCTCAGCAAATATTTTTTCACCCAATCTGGATGATACTTTCAGGTAATGATCAGTACACTAAGGCGACTTGGTTCCCCAAATTTCGTTCTTCTATGTTGAAGCGTTCGTTTCCAGTAACAGTTTGAAATTTTAGCTTTCACTCTGTTTTCTCCTATATTGATAGATATATTTGGAACTCTAAATCCAACATGGTTTGTGCTAGCTTCTTGAAACTTGACACAATAAAGTAGTTTCACGTTCTATCTCTATGTTTTGTTTCCTCTTGATGTAGCCCTAAGCAGTGACTGGCGAGAAACACTTTCATGGAAAGGGGTTGCCAAGCTTCCCAAAATTACGAATCTCCAGAAATCTCAGCAAATATTTTTTCACCCAAAATGGATGATACTTTCAGGTAATGATCAGTACACTAAGGCGACTTGGTTCCCCAAATTTCGTTCTTCTATGTTGAAGCGTTCGTTGCCAGTAACAGTTTGAATTTTCAGCTTTCACTCTGTTTTCTCCTATATTGATAGATGTATTTGGAACTCTAAATCCAACACGGTTTGTGCTAGCTTCTTGAAACTTGACAAAATAAAGTAGTTTCACATTCTATCTCTATGTTTTGTTTCCTCTTGATGTAGCCCTAAGCAGTGACTGGCGAGTAACACTTTCATGGAAAGGGGTTGCAAAGCTTCCAAAAATTACGAATCTCCAGAAATCACAGCAAATCTTTTTTCACCCAAACTGGATGATACTTTCAGGTAATGACCAGTACAGTAAGGCGACTTGGTTCCCCAAATTTCGTTCTTCTATGTTGAAGCGTTCGTTTCCAGTAACAGTTTGAATTTTTAGGTTTCACTCTGTTTTCTCCTATATTGATAGATGTATTTGGAACTCTAAATCCAACACGGTTTCTGCTAGCTTCTTTGAACTTGACACAATAAAGTAGTTTCACGTTCTATCTCTATGTTTTGTTTCCTCTTGATGTAGCCCTAAGCAGTGACTGGCGAGAAACACTTTCATGGAAAGGGGTTGCCAAGCTTCCAAAAATTACGAATCTCCAAAAATCTCAGCAAATATTTTTTCACCCAAACTGGATGATACTTTCAGGTAATGATCAGTACACTAAGGCGACTTGGTTCCCCAAATTTCGTTCTTCTATGTTGAAGCGTTCGTTTCCAGTAACAGTTTGAATTTTTAGAATTCATTCTGTTTTCTCCTATATTGATAGATGTATTTGGAACTCTAAATCCAACACGGTTTGTGCTAGCTTCTTGAAACTTGACACAATAAAGTAGTTTCACGTTCTATCTCTATGTTTTCTTTCCTCATGATGTAGCCCTATGCAGTGACTGGCGAGAAACACTTTCATGGAAAGGGGTTGCCAGGCTTCCCAAAATTACGAATCTCAGGAAATCTCAGCAAATATTTTTTCACCCAAACTGGATGATACTTTCAGGTATTGATCAGTACACTAAGGCGACTTGGTTCCCCAAATTTTGTTCTTCTATGTTGAAGCGTTCGTTTCCAGTAACAGTTTGAATTTTTAAGTTTCACTCTGTTTTCTCCTATATTGATAGATGTATTTGGAACTCTAAATCCAACACGGTTTGTTCTACCTTCTTGAAGTTTCACACAATGAAGTAGTTTCACGTTCTATCTCTATGTTTTGTTTCCTCTTGATGTAGCCCTAAGCAGTGACTGGCGAGAAACACGTTCATGGAAAGGGGTTGCCAAGCTTCCCAAAATTACGAATCTCCAGAAATCTTAGCAAATATTTTTTCACCCAAACTGGATGATACTTTCAGGTAATGATCACTACACTAAGGCGACTTGGTTCCCCAAATTTCGTTCTTCTATGTTGAAGCGTTCGTTTCCAGTAACAGTTTGAATTTTTAGGTTTCACTCTGTTTTCTCCTATATTGATAGATGTATTTGGAACTCTAAATCCAACACGGTTTCTGCTAGCTTCTTTGAACTTGACACAATAAAGTAGTTTCACGTTCTATCTCTATGTTTTGTTTCCTCTTGATGTAGCCCTAAGCAGTGACTGGCGAGAAACACTTTCATGGAAAGGGGTTGCCAAGCTTCCAAAAATTACGAATCTCCACAAATCTCAGCAAATATTTTTTCACCCAAACTGGATGATACTTTCAGGTAATGATCAGTACACTAAGGCGACTTGCTTCCCCAAATTTCGTTCTTCTATGTTGAAGCGTTCGTTTCCAGTAACAGTTTGAATTTTTAGGTTTCACTCTGTTTTCTCCTATATTGATAGATGTATTTGGAACTCTAAATCCAACACGGTTTGTGCTAGCTTCTTGAAACTTCACACAATAAAGTAGTTTCACGTTCTATCTCTATGTTTTGTTTCCTCTTGATGTAGCCCTAAGCAGTGACTGGCGAGAAACACTTTCATGGAAAGGGGTTGCCAGACTTCCCAAAATTACGAATCTCCAGAAATCACAGCAAATATTTTTTCACCCAAACTGGATCATACTTTCAGGTAATGATCAGTACACTAAGGCGACTTGGTTCCCCAAATTTCGTTCTTCTATGTTGAAGCGTTCGTTTCCAGTAACAGTTTGAATTTTTAGAATTCACTCTGTTTTCTCCTATATTGATAGATGTATTTGGAACTCTAAATCCAACACGGTTTGTGCTAGCTTCTTGAAACTTGACACAATACAGTAGTTTCACGTTCTATCTCTATGTTTTCTTTCCTCATGATGTAGCCCTATGCAGTGACTGGCGAGAAACACTTTCATGGAAAGGGGTTGCCAGGCTTCCCAAAATTACGAATCTCAGGAAATCTCAGCAAATATTTTTTCACCCAAACTGGATGATACTTTCAGGTATTGATCAGTACACTAAGGCGACTTGGTTCCCCAAATTTTGTTCTTCTATGTTGAAGCGTTCGTTTCCAAAACAGTTTGAATTTTTAGGTTTCACTCTGTTTTCTCCTATATTGATAGATGTATTTGGAACTCTAAATCCAACACGGTTTGTTCTACCTTCTTGAAGTTTCACACAATGAAGTAGTTTCACGTTCTATCTCTATGTTTTGTTTCCTCTTGATGTAGCCCTAAGCAGTGACTGGCGAGAAACACGTTCATGGAAAGGGGTTGCCAAGCTTCCCAAAATTACGAATCTCCAGAAATCTTAGCAAATATTTTTTTACCCAAACTGGATGATACTTTCAGGTAATGATCACTACACTAAGGCGACTTGGTTCCCCAAATTGCGTTCTTCTATGTTGAAGCGTTCGTTTCCAGTAACAGTTTGAATTTTTAGGTTTCACTCTGTTTTCTCCTATATTGATAGATGTATTTGGAACTCTAAATCCAACACGGTTTCTGCTAGCTTCTTTGAACTTGACACAATAAAGTAGTTTCACGTTCTATCTCTATGTTTTGTTTCCTCTTGATGTAGCCCTAAGCAGTGTCTGGCCAGAAACACTTTCATGGAAAGGGGTTGCCAAGTTTCCAAAAATTACGAATCTCCAGAAATCTCAGCAAATATTTTTTCACCCAAACTGGATGATACTTTCAGGTAATGATCAGTACACTAAGGCGACTTGGTTCCCCAAATTTCGTTCTTCTATGTTGAAACGTTCGTTTCCAGTAACAGTTTGAATTTTTAAGTTTTACTCTGTTTTCTCCTATATTGATAGATGTATTTGGAACTCTAAAAGCAACACGGTTTCTGCTAGCTTCTTTGAACTTGACACAATAAAGTAGTTTCACGTTCTATCTCTATGTTTTGTTTCCTCTTGATGTAGCCCTAAGCAGTGACTGGCGAGAAACACTTTCATGGAAAGGGGTTGCCAAGCTTCCAAAAATTACGAATCTCCAGAAATCTCAGCAAATATTTTTTCACCCAAACTGGATGAAACTTTCAGGTAATGATCAGTACACTAAGGCGACTTGCTTCCCCAAATTTCATTCTTCTATGTTGAAGCGTTCGTTTCCAGTAACAGTTTGAATTTTTAAGTTTTACTCTGTTTTCTCCTATATTGATAGATGTATTTGGAACTCTAAATCCAACACGGTTTGTGCTAGCTTCTTGAAACTTGACAAAATAAAGTAGTTTCACATTCTATCTCTATGTTTTGTTTCCTCTTGATGTAGCCCTAAGCAGTGACTGGCGAGAAACACTTTCATGGAAAGGGGTTGCCAAGCTTCCAAAAATTACGAATCTCCAGAAATCTCAGCAAATCTTTTTCACCCAAACTGGATGATACTTTCAGGTAATGATCAGTACACTAAGGCGACTGGGTTCCCCAAATTTCGTTCTTCTATGTTGAAGCGTTCGTTTCCAGGAACAGTTTGAATTTTTTGGTTTCACTCTATTTTCTCCTATATTGATAGATGTATTTGGAACTCTAAATCCAACATGGTTTGTGCAAGCTACTTGAAAATTGACACAATAAAGTAGTTTCACTTTCTATCTCTATGTTTTGTTTCCTCTTGATGTAGCCTTACGCAGTGACTGGCGCGAAACACTTTCATGGAAAGGGTTTGCAAAGCTTCCAAAAATTACGAATCTCCAGAAATCTCAGCAAGTCTTTTTTCACCCAAACTGGATGATACTTTCAGGTAATGACCAGTACACTAAGGCGACTTGGTTCCCCAAATTTCGTTCTTCTATGTTGAAGCGTTCGTTTCCAGTAACAGTTTGAATTTTTAGGTTTCACTCTGTTTTCTCCTATATTGATAGATGTATTTGGAACTCTAAATCCAACACGGTTTCTGCTAGCTTCTTTGAACTTGACACAATAAAATAGTTTCACGTTCTATCTCTATGTTTTGTTTCCTCTTGATGTAGCCCTAAGCAGTGACTGGCGAGAAACACTTTCATGGAAAGGGGTTGCCAGGCTTCCCAAAATTACGAATCTCCAGAAACCTCAGCAAATATTTTTTCACCCAATCTGGATGATACTTTCAGGTAATGATCAGTACACTAAGGCGACTTGGTTCCCCAAATTTCGTTCTTCTATGTTGAAGCGTTCGTTTCCAGTAACAGTTTGAATTTTTAGGTTTCACTCTGTTTTCTCCTATATTGATAGATGTATTTGGAACTCTAAATCCAACACGGTTTGTGCTAGCTTCTTGAAACTTGACACAATAAAGTAGTTTCCCATTCTATCACTATGTTTTGTTTCCTCTTGATGTAGCCCTAAGCAGTGACTGGCGAGAAACACTTTCATGGAAAGGGGTTGCCAGGCTTCCCAAATTACGAATCTCCAGAAACCTCAGCAAATATTTTTTCACCCAATCTGGATGATACTTTCAGGTAATGATCAGTACACTAAGGCGACTTGGTTCCCCAAATTTCGTTCTTCTATGTTGAAGCGTTCGTTTCCAGTAACAGTTTGAAATTTTAGCTTTCACTCTGTTTTCTCCTATATTGATAGATATATTTGGAACTCTAAATCCAACATGGTTTGTGCTAGCTTCTTGAAACTTGACACAATAAAGTAGTTTCACGTTCTATCTCTATGTTTTGTTTCCTCTTGATGTAGCCCTAAGCAGTGACTGGCGAGAAACACTTTCATGGAAAGGGGTTGCCAAGCTTCCCAAAATTACGAATCTCCAGAAATCTCAGCAAATATTTTTTCACCCAAAATGGATGATACTTTCAGGAAATGATCAGTACACTAAGGCGACTTGGTTCCCCAAATTTCGTTCTTCTATGTTGAAGCGTTCGTTGCCAGTAACAGTTTGAATTTTCAGCTTTCACTCTGTTTTCTCCTATATTGATAGATGTATTTGGAACTCTAAATCCAACACGGTTTGTGCTAGCTTCTTGAAACTTGACAAAATAAAGTAGTTTCACATTCTATCTCTATGTTTTGTTTCCTCTTGATGTAGCCCTAAGCAGTGACTGGCGAGTAACACTTTCATGGAAAGGGGTTGCAAAGCTTCCAAAAATTACGAATCTCCAGAAATCTCAGCAAATCTTTTTTCACCCAAACTGGATGATACTTTCAGGTAATGACCAGTACAGTAAGGCGACTTGGTTCCCCAAATTTCGTTCTTCTATGTTGAAGCGTTCGTTTCCAGTAACAGTTTGAATTTTTAGGTTTCACTCTGTTTTCTCCTATATTGATAGATGTATTTGGAACTCTAAATCCAACACGGTTTCTGCTAGCTTCTTTGAACTTGACACAATAAAGTAGTTTCACGTTCTATCTCTATGTTTTGTTTCCTCTTGATGTAGCCCTAAGCAGTGACTGGCGAGAAACACTTTCATGGAAAGGGGTTGCCAAGCTTCCAAAAATTACGAATCTCCAAAAATCTCAGCAAATATTTTTTCACCCAAACTGGATGATACTTTCAGGTAATGATCAGTACACTAAGGCGACTTGGTTCCCCAAATTTCGTTCTTCTATGTTGAAGCGTTCGTTTCCAGTAACAGTTTGAATTTTTAGAATTCATTCTGTTTTCTCCTATATTGATAGATGTATTTGGAACTCTAAATCCAACACGGTTTGTGCTAGCTTCTTGAAACTTGACACAATAAAGTAGTTTCACGTTCTATCTCTATGTTTTCTTTCCTCATGATGTAGCCCTATGCAGTGACTGGCGAGAAACACTTTCATGGAAAGGGGTTGCCAGGCTTCCCAAAATTACGAATCTCAGGAAATCTCAGCAAATATTTTTTCACCCAAACTGGATGATACTTTCAGGTATTGATCAGTACACTAAGGCGACTTGGTTCCCCAAATTTTGTTCTTCTATGTTGAAGCGTTCGTTTCCAGTAACAGTTTGAATTTTTAAGTTTCACTCTGTTTTCTCCTATATTGATAGATGTATTTGGAACTCTAAATCCAACACGGTTTGTTCTACCTTCTTGAAGTTTCACACAATGAAGTAGTTTCACGTTCTATCTCTATGTTTTGTTTCCTCTTGATGTAGCCCTAAGCAGTGACTGGCGAGAAACACGTTCATGGAAAGGGGTTGCCAAGCTTACCAAAATTACGAATCTCCAGAAATCTTAGCAAATATTTTTTCACCCAAACTGGATGATACTTTCAGGTAATGATCACTACACTAAGGCGACTTGGTTCCCCAAATTGCGTTCTTCTATGTTGAAGCGTTCGTTTCCAGTAACAGTTTGAATTTTTAGGTTTCACTCTGTTTTCTCCTATATTGATAGATGTATTTGGAACTCTAAATCCAACACGGTTTCTGCTAGCTTCTTTGAACTTGACACAATAAAGTAGTTTCACGTTCTATCTCTATGTTTTGTTTCCTCTTGATGTAGCCCTAAGCAGTGACTGGCGAGAAACACTTTCATGGAAAGGGTTTGCAAAGCTTCCAAAAATTACGAATCTCCAGAAATCTCAGCAAATCTTTTTTCACCCAAACTGGATGATACTTTCAGGTAATGACCAGTACACTAAGGCGACTTGGTTCCCCAAATTTCGTTCTTCTATGTTGAAGCGTTCGTTTCCAGTAACAGTTTGAATTTTTAGGTTTCACTCTGTTTTCTCCTATATTGATAGATGTATTTTGAACTCTAAATCCAACACGGTTTGTGCTAGCTTCTTGAAACTTGACACAATAAAGTAGTTTCCCATTCTATCTCTATGTTTTGTTTCCTCTTGATGTAGCCCTAAGCAGTGACTGGCGAGAAACACTTTCATGGAAAGGGGTTGCCAGGCTTCCCAAATTACGAATCTCCAGAAACCTCAGCAAATATTTTTTCACCCAATCTGGATGATACTTTCAGGTAATGATCAGTACACTAAGGCGACTTGGTTCCCCAAATTTCGTTCTTCTATGTTGAAGCGTTCGTTTCCAGTAACAGTTTGAAATTTTAGCTTTCACTCTGTTTTCTCCTATATTGATAGATATATTTGGAACTCTAAATCCAACATGGTTTGTGCTAGCTTCTTGAAACTTGACACAATAAAGTAGTTTCACGTTCTATCTCTATGTTTTGTTTCCTCTTGATGTAGCCCTAAGCAGTGACTGGCGAGAAACACTTTCATGGAAAGGGGTTGCCAAGCTTCCCAAAATTACGAATCTCCAGAAATCTCAGCAAATATTTTTTCACCCAAAATGGATGATACTTTCAGGAAATGATCAGTACACTAAGGCGACTTGGTTCCCCAAATTTCGTTCTTCTATGTTGAAGCGTTCGTTGCCAGTAACAGTTTGAATTTTCAGCTTTCACTCTGTTTTCTCCTATATTGATAGATGTATTTGGAACTCTAAATCCAACACGGTTTGTGCTAGCTTCTTGAAACTTGACAAAATAAAGTAGTTTCACATTCTATCTCTATGTTTTGTTTCCTCTTGATGTAGCCCTAAGCAGTGACTGGCGAGAAACACTTTCATGGAAAGGGGTTGCCAAGCTTCCAAAAATTACGAATATCCAGAAATCTCAGCAAATATTTTTTCACCCAAAATGGATGATACTTTCAGGTAATGACCAGTACAGTAAGGCGACTTGGTTCCCCAAATTTCGTTCTTCTATGTTGAAGCGTTCGTTTCCAGTAACAGTTTGAATTTTTAGGTTTCACTCTGTTTTCTCCTATATTGATAGATGTATTTGGAACTCTAAATCCAACACGGTTTCTGCTAGCTTCTTTGAACTTGACACAATAAAGTAGTTTCACGTTCTATCTCTATGTTTTGTTTCCTCTTGATGTAGCATTAAGCAGTGACTGGCGAGAAACACTTTCATGGAAAGGGGTTGCCAAGCTTCCAAAAATTACGAATCTCCACAAATCTCAGCAAATATTTTTTCACCCAAACTGGATGATACTTTCAGGTAATGATCAGTACACTAAGGCGACTTGCTTCCCCAAATTTCGTTCTTCTATGTTGAAGCGTTCGTTTCCAGTAACAGTTTGAATTTTTAGGTTTCACTCTGTTTTCTCCTATATTGATAGATGTATTTGGAACTCTAAATCCAACACGGTTTGTGCTAGCTTCTTGAAACTTCACACAATAAAGTAGTTTCACGTTCTATCTCTATGTTTTGTTTCCTCTTGATGTAGCCCTAAGCAGTGACTGGCGAGAAACACTTTCATGGAAAGAGGTTGCCAGACTTCCCAAAATTACGAATCTCCAGAAATCACAGCAAATATTTTTTCACCCAAACTGGATCATACTTTCAGGTAATGCTCAGTACACTAAGGCGACTTGGTTCCCCAAATTTCGTTCTTCTATGTTGAAGCGTTCGTTTCCAGTAACAGTTTGAATTTTTAGAATTCACTCTGTTTTCTCCTATATTGATAGATGTATTTGGAACTCTAAATCCAACACGGTTTGTGCTAGCTTCTTGAAACTTGACACAATAAAGTAGTTTCACGTTCTATCTCTATGTTTTCTTTCCTCATGATGTAGCCCTATGCAGTGACTGGCGAGAAACACTTTCATGGAAAGGGGTTGCCAGGCTTCCCAAAATTACGAATCTCAGGAAATCTCAGCAAATATTTTTTCACCCAAACTGGATGATACTTTCAGGTATTGATCAGTACACTAAGGCGACTTGGTTCCCCAAATTTCGTTCTTCTATGTTGAAGCGTTCGTTTCCAGTAACAGTTTGAATTTTTAGGTTTCACTCTGTTTTCTCCTATATTGATAGATGTATTTGGAACTCTAAATCCAACACGGTTTGTTCTACCTTCTTGAAGTTTCACACAATGAAGTAGTTTCACGTTCTATCTCTATGTTTTGTTTCCTCTTGATGTAGCCCTAAGCAGTGACTGGCGAGAAACACGTTCATGGAAAGGGGTTGCCAAGCTTCCCAAAATTACGAATCTCCAGAAATCTTAGCAAATATTTTTTCACCCAAACTGGATGATACTTTCAGGTAATGATCACTACACTAAGGCGACTTGGTTCCCCAAATTGCGTTCTTCTATGTTGAAGCGTTCGTTTCCAGTAACAGTTTGAATTTTTAGGTTTCACTCTGTTTTCTCCTATATTGATAGATGTATTTGGAACTCTAAATCCAACACGGTTTCTGCTAGCTTCTTTGAACTTGACACAATAAAGTAGTTTCACGTTCTATCTCTATGTTTTGTTTCCTCTTGATGTAGCCCTAAGCAGTGACTGGCGAGAAACACTTTCATGGAAAGGGGTTGCCAAGCTTCCAAAAATTACGAATCTCCAAAAATCTCAGCAAATATTTTTTCACCCAAACTGGATGATACTTTCAGGTAATGATCAGTACACTAAGGCGACTTGGTTCCCCAAATTTCGTTCTTCTATGTTGAAGCGTTCGTTTCCAGTAACAGTTTGAATTTTTAGAATTCATTCTGTTTTCTCCTATATTGATAGATGTATTTGGAACTCTAAATCCAACACGGTTTGTGCTAGCTTCTTGAAACTTGACACAATAAAGTAGTTTCACGTTCTATCTCTATGTTTTCTTTCCTCATGATGTAGCCCTATGCAGTGACTGGCGAGAAACACTTTCATGGAAAGGGGTTGCCAGGCTTCCCAAAATTACGAATCTCAGGAAATCTCAGCAAATATTTTTTCACCCAAACTGGATGATACTTTCAGGTATTGATCAGTACACTAAGGTGACTTGGTTCCCCAAATTTTGTTCTTCTATGTTGAAGCGTTCGTTTCCAGTAACAGTTTGAATTTTTAAGTTTCACTCTGTTTTCTCCTATATTGATAGATGTATTTGGAACTCTAAATCCAACACGGTTTGTTCTACCTTCTTGAAGTTTCACACAATGAAGTAGTTTCACGTTCTATCTCTATGTTTTGTTTCCTCTTGATGTAGCCCTAAGCAGTGACTGGCGAGAAACACGTTCATGGAAAGGGGTTGCCAAGCTTACCAAAATTACGAATCTCCAGAAATCTTAGCAAATATTTTTTCACCCAAACTGGATGATACTTTCAGGTAATGATCACTACACTAAGGCGACTTGGTTCCCCAAATTGCGTTCTTCTATGTTGAAGCGTTCGTTTCCAGTAACAGTTTGAATTTTTAGGTTTCACTCTGTTTTCTCCTATATTGATAGATGTATTTGGAACTCTAAATCCAACACGGTTTCTGCTAGCTTCTTTGAACTTGACACAATAAAGTAGTTTCACGTTCTATCTCTATGTTTTGTTTCCTCTTGATGTAGCCCTAAGCAGTGACTGGCGAGAAACACTTTCATGGAAAGGGTTTGCAAAGCTTCCAAAAATTACGAATCTCCAGAAATCTCAGCAAATCTTTTTTCACCCAAACTGGATGATACTTTCAGGTAATGACCAGTACACTAAGGCGACTTGGTTCCCCAAATTTCGTTCTTCTATGTTGAAGCGTTCGTTTCCAGTAACAGTTTGAATTTTTATGTTTCACTCTGTTTTCTCCTATATTGATAGATGTATTTGGAACTCTAAATCCAACACGGTTTATGCTAGCTTCTTTGAACTTGACACAATAAAATAGTTTCACGTTCTATCTCTATGTTTTGTTTCCTCTTGATGTAGCCCTAAGCAGTGACTGGCGAGAAACACTTTCATGGAAAGGGGTTGCCAGGCTTCCCAAAATTACGAATCTCCAGAAACCTCAGCAAATATTTTTTCACCCAATCTGGATGATACTTTCAGGTAATGATCAGTACACTAAGGCGACTTGGTTCCCCAAATTTCGTTCTTCTATGTTGAAGCGTTCGTTTCCAGTAACAGTTTGAATTTTTAGGTTTCACTCTGTTTTCTCCTATATTGATAGATGTATTTGGAACTCTAAATCCAACACGGTTTGTGCTAGCTTCTTGAAACTTGACACAATAAAGTAGTTTCCCATTCTATCTCTATGTTTTGTTTCCTCTTGATGTAGCCCTAAGCAGTGACTGGCGAGAAACACTTTCATGGAAAGGGGTTGCCAGGCTTCCCAAATTACGAATCTCCAGAAACCTCAGCAAATATTTTTTCACCCAATCTGGATGATACTTTCAGGTAATGATCAGTACACTAAGGCGACTTGGTTCCCCAAATTTCGTTCTTCTATGTTGAAGCGTTCGTTTCCAGTAACAGTTTGAAATTTTAGCTTTCACTCTGTTTTCTCCTATATTGATAGATATATTTGGAACTCTAAATCCAACATGGTTTGTGCTAGCTTCTTGAAACTTGACACAATAAAGTAGTTTCACGTTCTATCTCTATGTTTTGTTTCCTCTTGATGTAGCCCTAAGCAGTGACTGGCGAGAAACACTTTCATGGAAAGGGGTTGCCAAGCTTCCCAAAATTACGAATCTCCAGAAATCTCAGCAAATATTTTTTCACCCAAAATGGATGATACTTTCAGGAAATGATCAGTACACTAAGGCGACTTGGTTCCCCAAATTTCGTTCTTCTATGTTGAAGCGTTCGTTGCCAGTAACAGTTTGAATTTTCAGCTTTCACTCTGTTTTCTCCTATATTGATAGATGTATTTGGAACTCTAAATCCAACACGGTTTGTGCTAGCTTCTTGAAACTTGACAAAATAAAGTAGTTTCACATTCTATCTCTATGTTTTGTTTCCTCTTGATGTAGCCCTAAGCAGTGACTGGCGAGAAACACTTTCATGGAAAGGGGTTGCCAAGCTTCCAAAAATTACGAATATCCAGAAATCTCAGCAAATATTTTTTCACCCAAAATGGATGATACTTTCAGGTAATGACCAGTACAGTAAGGTGACTTGGTTCCCCAAATTTCGTTCTTCTATGTTGAAGCGTTCGTTTCCAGTAACAGTTTGAATTTTTAGGTTTCACTCTGTTTTCTCCTATATTGATAGATGTATTTGGAACTCTAAATCCAACACGGTTTCTGCTAGCTTCTTTGAACTTGACACAATAAAGTAGTTTCACGTTCTATCTCTATGTTTTGTTTCCTCTTGATGTAGCATTAAGCAGTGACTGGCGAGAAACACTTTCATGGAAAGGGGTTGCCAAGCTTCCAAAAATTACGAATCTCCACAAATCTCAGCAAATATTTTTTCACCCAAACTGGATGATAATTTCAGGTAATGATCAGTACACTAAGGCGACTTGCTTCCCCAAATTTCGTTCTTCTATGTTGAAGCGTTCGTTTCCAGTAACAGTTTGAATTTTTAGGTTTCACTCTGTTTTCTCCTATATTGATAGATGTATTTGGAACTCTAAATCCAACACGGTTTGTGCTAGCTTCTTGAAACTTCACACAATAAAGTAGTTTCACGTTCTATCTCTATGTTTTGTTTCCTCTTGATGTAGCCCTAAGCAGTGACTGGCGAGAAACACTTTCATGGAAAGAGGTTGCCAGACTTCCCAAAATTACGAATCTCCAGAAATCACAGCAAATATTTTTTCACCCAAACTGGATCATACTTTCAGGTAATGCTCAGTACACTAAGGCGACTTGGTTCCCCAAATTTCGTTCTTCTATGTTGAAGCGTTCGTTTCCAGTAACAGTTTGAATTTTTAGAATTCACTCTGTTTTCTCCTATATTGATAGATGTATTTGGAACTCTAAATCCAACACGGTTTGTGCTAGCTTCTTGAAACTTGACACAATAAAGTAGTTTCACGTTCTATCTCTATGTTTTCTTTCCTCATGATGTAGCCCTATGCAGTGACTGGCGAGAAACACTTTCATGGAAAGGGGTTGCCAGGCTTCCCAAAATTACGAATCTCAGGAAATCTCAGCAAATATTTTTTCACCCAAACTGGATGATACTTTCAGGTATTGATCAGTACACTAAGGCGACTTGGTTCCCCAAATTTCGTTCTTCTATGTTGAAGCGTTCGTTTCCAGTAACAGTTTGAATTTTTAGGTTTCACTCTGTTTTCTCCTATATTGATAGATGTATTTGGAACTCTAAATCCAACACGGTTTGTTCTACCTTCTTGAAGTTTCACACAATGAAGTAGTTTCACGTTCTATCTCTATGTTTTGTTTCCTCTTGATGTAGCCCTAAGCAGTGACTGGCGAGAAACACGTTCATGGAAAGGGGTTGCCAAGCTTCCCAAAATTACGAATCTCCAGAAATCTTAGCAAATATTTTTTCACCCAAACTGGATGATACTTTCAGGTAATGATCACTACACTAAGGCGACTTGGTTCCCCAAATTGCGTTCTTCTATGTTGAAGCGTTCGTTTCCAGTAACAGTTTGAATTTTTAGGTTTCACTCTGTTTTCTCCTATATTGATAGATGTATTTGGAACTCTAAATCCAACACGGTTTCTGCTAGCTTCTTTGAACTTGACACAATAAAGTAGTTTCACGTTCTATCTCTATGTTTTGTTTCCTCTTGATGTAGCCCTAAGCAGTGTCTGGCCAGAAACACTTTCATGGAAAGGGGTTGCCAAGTTTCCAAAAATTACGAATCTCCAGAAATCTCAGCAAATATTTTTTCACCCAAACTGGATGATACTTTCAGGTAATGATCAGTACACTAAGGCGACTTGGTTCCCCAAATTTCGTTCTTCTATGTTGAAACGTTCGTTTCCAGTAACAGTTTGAATTTTTAAGTTTTACTCTGTTTTCTCCTATATTGATAGATGTATTTGGAACTCTAAATGCAACACGGTTTCTGCTAGCTTCTTTGAACTTGACACAATAAAGTAGTTTCAAGTTCTATCTCTATGTTTTGTTTCCTCTTGATGTAGCCCTAAGCAGTGACTGGCGAGAAACACTTTCATGGAAAGGGGTTGCCAAGCTTCCAAAAATTACGAATCTCCAGAAATCTCAGCAAATATTTTTTCACCCAAACTGGATGAAACTTTCAGGTAATGATCAGTACACTAAGGCGACTTGCGTCCCCAAATTTCATTCTTCTATGTTGAAGCGTTCGTTTCCAGTAACAGTTTGAATTTTTAAGTTTTACTCTGTTTTCTCCTATATTGATAGATGTATTTGGAACTCTAAATCCAACACGGTTTGTGCTAGCTTCTTGAAACTTGACAAAATAAAGTAGTTTCACATTCTATCTCTATGTTTTGTTTCCTCTTGATGTAGCCCTAAGCAGTGACTGGCGAGAAACACTTTCATGGAAAGGGGTTGCCAAGCTTCCAAAAATTACGAATCTCCAGAAATCTCAGCAAATCTTTTTCACCCAAACTGGATGATACTTTCAGGTAATGATCAGTACACTAAGGTGACTGGGTTCCCCAAATTTCGTTCTTCTATGTTGAAGCGTTCGTTTCCAGGAACAGTTTGAATTTTTTGGTTTCACTCTATTTTCTCCTATATTGATAGATGTATTTGGAACTCTAAATCCAACACGGTTTGTGCAAGCTACTTGAAAATTGACACAATAAAGTAGTTTCACGTTCTATCTCTATGTTTTGTTTCCTCTTGATGTAGCCCTACGCAGTGACTGGCGAGAAACACTTTCATGGAAAGGGTTTGCAAAGCTTCCAAAAATTACGAATCTCCAGAAATCTCAGCAAATCTTTTTTCACCCAAACTGGATGATACTTTCAGGTAATGACCAGTACACTAAGGCGACTTGGTTCCCCAAATTTCGTTCTTCTATGTTGAAGCGTTCGTTTCCAGTAACAGTTTGAATTTTTAGGTTTCACTCTGTTTTCTCCTATATTGATAGATGTATTTGGAACTCTAAATCCAACACGGTTTCTGCTAGCTTCTTTGAACTTGACACAATAAAATAGTTTCACGTTCTATCTCTATGTTTTGTTTCCTCTTGATGTAGCCCTAAGCAGTGACTGGCGAGAAACACTTTCATGGAAAGGGGTTGCCAGGCTTCCCAAAATTACGAATCTCCAGAAACCTCAGCAAATATTTTTTCACCCAATCTGGATGATACTTTCAGGTAATGATCAGTACACTAAGGCGACTTGGTTCCCCAAATTTCGTTCTTCTATGTTGAAGCGTTCGTTTCCAGTAACAGTTTGAATTTTTAGGTTTCACTCTGTTTTCTCCTATATTGATAGATGTATTTGGAACTCTAAATCCAACACGGTTTGTGCTAGCTTCTTGAAACTTGACACAATAAAGTAGTTTCCCATTCTATCTCTATGTTTTGTTTCCTCTTGATGTAGCCCTAAGCAGTGACTGGCGAGAAACACTTTCATGGAAAGGGGTTGCCAGGCTTCCCAAATTACGAATCTCCAGAAACCTCAGCAAATATTTTTTCACCCAATCTGGATGATACTTTCAGGTAATGATCAGTACACTAAGGCGACTTGGTTCCCCAAATTTCGTTCTTCTATGTTGAAGGGTTCGTTTCCAGTAACAGTTTGAAATTTTAGCTTTCACTCTGTTTTCTCCTATATTGATAGATATATTTGGAACTCTAAATCCAACATGGTTTGTGCTAGCTTCTTGAAACTTGACACAATAAAGTAGTTTCACGTTCTATCTCTATGTTTTGTTTCCTCTTGATGTAGCCCTAAGCAGTGACTGGCGAGAAACACTTTCATGGAAAGGGGTTGCCAAGCTTCCCAAAATTACGAATCTCCAGAAATCTCAGCAAATATTTTTTCACCCAAAATGGATGATACTTTCAGGAAATGATCAGTACACTAAGGCGACTTGGTTCCCCAAATTTCGTTCTTCTATGTTGAAGCATTCGTTGCCAGTAACAGTTTGAATTTTCAGCTTTCACTCTGTTTTTTCCTATATTGATAGATGTATTTGGAACTCTAAATCCAACACGGTTTGTTCTACCTTCTTGAAGTTTCACACAATGAAGTAGTTTCACGTTCTATCTCTATGTTTTGTTTCCTCTTGATGTAGCCCTAAGCAGTGACTGGCGAGAAACACGTTCATGGAAAGGGGTTGCCAAGCTTCCCAAAATTACGAATCTCCAGAAATCTTAGCAAATATTTTTTCACCCAAACTGGATGATACTTTCAGGTAATGATCACTACACTAAGGCGACTTGGTTCCCCAAATTGCGTTCTTCTATGTTGAAGCGTTCGTTTCCAGTAACAGTTTGAATTTTTAGGTTTTACTCTGTTTTCTCCTATATTGATAGTTGTATTTGGAACTCTAAATCCAACACGGTTTCTGCTAGCTTCTTTGAACTTGACTCAATAAAGTAGTTTCACGTTCTATCTCTATGTTTTTTTTCCTCTTGATGTAGCCCTAAGCAGTGACTGGCGAGAAACACTTTCATGGAAAGGGGTTGCCAAGCTTCCAAAAATTACGAATCTCCAGAAATCTCAGCAAATATTTTTTCACCCAAACTGGATGAAACTTTCAGGTAATGATCAGTACACTAAGGCGACTTGCTTCCCCAAATTTCATTCTTCTATGTTGAAGCGTTCGTTTCCAGTAACAGTTTGAATTTTTAAGTTTTACTCTGTTTTCTCCTATATTGATAGATGTATTTGGAACTCTAAATCCAACACGGTTTGTGCTAGCTTCTTGAAACTTGACAAAATAAAGTAGTTTCACATTCTATCTCTATGTTTTGTTTCCTCTTGATGTAGCCCTAAGCAGTGACTGGCGAGAAACACTTTCATGGAAAGGGGTTGCCAAGCTTCCAAAAATTACGAATCTCCAGAAATCTCAGCAAATCTTTTTCATCCAAACTGGATGATACTTTCAGGTAATGATCAGTACACTAAGGCGACTGGGTTCCCCAAATTTCGTTCTTCTATGTTGAAGCGTTCGTTTCCAGGAACAGTTTGAATTTTTTGGTTTCACTCTATTTTCTCCTATATTGATAGATGTATTTGGAACTCTAAATCCAACACGGTTTGTGCAAGCTACTTGAAAATTGACACAATAAAGTAGTTTCACGTTCTATCTCTATGTTTTGTTTCCTCTTGATGTAGCCCTAAGCAGTGACTGGCGAGAAACACTTTCATGGAAAGGGTTTGCAAAGCTTCCAAAAATTACGAATCTACAGAAATCTCAGCAAATATTTTTTCACCCAAACTGGATGATACTTTCAGGTAATGACCAGTACACTAAGGTGACTTGGTTCCCCAAATATCGTTCTTCTATGTTGAAGCGTTCGTTTCCAGTAACAGTTTGAATTTTTAGGTTTCACTCTGTTTTCTCCTATATTGATAGATGTATTTGGAACTCTAAATCCAACACGGTTTCTGCTAGCTTCTTTGAACTTGACACAATAAAATAGTTTCACGTTCTATCTCTATGTTTTGTTTCCTCTTGATGTAGCCCTAAGCAGTGACTGGCGAGAAACACTTTCATGGAAAGGGGTTGCCATGCTTCCCAAAATTACGAATCTCCAGAAACCTCAGCAAATATTTTTTCACCCAATCTGGATGATACTTTCAGGTAATGATCAGTACACTAAGGCGACTTGGTTCCCCAAATTTCGTTCTTCTATGTTGAAGCGTTCGTTTCCAGTAACAGTTTGAATTTTTAGGTTTCACTCTGTTTTCTCCTATATTGATAGATGTATTTGGAACTCTAAATCCAACACGGTTTGTGGTAGCTTCTTGAAACTTGACACAATAAAGTAGTTTCACGTTCTATCTCTATGTTTTGTTAACTCTTGATGTAGCCCTAAGCAGTGACTGGCGAGAAACACGTTCATGGAAAGGGGTTGCCAAGCTTCCCAAAATTACGTATCTCCAGAAATCTCAGCAAATATTTTTTCACCCAAACTGGATGATACTTTCAGGTAATGATCAGTACACTAAGGCGACTTGGTTCCCCAAATTTCGTTCTTCTATATTGAAGCGTTCGTTTCCAGTAACAGTTTGAAATTTTACGTTTCTCTGTTTTCTCCTATATTGATAGATGTATTTGGAACTGTAAATCCAACACGGTTTGTGCTAGATTCTTTAATCTTGACACAATAAAGTAGTTTCCCGTTCTATCTCTATGTTTTGTTTCCTCTTGTTGTAGCCCTAAGCAGTGACTGGCGAGAAACACTTTCATGAAAGGGGTTGCCAGACTTCCCAAAATTATGAATCTCCAGAAATCTCAGCAAATATTTTTTCACCCAAACTGGATGATACTTTCAGGTAATGATCAGTACACTAAGGCGACTTGCTTCCCCAAATTTCGTTCTTCTATGTTGAAGCGTTCGTTTCCAGTAACAGTTTGAATTTTTAGGTTTCACTCTGTTTTCTCCTATATTGATAGATGTATTTGGAACTCTAAATCCAACACGGTTTCTGCTAGCTTCTTGAAACTTGACACAATAAAGTAGTTTCCCATTCTATCTCTATGTTTTGTTTCCTCTTGATGTAGCCCTAAGCAGTGACTGGCGAGAAACACTTTCATGGAAAGGGGTTGCCAGGCTTCCCAAATTACGAATCTCCAGAAACCTCAGCAAATATTTTTTCACCCAATCTGGATGATACTTTCAGGTAATGATCAGTACACTAAGGCGACTTGGTTCCCCAAATTTCGTTCTTCTATGTTGAAGCGTTCGTTTCCAGTAACAGTTTGAAATTTTAGCTTTCACTCTGTTTTCTCCTATATTGATAGATATATTTGGAACTCTAAATCCAACATGGTTTGTGCTAGCTTCTTGAAACTTGACACAATAAAGTAGTTTCACGTTCTATCTCTATGTTTTGTTTCCTCTTGATGTAGCCCTAAGCAGTGACTGGCGAGAAACACTTTCATGGAAAGGGGTTGCCAAGCTTCCCAAAATTACGAATCTCCATAAATCTCAGCAAATATTTTTTCACCCAAAATGGATGATACTTTCAGGTAATGATCAGTACACTAAGGCGACTTGGTTCCAAATATTTCGTTCTTCTATGTTGAAGCGTTCGTTGCCAGTAACAGTTTGAATTTTTAGGTTTCACTCTGTTTTCTCCTATATTGATAGATGTATTTGGAACTCTAAATCCAACACGGTTTCTGCTAGCTTCTTTGAACTTGACACAATAAAGTAGTTTCACGTTCTATCTCTATGTTTTGTTTCCTCTTGATGTAGCCCTAAGCAGTGACTGGCGAGAAACACTTTCATGGAAAGGGGTTGCCAAGCTTCCAAAAATTACGAATCTCCACAAATCTCAACAAATATTTTTTCACCCAAACTGGATGATACTTTCAGGTAATGATCAGTACACTAAGGCGACTTGGTTCCCCAAATTTCGTTCTTCTATGTTGAAGCGTTCGTTTCCAGTAACAGTTTGCATTTTTAGGTTTCACTCTGTTTTCTCCTATATTGATAGATGTATTTGGAACTCTAAATCCAACACGGTTTGTGCTAGCTTCTTGAAACTTCACACAATAAAGTAGTTTCACGTTCTATCTCTATGTTTTGTTTCCTCTTGATGTAGCCCTAAGCAGTGACTGGCGAGAAACACTTTCATGGAAAGGGGTTGCCAGACTTCCCAAAATTACGAATCTCCAGAAATCACAGCAAATATTTTTTCACCCAAACTGGATCATACTTTCAGGTAATGATCAGTACACTAAGGCGACTTGGTTCCCCAAATTTCGTTCTTCTATGTTGAAGCGTTCGTTTCCAGTAACAGTTTGAATTTTTAGAATTCACTCTGTTTTCTCCTATATTGATAGATGTATTTGGAACTCTAAATCCAACACGGTTTGTGCTAGCTTCTTGAAACTTGACACAATAAAGTAGTTTCACGTTCTATCTCTATGTTTTCTTTCCTCATGATGTAGCCCTATGCAGTGACTGGCGAGAAACACTTTCATGGAAAGGGGTTGCCAGGCTTCCCAAAATTACGAATCTCAGGAAATCTCAGCAAATATTTTTTCACCCAAACTGGATGATACTTTCAGGTATTGATCAGTACACTAAGGCGACTTGGTTCCCCAAATTTCGTTCTTCTATGTTGAAGCGTTCGTTTCCAGTAACAGTTTGAATTTTTAGGTTTCACTCTGTTTTCTCCTATATTGATAGATGTATTTGGAACTCTAAATCCAACACGGTTTCTGCTAGCTTCTTTGAACTTGACACAATAAAGTAGTTTCACGTTCTATCTCTATGTTTTGTTTCCTCTTGATGTAGCCCTAAGCAGTGTCTGGCCAGAACACTTTCATGGAAAGGGGTTGCCAAGTTTCCAAAAATTACGAATCTCCAGAAATCTCAGCAAATATTTTTTCACCCAAACTGGATGATACTTTCAGGTAATGATCAGTACACTAAGGCGACTTGGTTCCCCAAATTTCGTTCTTCTATGTTGAAACGTTCGTTTCCAGTAACAGTTTGAATTTTTAAGTTTCACTCTGTTTTCTCCTATATTGATAGATGTATTTGGAACTCTAAATCCAACACGGTTTCTGCTAGCTTCTTTGAACTTGACACAATAAAGTAGTTTCACGTTCTATCTCTATGTTTTGTTTCCTCTTGATGTAGCCCTAAGCAGTGACTGGCGAGAAACACTTTCATGGAAAGGGGTTGCCAAGCTTCCAAAAATTACGAATCTCCACAAATCTCAGCAAATATTTTTTCACCCAAACTGGATGATACTTTCAGGTAATGATCAGTACACAAAGGCGACTTGCTTCCCCAAATTTCGTTCTTCTATGTTGAAGCGTTCGTTTCCAGTAACAGTTTGAATTTTTAGGTTTCACTCTGTTTTCTCCTATATTGATAGATGTATTTGGAACTCTAAATCCAACACGGTTTGTGCTAGCTTCTTGAAACTTCACACAATAAAGTAGTTTCACGTTCTATCTCTATGTTTGGTTTCCTCTTGATGTAGCCCTAAGCAGTGACTGGCGAGAAACACTTTCATGGAAAGGGGTTGCCAGACTTCCCAAAATTACGAATCTCCAGAAATCACAGCAAATATTTTTTCACCCAAACTGGATCATACTTTCAGGTAATGATCAGTACACTAAGGCGACTTGGTTCCCCAAATTTCGTTCTTCTATGTTGAAGCGTTCGTTTCCAGTAACAGTTTGAATTTTTAGGTTTCACTCTGTTTTCTCCTATATTGATAGATGTATTTGGAACTCTAAATCCAACACGGTTTGTGCTAGCTTCTTGAAACTTGACACAATAAAGTAGTTTCACGTTCTATCTCTATGTTTTGTTAACTCTTGATGTAGCCCTAAGCAGTGACTGGCGAGAAACACGTTCATGGAAAGGCGTTGCCAAGCTTCCCAAAATTACGTATCTCCAGAAATCTCAGCAAATATTTTTTCACCCAAACTGGATGATACTTTCAGGTAATGATCAGTACACTAAGGCGACTTGGTTCCCCAAATTTCGTTCTTCTATATTGAAGCGTTCGTTTCCAGTAACAGTTTGAAATTTTAAGTTTCTCTGTTTTCTCCTATATTGATAGATGTATTTGGAACTGTAAATCCAACACGGTTTGTGCTAGATTCTTTAATCTTGACACAATAAAGTAGTTTCCCATTCTATCTCTATGTTTTGTTTCCTCTTGTTGTAGCCCTAAGCAGTGACTGGCGAGAAACACTTTCATGAAAGGGGTTGCCAGACTTCCCAAAATTATGAATCTATAGAAATCTCAGCAAATATTTTTTCACCCAAACTGGATGATACTTTCAGGTAATGATCAGTACACTAAGGCGACTTGCTTCCCCAAATTTCGTTCTTCTATTTTGAAGCGTTCGTTTCCAGTAACAGTTTGAATTTTTAGGTTTCACTCTGTTTTCTCCTATATTGATAGATGTATTTGGAACTCTAAATCCAACACGGTTTGTGCTAGCTTCTTGAAACTTGACACAATAAAGTAGTTTCACGTTCTATCTCTATGTTGTGTTTCCTCTTGATGTAGCCCTAAGCAGTGACTGGCGAGAAACACTTTCATGGAAAGGGGTTGCCAGGCTTCCCAAAATTACGAATCTCCAGAAATCTCAGCAAATATTTTTTCACCCAAACGGGATGATACTTTCAGGTAATGATCAGTACACTAAGGCGACTTTGTTCCCCAAATTTCGTTCTTCTATGATGAAACGTTCGTTTCCAGTAACAGTTTGAATTTTTAGGTTTCACTCTGTTTTCTCCTATATTGATAGATGTATTTGGAACTCTAAATCCAACACGGTTTGTGCTAGCTTCTTGAAACTTGACAAAATAAAGTAGTTTCACATTCTATCTCTATGTTTTGTTTCCTCTTGATGTAGCCCTAAGCAGTGACTGGCGAGAAACACTTTCATGGAAAGGGGTTGCCAAGCTTCCAAAAATTACGAATATCCAGAAATCTCAGCAAATATTTTTTCACCCAAAATGGATGATACTTTCAGGTAATGATCAGTACACTAAGGCGACTTGGTTCCCCAAATTTCGTTCTTCTATGTTGAAGCGTTCGTTGCCAGTAACAGTTTGAATTTTCAGCTTTCACTCTGTTTTCTCCTATATTGATAGATGTATTTGGAACTCTAAATCCAACACGGTTTGTGCTAGCTTCTTGAAACTTGACAAAATAAAGAAGTTTCACATTCTATCTCTATGTTTTGTTTCCTCTTGATGTAGCCCTAAGCAGTGACTGGCGAGAAACACTTTCATGGAAAGGGGTTGCAAAGCTTCCAAAAATTACGAATCTCCAGAAATCTCAGCAAATATTTTTTCACCCAAACTGGATGATACTTTCAGGTAATGACCAGTACAGTAACGCGACTTGGTTCCCCAAATTTCGTTCTTCTATGTTGAAGCGTTCGTTTCCAGTAACAGTTTGAATTTTTAGGTTTCACTCTGTTTTCTCCTATATTGATAGATGTATTTGGAACTCTAAATCCAACACGGTTTCTGCTAGCTTCTTTGAACTTGACACAATAAAGTAGTTTCACGTTCTATCTCTATGTTTTGTTTCCTCTTGATGTAGCCCTAAGCAGTGACTGGCGAGAAACACTTTCATGGAAAGGGGTTGCCAAGCTTCCAAAAATTACGAATCTCCACAAATCTCAGCAAATATTTTTTCACCCAAACTGGATGATACTTTCAGGTAATGATCAGTACACAAAGGCGACTTGCTTCCCCAAATTTCGTTCTTCTATGTTGAAGCGTTCGTTTCCAGTAACAGTTTGAATTTTTAGGTTTCACTCTGTTTTCTCCTATATTGATAGATGTATTTGGAACTCTAAATCCAACACGGTTTGTGCTAGCTTCTTTGAACTTGACTCAATAAAGTAGTTTCACGTTCTATCTCTATGTTTTTTTTCCTCTTGATGTAGCCCTAAGCAGTGACTGGCGAGAAACACTTTCATGGAAAGGGGTTGCCAAGCTTCCAAAAATTACGAATCTCCAGAAATCTCAGCAAATATTTTTTCACCCAAACTGGATGAAACTTTCAGGTAATGATCAGTACACTAAGGCGACTTGCTTCCCCAAATTTCATTCTTCTATGTTGAAGCGTTCGTTTCCAGTAACAGTTTGAATTTTTAAGTTTTACTCTGTTTTCTCCTATATTGATAGATGTATTTGGAACTCTAAATCCAACACGGTTTGTGCTAGCTTCTTGAAACTTGACAAAATAAAGTAGTTTCACATTCTATCTCTATGTTTTGTTTCCTCTTGATGTAGCCCTAAGCAGTGACTGGCGAGAAACACTTTCATGGAAAGGGGTTGCCAAGCTTCCAAAAATTACGAATCTCCAGAAATCTCAGCAAATCTTTTTCATCCAAACTGGATGATACTTTCAGGTAATGATCAGTACACTAAGGCGACTGGGTTCCCCAAATTTCGTTCTTCTATGTTGAAGCGTTCGTTTCCAGGAACAGTTTGAATTTTTTGGTTTCACTCTATTTTCTCCTATATTGATAGATGTATTTGGAACTCTAAATCCAACACGGTTTGTGCAAGCTACTTGAAAATTGACACAATAAAGTAGTTTCACGTTCTATCTCTATGTTTTGTTTCCTCTTGATGTAGCCCTAAGCAGTGACTGGCGAGAAACACTTTCATGGAAAGGGTTTGCAAAGCTTCCAAAAATTACGAATCTACAGAAATCTCAGCAAATATTTTTTCACCCAAACTGGATGATACTTTCAGGTAATGACCAGTACACTAAGGTGACTTGGTTCCCCAAATATCGTTCTTCTATGTTGAAGCGTTCGTTTCCAGTAACAGTTTGAATTTTTAGGTTTCACTCTGTTTTCTCCTATATTGATAGATGTATTTGGAACTCTAAATCCAACACGGTTTCTGCTAGCTTCTTTGAACTTGACACAATAAAATAGTTTCACGTTCTATCTCTATGTTTTGTTTCCTCTTGATGTAGCCCTAAGCAGTGACTGGCGAGAAACACTTTCATGGAAAGGGGTTGCCATGCTTCCCAAAATTACGAATCTCCAGAAACCTCAGCAAATATTTTTTCACCCAATCTGGATGATACTTTCAGGTAATGATCAGTACACTAAGGCGACTTGGTTCCCCAAATTTCGTTCTTCTATGTTGAAGCGTTCGTTTCCAGTAACAGTTTGAATTTTTAGGTTTCACTCTGTTTTCTCCTATATTGATAGATGTATTTGGAACTCTAAATCCAACACGGTTTGTGGTAGCTTCTTGAAACTTGACACAATAAAGTAGTTTCACGTTCTATCTCTATGTTTTGTTAACTCTTGATGTAGCCCTAAGCAGTGACTGGCGAGAAACACGTTCATGGAAAGGGGTTGCCAAGCTTCCCAAAATTACGTATCTCCAGAAATCTCAGCAAATATTTTTTCACCCAAACTGGATGATACTTTCAGGTAATGATCAGTACACTAAGGCGACTTGGTTCCCCAAATTTCGTTCTTCTATATTGAAGCGTTCGTTTCCAGTAACAGTTTGAAATTTTACGTTTCTCTGTTTTCTCCTATATTGATAGATGTATTTGGAACTGTAAATCCAACACGGTTTGTGCTAGATTCTTTAATCTTGACACAATAAAGTAGTTTCCCGTTCTATCTCTATGTTTTGTTTCCTCTTGTTGTAGCCCTAAGCAGTGACTGGCGAGAAACACTTTCATGAAAGGGGTTGCCAGACTTCCCAAAATTATGAATCTCCAGAAATCTCAGCAAATATTTTTTCACCCAAACTGGATGATACTTTCAGGTAATGATCAGTACACTAAGGCGACTTGCTTCCCCAAATTTCGTTCTTCTATGTTGAAGCGTTCGTTTCCAGTAACAGTTTGAATTTTTAGGTTTCACTCTGTTTTCTCCTATATTGATAGATGTATTTGGAACTCTAAATCCAACACGGTTTCTGCTAGCTTCTTGAAACTTGACACAATAAAGTAGTTTCCCATTCTATCTCTATGTTTTGTTTCCTCTTGATGTAGCCCTAAGCAGTGACTGGCGAGAAACACTTTCATGGAAAGGGGTTGCCAGGCTTCCCAAATTACGAATCTCCAGAAACCTCAGCAAATATTTTTTCACCCAATCTGGATGATACTTTCAGGTAATGATCAGTACACTAAGGCGACTTGGTTCCCCAAATTTCGTTCTTCTATGTTGAAGCGTTCGTTTCCAGTAACAGTTTGAAATTTTAGCTTTCACTCTGTTTTCTCCTATATTGATAGATATATTTGGAACTCTAAATCCAACATGGTTTGTGCTAGCTTCTTGAAACTTGACACAATAAAGTAGTTTCACGTTCTATCTCTATGTTTTGTTTCCTCTTGATGTAGCCCTAAGCAGTGACTGGCGAGAAACACTTTCATGGAAAGGGGTTGCCAAGCTTCCCAAAATTACGAATCTCCATAAATCTCAGCAAATATTTTTTCACCCAAAATGGATGATACTTTCAGGTAATGATCAGTACACTAAGGCGACTTGGTTCCAAATATTTCGTTCTTCTATGTTGAAGCGTTCGTTGCCAGTAACAGTTTGAATTTTTAGGTTTCACTCTGTTTTCTCCTATATTGATAGATGTATTTGGAACTCTAAATCCAACACGGTTTCTGCTAGCTTCTTTGAACTTGACACAATAAAGTAGTTTCACGTTCTATCTCTATGTTTTGTTTCCTCTTGATGTAGCCCTAAGCAGTGACTGGCGAGAAACACTTTCATGGAAAGGGGTTGCCAAGCTTCCAAAAATTACGAATCTCCACAAATCTCAACAAATATTTTTTCACCCAAACTGGATGATACTTTCAGGTAATGATCAGTACACTAAGGCGACTTGGTTCCCCAAATTTCGTTCTTCTATGTTGAAGCGTTCGTTTCCAGTAACAGTTTGCATTTTTAGGTTTCACTCTGTTTTCTCCTATATTGATAGATGTATTTGGAACTCTAAATCCAACACGGTTTGTGCTAGCTTCTTGAAACTTCACACAATAAAGTAGTTTCACGTTCTATCTCTATGTTTTGTTTCCTCTTGATGTAGCCCTAAGCAGTGACTGGCGAGAAACACTTTCATGGAAAGGGGTTGCCAGACTTCCCAAAATTACGAATCTCCAGAAATCACAGCAAATATTTTTTCACCCAAACTGGATCATACTTTCAGGTAATGATCAGTACACTAAGGCGACTTGGTTCCCCAAATTTCGTTCTTCTATGTTGAAGCGTTCGTTTCCAGTAACAGTTTGAATTTTTAGAATTCACTCTGTTTTCTCCTATATTGATAGATGTATTTGGAACTCTAAATCCAACACGGTTTGTGCTAGCTTCTTGAAACTTGACACAATAAAGTAGTTTCACGTTCTATCTCTATGTTTTCTTTCCTCATGATGTAGCCCTATGCAGTGACTGGCGAGAAACACTTTCATGGAAAGGGGTTGCCAGGCTTCCCAAAATTACGAATCTCAGGAAATCTCAGCAAATATTTTTTCACCCAAACTGGATGATACTTTCAGGTATTGATCAGTACACTAAGGCGACTTGGTTCCCCAAATTTCGTTCTTCTATGTTGAAGCGTTCGTTTCCAGTAACAGTTTGAATTTTTAGGTTTCACTCTGTTTTCTCCTATATTGATAGATGTATTTGGAACTCTAAATCCAACACGGTTTCTGCTAGCTTCTTTGAACTTGACACAATAAAGTAGTTTCACGTTCTATCTCTATGTTTTGTTTCCTCTTGATGTAGCCCTAAGCAGTGTCTGGCCAGAACACTTTCATGGAAAGGGGTTGCCAAGTTTCCAAAAATTACGAATCTCCAGAAATCTCAGCAAATATTTTTTCACCCAAACTGGATGATACTTTCAGGTAATGATCAGTACACTAAGGCGACTTGGTTCCCCAAATTTCGTTCTTCTATGTTGAAACGTTCGTTTCCAGTAACAGTTTGAATTTTTAAGTTTCACTCTGTTTTCTCCTATATTGATAGATGTATTTGGAACTCTAAATCCAACACGGTTTCTGCTAGCTTCTTTGAACTTGACACAATAAAGTAGTTTCACGTTCTATCTCTATGTTTTGTTTCCTCTTGATGTAGCCCTAAGCAGTGACTGGCGAGAAACACTTTCATGGAAAGGGGTTGCCAAGCTTCCAAAAATTACGAATCTCCACAAATCTCAGCAAATATTTTTTCACCCAAACTGGATGATACTTTCAGGTAATGACCAGTACACTAAGGTGACTTGGTTCCCCAAATATCGTTCTTCTATGTTGAAGCGTTCGTTTCCAGTAACAGTTTGAATTTTTAGGTTTCACTCTGTTTTCTCCTATATTGATAGATGTATTTGGAACTCTAAATCCAACACGGTTTCTGCTAGCTTCTTTGAACTTGACACAATAAAATAGTTTCACGTTCTATCTCTATGTTTTGTTTCCTCTTGATGTAGCCCTAAGCAGTGACTGGCGAGAAACACTTTCATGGAAAGGGGTTGCCATGCTTCCCAAAATTACGAATCTCCAGAAACCTCAGCAAATATTTTTTCACCCAATCTGGATGATACTTTCAGGTAATGATCAGTACACTAAGGCGACTTGGTTCCCCAAATTTCGTTCTTCTATGTTGAAGCGTTCGTTTCCAGTAACAGTTTGAATTTTTAGGTTTCACTCTGTTTTCTCCTATATTGATAGATGTATTTGGAACTCTAAATCCAACACGGTTTGTGGTAGCTTCTTGAAACTTGACACAATAAAGTAGTTTCACGTTCTATCTCTATGTTTTGTTAACTCTTGATGTAGCCCTAAGCAGTGACTGGCGAGAAACACGTTCATGGAAAGGGGTTGCCAAGCTTCCCAAAATTACGTATCTCCAGAAATCTCAGCAAATATTTTTTCACCCAAACTGGATGATACTTTCAGGTAATGATCAGTACACTAAGGCGACTTGGTTCCCCAAATTTCGTTCTTCTATATTGAAGCGTTCGTTTCCAGTAACAGTTTGAAATTTTACGTTTCTCTGTTTTCTCCTATATTGATAGATGTATTTGGAACTGTAAATCCAACACGGTTTGTGCTAGATTCTTTAATCTTGACACAATAAAGTAGTTTCCCGTTCTATCTCTATGTTTTGTTTCCTCTTGTTGTAGCCCTAAGCAGTGACTGGCGAGAAACACTTTCATGAAAGGGGTTGCCAGACTTCCCAAAATTATGAATCTCCAGAAATCTCAGCAAATATTTTTTCACCCAAACTGGATGATACTTTCAGGTAATGATCAGTACACTAAGGCGACTTGCTTCCCCAAATTTCGTTCTTCTATGTTGAAGCGTTCGTTTCCAGTAACAGTTTGAATTTTTAGGTTTCACTCTGTTTTCTCCTATATTGATAGATGTATTTGGAACTCTAAATCCAACACGGTTTCTGCTAGCTTCTTGAAACTTGACACAATAAAGTAGTTTCCCATTCTATCTCTATGTTTTGTTTCCTCTTGATGTAGCCCTAAGCAGTGACTGGCGAGAAACACTTTCATGGAAAGGGGTTGCCAGGCTTCCCAAATTACGAATCTCCAGAAACCTCAGCAAATATTTTTTCACCCAATCTGGATGATACTTTCAGGTAATGATCAGTACACTAAGGCGACTTGGTTCCCCAAATTTCGTTCTTCTATGTTGAAGCGTTCGTTTCCAGTAACAGTTTGAAATTTTAGCTTTCACTCTGTTTTCTCCTATATTGATAGATATATTTGGAACTCTAAATCCAACATGGTTTGTGCTAGCTTCTTGAAACTTGACACAATAAAGTAGTTTCACGTTCTATCTCTATGTTTTGTTTCCTCTTGATGTAGCCCTAAGCAGTGACTGGCGAGAAACACTTTCATGGAAAGGGGTTGCCAAGCTTCCCAAAATTACGAATCTCCATAAATCTCAGCAAATATTTTTTCACCCAAAATGGATGATACTTTCAGGTAATGATCAGTACACTAAGGCGACTTGGTTCCAAATATTTCGTTCTTCTATGTTGAAGCGTTCGTTGCCAGTAACAGTTTGAATTTTTAGGTTTCACTCTGTTTTCTCCTATATTGATAGATGTATTTGGAACTCTAAATCCAACACGGTTTCTGCTAGCTTCTTTGAACTTGACACAATAAAGTAGTTTCACGTTCTATCTCTATGTTTTGTTTCCTCTTGATGTAGCCCTAAGCAGTGACTGGCGAGAAACACTTTCATGGAAAGGGGTTGCCAAGCTTCCAAAAATTACGAATCTCCACAAATCTCAACAAATATTTTTTCACCCAAACTGGATGATACTTTCAGGTAATGATCAGTACACTAAGGCGACTTGGTTCCCCAAATTTCGTTCTTCTATGTTGAAGCGTTCGTTTCCAGTAACAGTTTGCATTTTTAGGTTTCACTCTGTTTTCTCCTATATTGATAGATGTATTTGGAACTCTAAATCCAACACGGTTTGTGCTAGCTTCTTGAAACTTCACACAATAAAGTAGTTTCACGTTCTATCTCTATGTTTTGTTTCCTCTTGATGTAGCCCTAAGCAGTGACTGGCGAGAAACACTTTCATGGAAAGGGGTTGCCAGACTTCCCAAAATTACGAATCTCCAGAAATCACAGCAAATATTTTTTCACCCAAACTGGATCATACTTTCAGGTAATGATCAGTACACTAAGGCGACTTGGTTCCCCAAATTTCGTTCTTCTATGTTGAAGCGTTCGTTTCCAGTAACAGTTTGAATTTTTAGAATTCACTCTGTTTTCTCCTATATTGATAGATGTATTTGGAACTCTAAATCCAACACGGTTTGTGCTAGCTTCTTGAAACTTGACACAATAAAGTAGTTTCACGTTCTATCTCTATGTTTTCTTTCCTCATGATGTAGCCCTATGCAGTGACTGGCGAGAAACACTTTCATGGAAAGGGGTTGCCAGGCTTCCCAAAATTACGAATCTCAGGAAATCTCAGCAAATATTTTTTCACCCAAACTGGATGATACTTTCAGGTATTGATCAGTACACTAAGGCGACTTGGTTCCCCAAATTTCGTTCTTCTATGTTGAAGCGTTCGTTTCCAGTAACAGTTTGAATTTTTAGGTTTCACTCTGTTTTCTCCTATATTGATAGATGTATTTGGAACTCTAAATCCAACACGGTTTCTGCTAGCTTCTTTGAACTTGACACAATAAAGTAGTTTCACGTTCTATCTCTATGTTTTGTTTCCTCTTGATGTAGCCCTAAGCAGTGTCTGGCCAGAACACTTTCATGGAAAGGGGTTGCCAAGTTTCCAAAAATTACGAATCTCCAGAAATCTCAGCAAATATTTTTTCACCCAAACTGGATGATACTTTCAGGTAATGATCAGTACACTAAGGCGACTTGGTTCCCCAAATTTCGTTCTTCTATGTTGAAACGTTCGTTTCCAGTAACAGTTTGAATTTTTAAGTTTCACTCTGTTTTCTCCTATATTGATAGATGTATTTGGAACTCTAAATCCAACACGGTTTCTGCTAGCTTCTTTGAACTTGACACAATAAAGTAGTTTCACGTTCTATCTCTATGTTTTGTTTCCTCTTGATGTAGCCCTAAGCAGTGACTGGCGAGAAACACTTTCATGGAAAGGGGTTGCCAAGCTTCCAAAAATTACGAATCTCCACAAATCTCAGCAAATATTTTTTCACCCAAACTGGATGATACTTTCAGGTAATGATCAGTACACAAAGGCGACTTGCTTCCCCAAATTTCGTTCTTCTATGTTGAAGCGTTCGTTTCCAGTAACAGTTTGAATTTTTAGGTTTCACTCTGTTTTCTCCTATATTGATAGATGTATTTGGAACTCTAAATCCAACACGGTTTGTGCTAGCTTCTTGAAACTTCACACAATAAAGTAGTTTCACGTTCTATCTCTATGTTTGGTTTCCTCTTGATGTAGCCCTAAGCAGTGACTGGCGAGAAACACTTTCATGGAAAGGGGTTGCCAGACTTCCCAAAATTACGAATCTCCAGAAATCACAGCAAATATTTTTTCACCCAAACTGGATCATACTTTCAGGTAATGATCAGTACACTAAGGCGACTTGGTTCCCCAAATTTCGTTCTTCTATGTTGAAGCGTTCGTTTCCAGTAACAGTTTGAATTTTTAGGTTTCACTCTGTTTTCTCCTATATTGATAGATGTATTTGGAACTCTAAATCCAACACGGTTTGTGCTAGCTTCTTGAAACTTGACACAATAAAGTAGTTTCACGTTCTATCTCTATGTTTTGTTAACTCTTGATGTAGCCCTAAGCAGTGACTGGCGAGAAACACGTTCATGGAAAGGCGTTGCCAAGCTTCCCAAAATTACGTATCTCCAGAAATCTCAGCAAATATTTTTTCACCCAAACTGGATGATACTTTCAGGTAATGATCAGTACACTAAGGCGACTTGGTTCCCCAAATTTCGTTCTTCTATATTGAAGCGTTCGTTTCCAGTAACAGTTTGAAATTTTAAGTTTCTCTGTTTTCTCCTATATTGATAGATGTATTTGGAACTGTAAATCCAACACGGTTTGTGCTAGATTCTTTAATCTTGACACAATAAAGTAGTTTCCCATTCTATCTCTATGTTTTGTTTCCTCTTGTTGTAGCCCTAAGCAGTGACTGGCGAGAAACACTTTCATGAAAGGGGTTGCCAGACTTCCCAAAATTATGAATCTATAGAAATCTCAGCAAATATTTTTTCACCCAAACTGGATGATACTTTCAGGTAATGATCAGTACACTAAGGCGACTTGCTTCCCCAAATTTCGTTCTTCTATTTTGAAGCGTTCGTTTCCAGTAACAGTTTGAATTTTTAGGTTTCACTCTGTTTTCTCCTATATTGATAGATGTATTTGGAACTCTAAATCCAACACGGTTTGTGCTAGCTTCTTGAAACTTGACACAATAAAGTAGTTTCACGTTCTATCTCTATGTTGTGTTTCCTCTTGATGTAGCCCTAAGCAGTGACTGGCGAGAAACACTTTCATGGAAAGGGGTTGCCAGGCTTCCCAAAATTACGAATCTCCAGAAATCTCAGCAAATATTTTTTCACCCAAACGGGATGATACTTTCAGGTAATGATCAGTACACTAAGGCGACTTTGTTCCCCAAATTTCGTTCTTCTATGATGAAACGTTCGTTTCCAGTAACAGTTTGAATTTTTAGGTTTCACTCTGTTTTCTCCTATATTGATAGATGTATTTGGAACTCTAAATCCAACACGGTTTGTGCTAGCTTCTTGAAACTTGACAAAATAAAGTAGTTTCACATTCTATCTCTATGTTTTGTTTCCTCTTGATGTAGCCCTAAGCAGTGACTGGCGAGAAACACTTTCATGGAAAGGGGTTGCCAAGCTTCCAAAAATTACGAATATCCAGAAATCTCAGCAAATATTTTTTCACCCAAAATGGATGATACTTTCAGGTAATGATCAGTACACTAAGGCGACTTGGTTCCCCAAATTTCGTTCTTCTATGTTGAAGCGTTCGTTGCCAGTAACAGTTTGAATTTTCAGCTTTCACTCTGTTTTCTCCTATATTGATAGATGTATTTGGAACTCTAAATCCAACACGGTTTGTGCTAGCTTCTTGAAACTTGACAAAATAAAGAAGTTTCACATTCTATCTCTATGTTTTGTTTCCTCTTGATGTAGCCCTAAGCAGTGACTGGCGAGAAACACTTTCATGGAAAGGGGTTGCAAAGCTTCCAAAAATTACGAATCTCCAGAAATCTCAGCAAATATTTTTTCACCCAAACTGGATGATACTTTCAGGTAATGACCAGTACAGTAACGCGACTTGGTTCCCCAAATTTCGTTCTTCTATGTTGAAGCGTTCGTTTCCAGTAACAGTTTGAATTTTTAGGTTTCACTCTGTTTTCTCCTATATTGATAGATGTATTTGGAACTCTAAATCCAACACGGTTTCTGCTAGCTTCTTTGAACTTGACACAATAAAGTAGTTTCACGTTCTATCTCTATGTTTTGTTTCCTCTTGATGTAGCCCTAAGCAGTGACTGGCGAGAAACACTTTCATGGAAAGGGGTTGCCAAGCTTCCAAAAATTACGAATCTCCACAAATCTCAGCAAATATTTTTTCACCCAAACTGGATGATACTTTCAGGTAATGATCAGTACACAAAGGCGACTTGCTTCCCCAAATTTCGTTCTTCTATGTTGAAGCGTTCGTTTCCAGTAACAGTTTGAATTTTTAGGTTTCACTCTGTTTTCTCCTATATTGATAGATGTATTTGGAACTCTAAATCCAACACGGTTTGTGCTAGCTTCTTGAAACTTCACACAATAAAGTAGTTTCACGTTCTATCTCTATGTTTTGTTTCCTCTTGATGTAGCCCTAAGCAGTGACTGGCGAGAAACACTTTCATGGAAAGGGGTTGCCAGACTTCCCAAAATTACGAATCTCCAGAAATCACAGCAAATATTTTTTCACCCAAACTGGATCATACTTTCAGGTAATGATCAGTACACTAAGGCGACTTGGTTCCCCAAATTTCGTTCTTCTATGTTGAAGCGTTCGTTTCCAGTAACAGTTTGAATTTTTAGAATTCACTCTGTTTTCTCCTATATTGATAGATGTATTTGGAACTCTAAATCCAACACGGTTTGTGCTAGCTTCTTGAAACTTGACACAATAAAGTAGTTTCACGTTCTATCTCTATGTTTTCTTTCCTCATGATGTAGCCCTATGCAGTGACTGGCGAGAAACACTTTCATGGAAAGGGGTTGCCAGGCTTCCCAAAATTACGAATCTCAGGAAATCTCAGCAAATATTTTTTCACCCAAACTGGATGATACTTTCAGGTATTGATCAGTACACTAAGGCGACTTGGTTCCCCAAATTTTGTTCTTCTATGTTGAAGCGGTCTTTTCCAGTAACAGTTTGAATTTTTAGGTTTCACTCTGTTTTCTCCTATATTGATAGATGTATTTGGAACTCTAAATCCAACACGGTTTGTTCTACCTTCTTGAAGTTTCACACAATGAAGTAGTTTCCCGTTCTATCTCTATGTTTTGTTTCCTCTTGATGTAGCCCTAAGCAGTGACTGGTGAGAAACACGTTCATGGAAAGGGGTTGCCAAGCTTCCCAAAATTACGAAACTCCAGAAATCTTAGCAAATATTTTTTCACCCAAACTGGATGATACTTTAAGGTAATGATCACTACACTAAGGCGACTTGGTTCCCCAAATTTCGTTCTTCTATATTGAAGCGTTCGTTTCCAGTAACAGTTTGAAATTTTAAGTTTCTCTGTTTTCTCCTATATTGATAGATGTATTTGGAACTGTAAATCCAACACGGTTTGTGCTAGATTCTTGAATCTTGACACAATAAAGTAGTTTCCCGTTCTATCTCTATGTTTTGTTTCCTCTTGTTGTAGCCCTAAGCAGTGACTGGCGAGAAACACTTTCATGAAAGGGGTTGCCAGACTTCCCAAAATTATGAATCTCCAGAAATCTCAGCAAATATTTTTTCACCCAAACTGGATGATACTTTCAGGTAATGATCAGTACACTAAGGCGACTTGCTTCCCCAAATTTCGTTCTTCTATGTTGAAGCGTTCATTTCCAGTAACAGTTTGAATTTTTAGGTTTCACTCTGTTTTCTCCTATATTGATAGAGGTATTTGGAACTCTAAATCCAACACGGTTTGTGCTAGCTTCTTGAAACTTCACACAATAAAGTACTTTCACGTTCTATCTCAATGTTTTGTTTCCTCTTGATGTAGCCCTAAGCAGTGACTGGCGAGAAACACTTTCATGGAAACGGGTTGCCAGACTTCCCAAAATTACGAATCTCCCGAAATCTCAGCAAATATTTTTTCACCCAAACTGGATGATACTTTCAGGTAATGATCAGTACACTAAGGCGACTTGGTTCCCCAAATTTCTTTCTTCTATGTTGATGTGTTCGTTTCCATTAACAGTTTGAATTTTTAGGATTCACTCTGTTTTCTCCTATATTGATAGATTATATTTGGAACTCTAAATCCCACACGGTTTGTGATAGCTTCTTTGAACTTGACACAATAAATTAGTTTCACGTTCTATCTCTATGTTTTGTTTCCTCTTGATGTAGCCCTACGCAGTGACTGGCGAGAAACACTTTCATGGAAAGGGGTTGCCAAACTTCCCAAAATTACGAATCTCCAGAAATCTCAGCAAATATTTTTTCACCCAAACTGGATGATACTTTCAGGTGTTGACCAATACACTAAGGCGACTTGGTTCCCCAAATTTCGTTCTTGTATGTTGAAGCGTTCGTTTCCAGTAACAGTTTGAATTTTTAAGTTTCACTCTCTTTTCTCCTATATTGGTAGATGTATTTGTAACTGTAAATCCAACACGGTTTGTGCTAGCTTCTTGAAACTTGACACAATAAAGTAGTTTCCCGTTCTATGTATATGTTTTGTTTCCTCTTGATGTAGCCCTAAGCAGTGTCTGGCGAGAAACACTTTCATGGAAAGGGGTTGCCAAGTTTCCCAAAATTACGAATCACCAGAAATCTCAGCAAATATTTTTTCACCCAAACTGGATGATACTTTCAGGTAATGATCAGTACACTAAGGCGACTTGGTTCCCCAAATTTCGTTCTTCTATGTTGAAGCGTTCGTTTCCAGTAACAGTGTGAATTTTTAAGTTTCACTCTGTTTTCTACTATATTGATCGATGTATTTGGAACTCTAAATCCAACACGGTTTGTGCAAGCTTCTTGAAAATTGACACAATAAAGTAGTGTCACGTTCTATCTCTATGTTTTGTTTCCTCTTGATGTAGCCCTAAGCAGTGACTGGCGAGAAACACTTTAATGGAAAGGGGTTGCCAGGCTTCCTAAAATTACGAATCTCCAGAAATATCAGCAAATATTTTTTCACCCAAACTGGATGATACTTTCAGGTAATGATCAGTACACTAAGTCGACTTGGTTCCCCAAATTTTGTTCTTCTATGTTGAAGAGTTCGTTTCCAGTAACAGTTTGAATTTTTAGGTTTCACTCTGTTTTCTCCTATATTGATAGATGTATTTGGAAGTCTAAATCCAACACGGTTTGTGCTAGCTTCTTGAAACTTTACACAATAAAGTAGTTTCCCATTCTATCTCTATGTTTTGTTTCCTCTTGATGTAGCCCTTAGCAGTGACTGGCGAGAAACACTTTCATGGAAAGGGGTTGCCAGGCTTCCCAAAATTACGAATCTCCAGAAACCTCAGCAAATATTTTTTCACCCAAACTGGATGATACTTTCAGGTAATGATCAGTACACTAAGGCGACTTGGTTCCCCAAATTTCGTTCTTCTATGTTGAAGCGTTCGTTTCCAGTAACAGTGTGAATTTTTAAGTTTCACTCTGTTTTCTACTATATTGATCGATGTATTTGGAACTCTAAATCCAACACGGTTTGTGCAAGCTTCTTGAAAATTGACACAATAAAGTAGTGTCACGTTCTATCTCTATGTTTTGTTTCCTCTTGATGTAGCCCTAAGCAGTGACTGGCGAGAAACACTTTAATGGAAAGGGGTTGCCAGGCTTCCTAAAATTACGAATCTCCAGAAATATCAGCAAATATTTTTTCACCCAAACTGGATGATACTTTCAGGTAATGATCAGTACACTAAGTCGACTTGGTTCCCCAAATTTTGTTCTTCTATGTTGAAGAGTTCGTTTCCAGTAACAGTTTGAATTTTTAGGTTTCACTCTGTTTTCTCCTATATTGATAGATGTATTTGGAAGTCTAAATCCAACACGGTTTGTGCTAGCTTCTTGAAACTTTACACAATAAAGTAGTTTCCCATTCTATCTCTATGTTTTGTTTCCTCTTGATGTAGCCCTTAGCAGTGACTGGCGAGAAACACTTTCATGGAAAGGGGTTGCCAGGCTTCCCAAAATTACGAATCTCCAGAAACCTCAGCAAATATTTTTTCACCCAAAATGGATGATACTTTCAGGTAATGATCAGTACACTAAGGCGACTTGGTTCCCCAAATTTCGTTCTTCTATGTTGAAGCGTTCGTTTCCAGTAACAGTTTGAATTTTCAGCTTTCACTCTGTTTTCTCCTATATTGATAGATGTATTTGGAACTCTAAATCCAACACGGTTTGTGCTAGCTTCTTGAAACTTGACACAATAAAGTAGTTTCAACTTCTATCTCTATGTTTTGTTTCCTCTTGATGTAGCCCTAAGCAGTGACTGGCGAGAATCCCTTTCATGGAAAGGGGTTGCCAGGCTTCCCAAAATTACGAAACTCCAGAAATCTCAGCAAATATTTTTTCACCCAAACTGGATGATACTTTCAGGTAATGATCAGTACACTAAGGCGACTTGGTTCCCAAAATTTCGTTCTTCTATGTTGAAGCGTTCCTTTCCAGTAACAGTTTGAATTTTGAGGATTCACTCTGTTTTCTCCTATATTGATAGATGTATTTGGAACTCTAAATCAAACACGGTTTGTGCTAGCTTCTTGAAACTTGACACAATAAAGTAGTTTCCCCTTCTATTCTATGTTTTGTTTCCTCTTGATGTAGCCCTAAGCAGTGTCTGGCGAGAAACACTTTCATGGAAAGGGGTTGCCAGGCTTACCAAAATTATGAATCTCCAGAAATCTCAGCAAATATTTTTTCACCCAAACTGGATGATACGTTCAGGTAATGATCAGTACACTAAGACGACTTGGTTCCCCACATTTCGTTCTTCTATGTTGAAGCGTTCGTTTCCAGTAACAGTTTGAATTTTTAAGTTTCACTCTGTTTTCTCCTATATTGATAGATGTATTTGGAACTCTAAATCCACCACGGTTTGTGCTAGCTTCTTGAAGCTTGACACAATAAAGTAGTTTCCCGTTCTATTTCTATGTTTTGTTTCCTCTTGATGTAGCCCTAAGCAGTGTCTGGCGAGAAACACTTTCATGCAAAGGGGTTGCCAGACTTCCCAAAATTACGAATCTCCAGAAATCTCAGCAAATATTTTTTCACCCAAACTTGATGATACTTTCAGGTAATGATAAGTACACTAAGGCGACTTGGTTCCCCAAATTTCGTTCTTCTATGTTGAAGCCTTCGTTTCCAGTAACAGTTTGAATTTTTAGGTTTCACTCTGTTTTCTCCTATATTGATAGATGTATTTGGAACTCTAAATCCAACACGGTTTCTGCTAGCTTCTTGAAACTTGACACAATAAAGTAGTTTCACGTTCTATCTCTATGTTTTGTTTCCTCTTGATGTAGCCCTAAGCAGTGACTGGCAAAAAACACTTTCATGGAAAGGGGTTGCCAGGCTTCCTAAAATTACGAATCTCCAGAAATCTCAGCAAATATTTTTTCACCCAAACTGGATGATACTTTCAGGTAATGATCAGTACACTAAGGCGACTTGCTTCCCCAAATTTCGTTCTTCTATGTTGAAGCGTTCGTTTCCAGTAACAGTTTGAATTTTTAGCTTTCATTCTGTTTTCTCCTATATTGATAGATGTATTTGGAACTCTAAATCCAACACGGTTTGTGCTAGCTTCTTGAAACTTGACAAAATAAAGTAGTTTCACATTCTATCTCTATGTTTTGTTTCCTCTTAATGTAGCCCTAAGCAGTGACTGGAGTGAAACACTTTCATGGAAAGGGGTTGCCAAGCTTCCAAAAATATTGAATCTCCAGAAATCTCAGCAAATCTTTTTTCACCCAAACTGGATGATACTTTCAGGTAATGATCAGTACACTAAGGCGACTTGGTTCCCCAAATTTCGTTCTTCTATGTTGAAGCGTTCGTTTCCAGTAACAGTTTGAATTTTTAAGTTTCACTCTGTTTTATCCTATATTGATAGATGTATTTGGAACTCTAAATCCAACACGGTTTGTCCTAGCTTCTTGAAACTTCACACAATAAAGTACTTTCACGTTCTATCTCTATGTTTTGTTTCCTCTTGATGTAGCCCTAAGCAGTGACTGGCGAGAAACACTTTCATGGAAAGGGGTTGCCAGACTTCCCAAAATTACGAATCTCCAGAAATCGCAGCAAATATTTTTTCACCCAAACTGGATGATACTTTCAGGTAATGATCAGTACATTAAGGCGACTTGGTTCCCCAAATTTCTTTCTTCTATGTTGAAGTGTTCGTTTCCAGTAACAGTTTGAATATTTAGGATTCACTCTGTTTTCTCCTATATTGATAGATGTATTTGGAAATCTAAATCCAACACGGTTTGTGCTAGCTTCTTGAAACTTGACACAATAAAGTAGTTTCACGTTCTATCTCTATGTTTTGTTTCCTCTTGATGTAGCCCTATGCAGTGACTTGCGAGAAACACTTTCATGGAAAGGGATTGCCAGGCTTCCCAAAATTACGAATCTCCGGAAATCTCAGCAAATATTTTTTCACCCAAACTGGATGATACTTTCAGGTGTTGATCAATACACTAAGGCGACTTGGTTCCCCAAATTTTGTTCTTCTATGTTGAAGCGTTCGTTTCCAGTAACAGTTTGAATTTTTAGCTTTCACTCTGTTTTCTCCTATATTGATAGATGTATTTGGAACTCTAAATCCAACACGGTTTGTGCTAGCTTCTTGAAGTTTGACACAATAAAGTAGTTTCACGTTCTATCTCTATGTTTTGTTTCCTCTTGATGTAGCCCTAAGCAGTGACTGGCGAGAAACACTTTCATGGAAAGGGGTTGCCAGACTTACCAAAATTACGAATCTCCAGAAATCTCAGCAAATATTTTTTCACCCAAACTGGATGATACTTTCAGGTAATGATCAGTACACTAAGGCGACTTGGTTCCCCAAATTTCGTTCTTCTATGTTGAAGCGTTCGTTTCCAGTAACAGTTTGAATTTTTAGGTTTCACTCTGTTTTCTCCTATATTGATAGATGTATTTGGATCTCTAAATCCAACACGGTTTCTGCTAGCTTCTTTAAACTTGACACAATAAAGTAGTTTCACGTTCTATCTCTATGTTTTGTTTCCTCTTGATGTAGCCCTAAGCAGTGTCTGGCGAGAAACACTTTCATGGAAAGGGGTTGCCAGGCTTCCCAAAATTATGAATCTCCAGAAATCTCAGCAAATATTTTTTCACCCAAACTGGATGATACTTTCAGGTAATGATCAGTACACTAAGGCGACTTGGTTCCCCAAATTTCGTTCTTCTATGTTGAAGCGTTCCTTTCCAGTAACAGTTTGAATTTTTAGCTTTCACTCTGTATTCTCCTATATTGATAGATGTATTTGGAACTCTAAATGCAACACGGTTTGTGCTAGCTTCTTGAAACTTGACACAATAAAGTAGTTTCACGTTCTATCTCTATGTTTTGTTTCCTCTTGATGTAGCCCTAAGCAGTGACTGGCGAAAAACACTTTCATGGAAAGGGGTTGCCAAGCTTCCCAATATTACGAATCTCCAGAAATCTCAGCAAATATTTTTTCACCCAAACTGGATGATACTTTCAGGTAATGATCAGTACACTAAGGCGACTTGGTTCCCAAAATTTCGTTCTTCTATGTTGAAGCGTTCGTTTCCAGTAACAGTTTGAATTTTTAAGTTTCACTCTGTTTTCTCCTATATTGATAGATGTATTTGGAACTGTAAATCCAACACGGTTTGTGATAGCTTCTTGAAACTTGACACAATAAAGTAGTTTCCCGTTCTATCTCTATGTTTTTTTTCCTCTTGATGTAGCCCTAAGCAGTGTCTGTCCAGAAACACTTTCATGGAAAGGGGTTGCCAAGTTTCCCAAAATTACGAATCTCCAGAAATCTCAGCAAATATTTTTTCACTCAAACTGGATGATACTTTCAGGTTATGATCAGTACACTAAGGCGACTTGGTTCCCCAAATTTCGTTCTTCTATGTTGAAGCATTCGTTTCCAGTAACAGTGTGAATTTTTAAGTTTTACTCTGTTTTCTCTTATATTGATAGATGTATTTGGAACTGTAAATCCAACATGGTTTGTGCTAGCTTCTTGAAACTTGACACAATAAAGTAGTTTCCCATTCTATCTCTATGTTTTATTTCCTCTTGATGTATCCCTAAGCAGTGTCTGGCCAGAAACACTTTCATGGAAAGGGGTTGCCAAGCTTCCAAAAATTACGAATCTCCAGAAATCTCAGCAAATCTTTTTTCACCCAAACTGGATGATACTTTCAGGTAATGACCAGTACACTAAGGCGACTTGGTTCCCCAAATTTCGTTCTTCTATGTTGAAGCGTTCGTTTCCTGTAACAGTTTGAATTTTTAGGTTTCACTTTGTTTTCTCCTATATTGATAGATGTATTTGGAACTGTAAATCCAACACGGTTTGTGCTAGCTTCTTGAAACTTGACACAATAAAGTAGTTTCACGTTCTATCTCTATGTTTTGTTTCCTCTTGATGTAGCCCTAAGCAGTGACTGGCGAGAGACACTTTCATGGAAAGGGGTTGCCAGACTTCCCAAAATTACGAATCTCCAGAAATCTCAGCAAATATTTTTTCACCCAAACTGGATGATACTTTCAGGTAATGATCAGTACACTAAGGCGACTTGGTTCCCCAAATTTTGTTCTTCTATGTTGAAGCGTTCGTTTCCAGTAAAAGTTTGAATTTTTAAGTTTTACTCTGTTTTCTCCTATATTGATAGATGTATTTGGAACTCTAAATCCAACACGGTTTCTCCTAGCTTCTTTGAACTTGACACAATTAAGTAGTTTCACGTTCTATCTCTATGTTTTTTTTCCTCTTGATGTAGCCCTAAGCAGTGACTGGGGAGAAACACTTTCATGGAAAGGGGTTGCCAAGCTTCCAAAAATTTCGAATCTCCAGAAATCTCAGCAAATTTTTTTTCACCCAAACTGGATGATACTTTCAGGTAATGATCAGTACACTAAGGCGACTTGGTTCCCCAAATTTCTTTCTTCTATGTTGAAGCGTTCGTTTCCAGTAACAGTTTGAATTTTTAGGTTTCACTCTGTTTTCTCCTATATTGATAGATGTATTTGGAACTCTAAATCCAACACGGTTTGTGCTAGCTTCTTGAAACTTGACACAATAAAGTAGTTTCACGTTCTATCTCTATGTTTTCTTTCCTCTTGATGTAGCCCTATGCAGTGACTGGCGAGAAACACTTTCATGGAAAGGGGTTGCCAGGCTTCCCAAAATTACGAATCTCCGGAAATCTCAGCAAATCTTTTTTCACCCAAAATGGATGATACTTTCAGGTAATGATCAGTACACTAAGGCGACTTGGTTCCCCAAATTTCGTTCTTCTATGTTGAAGCGTACGTTTCCAGTAACAGTTTGAATTTTTAGCTTTCACTCTGTTTTCTCCTATATTGATAGATGTATTTGGAACTCTAAATCCAACACGGTTTGTGCAAGCTTCTTGAAACTTGACACAATAAAGTAGTTTCACGTTCTATCTCTATGTTTTGTTTCCTCTTGATGTAGCCCTAAGCAGTGACTGGCGAGAAACACTTTCATGGAAAGGGGTTGCCAGGCTTCCCAAAATTACGAATCTCCGGAAATCTCAGCAAATATTTTTTCACCCAAACTGGATGATACTTTCAGGTAATGATCAGTACACTAAGGCGACTTGGTTCCCCAAATTTCGTTCTTCTATGTTGAAGCATTCGTTTCCAGTAACAGTTTGAATTTTTAGGTTTCACTCTGTTTTCTCCTATATTGATAGATGTATTTGGAACTCTAAATCCAACACGGTTTGTGCTAGCTTCTTGAAACTTGACACAATAAAGTAGTTTCACGTTCTATCTCTATGTTTTGTTTCCTCTTGATGTAGCCCTAAGCAGTGACTGGCGAGAAACACTTTCATGGAAAGGGGTTGCCAGGCTTCCCAAAATTACGAATCTCCAGAAATCTCAGCAAATATTTTTTCACCCAAACTGGATGATACTTTCAGGTAATGATAAGTACACTAATGCGACTTGGTTCCCCAAATTTCGTTCTTCTATGTTGAAGCGTTCGTTTCCAGTAAAAGTTTGAATTTTTAGGTTTCACTCTGTTTTCTCCTATATTGATAGATGTATTTGGAACTCTAAATCCAACACGGTTTGTGCTAGCTTCTTGAAACTTCACACAATAAAGTAGTTTCACGTTCTATCTCTATGTTTTGTTTCCTCTTGATGTAGCCCGAAGCAGTGACTGGCGAGAAACACTTTCATGGAAAGGGGTTGCCAGACTTCCCAGAATTACGAATCTCCAGAAATCTCAGCAAATATTTTTTCACCCAAACTGGATGATACTTTCAGGTAATGATCAGTACACTAAGGCGACTTGGTTCCCCAAATTTCTTTCTTCTATGTTGAGGTGTTCGTTTCCAGTAACAGTTTGAATATTTAGGATTCACTCTGTTTTCTCCTATATTGATAGATGTATTTGGAACTCTAAATCCAACACGGTTTGTGCTAGCTTCTTGAAACTTGACACAATAAAGTAGTTTCACGTTCTATCTCTATGTTTTCTTTCCTCTTGATGTAGCCCTATGCAGTGACTGGCGAGAAACACTTTCATGGAAAGGGGTTGCCAGGCTTCCCAAAATTACGAGTCTTCGGAAATCTCAGCAAATATTTTTTCACCCAAACTGGATGATACTTTCAGGTGTTGATCAGTACACTAAGGCGACTTGGTTCCCCAAATTTTGTTCTTCTATGTTGATGTGTTCGTTTCCAGTAACAGTTTGAATTTTTAGCTTTCACTCTGTTTTCTCCTATATTGATAGATGTATTTGGAACTCTAAATACAACATGGTTTCTGCTAGCTTCTTGGAACTTGACACAATAAAGTAGTTTCACGTTCTATCTCTATGTTTTGTTTCCTCTTGATGTAGCCCTAAGCAGTGACTGGCGAGAAACAGTTTCATGGAAAGGGGTTGCCAAGCTTCCCAAAATTACGAATCTCCAGAAATCTCAGCAAATATTTTTTCACCCAAACTGGATGATACTTTCAGGTGTTGACCAATACACTAAGGCGACTTGGTTCCCCAAATTTCGTTCTTCTATGTTGAAGCGTTCATTTCCAGTAACAGTTTGAATTTTTAAGTTTCACTCTGTTTTCTCCTATATTGGTAGATGTATTTGTAACTGTAAATCCAACACGGTTTGTGCTAGCTTCTTGAAACTTGACACAATAAAGTAGTTTCCCGTTCTATCTATATGTTTTGTTTCCTCTTGATGTAGCCCTAAGCAGTGTCTGGCCAGAAACACTTTCATGGAAAGGGGTTGCCAGCCTTCCCAAAATTATGAATCTCCAGAAATCTCAGCAAATATTTTTTCACCCAAACTGGATGATACTTTCAGGTAATGATCAGTACACTAAGGCGACTTGGTTCCCCAAATTTCGTTCTTCTATGTTGAAGCGTTCGTTTCCAGTAACAATTTGAATTTTTAAGTTTTACTCTGTTTTCTCCTATATTGATAGATGTATTTGGAACTGTAAATCCAACACGGTTTGTGCTAGCTTCTTGAAACTTGACAAAATAAAGTAGTTTCACATTCTATCTCTATGTTTTGTTTCCTCTTGATGTAGCCCTAAGCAGTGACTCGCGAGAAACACTTTCATGGAAAGGGGTTGCCAGCCTTCCCAAAATTATGAATCTCCAGAAATCTCAGCAAATATTTTTTTCACCCAAACTGGATGATACTTTCAGGTAATGATCAGTACACTAAGGCGACTTGCTTCCCCAAATTTCGTTCTTCTATGTTGAAGCGTTCGTTTCCAGTAACAGTTTGAATTTTTAGCTTTCACTCTGTTTTCTACTATACTGATCGATGTATTTGGAACTCTAAATCCAACACGGTTTGTGCAAGCTTCTTGAAAATTGACACAATAAAGTAGTGTCACGTTCTATCTCTATGTTTTGTTTCCTCTTGATGTAGCCCTAAGCAGTGACTGGCGAGAAACACTTTAATAGAAAAGGGTTGCCAGGCTTCCTAAAATTACGAATCTCCAGAAATATCAGCAAATATTTTTTCACCCAAACTGGATGATACTTTCAGGTAATGATCAGTACACTAAGGCGACTTGGTTCCCCAAATTTTGTTCTTCTATGTTGAAGCGTTCGTTTCCAGTAACAGTTTGAATTTTTAGGTTTCACTCTGTTTTCTCCTATATTGATAGATGTATTTGGAAGTCTAAATCCAACACGGTTTGTGCTAGCTTCTTGAAACTTTACACAATAAAGTAGTTTCCCATTCTATCTCTATGTTTTGTTTCCTCTTGATGTAGCCCTAAGCAGTGACTGGCGAGAAACACTTTAATGGAAAGGGGTTGCCAACCTTCCAAAAATTACGAATCTCCAGAAATCTCAGCAAATATTTTTTCACGAAAACTGGATGATACTTTCAGGTAATGATCAGTACACTAACGTGACGTGGTTCCCCAAATTTCGTTCTTCTATGTTGAAGCGTTCGTTTCCAGTAACAGTTTGAATTTTTAGGTTTCACTCTGTTTTCTCCTATATTGATAGATGTATTTGGAACTCTAAATCCAACACGGTTTGTGCTAGCTTCTTGAAACTTTACACAATAAAGTAGTTTCCCGTTCTAACTCTATGTTTTGTTTCCTCTTGATGTAGCCCTAAGCAGTGACTGGCGAGAAACACTTTCATGGAAAGGGGTTGCCAGGCTTCCCAAAATTACGAATCTCCAGAAACATCAGCAAATATTTTTTCACCCAAAATGGATGATACTTTCAGGTAATGATCAGTACACTAAGGCGACTTGGTTCCCCAAATTTCGTTCTTCTATGTTGAAGCGTTCGTTTCCAGTAACAGTTTGAATTTTCAGCTTTCACTCTGTTTTCTCCTATATTGATAGATGTATTTGGAACTCTAAATCCAACACGGTTTGTGCTAGCTTCTTGAAACTTGACACAATAAAGTAGTTTCCCCTTCTATTTCTATGTTTTGTTTCCTCTTGATGTAGCCCTAAGCAGTGTCTGGCGAGAAACACTTTCATGGAAAGGGGTTGCCAGGCTTACCAAAATTATGAATCTCCAGAAATCTCAGCAAATATTTTTTCACCCAAACTGGATGATACGTTCAGGTAATGATCAGTACACTAAGGCGACTTGGTTCCCCACATTTCGTTCTTCTATGTTGAAGCGTTCGTTTCCAGTAACAGTTTGAATTTTTAGGTTTCACTCTGTTTTCTCCTATATTGATAGATGTATTTGGAACTCTAAATCCACCACGGTTTGTGCTAGCTTCTTGAAGCTTGACACAATAAAGTAGTTTCCCGTTCTATTTCTATGTTTTGTTTCCTCTTGATGTAGCCCTAAGCAGTGTCTGGCGAGAAACACTTTCACGGAAAGGGGTTGCCAGACTTAACAAAATTATGAATCTCCAGAAATCTCAGCAAATATTTTTTCACCCAAACTTGATGATACTTTCAGGTAATGATCAGTACACTAAGGCGACTTGGTTCCCCAAATTTCGTTCTTCTATGTTGAAGCGTTCGTTTCCAGTAACAGTTTGAATTTTTAGGTTTCACTCTGTTTTCTCCTATATTGATAGATGTATTTGGAACTCTAAATCCAACACGGTTTCTGCTAGCTTCTTGAAACTTGACACAATAAAGTAGTTTCATGTTCTATCTCTATGTTTTGTTTCCTCTTGATGTAGCCCTAAGCAGTGACTGGCGAGAAACACTTTCATGGAAAGGGGTTGCCAGGCTTCCTAAAATTACGAATCTCCAGAAATCTCAGCAAATATTTTTTCACCCAAACTGGATGATACTTTCAGGTAATGATCAGTACACTAAGGCGACTTGCTTCCCCAAATTTCGTTCCTCTATGTTGAAGCGTTCGTTTCCAGAAACAGTTTGAATTTTTAGCTTTCATTCTGTTTTCTCCTATATTGATAGATGTATTTGGAACTCTAAATCCAACACGGTTTGTGCTAGCTTCTTGAAACTTGACAAAATAAAGTAGTTTCACATTCTATCTCTATGTTTTGTTTCCTCTTGATGTAGCCCTAAGCAGTGACTGGAGAGAAACACTTTCATGGAAAGGGGTTGCCAAGCTTCCAAAAATATTGAATCTCCAGAAATCTCAGCAAATCTTTTTTCACCCAAACTGGATGATACTTTCAGGTGTTGATCAATAAACTAAGGCGACTTGGTTCCCCAAATTTCGTTCTTCTATGTTGAAGCGTTCGTTTCCAGTAACAGTTTGAATTTTTAGGTTTCACTCTGTTTTATCCTATATTGATAGATGTATTTGGAACTCTAAATCCAACACGGTTTGTGCTAGCTTCTTGAAACTTCACACAATAAAGTACTTTCACGTTCTATCTCTATGTTTTGTTTCCTCATGATGTAGCCCTAAGCAGTGACTGGCAAGAAACACTTTCATGGAAAGGGGTTGCCAGACTTCCCAAAATTACGAATCTCCAGAAATCTCAGCAAATATTTTTTCACCCAAACTGGATGATACTTTCAGGTAATGATCAGTACACTAAGGCGACTTGGTTCCCCAAATTTCTTTCTTCTATGTTGAAGTGTTCGTTTCCAGTAACAGTTTGAATTTTTAGGATTCACTCTGTTTTCTCCTATATTGATAGATGTATTTGGAAATCTAAATCCAACACGGATTGTGCTAGCTTCTTGAAACTTGACACAATAAAGTAGTTTCACGTTCTATCTCTATGTTTTCTTTCCTCTTGATGTAGCCCTATGCAGTGACTTGCGAGAAACACTTTCATGGAAAGGGATTGCCAGGCTTCCCAAAATTACGAATCTCCGGAAATCTCAGCAAATATTTTTTCACCCAAACTGGATGATACTTTCAGGTGTTGATCAATACACTAAGGCGACTTGGTTCCCCAAATTTTGTTCTTCTATGTTGAAGCGTTCGTTTCCAGTAACAGTTTGAATTTTTAGGTTTCACTCTGTTTTCTCCTATATTTATAGATGTATTTGGAACTCTAAATCCAACACGGTTTGTGCTAGCTTCTTGAAGTTTGACACAATAAAGTAGTTTCACGTTCTATCTGTATGTTTTGTTTCCTCTTGATGTAGCCCTAAGCAGTGACTGGCGAAAAACACTTTCATGGAAAGGGGTTGCCAAGCTTCCCAATATTACGAAACTCCAGAAATCTCAGCAAATATTTTTTCACCCAAACTGGATGATACTTTCAGGTAATGATCAGTACACTAAGGCGACTTGGTTCCCAAAATTTCGTTCTTCTATGTTGAAGCGTTCGTTTCCAGTAACAGTTTGAATTTTTAAGTTTCACTCTGTTTTCTCCTATATTGATAGATGTATTTGGAACTGTAAATCCAACACGGTTTGTGCTAGCTTCTTGAAACTTGACACAATAAAGTAGTTTCCCGTTCTATCTCTATGTTTTGTTTCCTCTTGATGTAGCCCTAAGCAGTGTCTGTCCAGAAACACTTTCATGGAAAGGGGTTGCCAAGTTTCCCAAAATTACGAATCTCCAGAAATCTCAGCAAATATTTTTTCACTCAAACTGGATGATACTTTCAGGTTATGATCAGTACACTAAGGCGACTTGGTTCCCCAAATTTCGTTCTTCTATGTTGAAGCGTTCGTTTCCAGTAACAGTGTGAATTTTTAAGTTTTACTCTGTTTTCTCTTATATTGATAGATGTATTTGGAACTGTAAATCCAACACGGTTTGTGCTAGCTTCTTGAAACTTGACACAATAAAGTAGTTTCCCATTCTATCTCTATGTTTTATTTCCTCTTGATGTAGCCCTAAGCAGTGTCTGGCCAGAAACACTTTCATGGAAAGGGGTTGCCAAGCTTCCAAAAATTACGAATCTCCAGAAATCTCAGCAAATCTTTTTTCACCCAAACTGGATGATACTTTCAGGTAATGACCAGTACACTAAGGCGACTTGGTTCCCCAAATTTCGTTCTTCTATGTTGAAGCGTTCGTTTCCAGTAACAGTTTGAATTTTTAGGTTTCACTTTGTTTTCTCCTATATTGATAGATGTATTTGGAACTGTAAATCCAACACGGTTTGTGCTAGCTTCTTGAAACTTGACACAATAAAGTAGTTTCACATTCTATCTCTATGTTATGTTTCCTCTTGATGTAGCCCTAAGCAGTGACTGGCGAGAGACACTTTCATGGAAAGGGGTTGCGAGACTTCCCAAAATTACGAATCTCCAGAAATCTCAGCAAATATTTTTTCACCCAAACTGGATGATACTTTCAGGTAATGATCAGTACACTAATGCGACTTAGTTCCCCAAATTTTGTTCTTCTATGTTGAAGCGTTCGTTTCCAGTAAAAGTTTGAATTTTTAAGTTTTACTCTGTTTTCTCCTATATTGATAGATGTATTTGGAACTCTAAATCCAACACGGTTTCTCCTAGCTTCTTTGAACTTGACACAATTAAGTAGTTTCACGTTCTATCTCTATGTTTTGTTTCCTCTTGATGTAGCCCTAAGCAGTGACTGGCGAGAAACACTTTCATGGAAAGGGGTTGCCAAGATTCCAAAAATTTCGAATCTCCAGAAATCTCAGCAAATATTTTTTCACCCAAACTGGATGATACTTTCAGGTAATGATCAGTACACTAAGGCGACTTGTTTCCCCAAATTTCGTTCTTCTATGTTGAAGCGTTCGTTTCCAGTAACAGTTTGAATTTTTAGGTTTCACTCTGTTTTCTCCTATATTGATAGATGTATTTGGAACTCTAAATCCAACACGGTTTGTGCTAGCTTCTTGAAACTTGACACAATAAAGTAGTTTCACGTTCTATCTCTATGTTTTGTTTCCTCTTGATGTAGCCCTAAGCAGTGACTGGCGAGAGACACTTTCATGGAAAGGGGTTGCCAGACTTCCCAAAATTACGAATCTCCAGAAATCTCAGCAAATATTTTTTCACCCAAACTGGATGATACTTTCAGGTAATGATAAGTACACTAATGCAACTTGGTTCCCCAAATTTCGTTCTTCTATGTTGAAGCGTTCGTTTCCAGTAACAGTTTGAATTTTTAGGTTTCACTCTGTTTTCTCCTATATTGATAGATGTATTTGGAACTCTAAATCCAACACGGTTTGTGCTAGCTTCTTGAAACTTCACACAATAAAGTAGTTTCACGTTCTATCTCTATGTTTTGTTTCCTCTTGATGTAGCCCGAAGCAGTGACTGGCGAGAAACACTTTCCTTGAAAGGGGTTGCCAGACTTCCCAGAATTACGAATCTCCAGAAATCTCAGCAAATATTTTTTCACCCAAACTGGATGATACTTTCAGGTAATGATCAGTACACTAAGTGGACTTGGTTCCCCAAATTTCTTTCTTCTATGTTGAAGTGTTCGTTTCCAGTAACAGTTTGAATATTTAGGATTCACTCTGTTTTCTCCTATATTGATAGATGTATTTGGAACTCTAAATCCAACACGGTTTGTGCTAGCTTCTTGAAACTTGACAAAATAAAGTAGTTTCACATTCTATCTCTATGTTTTGTTTCCTCTTGATGTAGCCCTAAGCAGTGACTCGCGAGAAACACTTTCATGGAAAGGGGTTGCCAGCCTTCCCAAAATTATGAATCTCCAGAAATCTCAGCAAATATTTTTTTCACCCAAACTGGATGATACTTTCAGGTAATGATCAGTACACTAAGGCGACTTGCTTCCCCAAATTTCGTTCTTCTATGTTGAAGCGTTCGTTTCCAGTAACAGTTTGAATTTTTAGCTTTCACTCTGTTTTCTACTATACTGATCGATGTATTTGGAACTCTAAATCCAACACGGTTTGTGCAAGCTTCTTGAAAATTGACACAATAAAGTAGTGTCACGTTCTATCTCTATGTTTTGTTTCCTCTTGATGTAGCCCTAAGCAGTGACTGGCGAGAAACACTTTAATAGAAAGGGGTTGCCAGGCTTCCTAAAATTACGAATCTCCAGAAATATCAGCAAATATTTTTTCACCCAAACTGGATGATACTTTCAGGTAATGATCAGTACACTAAGGCGACTTGGTTCCCCAAATTTTGTTCTTCTATGTTGAAGCGTTCGTTTCCAGTAACAGTTTGAATTTTTAGGTTTCACTCTGTTTTCTCCTATATTGATAGATGTATTTGGAAGTCTAAATCCAACACGGTTTGTGCTAGCTTCTTGAAACTTTACACAATAAAGTAGTTTCCCATTCTATCTCTATGTTTTGTTTCCTCTTGATGTAGCCCTAAGCAGTGACTGGCGAGAAACACTTTAATGGAAAGGGGTTGCCAACCTTCCAAAAATTACGAATCTCCAGAAATCTCAGCAAATATTTTTTCACGAAAACTGGATGATACTTTCAGGTAATGATCAGTACACTAACGTGACGTGGTTCCCCAAATTTCGTTCTTCTATGTTGAAGCGTTCGTTTCCAGTAACAGTTTGAATTTTTCGCTTTCACTCTGTTTTCTCCTATATTGATAGATGTATTTGGAACTCTAAATCCAACACGGTTTCTGCTAGCTTCTTTGAACTTGACACAATAAAGTAGTTTCAAGTTCTATCTCTATGTTTTATTTCCTCTTGATGTAGCCCTAAGCAGTGACTGGCGAGAAACACTTTCATGGAAAGGGGTTGCCAAGCTTCCAAAAATTTTGAATCTCCAGAAATCTCAGCAAATCTTTTTTCACCCAAACTGGATGATACTTTCAGGTAATGATCAGTACACTAAGGCGACTTGGTTCCCCAAATTTCGTTCTTCTATGTTGAAGCGTTCGTTTCCAGTAACAGTTTGAATTTTTAGGTTTCACTCTGTTTTCTCCTATATTGATAGATGTATTTGGAACTCTAAATCCAACACGGTTTGTGCTAGCTTCTTGAAACTTCACACATTAAAGAAGTTTCACGTTCTATCTCTATGTTTTGTTTCCTCTTGATGTATTCCTAAGCAGTGACTGGCGAGAAACACTTTCATGGAAACGGGTTGCCAGACTTCCCAAAATTACGAATCTCCAGAAATCACAGCAAATATTTTTTCACCGAAACTGGATAATACTTTCAGGTAATGATCAGTACACTAAGGCGACTTGGTTCCCCAAATTTCTTTCTTCTATGTTGAAGTGTTCGTTTCCAGTAACAGTTTGAATTTTTAGGATTCACTCTGTTTTCTCCTATATTGATAGATGTATTTGGAAATCTAAATCCAACACGGATTGTGCTAGCTTCTTGAAACTTGACACAATAAAGTAGTTTCACGTTCTATCTCTATGTTTTCTTTCCTCTTGATGTAGCCCTATGCAGTGACTTGCGAGAAACACTTTCATGGAAAGGGATTGCCAGGCTTCCCAAAATTACGAATCTCCGGAAATCTCAGCAAATATTTTTTCACCCAAACTGGATGATACTTTCAGGTGTTGATCAATACACTAAGGCGACTTGGTTCCCCAAATTTTGTTCTTCTATGTTGAAGCGTTCGTTTCCAGTAACAGTTTGAATTTTTAGGTTTCACTCTGTTTTCTCCTATATTTATAGATGTATTTGGAACTCTAAATCCAACACGGTTTGTGCTAGCTTCTTGAAGTTTGACACAATAAAGTAGTTTCACGTTCTATCTCTATGTTTTGTTTCCTCTTGATGTAGCCCTAAGCAGTGACTGGCGAAAAACACTTTCATGGAAAGGGGTTGCCAAGCTTCCCAATATTACGAATCTCCAGAAATCTCAGCAAATATTTTTTCACCCAAACTGGATGATACTTTCAGGTAATGATCAGTACACTAAGGCGACTTGGTTCCCAAAATTTCGTTCTTCTATGTTGAAGCGTTCGTTTCCAGTAACAGTTTGAATTTTTAAGTTTCACTCTGTTTTCTCCTATATTGATAGATGTATTTGGAACTGTAAATCCAACACGGTTTGTGCTAGCTTCTTGAAACTTGACACAATAAAGTAGTTTCCCGTTCTATCTCTATGTTTTGTTTCCTCTTGATGTAGCCCTAAGCAGTGTCTGTCCAGAAACACTTTCATGGAAAGGGGTTGCCAAGTTTCCCAAAATTACGAATCTCCAGAAATCTCAGCAAATATTTTTTCACTCAAACTGGATGATACTTTCAGGTTATGATCAGTACACTAAGGCGACTTGGTTCCCCAAATTTCGTTCTTCTATGTTGAAGCGTTCGTTTCCAGTAACAGTGTGAATTTTTAAGTTTTACTCTGTTTTCTCTTATATTGATAGATGTATTTGGAACTGTAAATCCAACACGGTTTGTGCTAGCTTCTTGAAACTTGACACAATAAAGTAGTTTCCCATTCTATCTCTATGTTTTATTTCCTCTTGATGTAGCCCTAAGCAGTGTCTGGCCAGAAACACTTTCATGGAAAGGGGTTGCCAAGCTTCCAAAAATTACGAATCTCCAGAAATCTCAGCAAATCTTTTTTCACCCAAACTGGATGATACTTTCAGGTAATGACCAGTACACTAAGGCGACTTGGTTCCCCAAATTTCGTTCTTCTATGTTGAAGCGTTCGTTTCCAGTAACAGTTTGAATTTTTAGGTTTCACTTTGTTTTCTCCTATATTGATAGATGTATTTGGAACTGTAAATCCAACACGGTTTGTGCTAGCTTCTTGAAACTTGACACAATAAAGTAGTTTCACATTCTATCTCTATGTTATGTTTCCTCTTGATGTAGCCCTAAGCAGTGACTGGCGAGAGACACTTTCATGGAAAGGGGTTGCCAGACTTCCCAAAATTACGAATCTCCAGAAATCTCAGCAAATATTTTTTCACCCAAACTGGATGATACTTTCAGGTAATGATCAGTACACTAATGCGACTTAGTTCCCCAAATTTTGTTCTTCTATGTTGAAGCGTTCGTTTCCAGTAAAAGTTTGAATTTTTAAGTTTTACTCTGTTTTCTCCTATATTGATAGATGTATTTGGAACTCTAAATCCAACACGGTTTCTCCTAGCTTCTTTGAACTTGACACAATTAAGTAGTTTCACGTTCTATCTCTATGTTTTGTTTCCTCTTGATGTAGCCCTAAGCAGTGACTGGCGAGAAACACTTTCATGGAAAGGGGTTGCCAAGAATCCAAAAATTTCGAATCTCCAGAAATCTCAGCAAATATTTTTTCACCCAAACTGGATGATACTTTCAGGTAATGATCAGTACACTAAGGCGACTTGGTTCCCCAAATTTCGTTCTTCTATGTTGAAGCGTTCGTTTCCAGTAACAGTTTGAATTTTTAGGTTTCACTCTGTTTTCTCCTATATTGATAGATGTATTTGGAACTCTAAATCCAACACGGTTTGTGCTAGCTTCTTGAAACTTGACACAATAAAGTAGTTTCACGTTCTATCTCTATGTTTTGTTTCCTCTTGATGTAGCCCTAAGCAGTGACTGGCGAGAGACACTTTCATGGAAAGGGGTTGCCAGACTTCCCAAAATTACGAATCTCCAGAAATCTCAGCAAATATTTTTTCACCCAAACTGGATGATACTTTCAGGTAATGATAAGTACACTAATGCGACTTGGTTCCCCAAATTTCGTTCTTCTATGTTGAAGCGTTCGTTTCCAGTAACAGTTTGAATTTTTAGGTTTCACTCTGTTTTCTCCTATATTGATAGATGTATTTGGAACTCTAAATCCAACACGGTTTGTGCTAGCTTCTTGAAACTTCACACAATAAAGTAGTTTCACGTTCTATCTCTATGTTTTGTTTCCTCTTGATGTAGCCCGAAGCAGTGACTGGCGAGAAACACTTTCATGGAAACGGGTTGCCAGACTTCCCAAAATTACGAATCTCCAGAAATCTCAGCAAATATTTTTTCACCCAAACTGGATGATACTTTCAGGTAATGATCAGTACACTAAGGCGACTTGGTTCCCCAAATTTCTTTCTTCTATGTTGAAGTGTTCGTTTCCAGTAACAGTTTGAATTTTTAGGATTCAGTCTGTTTTCTCCTATATTGATAGATGTATTTGGAACTCTAAATCCAACACGGTTTGTGCTAGCTTCTTGAAACTTGACACAATAAAGTAGTTTCACGTTCTATCTCTATGTTTCCTTTCCTCTTGATGTAGCCCTATGCAGTGACTGGCGAGAAACACTTTCATGGAAAGGGGTTGCCAGGCTTCCCAAAATTACGAATCTCCGGAAATCTCAGCAAATATTTTTTCACCCAAACTGGATGATACTTTCAGGTGTTGATCAGTACACTAAGTCGACTTGGTTCCCCAAATTTTGTTCTTCTATGTTGAAGTGTTCGTTTCCAGTAACAGTTTGAATTTTTAGGTTTCACTCTGTTTTCTCCTATATTGATAGATGTATTTGCAACTCTAAATCCAACACGGTTTGTGCTAGCTTCTTGAAGTTTGACACAATAAAGTAGTTTCACGTTCTATCTCTATGTTTTGTTTCCTCTTGATGTAGCCCTAAGCAGTGACTGGCGAGAAACTCTTTCATGGAAAGGGGTTGCCAGGCTTCCCAAAATTACGAATCTCCAGAAATCTCAGCAAATATTTTTTCACCCAAACTGGATGGTACTTTCAGGTAATGATCAGTACACTAAGGCGACTTGGTTCCCCAAATTTCGTTCTTCTATGATGAAGCGTTCGTTTCCAGTAACAGTTTGAATTTTTAGGTTTCACTCTGTTTTCTCCTATATTGATAGATGTATTTGGAACTCTAAATCCAACACGGTTTGTGCTAGCATCTTGAAACTTGACACAATAAAGTAGTTTCACGTTCTATCTCTATGTTTTGTTTCCTCTTGATGTAGCCCTAAGCTGTGACTGGCGAGAAACACTTTCATAGAAAGGGGTTGCCAGGCTCCCCAAAATTACGAATCTCCAGAAATCTCAGCAAATATTTTTTCAACCAAAATGGATGATACTTTCAGGTAATGATCAGTACACTAAGGCGACTTGCTTCCCCAGATTTCGTTCTTCTATGTTGAAGCGTTCGTTTCCAGTAACAGTTTGAATTTTTAGCTTTCACTCTGTTTTCTCCTATATTGATAGATGTATTTGGAACTCTAAATCCAACACGGTTTCTGCTAGCTTCTTTGAACTTGACACAATAAAGTAGTTTCAAGTTCTATCTCTATGTTTTGTTTCCTCTTGATGTAGCCCTAAGCAGTGACTGGCGAGAAACACTTTCATGGAAAGGGGTTGCCAAGCTTCCAAAAATTTTGAATCTCCAGAAATCTCAGCAAATCTTTTTTCACCCAAACTGGATGATACTTTCAGGTAATGATCAGTACACTAAGGCGACTTGGTTCCACAAATTTCGTTCTTCTATGTTGAAGCGTTCGTTTCCAGTAACAGTTTGAATTTTTAGGTTTCACTCTGTTTTCTCCTATATTGATAGATGTATTTGGAACTCTAAATCCAACACGGTTTGTGCTAGCTTCTTGAAATTTCACACAATAAAGAAGTTTCACGTTCTATCTCTATGTTTTGTTTCCTCTTGATGTAGCCCTAAGCAGTGACTGGCGAGAAACACTTTCATGGAAACGGGTTGCCAGACTTCCCAAAATTACGAATCTCCAGAAATCACAGCAAATATTTTTTCACCCAAACTGGATGATACTTTCAGGTAATGATCAGTACACTAAGGCGACTTGGTTCCCCAAATTTCTTTCTTCTATGTTGATGTGTTCGTTTCCAGTAACAGTTTGAATTTTTAGGATTCACTCTGTTTTCTCCTATATTGATAGATGTATTTGGAACCCTAAATCCCACACGGTTTGTGCTAGCTTCTTGAAACTTGACACAATAAAGTAGTTTCACGTTCCATCTCTATGTTTTGTTTCCTCTTGATGTAGCCCTATGCAGTGTCTGGCGAGAAACACTTTCATGGAAAGGGGTTGCCAGGCTTCCCAAAATTATGAATCTCCAGAAATCTCAGCAAATATTTTTTCACCCAAACTGGATGATACTTTCAGGTAATGATCAGTACACTAAGGCGACTTGGTTCCCCAAATTTCGTTCTTCTATGTTGAAGCGTTCATTTCCTGTAACAGTTTGAATTTTTAGGTTTCACTTTGTTTTCTCCTATATTGATAGATGTATTTGGAACTGTAAATCCAACACGGTTTGTGATAGCTTCTTGAAACTTGACACAATAAAGTAGTTTCCCGTTCTATCTCTATGTTTTTTTTCCTCTTGATGTAGCCCTAAGCAGTGTCTGTCCAGAAACACTTTCATGGAAAGGGGTTGCCAAGTTTCCCAAAATTACGAATCTCCAGAAATCTCAGCAAATATTTTTTCACTCAAACTGGATGATACTTTCAGGTTATGATCAGTACACTAAGGCGACTTGGTTCCCCAAATTTCGTTCTTCTATGTTGAAGCATTCGTTTCCAGTAACAGTGTGAATTTTTAAGTTTTACTCTGTTTTCTCTTATATTGATAGATGTATTTGGAACTGTAAATCCAACACGGTTTGTGCTAGCTTCTTGAAACTTGACACAATAAAGTAGTTTCCCATTCTATCTCTATGTTTTATTTCCTCTTGATGTATCCCTAAGCAGTGTCTGGCCAGAAACACTTTCATGGAAAGGGGTTGCCAAGCTTCCAAAAATTACGAATCTCCAGAAATCTCAGCAAATCTTTTTTCACCCAAACTGGATGATACTTTCAGGTAATGACCAGTACACTAAGGCGACTTGGTTCCCCAAATTTCGTTCTTCTATGTTGAAGCGTTCGTTTCCTGTAACAGTTTGAATTTTTAGGTTTCACTTTGTTTTCTCCTATATTGATAGATGTATTTGGAACTCTAAATCCAACACGGTTTGTGCTAGCTTCTTGAAACTTGACACAATAAAGTAGTTTCACGTTCTATCTCTATGTTTTCTTTCCTCTTGATGTAGCCCTAAGCAGTGACTGGCGAGAGACACTTTCATGGAAAGGGGTTGCCAGACTTCCCAAAATTACGAATCTCCAGAAATCTCAGCAAATATTTTTTCACCCAAACTGGATGATACTTTCAGGTAATGATCAGTACACTAATGCGACTTAGTTCCCCAAATTTTGTTCTTCTATGTTGAAGCGTTCGTTTCCAGTAAAAGTTTGAATTTTTAAGTTTTACTCTGTTTTCTCCTATATTGATAGATGTATTTGGAACTCTAAATCCAACACGGTTTCTCCTAGCTTCTTTGAACTTGACACAATTAAGTAGTTTCACGTTCTATCTCTATGTTTTGTTTCCTCTTGATGTAGCCCTAAGCAGTGACTGGCGAGAAACACTTTCATGGAAAGGCGTTGCCAGGCTTCCCAAAATTACGAATCTCCGGAAATCTCAGCAAATATTTTTTCACCCAAACTGGATGATACTTTCAGGTAATGATCAGTACACTAAGGCGACTTGGTTCCCCAAATTTTGTTCTTCTATGTTGATGTGTTCGTTTCCAGTAACAGTTTGAATTTTTAGCTTTCACTCTGTTTTCTCCTATATTGATAGATGTATTTGGAACTCTAAATACAACACGGTTTCTGCTAGCTTCTTTGAACTTGACACAATAAAGTAGTTTCACGTTCTATCTCTATGTTTTGTTTCCTCTTGATGTAGCCCTAAGCAGTGACTGGCGAGAAACAGTTTCATGGAAAGGGGTTGCCAAGCTTCCCAAAATTACGAATCTCCAGAAATCTCAGCAAATATTTTTTCACCCAAACTGGATGATACTTTCAGGTGTTGACCATTACACTAAGGCGACTTGGTTCCCCAAATTTCGTTCTTCTATGTTGAAGCGTTCATTTCCAGTAACAGTTTGAATTTTTAAGTTTCACTCTGTTTTCTCCTATATTGGTAGATGTATTTGTAACTGTAAATCCAACACGGTTTGTGCTAGCTTCTTGAAACTTGACACAATAAAGTAGTTTCCCGTTCTATCTATATGTTTTGTTTCCTCTTGATGTAGCCCTAAGCAGTGTCTGGCCAGAAACACTTTCATGGAAAGGGGTTACCAGCCTTCCCAAAATTACGAATCTCCAGAAATCTCAGCAAATATTTTTTCACCCAAACTGGATGATACTTTCAGGTAATGATCAGTACACTAAGGCGACTTGGTTCCCCAAATTTCGTTCTTCTATGTTGAAGCGTTCGTTTCCAGTAACAGTGTGAATTTTTAAGTTTCACTCTGTTTTCTACTATACTGATCGATGTATTTGGAACTCTAAATCCAACACGGTTTGTGCAAGCTTCTTGAAAATTGACACAATAAAGTAGTGTCACGTTCTATCTCTATGTTTTGTTTCCTCTTGATGTAGCCCTAAGCAGTGACTGGCGAGAAACACTTTAATAGAAAGGGGTTGCCAGGCTTCCTAAAATTACGAATCTCCAGAAATATCAGCAAATATTTTCTCACCCAAACTGGATGATACTTTCAGGTAATGATCAGTACACTAAGGCGACTTGGTTCCCCAAATTTTGTTCTTCTATGTTGAAGCGTTCGTTTCCAGTAACAGTTTGAATTTGTAGGTTTCACTCTGTTTTCTCCTATATTGATAGATGTATTTGGAAGTCTAAATCCAACACGGTTTGTGCTAGCTTCTTGAAACTTTACACAATAAAGTAGTTTCCCATTCTATCTCTATGTTTTGTTTCCTCTTGATGTAGCCCTAAGCAGTGACTGGCGAGAAACACTTTCATGGAAAGGGGTTGCCAACCTTCCAAAAATTACGAATCTCCAGAAATCTCAGCAAATATTTTTTCACGAAAACTGGATGATACTTTCAGGTAATGATCAGTACACTAACGTGACGTGGTTCCCCAAATTTCGTTCTTCTATGTTGAAGCGTTCGTTTCCAGTAACAGTTTGAATTTTTAGGTTTCACTCTGTTTTCTCCTATATTGATAGATGTATTTGGAACTCTAAATCCAACACGGTTTGTGCTAGCTTCTTGAAACTTTACACAATAAAGTAGTTTCCCATTCTAACTCTATGTTTTGTTTCCTCTTGATGTAGCCCTAAGCAGTGACTGGCGAGAAACACTTTCATGGAAAGGGGTTGCCAGGCTTCCCAAAATTACGAATCTCCAGAAACCTCAGCAAATATTTTTTCACCCAAAATGGATGATACTTTCAGGTAATGATCAGTACACTAAGGCGACTTGGTTCCCCAAATTTCGTTCTTCTATGTTGAAGCGTTCGTTTCCAGTAACAGTTTGAATTTTCAGCTTTCACTCTGTTTTCTCCTACATAGATAGATGTATTTGGAACTCTAAATCCAACACGGTTTGTGCTAGCTTCTTGAAACTTGACACAATAAAGTAGTTTCCCCTTCTATTTCTATGTTTTGTTTCCTCTTGATGTAGCCCTAAGCAGTGTCTGGCGAGAAACACTTTCATGGAAAGGGGTTGCCAGGCTTACCAAAATTATGAATCTCCAGAAATCTCAGCAAATATTTTTTCACCCAAACTGGATGATACGTTCAGGTAATGATCAGTACACTAAGGCGACTTGGTTCCCCAAATTTCGTTCTTCTATGTTGAAGCGTTCGTTTCCAGTAACAGTTTGAATTTTTAGGTTTCACTCTGTTTTCTCCTATATTGATAGATGTATTTGGAACTCTAAATCCACCACGGTTTGTGCTAGCTTCTTGAAGCTTGACACAATAAAGTAGTTTCCCGTTCTATTTCTATGTTTTGTTTCCTCTTGATGTAGCCCTAAGCAGTGTCTGGCGAGAAACACTTTCACGGAAAGGGGTTGCCAGACTTACCAAAATTATGAATCTCCAGAAATCTCAGCAAATATTTTTTCACCCAAACTTGATGATACTTTCAGGTAATGATAAGTACACTAATGCGACTTGGTTCCCCAAATTTCGTTCTTCTATGTTGAAGCGTTCGTTTCCAGTAACAGTTTGAATTTTTAGGTTTCACTCTGTTTTCTCCTATATTGATAGATGTATTTGGAACTCTAAATCCAACACGGTTTCTGCTAGCTTCTTGAAACTTGACACAATAAAGTAGTTTCATGTTCTATCTCTATGTTTTGTTTCCTCTTGATGTAGCCCTAAGCAGTGACTGGCGAGAAACACTTTCATGGAAAGGGGTTGCCAGGCTTCCTAAAATTACGAATCTCCAGAAATCTCAGCAAATATTTTTTCACCCAAACTGGATGATACTTTCAGGTAATGATCAGTACACTAAGGCAACTTGCTTCCCCAAATTTCGTTCTTCTATGTTGAAGCGTTCGTTTCCAGAAACAGTTTGAATTTTTAGCTTTCATTCTGTTTTCTCCTATATTGATAGATGTATTTGGAACTCTAAATCCAACACGGTTTGTGCTAGCTTCTTGAAACTTGACAAAATAAAGTAGTTTCACATTCTATCTCTATGTTTTGTTTCCTCTTGATGTAGCCCTAAGCAGTGACTGGAGAGAAACACTTTCATGGAAAGGGGTTGCCAAGCTTCCAAAAATATTGAATCTCCAGAAATCTCAGCAAATCTTTTTTCACCCAAACTGGATGATACTTTCAGGTGTTGATCAATAAACTAAGGCGACTTGGTTCCCCAAATTTCGTTCTTCTATGTTGAAGCGTTCGTTTCCAGTAACAGTTTGAATTTTTAGGTTTCACTCTGTTTTATCCTATATTGATAGATGTATTTGGAACTCTAAATCCAACACGGTTTGTGCTAGCTTCTTGAAACTTCACACAATAAAGTACTTTCACGTTCTATCTCTATGTTTTGTTTCCTCTTGATGTAGCCCTAAGCAGTGACTGGCAAGAAACACTTTCATGGAAAGGGGTTGCCAGACTTCCCAAAATTACGAATCTCCAGAAATCTCAGCAAATATTTTTTCACCCAAACTGGATGATACTTTCAGGTAAGGATCAGTACACTAAGGCGACTTGGTTCCCCAAATTTCTTTCTTCTATGTTGAAGTGTTCGTTTCCAGTAACAGTTTGAATTTTTAGTTTTCACTCTGTTTTCTCCTATATTGATAGATGTATTTGGAAATCTAAATCCAACACGGATTGTGCTAGCTTCTTGAAACTTGACACAATAAAGTAGTTTCACGTTCTATCTCTATGTTTTCTTTCCTCTTGATGTAGCCCTATGCAGTGACTTGCGAGAAACACTTTCATGGAAAGGGATTGCCAGGCTTCCCAAAATTACGAATCTCCGGAAATCTCAGCAAATATTTTTTCACCCAAACTGGATGATACTTTCAGGTGTTGATCAATACACTAAGGCGACTTGGTTCCCCAAATTTTGTTCTTCTATGTTGAAGCGTTCGTTTCCAGTAACAGTTTGAATTTTTAGGTTTCACTCTGTTTTCTCCTATATTTATAGATGTATTTGGAACTCTAAATCCAACACGGTTTGTGCTAGCTTCTTGAAGTTTGACACAATAAAGTAGTTTCACGTTCTATCTCTATGTTTTGTTTCCTCTTGATGTAGCCCTAAGCAGTGACTGGCGAAAAACACTTTCATGGAAACGGGTTGCCAAGCTTCCCAATATTACGAATCTCCAGAAATCTCAGCAAATATTTTTTCACCCAAACTGGATGATACTTTCAGGTAATGATCAGTACACTAAGGCGACTTGGTTCCCAAAATTTCGTTCTTCTATGTTGAAGCGTTCGTTTCCAGTAACAGTTTGAATTTTTAAGTTTCACTCTGTTTTCTCCTATATTGATAGATGTATTTGGAACTGTAAATCCAACACGGTTTGTGCTAGCTTCTTGAAACTTGACACAATAAAGTAGTTTCCCGTTCTATCTCTATGTTTTGTTTCCTCTTGATGTAGCCCTAAGCAGTGTCTGTCCAGAAACACTTTCATGGAAAGGGGTTGCCAAGTTTCCCAAAATTACGAATCTCCAGAAATCTCAGCAAATATTTTTTCACTCAAACTGGATGATACTTTCAGGTTATGATCAGTACACTAAGGCGACTTGGTTCCCCAAATTTCGTTCTTCTATGTTGAAGCGTTCGTTTCCAGTAACAGTGTGAATTTTTAAGTTTTACTCTGTTTTCTCTTATATTGATAGATGTATTTGGAACTGTAAATCCAACACGGTTTGTGCTAGCTTCTTGAAACTTGACACAATAAAGTAGTTTCCCATTCTATCTCTATGTTTTATTTCCTCTTGATGTAGCCCTAAGCAGTGTCTGGCCAGAAACACTTTCATGGAAAGGGGTTGCCAAGCTTCCAAAAATTACGAATCTCCAGAAATCTCAGCAAATCTTTTTTCACCCAAACTGGATGATACTTTCAGGTAATGACCAGTACACTAAGGCGACTTTGTTCCCCAAATTTCGTTCTTCTATGTTGAAGCGTTCGTTTCCAGTAACAGTTTGAATTTTTAGGTTTCACTTTGTTTTCTCCTATATTGATAGATGTATTTGGAACTGTAAATCCAACACGGTTTGTGCTAGCTTCTTGAAACTTGACACAATAAAGTAGTTTCACATTCTATCTCTATGTTATGTTTCCTCTTGATGTAGCCCTAAGCAGTGACTGGCGAGAGACACTTTCATGGAAAGGGGTTGCCAGACTTCCCAAAATTACGAATCTCCAGAAATCTCAGCAAATATTTTTTCACCCAAACTGGATGATACTTTCAGGTAATGATCAGTACACTAATGCGACTTAGTTCCCCAAATTTTGTTCTTCTATGTTGAAGCGTTCGTTTCCAGTAAAAGTTTGAATTTTTAAGTTTTACTCTGTTTTCTCCTATATTGATAGATGTATTTGGAACTCTAAATCCAACACGGTTTCTCCTAGCTTCTTTGAACTTGACACAATTAAGTAGTTTCACGTTCTATCTCTATGTTTTGTTTCCTCTTGATGTAGCCCTAAGCAGTGACTGGCGAGAAACACTTTCATGGAAAGGGGTTGCCAAGATTCCAAAAATTTCGAATCTCCAGAAATCTCAGCAAATATTTTTTCACCCAAACTGGATGATACTTTCAGGTAATGATCAGTACACTAAGGCGACTTGTTTCCCCAAATTTCGTTCTTCTATGTTGAAGCGTTCGTTTCCAGTAACAGTTTGAATTTTTAGGTTTCACTCTGTTTTCTCCTATATTGATAGATGTATTTGGAACTCTAAATCCAACACGGTTTGTGCTAGCTTCTTGAAACTTGACACAATAAAGTAGTTTCACGTTCTATCTCTATGTTTTGTTTCCTCTTGATGTAGCCCTAAGCAGTGACTGGCGAGAGACACTTTCATGGAAAGGGGTTGCCAGACTTCCCAAAATTACGAATCTCCAGAAATCTCAGCAAATATTTTTTCACCCAAACTGGATGATACTTTCAGGTATTAATAAGTACACTAATGCGACTTGGTTCCCCAAATTTCGTTCTTCTATGTTGAAGCGTTCATTTCCAGTAACAGTTTGAATTTTTAGGTTTCACTCTGTTTTCTCCTATATTGATAGATGTATTTGGAACTCTAAATCCAACACGGTTTCTGCTAGCTTCTTGAAACTTGACACAATAAAGTAGTTTCATGTTCTATCTCTATGTTTTGTTTCCTCTTGATGTAGCCCTAAGAAGTGACTGGCGAGAAACACTTTCATGGAAAGGGGTTGCCAGGCTTCCTAAAATTACGAATCTCCAGAAATCTCAGCAAATATTTTTTCACCCAAACTGGATGATACTTTCAGGTAATGATCAGTACACTAAGGCGACTTGCTTCCCCAAATTTCGTTCTTCTATGTTGAAGCGTTCGTTTCCAGAAACAGTTTGAATTTTTAGCTTTCATTCTGTTTTCTCCTATATTGATAGATGTATTTGGAACTCTAAATCCAACACGGTTTGTGCTAGCTTCTTGAAACTTGACAAAATAAAGTAGTTTCACATTCTATCTCTATGTTTTGTTTCCTCTTGATGTAGCCCTAAGCAGTGACTGGAGAGAAACACTTTCATGGAAAGGGGTTGCCAAGCTTCCAAAAATATTGAATCTCCAGAAATCTCAGCAAATCTTTTTTCACCCAAACTGGATGATACTTTCAGGTGTTGATCAATAAACTAAGGCGACTTGGTTCCCCAAATTTCGTTCTTCTATGTTGAAGCGTTCGTTTCCAGTAACAGTTTGAATTTTTAGGTTTCACTCTGTTTTATCCTATATTGATAGATGTATTTGGAACTCTAAATCCAACACGGTTTGTGCTAGCTTCTTGAAACTTCACACAATAAAGTACTTTCACGTTCTATCTCTATGTTTTGTTTCCTCTTGATGTAGCCCTAAGCAGTGACTGGCAAGAAACACTTTCATGGAAAGGGGTTGCCAGACTTCCCAAAATTACGAATCTCCAGAAATCTCAGCAAATATTTTTTCACCCAAACTGGATGATACTTTCAGGTAATGATCAGTACACTAAGGCGACTTGGTTCCCCAAATTTCTTTCTTCTATGTTGAAGTGTTCGTTTCCAGTAACAGTTTGAATTTTTAGGATTCACTCTGTTTTCTCCTATATTGATAGATGTATTTGGAAATCTAAATCCAACACGGATTGTGCTAGCTTCTTGAAACTTGACAAAATAAAGTAGTTTCACGTTCTATCTCTATGTTTTCTTTCCTCTTGATGTAGCCCTATGCAGTGACTTGCGAGAAACACTTTCATGGAAAGGGATTGCCAGGCTTCCCAAAATTACGAATATCCGGAAATCTCAGCAAATATTTTTTCACCCAAACTGGATGATACTTTCAGGTGTTGATCAATACACTAAGGCGACTTGGTTCCCCAAATTTTGTTCTTCTATGTTGAAGCGTTCGTTTCCAGTAACAGTTTGAATTTTTAGGTTTCACTCTGTTTTCTCCTATATTTATAGATGTATTTGGAACTCTAAATCCAACACGGTTTGTGCTAGCTTCTTGAAGTTTGACACAATAAAGTAGTTTCACGTTCTATCTCTATGTTTTGTTTCCTCTTGATGTAGCCCTAAGCAGTGACTGGCAAAAAACACTTTCATGGAAAGGGGTTGCCAAGCTTCCCAATATTACGAATCTCCAGAAATCTCAGCAAATATTTTTTCACCCAAACTGGATGATACTTTCAGGTAATGATCAGTACACTAAGGCGACTTGGTTCCCAAAATTTCGTTCTTCTATGTTGAAGCGTTCGTTTCCAGTAACAGTTTGAATTTTTAAGTTTCACTCTGTTTTCTCCTATATTGATAGATGTATTTGGAACTGTAAATCCAACACGGTTTGTGCTAGCTTCTTGAAACTTGACACAATAAAGTAGTTTCCCGTTCTATCTCTATGTTTTGTTTCCTCTTGATGTAGCCCTAAGCAGTGTCTGTCCAGAAACACTTTCATGGAAAGGGGTTGCCAAGTTTCCCAAAATTACGAATCTCCAGAAATCTCAGCAAATATTTTTTCACTCAAACTGGATGATACTTTCAGGTTATGATCAGTACACTAAGGCGACTTGGTTCCCCAAATTTCATTCTTCTATGTTGAAGCGTTCGTTTCCAGTAACAGTGTGAATTTTTAAGTTTTACTCTGTTTTCTCTTATATTGATAGATGTATTTGGAACTGTAAATCCAACACGGTTTGTGCTAGCTTCTTGAAACTTGACACAATAAAGTAGTTTCACATTCTATCTCTATGTTTTATTTCCTCTTGATGTAGCCCTAAGCAGTATCTGGCCAGAAACACTTTCATGGAAAGGGGTTGCCAAGCTTCCAAAAATTACGAATCTCCAGAAATCTCAGCAAATCTTTTTTCACCCAAACTGGATGATACTTTCAGGTAATGACCAGTACACTAAGGCGACTTGGTTCCCCAAATTTCGTTCTTCTATGTTGAAGCGTTCGTTTCCAGTAACAGTTTGAATTTTTAGGTTTCACTTTGTTTTCTCCTATATTGATAGATGTATTTGGAACTGTAAATCCAACACGGTTTGTGCTAGCTTCTTGAAACTTGACACAATAAAGTAGTTTCACATTCTATCTCTATGTTATGTTTCCTCTTGATGTAGCCCTAAGCAGTGACTGGCGAGAGACACTTTCATGGAAAGGGGTTGCCAGACTTCCCAAAATTACGAATCTCCAGAAATCTCAGCAAATATTTTTTCACCCAAACTGGATGATACTTTCAGGTAATGATCAGTACACTAATGCGACTTAGTTCCCCAAATTTTGTTCTTCTATGTTGAAGCGTTCGTTTCCAGTAAAAGTTTGAATTTTTAAGTTTTACTCTGTTTTCTCCTATATTGATAGATGTATTTGGAACTCTAAATCCAACACGGTTTCTCCTAGCTTCTTTGAACTTGACACAATTAAGTAGTTTCACGTTCTATCTCTATGTTTTGTTTCCTCTTGATGTAGCCCTAAGCAGTGACTGGCGAGAAACACTTTCATGGAAAGGGGTTGCCAAGATTCCAAAAATTTCGAATCTCCAGAAATCTCAGCAAATATTTTTTCACCCAAACTGGATGATACTTTCAGGTAATGATCAGTACACTAAGGCGACTTGTTTCCCCAAATTTCGTTCTTCTATGTTGAAGCGTTCGTTTCCAGTAACAGTTTGAATTTTTAGGTTTCACTCTGTTTTCTCCTATATTGATAGATGTATTTGGAACTCTAAATCCAACACGGTTTGTGCTAGCTTCTTGAAACTTGACACAATAAAGTAGTTTCACGTTCTATCTCTATGTTTTGTTTCCTCTTGATGTAGCCCTAAGCAGTGACTGGCGAGAGACACTTTCATGGAAAGGGGTTGCCAGACTTCCCAAAATTACGAATCTCCAGAAATCTCAGCAAATATTTTTTCACCCAAACTGGATGATACTTTCAGGTATTAATAAGTACACTAATGCGACTTGGTTCCCCAAATTTCGTTCTTCTATGTTGAAGCGTTCATTTCCAGTAACAGTTTGAATTTTTAGGTTTCACTCTGTTTTCTCCTATATTGATAGATGTATTTGGAACTCTAAATCCAACACGGTTTCTGCTAGCTTCTTGAAACTTGACACAATAAAGTAGTTTCATGTTCTATCTCTATGTTTTGTTTCCTCTTGATGTAGCCCTAAGAAGTGACTGGCGAGAAACACTTTCATGGAAAGGGGTTGCCAGGCTTCCTAAAATTACGAATCTCCAGAAATCTCAGCAAATATTTTTTCACCCAAACTGGATGATACTTTCAGGTAATGATCAGTACACTAAGGCGACTTGCTTCCCCAAATTTCGTTCTTCTATGTTGAAGCGTTCGTTTCCAGAAACAGTTTGAATTTTTAGCTTTCATTCTGTTTTCTCCTATATTGATAGATGTATTTGGAACTCTAAATCCAACACGGTTTGTGCTAGCTTCTTGAAACTTGACAAAATAAAGTAGTTTCACATTCTATCTCTATGTTTTGTTTCCTCTTGATGTAGCCCTAAGCAGTGACTGGAGAGAAACACTTTCATGGAAAGGGGTTGCCAAGCTTCCAAAAATATTGAATCTCCAGAAATCTCAGCAAATCTTTTTTCACCCAAACTGGATGATACTTTCAGGTGTTGATCAATAAACTAAGGCGACTTGGTTCCCCAAATTTCGTTCTTCTATGTTGAAGCGTTCGTTTCCAGTAACAGTTTGAATTTTTAGGTTTCACTCTGTTTTATCCTATATTGATAGATGTATTTGGAACTCTAAATCCAACACGGTTTGTGCTAGCTTCTTGAAACTTCACACAATAAAGTACTTTCACGTTCTATCTCTATGTTTTGTTTCCTCTTGATGTAGCCCTAAGCAGTGACTGGCAAGAAACACTTTCATGGAAAGGGGTTGCCAGACTTCCCAAAATTACGAATCTCCAGAAATCTCAGCAAATATTTTTTCACCCAAACTGGATGATACTTTCAGGTAATGATCAGTACACTAAGGCGACTTGGTTCCCCAAATTTCTTTCTTCTATGTTGAAGTGTTCGTTTCCAGTAACAGTTTGAATTTTTAGGATTCACTCTGTTTTCTCCTATATTGATAGATGTATTTGGAAATCTAAATCCAACACGGATTGTGCTAGCTTCTTGAAACTTGACAAAATAAAGTAGTTTCACGTTCTATCTCTATGTTTTCTTTCCTCTTGATGTAGCCCTATGCAGTGACTTGCGAGAAACACTTTCATGGAAAGGGATTGCCAGGCTTCCCAAAATTACGAATATCCGGAAATCTCAGCAAATATTTTTTCACCCAAACTGGATGATACTTTCAGGTGTTGATCAATACACTAAGGCGACTTGGTTCCCCAAATTTTGTTCTTCTATGTTGAAGCGTTCGTTTCCAGTAACAGTTTGAATTTTTAGGTTTCACTCTGTTTTCTCCTATATTTATAGATGTATTTGGAACTCTAAATCCAACACGGTTTGTGCTAGCTTCTTGAAGTTTGACACAATAAAGTAGTTTCACGTTCTATCTCTATGTTTTGTTTCCTCTTGATGTAGCCCTAAGCAGTGACTGGCAAAAAACACTTTCATGGAAAGGGGTTGCCAAGCTTCCCAATATTACGAATCTCCAGAAATCTCAGCAAATATTTTTTCACCCAAACTGGATGATACTTTCAGGTAATGATCAGTACACTAAGGCGACTTGGTTCCCAAAATTTCGTTCTTCTATGTTGAAGCGTTCGTTTCCAGTAACAGTTTGAATTTTTAAGTTTCACTCTGTTTTCTCCTATATTGATAGATGTATTTGGAACTGTAAATCCAACACGGTTTGTGCTAGCTTCTTGAAACTTGACACAATAAAGTAGTTTCCCGTTCTATCTCTATGTTTTGTTTCCTCTTGATGTAGCCCTAAGCAGTGTCTGTCCAGAAACACTTTCATGGAAAGGGGTTGCCAAGTTTCCCAAAATTACGAATCTCCAGAAATCTCAGCAAATATTTTTTCACTCAAACTGGATGATACTTTCAGGTTATGATCAGTACACTAAGGCGACTTGGTTCCCCAAATTTCATTCTTCTATGTTGAAGCGTTCGTTTCCAGTAACAGTGTGAATTTTTAAGTTTTACTCTGTTTTCTCTTATATTGATAGATGTATTTGGAACTGTAAATCCAACACGGTTTGTGCTAGCTTCTTGAAACTTGACACAATAAAGTAGTTTCACATTCTATCTCTATGTTTTATTTCCTCTTGATGTAGCCCTAAGCAGTATCTGGCCAGAAACACTTTCATGGAAAGGGGTTGCCAAGCTTCCAAAAATTACGAATCTCCAGAAATCTCAGCAAATCTTTTTTCACCCAAACTGGATGATACTTTCAGGTAATGACCAGTACACTAAGGCGACTTGGTTCCCCAAATTTCGTTCTTCTATGTTGAAGCGTTCGTTTCCAGTAACAGTTTGAATTTTTAGGTTTCACTTTGTTTTCTCCTATATTGATAGATGTATTTGGAACTGTAAATCCAACACGGTTTGTGCTAGCTTCTTGAAACTTGACACAATAAAGTAGTTTCACATTCTATCTCTATGTTATGTTTCCTCTTGATGTAGCCCTAAGCAGTGACTGGCGAGAGACACTTTCATGGAAAGGGGTTGCCAGACTTCCCAAAATTACGAATCTCCAGAAATCTCAGCAAATATTTTTTCACCCAAACTGGATGATACTTTCAGGTAATGATCAGTACACTAATGCGACTTAGTTCCCCAAATTTTGTTCTTCTATGTTGAAGCGTTCGTTTCCAGTAAAAGTTTGAATTTTTAAGTTTTACTCTGTTTTCTCCTATATTGATAGATGTATTTGGAACTCTAAATCCAACACGGTTTCTCCTAGCTTCTTTGAACTTGACACAATTAAGTAGTTTCACGTTCTATCTCTATGTTTTGTTTCCTCTTGATGTAGCCCTAAGCAGTGACTGGCGAGAAACACTTTCATGGAAAGGGGTTGCCAAGATTCCAAAAATTTCGAATCTCCAGAAATCTCAGCAAATATTTTTTCACCCAAACTGGATGATACTTTCAGGTAATGATCAGTACACTAAGGCGACTTGTTTCCCCAAATTTCGTTCTTCTATGTTGAAGCGTTCGTTTCCAGTAACAGTTTGAATTTTTAGGTTTCACTCTGTTTTCTCCTATATTGATAGATGTATTTGGAACTCTAAATCCAACACGGTTTGTGCTAGCATCTTGAAACTTGACACAATAAAGTAGTTTCACGTTCTATCTCTATGTTTTGTTTCCTCTTGATGTAGCCCTAAGCTGTGACTGGCGAGAAACACTTTCATAGAAAGGGGTTGCCAGGCTCCCCAAAATTACGAATCTCCAGAAATCTCAGCAAATATTTTTTCAACCAAAATGGATGATACTTTCAGGTAATGATCAGTACACTAAGGCGACTTGCTTCCCCAGATTTCGTTCTTCTATGTTGAAGCGTTCGTTTCCAGTAACAGTTTGAATTTTTAGCTTTCACTCTGTTTTCTCCTATATTGATAGATGTATTTGGAACTCTAAATCCAACACGGTTTCTGCTAGCTTCTTTGAACTTGACACAATAAAGTAGTTTCAAGTTCTATCTCTATGTTTTGTTTCCTCTTGATGTAGCCCTAAGCAGTGACTGGCGAGAAACACTTTCATGGAAAGGGGTTGCCAAGCTTCCAAAAATTTTGAATCTCCAGAAATCTCAGCAAATCTTTTTTCACCCAAACTGGATGATACATTCAGGTAATGATCAGTACACTAAGGCGACTTGGTTCCCCAAATTTCGTTCTTCTATGTTGATGCGTTCGTTTCCAGTAACAGTTTGAATTTTTAGGTTTCACTCTGTTTTCTCCTATATTGATAGATGTATTTGGAACTCTAAATCCAACACGGTTTGTGCTAGCTTCTTGAAACTTCACACAATAAAGAAGTTTCACGTTCTATCTCTATGTTTTGTTTCCTCTTGATGTAGCCCTAAGCAGTGACTGGCGAGAAACACTTTCATGGAAACGGGTTGCCAGACTTCCCAAAATTACGAATCTCCAGAAATCACAGCAAATATTTTTTCACCCAAACTGGATGATACTTTCAGGTAATGATCAGTACACTAATGCGACTTGGTTCCCCAAATTTCGTTCTTCTATGTTGAAGCGTTCGTTTCCAGAAACAGTTTGAATTTTTAGCTTTCATTCTGTTTTCTCCTATATTGATAGATGTATTTGGAACTCTAAATCCAACACGGTTTGTGCTAGCTTCTTGAAACTTGACACAATAAAGTAGTTTCACGTTCTATCTCTATGTTTTCTTTCCTCTTGATGTAGCCCTATGCAGTGACTGGCGAGAAACACTTTCATGGAAAGGGGTTACCAGGCTTCCCAAAATTACGAATCTCCGGAAATCTCAGCAAATATTTTTTCACCCAAACTGGATGATACTTTCAGGTGTTGATCAGTACACTAAGGCGACTTGGTTCCCCAAATTTTGTTCTTCTATGTTGAAGTGTTCGTTTCCAGTAACAGTTTGAATTTTTAGGTTTCACTCTGTTTTCTCCTATATTGATAGATGTATTTGCAACTCTAAATCCAACACGGTTTGTGCTAGCTTCTTGAAGTTTGACACAATAAAGTAGTTTCACGTTCTATCTCTATGTTTTGTTTCCTCTTGATGTAGCCCTAAGCAGTGACTGGCGAGAAACTCTTTCATGGAAAGGGGTTGCCAGGCTTCCCAAAATTACGAATCTCCAGAAATCTCAGCAAATATTTTTTCACCCAAACTGGATGGTACTTTCAGGTAATGATCAGTACACTAAGGCGACTTGGTTCCCCAAATTTCGTTCTTCTATGATGAAGCGTTCGTTTCCAGTAACAGTTTGAATTTTTAGGTTTCACTCTGTTTTCTCCTATATTGATAGATGTATTTGGAACTCTAAATCCAACACGGTTTGTGCTAGCATCTTGAAACTTGACACAATAAAGTAGTTTCACGTTCTATCTCTATGTTTTGTTTCCTCTTGATGTAGCCCTAAGCTGTGACTGGCGAGAAACACTTTCATAGAAAGGGGTTGCCAGGCTCCCCAAAATTACGAATCTCCAGAAATCTCAGCAAATATTTTTTCAACCAAAATGGATGATACTTTCAGGTAATGATCAGTACACTAAGGCGACTTGCTTCCCCAGATTTCGTTCTTCTATGTTGAAGCGTTCGTTTCCAGTAACAGTTTGAATTTTTAGCTTTCACTCTGTTTTCTCCTATATTGATAGATGTATTTGGAACTCTAAATCCAACACGGTTTCTGCTAGCTTCTTTGAACTTGACACAATAAAGTAGTTTCAAGTTCTATCTCTATGTTTTGTTTCCTCTTGATGTAGCCCTAAGCAGTGACTGGCGAGAAACACTTTCATGGAAAGGGGTTGCCAAGCTTCCAAAAATTTTGAATCTCCAGAAATCTCAGCAAATCTTTTTTCACCCAAACTGGATGATACATTCAGGTAATGATCAGTACACTAAGGCGACTTGGTTCCCCAAATTTCGTTCTTCTATGTTGATGCGTTCGTTTCCAGTAACAGTTTGAATTTTTAGGTTTCACTCTGTTTTCTCCTATATTGATAGATGTATTTGGAACTCTAAATCCAACACGGTTTGTGCTAGCTTCTTGAAACTTCACACAATAAAGAAGTTTCACGTTCTATCTCTATGTTTTGTTTCCTCTTGATGTAGCCCTAAGCAGTGACTGGCGAGAAACACTTTCATGGAAACGGGTTGCCAGACTTCCCAAAATTACGAATCTCCAGAAATCACAGCAAATATTTTTTCACCCAAACTGGATGATACTTTCAGGTAATGATCAGTACACTAAGGCGACTTGGTTCCCCAAATTTCTTTCTTCTATGTTGAAGTGTTCGTTTCCAGTAACAGTTTGAATTTTTAGGATTCACTCTGTTTTCTCCTATATTGATAGATGTATTTGGAAATCTAAATCCAACACGGATTGTGCTAGCTTCTTGAAACTTGACACAATAAAGTAGTTTCACGTTCTATCTCTATGTTTTCTTTCCTCTTGATGTAGCCCTATGCAGTGACTTGCGAGAAACACTTTCATGGAAAGGGATTGCCAGGCTTCCCAAAATTACGAATCTCCGGAAATCTCAGCAAATATTTTTTCACCCAAACTGGATGATACTTTCAGGTAATGATAAGTACACTAATGCGACTTGGTTCCCCAAATTTCGTTCTTCTATGTTGAAGCGTTCGTTTCCAGTAACAGTTTGAATTTTTAGGTTTCACTCTGTTTTCTCCTATATTGATAGATGTATTTGGAACTCTAAATCCAACACGGTTTCTGCTAGCTTCTTGAAACTTGACACAATAAAGTAGTTTCATGTTCTATCTCTATGTTTTGTTTCCTCTTGATGTAGCCCTAAGCAGTGACTGGCGAGAAACACTTTCATGGAAAGGGGTTGCCAGGCTTCCTAAAATTACGAATCTCCAGAAATCTCAGCAAATATTTTTTCACCCAAACTGGATGATACTTTCAGGTAATGATCAGTACACTAAGGCGACTTGCTTCCCCAAATTTCGTTCTTCTATGTTGAAGCGTTCGTTTCCAGAAACAGTTTGAATTTTTAGCTTTCATTCTGTTTTCTCCTATATTGATAGATGTATTTGGAACTCTAAATCCAACACGGTTTGTGCTAGCTTCTTGAAACTTGACACAATAAAGTAGTTTCACGTTCTATCTCTATGTTTTCTTTCCTCTTGATGTAGCCCTATGCAGTGACTGGCGAGAAACACTTTCATGGAAAGGGGTTACCAGGCTTCCCAAAATTACGAATCTCCGGAAATCTCAGCAAATATTTTTTCACCCAAACTGGATGATACTTTCAGGTGTTGATCAGTACACTAAGGCGACTTGGTTCCCCAAATTTTGTTCTTCTATGTTGAAGTGTTCGTTTCCAGTAACAGTTTGAATTTTTAGGTTTCACTCTGTTTTCTCCTATATTGATAGATGTATTTGCAACTCTAAATCCAACACGGTTTGTGCTAGCTTCTTGAAGTTTGACACAATAAAGTAGTTTCACGTTCTATCTCTATGTTTTGTTTCCTCTTGATGTAGCCCTAAGCAGTGACTGGCGAGAAACTCTTTCATGGAAAGGGGTTGCCAGGCTTCCCAAAATTACGAATCTCCAGAAATCTCAGCAAATATTTTTTCACCCAAACTGGATGGTACTTTCAGGTAATGATCAGTACACTAAGGCGACTTGGTTCCCCAAATTTCGTTCTTCTATGATGAAGCGTTCGTTTCCAGTAACAGTTTGAATTTTTAGGTTTCACTCTGTTTTCTCCTATATTGATAGATGTATTTGGAACTCTAAATCCAACACGGTTTGTGCTAGCATCTTGAAACTTGACACAATAAAGTAGTTTCACGTTCTATCTCTATGTTTTGTTTCCTCTTGATGTAGCCCTAAGCTGTGACTGGCGAGAAACACTTTCATAGAAAGGGGTTGCCAGGCTCCCCAAAATTACGAATCTCCAGAAATCTCAGCAAATATTTTTTCAACCAAAATGGATGATACTTTCAGGTAATGATCAGTACACTAAGGCGACTTGCTTCCCCAGATTTCGTTCTTCTATGTTGAAGCGTTCGTTTCCAGTAACAGTTTGAATTTTTAGCTTTCACTCTGTTTTCTCCTATATTGATAGATGTATTTGGAACTCTAAATCCAACACGGTTTCTGCTAGCTTCTTTGAACTTGACACAATAAAGTAGTTTCAAGTTCTATCTCTATGTTTTGTTTCCTCTTGATGTAGCCCTAAGCAGTGACTGGCGAGAAACACTTTCATGGAAAGGGGTTGCCAAGCTTCCAAAAATTTTGAATCTCCAGAAATCTCAGCAAATCTTTTTTCACCCAAACTGGATGATACTTTCAGGTAATGATCAGTACACTAAGGCGACTTGGTTCCCCAAATTTCGTTCTTCTATGTTGATGCGTTCGTTTCCAGTAACAGTTTGAATTTTTAGGTTTCACTCTGTTTTCTCCTATATTGATAGATGTATTTGGAACTCTAAATCCAACACGGTTTGTGCTAGCTTCTTGAAACTTCACACAATAAAGAAGTTTCACGTTCTATCTCTATGTTTTGTTTCCTCTTGATGTAGCCCTAAGCAGTGACTGGCGAGAAACACTTTCATGGAAACGGGTTGCCAGACTTCCCAAAATTACGAATCTCCAGAAATCACAGCAAATATTTTTTCACCCAAACTGGATGATACTTTCAGGTAATGATCAGTACACTAAGGCGACTTGGTTCCCCAAATTTCTTTCTTCTATGTTGAAGTGTTCGTTTCCAGTAACAGTTTGAATTTTTAGGATTCACTCTGTTTTCTCCTATATTGATAGATGTATTTGGAAATCTAAATCCAACACGGATTGTGCTAGCTTCTTGAAACTTGACACAATAAAGTAGTTTCACGTTCTATCTCTATGTTTTCTTTCCTCTTGATGTAGCCCTATGCAGTGACTTGCGAGAAACACTTTCATGGAAAGGGATTGCCAGGCTTCCCAAAATTACGAATCTCCGGAAATCTCAGCAAATATTTTTTCACCCAAACTGGATGATACTTTCAGGTGTTGATCCATACACTAAGGCGACTTGGTTCCCCAAATTTTGTTCTTCTATGTTGAAGCGTTCGTTTCCAGTAACAGTTTGAATTTTTAGGTTTCACTCTGTTTTCTCCTATATTTATAGATGTATTTGGAACTCTAAATCCAACACGGTTTGTGCTAGCTTCTTGAAGTTTGACACAATAAAGTAGTTTCACGTTCTATCTCTATGTTTTGTTTCCTCTTGATGTAGCCCTAAGCAGTGACTGGCGAAAAACACTTTCATGGAAAGGGGTTGCCAAGCTTCCCAATATTACGAATCTCCAGAAATCTCAGCAAATATTTTTTCACCCAAACTGGATGATACTTTCAGGTAATGATCAGTACACTAAGGCGACTTGGTTCCCAAAATTTCGTTCTTCTATGTTGAAGCGTTCGTTTCCAGTAACAGTTTGAATTTTTAAGTTTCACTCTGTTTTCTCCTATATTGATAGATGTATTTGGAACTGTAAATCCAACACGGTTTGTGCTAGCTTCTTGAAACTTGACACAATAAAGTAGTTTCCCGTTCTATCTCTATGTTTTGTTTCCTCTTGATGTAGCCCTAAGCAGTGTCTGTCCAGAAACACTTTCATGGAAAGGGGTTGCCAAGTTTCCCAAAATTACGAATCTCCAGAAATCTCAGCAAATATTTTTTCACTCAAACTGGATGATACTTTCAGGTTATGATCAGTACACTAAGGTGACTTGGTTCCCCAAATTTCGTTCTTCTATGTTGAAGCGTTCGTTTCCAGTAACAGTGTGAATTTTTAAGTTTTACTCTGTTTTCTCTTATATTGATAGATGTATTTGGAACTGTAAATCCAACACGGTTTGTGCTAGCTTCTTGAAACTTGACACAATAAAGTAGTTTCCCATTCTATCTCTATGTTTTATTTCCTCTTGATGTATCCCTAAGCAGTGTCTGGCCAGAAACACTTTCATGGAAAGGGGTTGCCAAGCTTCCAAAAATTACGAATCTCCAGAAATCTCAGCAAATCTTTTTTCACCCAAACTGGATGATACTTTCAGGTAATGACCAGTACACTAAGGCGACTTGGTTCCCCAAATTTCGTTCTTCTATGTTGAAGCGTTCGTTTCCTGTAACAGTTTGAATTTTTAGGTTTCACTTTGTTTTCTCCTATATTGATAGATGTATTTGGAACTGTAAATCCAACACGGTTTGTGCTAGCTTCTTGAAACTTGACACAATAAAGTAGTTTCACGTTCTATCTCTATGTTTTCTTTCCTCTTGATGTAGCCCTAAGCAGTGACTGGCGAGAGACACTTTCATGGAAAGGGGTTGCCAGACTTCCCAAAATTACGAATCTCCAGAAATCTCAGCAAATATTTTTTCACCCAAACTGGATGATACTTTCAGGTAATGATCAGTACACTAAGGCGACTTGGTTCCCAAAATTTCGTTCTTCTATGTTGAAGCGTTCGTTTCCAGTAACAGTTTGAATTTTTAAGTTTCACTCTGTTTTCTCCTATATTGATAGATGTATTTGGAACTGTAAATCCAACACGGTTTGTGCTAGCTTCTTGAAACTTGACACAATAAAGTAGTTTCCCGTTCTATCTCTATGTTTTGTTTCCTCTTGATGTAGCCCTAAGCAGTGTCTGTCCAGAAACACTTTCATGGAAAGGGGTTGCCAAGTTTCCCAAAATTACGAATCTCCAGAAATCTCAGCAAATATTTTTTCACTCAAACTGGATGATACTTTCAGGTTATGATCAGTACACTAAGGTGACTTGGTTCCCCAAATTTCGTTCTTCTATGTTGAAGCGTTCGTTTCCAGTAACAGTGTGAATTTTTAAGTTTTACTCTGTTTTCTCTTATATTGATAGATGTATTTGGAACTGTAAATCCAACACGGTTTGTGCTAGCTTCTTGAAACTTGACACAATAAAGTAGTTTCCCATTCTATCTCTATGTTTTATTTCCTCTTGATGTATCCCTAAGCAGTGTCTGGCCAGAAACACTTTCATGGAAAGGGGTTGCCAAGCTTCCAAAAATTACGAATCTCCAGAAATCTCAGCAAATCTTTTTTCACCCAAACTGGATGATACTTTCAGGTAATGACCAGTACACTAAGGCGACTTGGTTCCCCAAATTTCGTTCTTCTATGTTGAAGCGTTCGTTTCCTGTAACAGTTTGAATTTTTAGGTTTCACTTTGTTTTCTCCTATATTGATAGATGTATTTGGAACTGTAAATCCAACACGGTTTGTGCTAGCTTCTTGAAACTTGACACAATAAAGTAGTTTCACGTTCTATCTCTATGTTTTCTTTCCTCTTGATGTAGCCCTAAGCAGTGACTGGCGAGAGACACTTTCATGGAAAGGGGTTGCCAGACTTCCCAAAATTACGAATCTCCAGAAATCTCAGCAAATATTTTTTCACCCAAACTGGATGATACTTTCAGGTAATGATCAGTACACTAATGCGACTTAGTTCCCCAAATTTTGTTCTTCTATGTTGAAGCGTTCGTTTCCAGTAAAAGTTTGAATTTTTAAGTTTTACTCTGTTTTCTCCTATATTGATAGATGTATTTGGAACTCTAAATCCAACACGGTTTCTCCTAGCTTCTTTGAACTTGACACAATTAAGTAGTTTCACGTTCTATCTCTATGTTTTGTTTCCTCTTGATGTAGCCCTAAGCAGTGACTGGCGAGAAACACTTTCATGGAAAGGGGTTGCCAAGCTTCCAAAAATTTCGAATCTCCAGAAATCTCAGCAAATATTTTTTCACCCAAACTGGATGATACTTTCAGGTAATGATCAGTACACTAAGGCGACTTGGTTCCCCAAATTTCTTTCTTCTATGTTGAAGCGTTCGTTTCCAGTAACAGTTTGAATTTTTAGGTTTCACTCTGTTTTCTCCTATATTGATAGATGTATTTGGAACTCTAAATCCAACACGGTTTGTGCTAGCTTCTTGAAACTTGACACAATAAAGTAGTTTCACGTTCTATCTCTATGTTTTCTTTCCTCTTGATGTAGCCCTATGCAGTGACTGGCGAGAAACACTTTCATGGAAAGGGGTTGCCAGGCTTCCTAAAATTACGAATCTCCGGAAATCTCAGCAAATCTTTTTTCACCCAAAATGGATGATACTTTCAGGTAATGATCAGTACACTAAGGCGACTTGGTTCCCCAAATTTCGTTCTTCTATGTTGAAGCGTACGTTTCCAGTAACAGTTTGAATTTTTAGCTTTCACTCTGTTTTCTCCTATATTGATAGATGTATTTGGAACTCTAAATCCAACACGGTTTGTGCAAGCTTCTTGAAACTTGACACAATAAAGTAGTTTCACGTTCTATCTCTATGTTTTGTTTCCTCTTGATGTAGCCCTAAGCAGTGACTGGCGAGAAACACTTTCATGGAAAGGCGTTGCCAGGCTTCCCAAAATTACGAATCTCCGGAAATCTCAGCAAATATTTTTTCACCCAAACTGGATGATACTTTCAGGTAATGATCAGTACACTAAGGCGACTTGGTTCCCCAAATTTCGTTCTTCTATGTTGATGTGTTCGTTTCCAGTAACAGTTTGAATTTTTAGCTTTCACTCTGTTTTCTCCTATATTGATAGATGTATTTGGAACTCTAAATCCAACACGGTTTCTGCTAGCTTCTTTGAACTTGACACAATAAAGTAGTTTCACGTTCTATCTCTATGTTTTGTTTCCTCTTGATGTAGCCCTAAGCAGTGACTGGCGAGAAACACTTTCATGGAAAGGGGTTGCCAGGCTTCCTAAAATTACGAATCTCCAGAAATCTCAGCAAATATTTTTTCACCCAAACTGGATGATACTTTCAGGTAATGATCAGTACACTAAGGCAACTTGCTTCCCCAAATTTCGTTCTTCTATGTTGAAGCGTTCGTTTCCAGAAACAGTTTGAATTTTTAGCTTTCATTCTGTTTTCTCCTATATTGATAGATGTATTTGGAACTCTAAATCCAACACGGTTTGTGCTAGCTTCTTGAAACTTGACAAAATAAAGTAGTTTCACATTCTATCTCTATGTTTTGTTTCCTCTTGATGTAGCCCTAAGCAGTGACTGGAGAGAAACACTTTCATGGAAAGGGGTTGCCAAGCTTCCAAAAATATTGAATCTCCGGAAATCTCAGCAAATCTTTTTTCACCCAAACTGGATGATACTTTCAGGTGTTGATCAATAAACTAAGGCGACTTGGTTCCCCAAATTTCGTTCTTCTATGTTGAAGCGTTCGTTTCCAGTAACAGTTTGAATTTTTAGGTTTCACTCTGTTTTATCCTATATTGATAGATGTATTTGGAACTCTAAATCCAACACGGTTTGTGCTAGCTTCTTGAAACTTCACACAATAAAGTACTTTCACGTTCTATCTCTATGTTTTGTTTCCTCTTGATGTAGCCCTAAGCAGTGACTGGCAAGAAACACTTTCATGGAAAGGGGTTGCCAGACTTCCCAAAATTACGAATCTCCAAAAATCTCAGCAAATATTTTTTCACCCAAACTGGATGATACTTTCAGGTAATGATCAGTACACTAAGGCGACTTGGTTCCCCAAATTTCTTTCTTCTATGTTGAAGTGTTCGTTTCCAGTAACAGTTTGAATTTTTAGGATTCACTCTGTTTTCTCCTATATTGATAGATGTATTTGGAAATCTAAATCCAACACGGATTGTGCTAGCTTCTTGAAACTTGACACAATAAAGTAGTTTCACGTTCTATCTCTATGTTTTCTTTCCTCTTGATGTAGCCCTATGCAGTGACTTGCGAGAAACACTTTCATGGAAAGGGATTGCCAGGCTTCCCAAAATTACGAATCTCCGGAAATCTCAGCAAATATTTTTTCACCCAAACTGGATGATACTTTCAGGTGTTGATCAATACACTAAGGCGACTTGGTTCCCCAAATTTTGTTCTTCTATGTTGAAGCGTTCGTTTCCAGTAACAGTTTGAATTTTTAGGTTTCACTCTGTTTTCTCCTATATTTATAGATGTATTTGGAACTCTAAATCCAACACGGTTTGTGCTAGCTTCTTGAAGTTTGACACAATAAAGTAGTTTCACGTTCTATCTCTATGTTTTGTTTCCTCTTGATGTAGCCCTAAGCAGTGACTGGCGAAAAACACTTTCATGGAAACGGGTTGCCAAGCTTCCCAATATTACGAATCTCCAGAAATCTCAGCAAATATTTTTTCACCCAAACTGGATGATACTTTCAGGTAATGATCAGTACACTAAGGCGACTTGGTTCCCAAAATTTCGTTCTTCTATGTTGAAGCGTTCGTTTCCAGTAACAGTTTGAATTTTTAAGTTTCACTCTGTTTTCTCCTATATTGATAGATGTATTTGGAACTGTAAATCCAACACGGTTTGTGCTAGCTTCTTGAAACTTGACACAATAAAGTAGTTTCCCGTTCTATCTCTATGTTTTGTTTCCTCTTGATGTAGCCCTAAGCAGTGTCTGTCCAGAAACACTTTCATGGAAAGGGGTTGCCAAGTTTCCCAAAATTACGAATCTCCAGAAATCTCAGCAAATATTTTTTCACTCAAACTGGATGATACTTTCAGGTTATGATCAGTACACTAAGGCGACTTGGTTCCCCAAATTTCGTTCTTCTATGTTGAAGCGTTCGTTTCCAGTAACAGTGTGAATTTTTAAGTTTTACTCTGTTTTCTCTTATATTGATAGATGTATTTGGAACTGTAAATCCAACACGGTTTGTGCTAGCTTCTTGAAACTTGACACAATAAAGTAGTTTCCCATTCTATCTCTATGTTTTATTTCCTCTTGATGTAGCCCTAAGCAGTGTCTGGCCAGAAACACTTTCATGGAAAGGGGTTGCCAAGCTTCCCAAAATTACGAATCTCCAGAAATCTCAGCAAATCTTTTTTCACCCAAACTGGATGATACTTTCAGGTAATGACCAGTACACTAAGGCGACTTGGTTCCCCAAATTTCGTTCTTCTATGTTGAAGCGTTCGTTTCCAGTAACAGTTTGAATTTTTAGGTTTCACTTTGTTTTCTCCTATATTGATAGATGTATTTGGAACTGTAAATCCAACACGGTTTGTGCCAGCTTCTTGAAACTTGACACAATAAAGTAGTTTCACATTCTATCTCTATGTTATGTTTCCTCTTGATGTAGCCCTAAGCAGTGACTGGCGAGAGACACTTTCATGGAAAGGGGTTGCCAGACTTCCCAAAATTACGAATCTCCAGAAATCTCAGCAAATATTTTTTCACCCAAACTGGATGAAACTTTCAGGTAATGATCAGTACACTAATGCGACTTAGTTCCCCAAATTTTGTTCTTCTATGTTGAAGCGTTCGTTTCCAGTAAAAGTTTGAATTTTTAAGTTTTACTCTGTTTTCTCCTATATTGATAGATGTATTTGGAACTCTAAATCCAACACGGTTTCTCCTAGCTTCTTTGAACTTGACACAATTAAGTAGTTTCACGTTCTATCTCTATGTTTTGTTTCCTCTTGATGTAGCCCTAAGCAGTGACTGGCGAGAAACACTTTCATGGAAAGGGGATGCCAAGATTCCAAAAATTTCGAATCTCCAGAAATCTCAGCAAATATTTTTTCACCCAAACTGGATGATACTTTCAGGTAATGATCAGTACACTAAGGCGACTTGTTTCCCCAAATTTCGTTCTTCTATGTTGAAGCGTTCGTTTCCAGTAACAGTTTGAATTTTTAGGTTTCACTCTGTTTTCTCCTATATTGATAGATGTATTTGGAACTCTAAATCCAACACGGTTTGTGCTAGCTTCTTGAAACTTGACACAATAAAGTAGTTTCACGTTCTATCTCTATGTTTTGTTTCCTCTTGATGTAGCCCTAAGCAGTGACTGGCGAGAGACACTTTCATGGAAAGGGGTTGCCAGACTTCCCAAAATTACGAATCTCCAGAAATCTCAGCAAATATTTTTTCACCCAAACTGGATGATACTTTCAGGTAATGATAAGTACACTAATGCGACTTGGTTCCCCAAATTTCGTTCTTCTATGTTGAAGCGTTCATTTCCAGTAACAGTTTGAATTTTTAGGTTTCACTCTGTTTTCTCCTATATTGATAGATGTATTTGGAACTCTAAATCCAACACGGTTTCAGCTAGCTTCTTGAAACTTGACACAATAAAGTAGTTTCATGTTCTATCTCTATGTTTTGTTTCCTCTTGATGTAGCCCTAAGCAGTGACTGGCGAGAAACACTTTCATGGAAAGGGGTTGCCAGGCTTCCTAAAATAACGAATCTCCAGAAATCTCAGCAAATATTTTTTCACCCAAACTGGATGATACTTTCAGGTAATGATCAGTACACTAAGGCGACTTGCTTCCCCAAATTTCGTTCTTCTATGTTGAAGCGTTCGTTTCCAGAAACAGTTTGAATTTTTAGCTTTCATTCTGTTTTCTCCTATATTGATAGATGTATTTGGAACTCTAAATCCAACACGGTTTGTGCTAGCTTCTTGAAACTTGACAAAATAAAGTAGTTTCACATTCTATCTCTATGTTTTGTTTCCTCTTGATGTAGCCCTAAGCAGTGACTGGAGAGAAACACTTTCATGGAAAGGGGTTGCCAAGCTTCCAAAAATATTGAATCTCCAGAAATCTCAGCAAATCTTTTTTCACCCAAACTGGATGATACTTTCAGGTGTTGATCAATAAACTAAGGCGACTTGGTTCCCCAAATTTCGTTCTTCTATGTTGAAGCGTTCGTTTCCAGTAACAGTTTGAATTTTTAGGTTTCACTCTGTTTTATCCTATATTGATAGATGTATTTGGAACTCTAAATCCAACACGGTTTGTGCTAGCTTCTTGAAACTTCACACAATAAAGTACTTTCACGTTCTATCTCTATGTTTTGTTTCCTCTTGATGTAGCCCTAAGCAGTGACTGGCAAGAAACACTTTCATGGAAAGGGGTTGCCAGACTTCCCAAAATTACGAATCTCCAGAAATCTCAGCAAATATTTTTTCACCCAAACTGGATGATACTTTCAGGTAATGATCAGTACACTAAGGCGACTTGGTTCCCCAAATTTCTTTCTTCTATGTTGAAGTGTTCGTTTCCAGTAACAGTTTGAATTTTTAGGATTCACTCTGTTTTCTCCTATATTGATAGATGTATTTGGAAATCTAAATCCAACACGGATTGTGCTAGCTTCTTGAAACTTGACAAAATAAAGTAGTTTCACGTTCTATCTCTATGTTTTCTTTCCTCTTGATGTAGCCCTATGCAGTGACTTGCGAGAAACACTTTCATGGAAAGGGATTGCCAGGCTTCCCAAAATTACGAATCTCCGGAAATCTCAGCAAATATTTTTTCACCCAAACTGGATGATACTTTCAGGTGTTGATCAATACACTAAGGCGACTTGGTTCCCCAAATTTTGTTCTTCTATGTTGAAGCGTTCGTTTCCAGTAACAGTTTGAATTTTTAGGTTTCACTCTGTTTTCTCCTATATTTATAGATGTATTTGGAACTCTAAATCCAACACGGTTTGTGCTAGCTTCTTGAAGTTTGACACAATAAAGTAGTTTCACGTTCTATCTCTATGTTTTGTTTCCTCTTGATGTAGCCCTAAGCAGTGACTGGCGAAAAACACTTTCATGGAAAGGGGTTGCCAAGCTTCCCAATATTACGAATCTCCAGAAATCTCAGCAAATATTTTTTCACCCAAACTGGATGATACTTTCAGGTAATGATCAGTACACTAAGGCGACTTGGTTCCCAAAATTTCGTTCTTCTATGTTGAAGCGTTCGTTTCCAGTAACAGTTTGAATTTTTAAGTTTCACTCTGTTTTCTCCTATATTGATAGATGTATTTGGAACTGTAAATCCAACACGGTTTGTGCTAGCTTCTTGAAACTTGACACAATAAAGTAGTTTCCCGTTCTATCTCTATGTTTTGTTTCCTCTTGATGTAGCCCTAAGCAGTGTCTGTCCAGAAACACTTTCATGGAAAGGGGTTGCCAAGTTTCCCAAAATTACGAATCTCCAGAAATCTCAGCAAATATTTTTTCACTCAAACTGGATGATACTTTCAGGTTATGATCAGTACACTAAGGCGACTTGGTTCCCCAAATTTCGTTCTTCTATGTTGAAGCGTTCGTTTCCAGTAACAGTGTGAATTTTTAAGTTTTACTCTGTTTTCTCTTATATTGATAGATGTATTTGGAACTGTAAATCCAACACGGTTTGTGCTAGCTTCTTGAAACTTGACACAATAAAGTAGTTTCCCATTCTATCTCTATGTTTTATTTCCTCTTGATGTAGCCCTAAGCAGTATCTGGCCAGAAACACTTTCATGGAAAGGGGTTGCCAAGCTTCCAAAAATTACGAATCTCCAGAAATCTCAGCAAATCTTTTTTCACCCAAACTGGATGATACTTTCAGGTAATGACCAGTACACTAAGGCGACTTGGTTCCCCAAATTTCGTTCTTCTATGTTGAAGCGTTCGTTTCCAGTAACAGTTTGAATTTTTAGGTTTCACTTTGTTTTCTCCTATATTGATAGATGTATTTGGAACTGTAAATCCAACACGGTTTGTGCTAGCTTCTTGAAACTTGACACAATAAAGTAGTTTCACATTCTATCTCTATGTTATGTTTCCTCTTGATGTAGCCCTAAGCAGTGACTGGCGAGAGACACTTTCATGGAAAGGGGTTGCCAGACTTCCCAAAATTACGAATCTCCAGAAATCTCAGCAAATATTTTTTCACCCAAACTGGATGATACTTTCAGGTAATGATCAGTACACTAATGCGACTTAGTTCCCCAAATTTTGTTCTTCTATGTTGAAGCGTTCGTTTCCAGTAAAAGTTTGAATTTTTAAGTTTTACTCTGTTTTCTCCTATATTGATAGATGTATTTGGAACTCTAAATCCAACACGGTTTCTCCTAGCTTCTTTGAACTTGACACAATTAAGTAGTTTCACGTTCTATCTCTATGTTTTGTTTCCTCTTGATGTAGCCCTAAGCAGTGACTGGCGAGAAACACTTTCATGGAAAGGGGTTGCCAAGATTCCAAAAATTTCGAATCTCCAGAAATCTCAGCAAATATTTTTTCACCCAAACTGGATGATACTTTCAGGTAATGATCAGTACACTAAGGCGACTTGTTTCCCCAAATTTCGTTCTTCTATGTTGAAGCGTTCGTTTCCAGTAACAGTTTGAATTTTTAGGTTTCACTCTGTTTTCTCCTATATTGATAGATGTATTTGGAACTCTAAATCCAACACGGTTTGTGCTATCTTCTTGAAACTTGACACAATAAAGTAGTTTCACGTTCTATCTCTATGTTTTGTTTCCTCTTGATGTAGCCCTAAGCAGTGACTGGCGAGAGACACTTTCATGGAAAGGGGTTGCCAGACTTCCCAAAATTACGAATCTCCAGAAATCTCAGCAAATATTTTTTCACCCAAACTGGATGATACTTTCAGGTAATGATAAGTACACTAATGCGACTTGGTTCCCCAAATTTCCTTCTTCTATGTTGAAGCGTTCGTTTCCAGTAACAGTTTGAATTTTTAGGTTTCACTCTGTTTTCTCCTATATTGATAGATGTATTTGGAACTCTAAATCCAACACGGTTTCTGCTAGCTTCTTGAAACTTGACACAATAAAGTAGTTTCATGTTCTATCTCTATGTTTTGTTTCCTCTTGATGTAGCCCTAAGCAGTGACTGGCGAGAAACACTTTCATGGAAAGGGGTTGCCAGGCTTCCTAAAATTACGAATCTCCAGAAATCTCAGCAAATATTTTTTCACCCAAACTGGATGATACTTTCAGGTAATGATCAGTACACTAAGGCGACTTGCTTCCCCAAATTTCGTTCTTCTATGTTGAAGCGTTCGTTTCCAGAAACAGTTTGAATTTTTAGCTTTCATTCTGTTTTCTCCTATATTGATAGATGTATTTGGAACTCTAAATCCAACACGGTTTGTGCTAGCTTCTTGAAACTTGACACAATAAAGTAGTTTCACGTTCTATCTCTATGTTTTCTTTCCTCTTGATGTAGCCCTATGCAGTGACTGGCGAGAAACACTTTCATGGAAAGGGGTTGCCAGGCTTCCCAAAATTACGAATCTCCGGAATCTCAGCAAATATTTTTTCACCCAAACTGGATGATACTTTCAGGTGTTGATCAGTACACTAAGGCGACTTGGTTCCCCAAATTTTGTTCTTCTATGTTGAAGTGTTCGTTTCCAGTAACAGTTTGAATTTTTAGGTTTCACTCTGTTTTCTCCTATATTGATAGATGTATTTGGAACTCTAAATCCAACACGGTTTGTGCTAGCTTCTTGAAGTTTGACACAATAAAGTAGTTTCACGTTCTATCTCTATGTTTTGTTTCCTCTTGATGTAGCCCTAAGCAGTGACTGGCGAGAAACTCTTTCATGGAAAGGGGTTGCCAGGCTTCCCAAAATTACGAATCTCCAGAAATCTCAGCAAATATTTTTTCACCCAAACTGGATGGTACTTTCAGGTAATGATCAGTACACTAAGGCGACTTGGTTCCCCAAATTTCGTTCTTCTATGATGAAGCGTTCGTTTCCAGTAACAGTTTGAATTTTTAGGTTTCACTCTGTTTTCTCCTATATTGATAGATGTATTTGGAACTCTAAATCCAACACGGTTTGTGCTAGCATCTTGAAACTTGACACAATAAAGTAGTTTCACGTTCTATCTCTATGTTTTGTTTCCTCTTGATGTAGCCCTAAGCTGTGACTGGCGAGAAACACTTTCATAGAAAGGGGTTGCCAGGCTCCCCAAAATTACGAATCTCCAGAAATCTCAGCAAATATTTTTTCAACCAAAATGGATGATACTTTCAGGTAATGATCAGTACACTAAGGCGACTTGCTTCCCCAGATTTCGTTCTTCTATGTTGAAGCGTTCGTTTCCAGTAACAGTTTGAATTTTTAGCTTTCACTCTGTTTTCTCCTATATTGATAGATGTATTTGGAACTCTAAATCCAACACGGTTTCTGCTAGCTTCTTTGAACTTGACACAATAAAGTAGTTTCAAGTTCTATCTCTATGTTTTGTTTCCTCTTGATGTAGCCCTAAGCAGTGACTGGCGAGAAACACTTTCATGGAAAGGGGTTGCCAAGCTTCCAAAAATTTTGAATCTCCAGAAATCTCAGCAAATCTTTTTTCACCCAAACTGGATGATACTTTCAGGTAATGATCAGTACACTAAGGCGACTTGGTTCCCCAAATTTCGTTCTTCTATGTTGATGCGTTCGTTTCCAGTAACAGTTTGAATTTTTAGGTTTCACTCTGTTTTCTCCTATATTGATAGATGTATTTGGAACTCTAAATCCAACACGGTTTGTGCTAGCTTCTTGAAACTTCACACAATAAAGAAGTTTCACGTTCTATCTCTATGTTTTGTTTCCTCTTGATGTAGCCCTAAGCAGTGACTGGCGAGAAACACTTTCATGGAAACGGGTTGCCAGACTTCCCAAAATTACGAATCTCCAGAAATCACAGCAAATATTTTTTCACCCAAACTGGATGATACTTTCAGGTAATGATCAGTACACTAAGGCGACTTGGTTCCCCAAATTTCTTTCTTCTATGTTGAAGTGTTCGTTTCCAGTAACAGTTTGAATTTTTAGGATTCACTCTGTTTTCTCCTATATTGATAGATGTATTTGGAAATCTAAATCCAACACGGATTGTGCTAGCTTCTTGAAACTTGACACAATAAAGTAGTTTCACGTTCTATCTCTATGTTTTCTTTCCTCTTGATGTAGCCCTATGCAGTGACTTGCGAGAAACACTTTCATGGAAAGGGATTGCCAGGCTTCCCAAAATTACGAATCTCCGGAAATCTCAGCAAATATTTTTTCACCCAAACTGGATGATACTTTCAGGTGTTGATCCATACACTAAGGTGACTTGGTTCCCCAAATTTTGTTCTTCTATGTTGAAGCGTTCGTTTCCAGTAACAGTTTGAATTTTTAGGTTTCACTCTGTTTTCTCCTATATTTATAGATGTATTTGGAACTCTAAATCCAACACGGTTTGTGCTAGCTTCTTGAAGTTTGACACAATAAAGTAGTTTCACGTTCTATCTCTATGTTTTGTTTCCTCTTGATGTAGCCCTAAGCAGTGACTGGCGAAAAACACTTTCATGGAAAGGGGTTGCCAAGCTTCCCAATATTACGAATCTCCAGAAATCTCAGCAAATATTTTTTCACCCAAACTGGATGATACTTTCAGGTAATGATCAGTACACTAAGGCGACTTGGTTCCCAAAATTTCGTTCTTCTATGTTGAAGCGTTCGTTTCCAGTAACAGTTTGAATTTTTAAGTTTCACTCTGTTTTCTCCTATATTGATAGATGTATTTGGAACTGTAAATCCAACACGGTTTGTGCTAGCTTCTTGAAACTTGACACAATAAAGTAGTTTCCCGTTCTATCTCTATGTTTTGTTTCCTCTTGATGTAGCCCTAAGCAGTGTCTGTCCAGAAACACTTTCATGGAAAGGGGTTGCCAAGTTTCCCAAAATTACGAATCTCCAGAAATCTCAGCAAATATTTTTTCACTCAAACTGGATGATACTTTCAGGTTATGATCAGTACACTAAGGTGACTTGGTTCCCCAAATTTCGTTCTTCTATGTTGAAGCGTTCGTTTCCAGTAACAGTGTGAATTTTTAAGTTTTACTCTGTTTTCTCTTATATTGATAGATGTATTTGGAACTGTAAATCCAACACGGTTTGTGCTAGCTTCTTGAAACTTGACACAATAAAGTAGTTTCCCATTCTATCTCTATGTTTTATTTCCTCTTGATGTAGCCCTAAGCAGTGTCTGGCCAGAAACACTTTCATGGAAAGGGGTTGCCAAGCTTCCAAAAATTACGAATCTCCAGAAATCTCAGCAAATCTTTTTTCACCCAAACTGGATGATACTTTCAGGTAATGACCAGTACACTAAGGCGACTTGGTTCCCCAAATTTTGTTCTTCTATGTTGAAGCGTTCGTTTCCAGTAACAGTTTGAATTTTTAGGTTTCACTTTGTTTTCTCCTATATTGATAGATGTATTTGGAACTGTAAATCCAACACGGTTTGTGCTAGCTTCTTGAAACTTGACACAATAAAGTAGTTTCACATTCTATCTCTATGTTATGTTTCCTCTTGATGTAGCCCTAAGCAGTGACTGGCGAGAGACACTTTCATGGAAAGGGGTTGCCAGACTTCCCAAAATTACGAATCTCCAGAAATCTCAGCAAATATTTTTTCACCCAAACTGGATGATACTTTCAGGTAATGATCAGTACACTAATGCGACTTAGTTCCCCAAATTTTGTTCTTCTATGTTGAAGCGTTCGTTTCCAGTAAAAGTTTGAATTTTTAAGTTTTACTCTGTTTTCTCCTATATTGATAGATGTATTTGGAACTCTAAATCCAACACGGTTTCTCCTAGCTTCTTTGAACTTGACACAATTAAGTAGTTTCACGTTCTATCTCTATGTTTTGTTTCCTCTTGATGTAGCCCTAAGCAGTGACTGGCGAGAAACACTTTCATGGAAAGGGGTTGCCAAGATTCCAAAAATTTCGAATCTCCTGAAATCTCAGCAAATATTTTTTCACCCAAACTGGATGATACTTTCAGGTAATGATCAGTACACTAAGGCGACTTGGTTCCCCAAATTTCGTTCTTCTATGTTGAAGCGTTCGTTTCCAGTAACAGTTTGAATTTTTAGGTTTCACTCTGTTTTCTCCTATATTGATAGATGTATTTGGAACTCTAAATCCAACACGGTTTGTGCTAGCTTCTTGAAACTTGACACAATAAAGTAGTTTCACGTTCTATCTCTATGTTTTGTTTCCTCTTGATGTAGCCCTAAGCAGTGACTGGCGAGAGACACTTTCATGGAAAGGGGTTGCCAGACTTCCCAAAATTACGAATCTCCAGAAATCTCAGCAAATATTTTTTCACCCAAACTGGATGATACTTTCAGGTAATGATAAGTACACTAATGCGACTTGGTTCCCCAAATTTCGTTCTTCTATGTTGAAGCGTTCGTTTCCAGTAACAGTTTGAATTTTTAGGTTTCACTCTGTTTTCTCCTATATTGATAGATGTATTTGGAACTCTAAATCCAACACGGTTTGTGCTAGCTTCTTGAAACTTCACACAATAAAGTAGTTTCACGTTCTATCTCTATGTTTTGTTTCCTCTTGATGTAGCCCGAAGCAGTGACTGGCGAGAAACACTTTCCTTGAAAGGGGTTGCCAGACTTCCCAGAATTACGAATCTCCAGAAATCTCAGCAAATATTTTTTCACCCAAACTGGATGATACTTTCAGGTAATGATCAGTACACTAAGTGGACTTGGTTCCCCAAATTTCTTTCTTTCATGTTGAAGTGTTCGTTTCCAGTAACAGTTTGAATATTTAGGATTCACTCTGTTTTCTCCTATATTGATAGATGTATTTGGAACTCTAAATCCAACACGGTTTGTGCTAGCTTCTTGAAACTTGACACAATAAAGTAGTTTCACGTTCTATCTCTATGTTTTGTTTCCTCTTGATGTAGCCCTATGCAGTGACTGGCGAGAAACACTTTCATGGAAAGGGGTTGCCAGGCTTCCCAAAATTACGAATCTCCGGAAATCTCAGCAAATATTTTTTCACCCAAACTGGATGATACTTTCAGGTGTTGATCAGTACACAAAGGCGACTTGGTTCCCCAAATTTTGTTCTTCTATGTTGAAGTGTTCGTTTCCAGTAACAGTTTGAATTTTTAGGTTTCACTCTGTTTTATCCTATATTGATAGATGTATTTGCAACTCTAAATCCAACACGGTTTGTGCTAGCTTCTTGAAGTTTGACACAATAAAGTAGTTTCACGTTCTATCTCTATGTTTTGTTTCCTCTTGATGTAGCCCTAAGCAGTGACTGGCGAGAAACTCTTTCATGGAAAGGGGTTGCCAGGCTTCCCAAAATTACGAATCTCCAGAAATCTCAGCAAATATTTTTTCACCCAAACTGGATGGTACTTTCAGGTAATGATCAGTACACTAAGGCGACTTGGTTCCCCAAATTTCGTTCTTCTATGATGAAGCGTTCGTTTCCAGTAACAGTTTGAATTTTTAGGTTTCACTCTGTTTTCTCCTATATTGATAGATGTATTTGGAACTCTAAATCCAACATGGTTTGTGCTAGCATCTTGAAACTTGACACAATAAAGTAGTTTCACGTTCTATCTCTATGTTTTGTTTCCTCTTGATGTAGCCCTAAGCAGTGACTGGCGAGAAACACTTTCATGGAAAGGGGTTGCTAAGCTTCCCAAAATTATGAATCTCCAGAAATCTCAGCAAATCTTTTTTCACCCAAACTGGATGATACTTTCAGGTGTTGATCAGTACACTAAGGCGACTTGGTTCCCCAAATTTTGTTCTTCTATGTTGAAGTGTTCGTTTCCAGTAACAGTTTGAATTTTTAGGTTTCACTCTGTTTTCTCCTATATTGATAGATGTATTTGGAACTGTAAATCCAACACGGTTTGTGCTAGATTCTTGAATCTTGACACAATAAAGTAGTTTCCCGTTCTATCTCTATGTTTTGTTTCCTCTTGATGTAGCCCTAAGCAGTGACTGGCGAGAAACACTTTCATGGAAAGGGGTTGCCAAGCTTCCAAAAATTTTGAATCTCCAGAAATCTCAGCAAATCTTTTTTCACCCAAACTGGATGATACTTTCAGGTAATGATCAGTACACTAAGGCGACTTGGTTCCCCAAATTTCGTTCTTCTATGTTGAAGCGTTCGTTTCCAGTAACAGTTTGAATTTTTAGGTTTCACTCTGTTTTCTCCTATATTGATAGATGTATTTGGAACTCTAAATCCAACACGGTTTGTGCTAGCTTCTTGAAACTTCACACAATAAAGAAGTTTCACGTTCTATCTCTATGTTTTGTTTCCTCTTGATGTAGCCCTAAGCAGTGACTGGCGAGAAACACTTTCATGGAAACGGGTTGCCAGACTTCCCAAAATTACGAATCTCCAGAAATCACAGCAAATATTTTTTCACCCAAACTGGATGATACTTTCAGGTAATGATCAGTACACTAAGGCGACTTGGTTCCCCAAATTTCTTTCTTCTATGTTGATGTGTTCGTTTCCAGTAACAGTTTGAATTTTTAGGATTCACTCTGTTTTCTCCTATATTGATAGATGTATTTGGAACCCTAAATCCCACACGGTTTGTGCTAGCTTCTTGAAGTTTGACACAATAAAGTAGTTTCACGTTCTATCTCTATGTTTTGTTTCCTCTTGATGTAGCCCTAAGCAGTGACTGGCGAGAAACTCTTTCATGGAAAGGGGTTGCCAGGCTTCCCAAAATTACGAATCTCCAGAAATCTCAGCAAATATTTTTTCACCCAAACTGGATGGTACTTTCAGGTAATGATCAGTACACTAAGGCGACTTGGTTCCCCAAATTTCGTTCTTCTATGATGAAGCGTTCGTTTCCAGTAACAGTTTGAATTTTCAGGTTTCACTCTGTTTTCTCCTATATTGATAGATGTATTTGGAACTCTAAATCCAACACGGTTTGTGCTAGCATCTTGAAACTTGACACAATAAAGTAGTTTCACGTTCTATCTCTATGTTTTGTTTCCTCTTGATGTAGCCCTAAGCTGTGACTGGCGAGAAACACTTTCATAGAAAGGGGTTGCCAGGCTCCCCAAAATTACGAATCTCCAGAAATCTCAGCAAATATTTTTTCAACCAAAATGGATGATACTTTCAGGTAATGATCAGTACACTAAGGCGACTTGCTTCCCCATATTTCGTTCTTCTATGTTGAAGCGTTCGTTTCCAGTAACAGTTTGAATTTTTAGCTTTCACTCTGTTTTCTCCTATATTGATAGATGTATTTGGAACTCTAAATCCAACACGGTTTCTGCTAGCTTCTTTGAACTTGACACAATAAAGTAGTTTCAAGTTCTATCTCTATGTTTTGTTTCCTCTTGATGTAGCCCTAAGCAGTGACTGGCGAGAAACACTTTCATGGAAAGGGGTTGCCAAGCTTCCAAAAATTTTGAATCTCCAGAAATCTCAGCAAATCTTTTTTCACCCAAACTGGATGATACTTTCAGGTAATGATCAGTACACTAAGGCGACTTGGTTCCCCAAATTTCGTTCTTCTATGTTGAAGCGTTCGTTTCCAGTAACAGTTTGAATTTTTAGGTTTCACTCTGTTTTCTCCTATATTGATAGATGTATTTGGAACTCTAAATCCAACACGGTTTGTGCTAGCTTCTTGAAACTTCACACAATAAAGAAGTTTCACGTTCTGTCTCTATGTTTTGTTTCCTCTTGATGTAGCCCTAAGCAGTGACTGGCGAGAAACACTTTCATGGAAACGGGTTGCCAGACTTCCCAAAATTACGAATCTCCAGAAATCACAGCAAATATTTTTTCACCCAAACTGGATGATACTTTCAGGTAATGATCAGTACACTAAGGCGACTTGGTTCCCCAAATTTCTTTCTTCTATGTTGATGTGTTCGTTTCCAGTAACAGTTTGAATTTTTAGGATTCACTCTGTTTTCTCCTATATTGATAGATGTATTTGGAACCCTAAATCCCACACGGTTTGTGCTAGCTTCTTGAAACTTGACACAATAAAGTAGTTTCACGTTCATTCTCTATGTTTTCTTTCCTCTTTATGTAGCCCTATGCAGTGACTGGCGAGAAACACTTTCATGGAAAGGTGTTGCCAGGCTTCCCAAAATTACGAATCTCCGGAAATCTCAGCAAATATTTTTTCACCCAAACTGGATGATACTTTCAGGTGTTGATCAATACACTAAGGCTCTTGGTTCCCCAAATTTTGTTCTTCTATGTTGAAGCGTTCGTTTCCAGTAACAGTTTGAATATTTAGGATTCACTCTGTTTTCTCCTATATTGATAGATGTATTTGGAACTCTAAATCCAACACGGTTTGTGCTAGCTTCTTGAAACTTGACACAATAAAGTAGTTTCACGTTCTATCTCTATGTTTTCTTTCCTCTTGATGTAGCCCTATGCAGTGACTGGCGAGAAACACTTTCATGGAAAGGGGTTGCCAGGCTTCCCAAAATTACGAATCTCCGGAAATCTCAGCAAATATTTTTTCACCCAAACTGGATGATACTTTCAGGTGTTGATCAGTACACAAAGGCGACTTGGTTCCCCAAATTTTGTTCTTCTATGTTGAAGTGTTCGTTTCCAGTAACAGTTTGAATTTTTAGGTTTCACTCTGTTTTCTCCTATATTGATAGATGTATTTGCAACTCTAAATCCAACACGGTTTGTGCTAGCTTCTTGAAGTTTGACACAATAAAGTAGTTTCACGTTCTATCTCTATGTTTTGTTTCCTCTTGATGTAGCCCTAAGCAGTGACTGGCGAGATACTCTTTCATGGAAAGGGGTTGCCAGGCTTCCCAAAATTACGAATCTCCAGAAATCTCAGCAAATATTTTTTCACCCAAACTGGATGGTACTTTCAGGTAATGATCAGTACACTAAGGCAACTTGGTTCCCCAAATTTCGTTCTTCTATGATGAAGCGTTCGTTTCCAGTAACAGTTTGAATTTTTAGGTTTCACTCTGTTTTCTCCTATATTGATAGATGTATTTGGAACTCTAAATCCAACACGGTTTGTGCTAGCATCTTGAAACTTGACACAATAAAGTACTTTCACGTTCTATCTCTATGTTTTGTTTCCTCTTGATGTAGCCCTAAGCAGTGACTGGCGAGAAACACTTTCATAGAAAGGGGTTGCCAGGCTCCCCAAAATTACGAATCTCCAGAAATCTCAGCAAATATTTTTTCACCCAAACTGGATGATACTTTCAGGTAATGATCAGTACACTAAGGCGACTTGCTTCCCCAGATTTCGTTCTTCTATGTTGAAGCGTTCGTTTCCAGTAACAGTTTGAATTTTTAGCTTTCACTCTGTTTTCTCCTATATTGATAGTTGTATTTGGAACTCTAAATCCAACACGGTTTCTGCTAGCTTCTTTGAACTTGACACAATAAAGTAGTTTCACGTTCTATCTCTATGTTTTGTTTCCTCTTGATGTAGCCCTAAGCAGTGACTGGCGAGAAACACTTTCATGGAAAGGGGTTGCTAAGCTTCCCAAAATTATGAATCTCCAGAAATCTCAGCAAATATTTTTTCACCCAAACTGGATGATACTTTCAGGTGTTGATCAGTACACTAAGGCGACTTGGTTCCCCAAATTTTGTTCTTCTATGTTGAAGTGTTCGTTTCCAGTAACAGTTTGAATTTTTAGGTTTCACTCTGTTTTCTCCTATATTGATAGATGTATTTGGAACTGTAAATCCAACACGGTTTGTGCTAGATTCTTGAATCTTGACACAATAAAGTAGTTTCCCGTTCTATCTCTATGTTTTGTTTCCTCTTGATGTAGCCCTAAGCAGTGTCTGGCCAGAAACACTTTCATGGAAAGGGGTTGCCAGCCTTCCCAAAATTATGAATCTCCAGAAATCTCAGCAAATATTTTTTCACCCAAACTGGATGACACTTTCAGGTAATGATCAGTACACTAAGGCGACTTGCTTCCCCAAATTTCGTTCTTCTATGTTGAAGCGTTCGTTTCCAGTAACAGTTTGAATTTTTAGGTTTCACTCTGTTTTCTCCTATATTGATAGATGTATTTGAACTCTAAATCCAACACGGTTTGTGCTAGCTTCTTGAAACTTGACAAAATAAAGTAGTTTCACATTCTATCTCTATGTTTTGTTTTCTCTTGATGTAGCCCTAAGCAGTGACTGGCGAGAAACACTTTCATGGAAACGGGTTGCCAGACTTCCCAAAATTACGAATCTCCAGAAATCACAGCAAATATTTTTTCACCCAAACTGGATGATACTTTCAGGTAATGATCAGTACACTAAGGCGACTTGGTTCCCCAAATTTCTTTCTTCTATGTTGATGTGTTCGTTTCCAGTAACAGTTTGAATTTTTAGGATTCACTCTGTTTTCTCCTATATTGATAGATGTATTTGGAACCCTAAATCCCACACGGTTTGTGCTAGCTTCTTGAAACTTGACACAATAAAGTAGTTTCACGTTCATTCTCTATGTTTTCTTTCCTCTTTATGTAGCCCTATGCAGTGACTGGCGAGAAACACTTTCATTGAAAGGGGTTGCCAGGCTTCCCAAAATTACGAATCTCCGGAAATCTCAGCAAATATTTTTTCACCCAAACTGGATGATACTTTCAGGTAATGATCAGTACACTAAGTGGACTTGGTTCCCCAAATTTCTTTCTTTCATGTTGAAGTGTTCGTTTCCAGTAACAGTTTGAATATTTAGGATTCACTCTGTTTTCTCCTATATTGATAGATGTATTTGGAACTCTAAATCCAACACGGTTTGTGCTAGCTTCTTGAAACTTGACACAATAAAGTAGTTTCACGTTCTATCTCTATGTTTTCTTTCCTCTTGATGTAGCCCTATGCAGTGACTGGCGAGAAACACTTTCATGGAAAGGGGTTGCCAGGCTTCCCAAAATTACGAATCTCCGGAAATCTCAGCAAATATTTTTTCACCCAAACTGGATGATACTTTCAGGTGTTGATCAGTACACAAAGGCGACTTGGTTCCCCAAATTTTGTTCTTCTATGTTGAAGTGTTCGTTTCCAGTAACAGTTTGAATTTTTAGGTTTCACTCTGTTTTATCCTATATTGATAGATGTATTTGCAACTCTAAATCCAACACGGTTTGTGCTAGCTTCTTGAAGTTTGACACAATAAAGTAGTTTCACGTTCTATCTCTATGTTTTGTTTCCTCTTGATGTAGCCCTAAGCGGTGACTGGCGAGAAACTCTTTCATGGAAAGGGGTTGCCAGGCTTCCCAAAATTACGAATCTCCAGAAATCTCAGCAAATATTTTTTCACCCAAACTGGATGGTACTTTCAGGTAATGATCAGTACACTAAGGCGACTTGGTTCCCCAAATTTCGTTCTTCTATGATGAAGCGTTCGTTTCCAGTAACAGTTTGAATTTTTAGGTTTCACTCTGTTTTCTCCTATATTGATAGATGTATTTGGAACTCTAAATCCAACATGGTTTGTGCTAGCATCTTGAAACTTGACACAATAAAGTAGTTTCACGTTCTATCTCTATGTTTTGTTTCCTCTTGATGTAGCCCTAAGCAGTGACTGGCGAGAAACACTTTCATGGAAAGGGGTTGCTAAGCTTCCCAAAATTATGAATCTCCAGAAATCTCAGCAAATCTTTTTTCACCCAAACTGGATGATACTTTCAGGTGTTGATCAGTACACTAAGGCGACTTGGTTCCCCAAATTTTGTTCTTCTATGTTGAAGTGTTCGTTTCCAGTAACAGTTTGAATTTTTAGGTTTCACTCTGTTTTCTCCTATATTGATAGATGTATTTGGAACTGTAAATCCAACACGGTTTGTGCTAGATTCTTGAATCTTGACACAATAAAGTAGTTTCCCGTTCTATCTCTATGTTTTGTTTCCTCTTGATGTAGCCCTAAGCAGTGTCTGGCCAGAAACACTTTCATGGAAAGGGGTTGCCAGCCTTCCCAAAATTATGAATCTCCAGAAATCTCAGCAAATATTTTTTCACCCAAACTGGATGACACTTTCAGGTAATGATCAGTACACTAAGGCGACTTGCTTCCCCAAATTTCGTTCTTCTATGTTGAAGCGTTCGTTTCCAGTAACAGTTTGAATTTTTAGGTTTCACTCTGTTTTCTCCTATATTGATAGATGTATTTGGAACTCTAAATCCAACACGGTTTGTGCTAGCTTCTTGAAACTTGACAAAATAAAGTAGTTTCACATTCTATCTCTATGTTTTGTTTTCTCTTGATGTAGCCCTAAGCAGTGACTGGCGAGAAACACTTTCATGGAAAGGGGTTGCCAAGCTTCCAAAAATTTTGAATCTCCAGAAATCTCAGCAAATCTTTTTTCACCCAAACTGGATGATACTTTCAGGTAATGATCAGTACACTAAGGCGACTTGGTTCCCCAAATTTCGTTCTTCTATGTTGAAGCGTTCGTTTCCAGTAACAGTTTGAATTTTTAGGTTTCACTCTGTTTTCTCCTATATTGATAGATGTATTTGGAACTCTAAATCCAACACGGTTTGTGCTAGCTTCTTGAAACTTCACACAATAAAGAAGTTTCACGTTCTATCTCTATGTTTTGTTTCCTCTTGATGTAGCCCTAAGCAGTGACTGGCGAGAAACACTTTCATGGAAACGGGTTGCCAGACTTCCCAAAATTACGAATCTCCAGAAATCACAGCAAATATTTTTTCACCCAAACTGGATGATACTTTCAGGTAATGATCAGTACACTAAGGCGACTTGGTTCCCCAAATTTCTTTCTTCTATGTTGATGTGTTCGTTTCCAGTAACAGTTTGAATTTTTAGGATTCACTCTGTTTTCTCCTATATTGATAGATGTATTTGGAACCCTAAATCCCACACGGTTTGTGCTAGCTTCTTGAAGTTTGACACAATAAAGTAGTTTCACGTTCTATCTCTATGTTTTGTTTCCTCTTGATGTAGCCCTAAGCAGTGACTGGCGAGAAACTCTTTCATGGAAAGGGGTTGCCAGGCTTCCCAAAATTACGAATCTCCAGAAATCTCAGCAAATATTTTTTCACCCAAACTGGATGGTACTTTCAGATAATGATCAGTACACTAAGGCGACTTGGTTCCCCAAATTTCGTTCTTCTATGATGAAGCGTTCGTTTCCAGTAACAGTTTGAATTTTTAGGTTTCACTCTGTTTTCTCCTATATTGATAGATGTATTTGGAACTCTAAATCCAACACGGTTTCTGCTAGCTTCTTTGAACTTGACACAATAAAGTAGTTTCACGTTCTATCTCTATGTTTTGTTTCCTCTTGATGTAGCCCTAAGCAGTGACTGGAGAGAAACACTTTCATGGAAAGGGGTTGCTAAGCTTCCCAAAATTATGAATCTCCAGAAATCTCAGCAAATATTTTTTCACCCAAACTGGATGATACTTTCAGGTGTTGATCAGTACACTAAGGCGACTTGGTTCCCCAAATTTTGTTCTTCTATGTTGAAGTGTTCGTTTCCAGTAACAGTTTGAATTTTTAGGTTTCACTCTGTTTTCTCCTATATTGATAGATGTATTTGGAACTGTAAATCCAACACGGTTTGTGCTAGATTCTTGAATCTTGACACAATAAAGTAGTTTCCCGTTCTATCTCTATGTTTTGTTTCCTCTTGATGTAGCCCTAAGCAGTGTCTGGCCAGAAACACTTTCATGGAAAGGGGTTGCCAGCCTTCCCAAAATTATGAATCTCCAGAAATCTCAGCAAATATTTTTTCACCCAAACTGGATGACACTTTCAGGTAATGATCAGTACACTAAGGCGACTTGCTTCCCCAAATTTCGTTCTTCTATGTTGAAGCGTTCGTTTCCAGTAACAGTTTGAATTTTTAGGTTTCACTCTGTTTTCTCCTATATTGATAGATGTATTTGGAACTCTAAATCCAACACGGTTTGTGCTAGCTTCTTGAAACTTGACAAAATAAAGTAGTTTCACATTCTATCTCTATGTTTTGTTTTCTCTTGATGTAGCCCTAAGCAGTGACTGGCGAGAAACACTTTCATGGAAAGGGGTTGCCAAGCTTCCAAAAATTTTGAACATACAGAAATCTCAGCAAATCTTTTTTCACCCAAACTGGATGATACTTTCAGGTAATGATCAGTACACTAAGGCGACTTGGTTCCCCAAATTTCGTTCTTCTATGTTGAAGCGTTCGTTTCCAGTAACAGTTTGAATTTTTAGGTTTCACTCTGTTTTCTCCTATATTGATAGATGTATTTGGAACTCTAAATCCAACACGGTTTGTGCTAGCTTCTTGAAACTTCACACAATAAAGAAGTTTCACGTTCTATCTCTATGTTTTGTTTCCTCTTGATGTAGCCCTAAGCAGTGACTGGCGAGAAACACTTTCATGGAAACGGGTTGCCAGACTTCCCAAAATTACGAATCTCCAGAAATCACAGCAAATATTTTTTCACCCAAACTGGATGATACTTTCAGGTAATGATCAGTACACTAAGGCGACTTGGTTCCCCAAATTTATTTCTTCTATGTTGATGTGTTCGTTTCCAGTAACAGTTTGAATTTTTAGGATTCACTCTGTTTTCTCCTATATTGATAGATGTATTTGGAACCCTAAATCCCACACGGTTTGTGCTAGCTTCTTGAAACTTGACACAATAAAGTAGTTTCACGTTCATTCTCTATGTTTTCTTTCCTCTTTATGTAGCCCTATGCAGTGACTGGCGAGAAACACTTTCATGGAAAGGGGTTGCCAGGCTTCCCAAAATTACGAATCTCCGGAAATCTCAGCAAATATTTTTTCACCCAAACTGGATGATACTTTCAGGTGTTGATCAATACACTAAGGCGACTTGGTTCCCCAAATTTTGTTCTTCTATGTTGAAGCGTTCGTTTCCAGTAACAGTTTGAATTTTTAGGTTTCACTCTGTTTTCTCCTATATTTATAGATTTATTTGGAACTCTAAATCCAACACGGTTTGTGCTAGCTTCTTGAAGTTTTACACAATAAAGAAGTTTCACGTTCTATCACTATGTTTTGTTTCCTCTTGATGTAGCCCTAAGCAGTGTCTGGCGAGAAACACTTTCATGGAAAGGGGTTGCCAGGCTACCCAAAATTATGAATCTCCAGAAATCTCAGCAAATATTTTTTCACCCAAACTGGATGATACTTTCAGGTAATGATCAGTACACTAAGGCGAATTGGTTCCCCGAATTTCGTTCTTCTATGTTGAAGCGTTCCTTTCCAGTAACAGTTTGAATTTTTAGCTTTCACTCTGTATTCTCCTATATTGATAGATGTATTTGGAACTGTAAATCCAACACGGTTTGTGCTAGCTTCTTGAAACTTGACACAATAAAGTAGTTTCCCATTCTATCTCTATGTTTTGTTTCCTCTTGATGTAGCCCTAAGCAGTGTCTGGCCAGAAACACTTTCATGGAAAGGGGTTGCCAAGCTTCCAAAAATTAAGAAACTCCAGAAATCTCAGCAAATCTTTTTTCACCCAAACTGGATGATACTTTCAGGTAATGATCAGTACACTAAGGCGACTTGGTTCCCCAAATTTCGTTCTTCTATGGTGAAGCGTTCGTTTCCAGTAACAGTTTGATTTTTGGTTTCACTCTGTTTTTTCCTATATTGATAGATGTATTTGGAACTCTAAATCCAACACGGTTTGTGCTAGCTTCTTGAAACTTGACACAATAAAGTAGTTTCACGTTCTATCTCTATGTTTTGTTTCCTTTTGATGTAGCCCTAAGCAGTGACTGGCGAGAAACACTTTCATGGAAAGGGGTTGCCAGATTTCCCAAATTTACAAATTTCCAAAATCTCAGCAAATATTTTTTCACCCAAACTGGATGATACTTTCAGGTGTTGATCAATACACTAAGGCGACTTGGTTCCCCAAATTTTGTTCTTCTATGTTGAAGCGTTCGTTTCCAGTAACAGTTTGAATTTTTAGGTTTCACTCTGTTTTCTCCTATATTGATAGATGTATTTGGAACTCTAAATCCAATACGGTTTCTGCTAGCTTCTTTGAACTTGACACAATAAAGTAGTTTCACGTTCTATCTCTATGTTTTGTTTCCTCTTGATGTAGCCCTAAGCAGTGACTGGCGAGAAACACTTTCATGGAAAGGGGTTGCTAGGCTTCCCAAAATTACGAATCTCCAGAAATCTCAGCAAATATTTTTTCACCCAAACTAGATGATACTTTCAGATAATGATCAGTACACTAACGTGACGTGGTTCCCCAAATTTCGTTCTTCTATGTTGAAGCGTTCGTTTCCAGTAACAGTTTGAATTTTTAGGTTTCACTCTGTTTTCTCCTATATTGATAGATGTATTTGGAACTCTAAATCCAACACGGTTTGTGCTAGCTTCTTGAAGTTTGACACAATAAAGTAGTTTCACGTTCTATCTCTATGTTTTGTATCCTCTTTTGTAGCCCTAAGCAGTGATTGGCGAGAAACACTTTCATGGAAAGGGGTTGCCAGGCTTCCCAAAATTACGAATCTCCAGAAACCTCAGTAAATATTTTTTCACCCAATCTGGATGACACTTTCAGGTAATGATCAGTACACTAAGGCGACTTTGTTCCCCAAATTTCGTTCTTCTATGTTGAAGCGTTCGTTTCCAGTAACAGTTTGAATTTTCAGCTTTCACTCTGTTTTCTCCTATATTGATAGATGTATTTGGAACTCTAAATCCTACACGGTTTGTGCTAGCTTCTTGAAACTTGACACATTAAAGTAGTTTCACGTTCTATCTCTATGTTTTGTTTCCTCTTGATGTAGCCCTAAGCAGTGACTGGCGAGAATCCCTTTCATGGAAAGGGGTTGCCAGGCTTCCCAAAATTACGAAACTCTAGAAATCTCAGCAAATATTTTTTCACCCAAACAGGATGATACTTTCAGGTAATGATCAGTACACTAAGGTGACTTGGTTCCCCAAATTTCTTTCTTCTATGTTGAAGCGTTCGTTTCCAGTAACAGTTTGAATTTTTAGGATTCACTCTGTTTTCTCCTATATTGATAGATGTATTTAGAACTCTAAATCCAACACGGTTTGTGCTAGCTTCTTGAAACTTGACACAATAAAGTAGTTTCCCATTCTATTTCTATGTTTTGTTTCCTCTTGATGTAGCCCTAAGCAGTGTCTGGCGAGAAACACTTTCATGGAAAGGGGTTGCCAGGCTTACCAAAATTATGAATATCCAGAAATCTCAGCAAATATTTTTTCACCCAAACTGGATGATACTTTCAGGTAATGATCAGTACACTAAGGCGACTTGGTTCCCCAAATTTTGTTCTTCTATGTTGAAGCGTTCGTTTCCAGTAACAGTTTGAATTTTTAGGTTTCACTCTGTTTTCTCCTATATTGATAGATGTATTTGGAACTCTAAATCCACCACGGTTTGTGCTAGCTTCTTGAAGCTTGACACAATAAAGTAGTTTCTCATTCTATTTCTATGTTTTGTTTCCTCTTGATGTAGCCCTAAGCAGTGTCTGGTGAGAAACACTTTCATGGAAAGGGGTTGCCAGACTTACCAAATTTATGAATCTCCAGAAATCTCAGCAAATCTTTTTTCACCCAAACTGGATGATACTTTCAGGTAATGATCAGTACACTAAGGCGACTTGGTTCCCCAAATTTCGTTCTTCTATGGTGAAGCGTTCGTTTCCAGTAACAGTTTGATTTTTGGTTTCACTCTGTTTTTTCCTATATTGATAGATGTATTTGGAACTCTAAATCCAACACGGTTTGTGCTAGCTTCTTGAAACTTGACACAATAAAGTAGTTTCACGTTCTATCTCTATGTTTTGTTTCCTTTTGATGTAGCCCTAAGCAGTGACTGGCGAGAAACACTTTCATGGAAAGGGGTTGCCAGATTTCCCAAATTTACAAATTTCCAAAATCTCAGCAAATATTTTTTCACCCAAACTGGATGATACTTTCAGGTGTTGATCAATACACTAAGGCGACTTGGTTCCCCAAATTTTGTTCTTCTATGTTGAAGCGTTCGTTTCCAGTAACAGTTTGAATTTTTAGGTTTCACTCTGTTTTCTCCTATATTGATAGATGTATTTGGAACTCTAAATCCAATACGGTTTCTGCTAGCTTCTTTGAACTTGACACAATAAAGTAGTTTCACGTTCTATCTCTATGTTTTGTTTCCTCTTGATGTAGCCCTAAGCAGTGACTGGCGAGAAACACTTTCATGGAAAGGGGTTGCTAGGCTTCCCAAAATTACGAATCTCCAGAAATCTCAGCAAATATTTTTTCACCCAAACTAGATGATACTTTCAGATAATGATCAGTACACTAACGTGACGTGGTTCCCCAAATTTCGTTCTTCTATGTTGAAGCGTTCATTTCCAGTAACAGTTTGAATTTTTAGGTTTCACTCTGTTTTCTCCTATATTGATAGATGTATTTGGAACTCTAAATCCAACACGGTTTGTGCTAGCTTCTTGAAGTTTGACACAATAAAGTAGTTTCACGTTCTATCTCTATGTTTTGTATCCTCTTTTGTAGCCCTAAGCAGTGATTGGCGAGAAACACTTTCATGGAAAGGGGTTGCCAGGCTTCCCAAAATTACGAATCTCCAGAAACCTCAGTAAATATTTTTTCACCCAATCTGGATGACACTTTCAGGTAATGATCAGTACACTAAGGCGACTTTGTTCCCCAAATTTCGTTCTTCTATGTTGAAGCGTTCGTTTCCAGTAACAGTTTGAATTTTCAGCTTTCACTCTGTTTTCTCCTATATTGATAGATGTATTTGGAACTCTAAATCCTACACGGTTTGTGCTAGCTTCTTGAAACTTGACACATTAAAGTAGTTTCACGTTCTATCTCTATGTTTTGTTTCCTCTTGATGTAGCCCTAAGCAGTGACTGGCGAGAATCCCTTTCATGGAAAGGGGTTGCCAGGCTTCCCAAAATTACGAAACTCTAGAAATCTCAGCAAATATTTTTTCACCCAAACAGGATGATACTTTCAGGTAATGATCAGTACACTAAGGTGACTTGGTTCCCCAAATTTCTTTCTTCTATGTTGAAGCGTTCGTTTCCAGTAACAGTTTGAATTTTTAGGATTCACTCTGTTTTCTCCTATATTGATAGATGTATTTAGAACTCTAAATCCAACACGGTTTGTGCTAGCTTCTTGAAACTTGACACAATAAAGTAGTTTCCCATTCTATTTCTATGTTTTGTTTCCTCTTGATGTAGCCCTAAGCAGTGTCTGGCGAGAAACACTTTCATGGAAAGGGGTTGCCAGGCTTACCAAAATTATGAATATCCAGAAATCTCAGCAAATATTTTTTCACCCAAACTGGATGATACTTTCAGGTAATGATCAGTACACTAAGGCGACTTGGTTCCCCAAATTTTGTTCTTCTATGTTGAAGCGTTCGTTTCCAGTAACAGTTTGAATTTTTAGGTTTCACTCTGTTTTCTCCTATATTGATAGATGTATTTGGAACTCTAAATCCACCACGGTTTGTGCTAGCTTCTTGAAGCTTGACACAATAAAGTAGTTTCTCATTCTATTTCTATGTTTTGTTTCCTCTTGATGTAGCCCTAAGCAGTGTCTGGTGAGAAACACTTTCATGGAAAGGGGTTGCCAGACTTACCAAATTTATGAATCTCCAGAAATCTCAGCAAATATTTTTTCACCCAAACTGGATGATACTTTCAGGTAATGATCAGTACACTAAGGCGACTTGGTTCCCCAAATTTCGTTCTTCTATGTTGAAGCGTACGTTTCCAGTAACAGTTTGAATTTTTAGCTTTCACTCTGTTTTCTCCTATATTGATAGATGTATTTGGAACTCTAAATCCAACACGGTTTGTGCTAGCTTCTTGAAACTTGACACAATAAAGTAGTTTCACGTTCTATCTCTATGTTTTCTTTCCTCTTGATGTAGCCCTATGCAGTGACTGGCGAGAAACACTTTCATGGAAAGGGGTTGCCAGGCTTCCCAAAATTACGAATCTCCGGAAATCTCAGCAAATATTTTTTCACCCAAACTGGATGATACTTTCAGGTGTTGATCAGTACACTAAGGCGACTTGGTTCCCCAAATTTTGTTCTTCTATGTTGAAGTGTTCGTTTCCAGTAACAGTTTGAATTTTTAGGTTTCACTCTGTTTTCTCCTATATTGATAGATGTATTTGCAACTCTAAATCCAACACAGTTTGTGCTAGCTTCTTGAAGTTTGACACAATAAAGTAGTTTCACGTTCTATCTCTATGTTTTGTTTCCTCTTGATGTAGCCCTAAGCAGTGACTGGCAAGAAACTCTTTCATGGAAAGGGGTTGCCAGGCTTCCCAAAATTACGAATCTCCAGAAATCTCAGCAAATATTTTTTCACCCAAACTGGATGGTACTTTCAGGTAATGATCAGTACACTAAGGCGACTTGGTTCCCCAAATTTCGTTCTTCTATGATGAAGCGTTCGTTTCCAGTAACAGTTTGAATTTTTAGGTTTCACTCTGTTTTCTCCTATATTGATAGATGTATTTGGAACTCTAAATCCAACACGGTTTGTGCTAGCTTCTTGAAACTTCACACAATAAAGAAGTTTCACGTTCTATCTCTATGTTTTGTTTCCTCTTGATGTAACCTAAGCAGTGACTGGTGAGAAACACTTTCATGGAAAGGGGTTGCCAAGCTTCCAAAAATTAAGAAACTCCAGAAATCTCAGCAAATCTTTTTTCACCCAAACTGGATGATACTTTCAGGTAATGATCAGTACACTAAGGCGACTTGGTTCCCCAAATTTCGTTCTTCTATGGTGAAGCGTTCGTTTCCAGTAACAGTTTGATTTTTGGTTTTACTCTTTTTTTTCCTATATTGATAGATGTATTTGGAACTCTAAATCCAACACGGTTTGTGCTAGCTTCTTGAAACTTGACACAATAAAGTAGTTTCACGTTCTATCTCTATGTTTTGTTTCCTCTTGATGTAGCCCTAAGCAGTGACTGGCGAGAAACACTTTCATGGAAAGGGGTTGCCAGATTTCCCAAATTTACGAATTTCCAGAAATCTCAGCAAATATTTTTTCACCCAAACTGGATGATACTTTCAGGTAATGATCAGTACACTAAGGCGACTTGGTTCCCCAAATTTCTTTCTTCTATGTTGATGTGTTCGTTTCCAGTAACAGTTTGAATTTTTAGGATTCACTCTGTTTTCTCCTATATTGATAGATGTATTTGGAACCCTAAATCCCACACGGTTTGAGCTAGCTTCTTGAAACTTGACACAATAAAGTAGTTTCACGTTCTATCTCTATGTTTTGTTTCCTCTTGATGTAGCCCTAAGCAGTGACTGGCGAGAAACACTTTCATAGAAAGGGGTTGCCAGGCTCCCCAAAATTACGAATCTCCAGAAATCTCAGCAAATATTTTTTCAACCAAAATGGATGATACTTTCAGGTAATGATCAGTACACTAAGGCGACTTGCTTCCCCAGATTTCGTTCTTCTATGTTGAAGCGTTCGTTTCCAGTAACAGTTTGAATTTTTAGCTTTCACTCTGTGTTCTCCTATATTGATAGATGTATTTGGAACTCTAAATCCAACACGGTTTCTGCTAGCTTCTTGGAACTTGACACAATAAAGTAGTTTCACGTTCTATCTCTATGTTTTGTTTCCTCTTGATGTAGCCCTAAGCAGTGACTGGCGAGAAACACTTTCATGGAAAGGGGTTGCTAAGCTTCCCAAAATTACGAATCTCCAGAAATCTCAGCAAATATTTTTTCACCCAAACTGGATGATACTTTCAGGTGTTGATCAGTACACTAAGGCGACTTGGTTCCCCAAATTTTGTTCTTCTATGTTGAAGTGTTCGTTTCCAGTAACAGTTTGAATTTTTAGGATTCACTCTGTTTTCTCCTATATTGATAGATGTATTTGGAACTGTAAATCCAACACGGTTTGTGCTAGATTCTTGAATCTTGACACAATAAAGTAGTTTCCCGTTCTATCTCTATGTTTTGTTACCTCTTGATGTAGCCCTAAGCAGTGTCTGGCCAGAAACACTTTCATGGAAAGGGGTTGCCAGCCTTCCCAAAATTATGAATCTCCAGAAATCTCAGCAAATATTTTTTCACCCAAACTGGATGACACTTTCAGGTGTTGATCAGTACACTAAGGCGACTTGCTTCCCCAAATTTCTTTCTTCTATGTTGAAGCGTTCGTTTCCAGTAACAGTTTGAATTTTTAGGTTTCACTCTGTTTTCTCCTATATTGATAGATGTATTTGGAACTCTAAATCCAACACGGTTTGTGCTAGCTTCTTGAAACTTGACAAAATAAAGTAGTTTCAAATTCTATCTCTATGTTTTGTTTTCTCTTGATGTAGCCCTAAGCAGTGACTGGCGAGAAACACTTTCATGGAAAGGGGTTGCCAAGCTTCCAAAAATTTTGAATCTCCAGAAATCTCAGCAAATCTTTTTTCACCCAAACTGGATGATACTTTCAGGTAATGATCACTACACTAAGGCGACTTGGTTCCCCAGATTTCGTTCTTCTATGTTGAAGCGTACATTTCCAGTAACAGTTTGAATTTTTAGGTTTCACTCTGTTTTCTCCTATATTGATAGATGTATTTGGAACTCTAAATCCTACACGGTTTGTGCTAGCTTCTTGAAACTTCACACAATAAAGAAGTTTCACGTTCTATCTCTATGTTTTGTTTCCTCTTGATGTAGCCCTAAGCAGTGACTGGCGAGAAACACTTTCATAGAAAGGGGTTGCCAGGCTCCCCAAAATTACGAATCTCCAGAAATCTCAGCAAATATTTTTTCAACCAAAATGGATGATACTTTCAGGTAATGATCAGTACACTAAGGCGACTTGCTTCCCCAGATTTCGTTCTTCTATGTTGAAGCGTTCGTTTCCAGTAACAGTTTGAATTTTTAGCTTTCACTCTGTGTTCTCCTATATTGATAGATGTATTTGGAACTCTAAATCCAACACGGTTTCTGCTAGCTTCTTTGAACTTGACACAATAAAGTAGTTTCACGTTCTATCTCTATGTTTTGTTTCCTCTTGATGTAGCCCTAAGCAGTGACTGGCGAGAAACACTTTCATGGAAAGGGGTTGCTAGGCTTCCCAAAATTACGAATCTCCAGAAATCTCAGCAAATATTTTTTCACCCAAACTAGATGATACTTTCAGATAATGATCAGTACACTAACGTGACGTGGTTCCCCAAATTTCGTTCTTCTATGTTGAAGCGTTCGTTTCCAGTAACAGTTTGAATTTTTAGGTTTCACTCTGTTTTCTCCTATATTGATAGATGTATTTGGAACTCTAAATCCAACACGGTTTGTGCTAGCTTCTTGAAGTTTGACACAATAAAGTAGTTTCACGTTCTATCTCTATGTTTTGTTTCCTCTTGATGTAGCCCTAAGCAGTGACTGGCGAGAAACACTTTCATGGAAAGGGGTTGCCAGGCTTCCCAAAATTACGAATCTCCAGAAACCTCAGTAAATATTTTTTCACCCAATCTGGATGATACTTTCAGGTAATGATCAGTACACTAAGGCTACTTTGTTCCCCAAATTTCGTTCTTCTATGTTGAAGCGTTCGTTTCCAGTAACAGTTTGAATTTTCAGCTTTCACCCTGTTTTCTCCTATATTGATAGATGTATTTGGAACTCTAAATCCTACACGGTTTGTGCTAGCTTCTTGAAACTTGACACATTAAAGTAGTTTCACGTTCTATCTCTATGTTTTGTTTCCTCTTGATGTAGCCCTAAGCAGTGACTGGCGAGAATCCCTTTCATGGAAAGGGGTTGCCAGGCTTCCCAAAATTACGAAACTCTAGAAATCTCAGCAAATATTTTTTCACCCAAACAGGATGATACTTTCAGGTAATGATCAGTACACTAAGGTGACTTGGTTCCCCAAATTTCTTTCTTCTATGTTGAATCGTTCGTTTCCAGGAACAGTTTGAATTTTTAGGATTCACTCTGTTTTCTCCTATATTGATAGATGTATTTAGAACTCTAAATCCAACACGGTTTGTGCTAGCTTCTTGAAACTTGACACAATAAAGTAGTTTCCCATTCTATTTCTATGTTTTGTTTCCTCTTGATGTAGCCCTAAGCAGTGTCTGGCGAGAAACCCTTTCATGGAAAGGGGTTGCCAAGCTTACCAAAATTATGAATCTCCAGAAATCTCAGCAAATATTTTTTCACCCAAACTGGATGATACTTTCAGGTAATGATCAGTACACTAAGGCGACTTGGTTCCCCAAATTTTGTTCTTCTATGTTGAAGCGTTCGTTTCCAGTAACAGTTTGAATTTTTAGGTTTCACTCTGTTTTCTCCTATATTGATAGATGTATTTGGAACTCTAAATCCACCACGGTTTGTGCTAGTTTCTTGAAGCTTGACACAATAAAGTAGTTTCTCGTTCTATTTCTATGTTTTGTTTCCTCTTGATGTAGCCCTAAGCAGTGTCTGGTGAGAAACACTTTCATGGAAAGGGGTTGCCAAGCTTCCAAAAATTAAGAAACTCCAGAAATCTCAGCAAATCTTTTTTCACCCAAACTGGATGATACTTTCAGGTAATGATCAGTACACTAAGGCGACTTGGTTCCCCAAATTTCGTTCTTCTATGGTGAAGCGTTCGTTTCCAGTAACAGTTTGATTTTTGGTTTCACTCTTTTTTTTTCCTATATTGATAGATGTATTTGGAACTCTAAATCCAACACGGTTTGTGCTAGCTTCTTGAAACTTGACACAATAAAGTAGTTTCACGTTCTATCTCTATGTTTTGTTTCCTCTTGATGTAGCCCTAAGCAGTGACTGGCGAGAAACACTTTCATGGAAAGGGGTTGCCAGATTTCCCAAATTTACGAATTTCCAGAAATCTCAGCAAATATTTTTTCACCCAAAATGGATGATACTTTCAGGTAATGATCAGTACACTAATACGACTTGGTTCCCCAAATTTCGTTCTTCTATGTTGAAGCGTTCGTTTCCAGTAACAGTTTGAATTTTTAGGTTTCACTCTGTTTTCTCCTATATTGATAGATGTATTTGGAACTCTAAATCCAACACGGTTTCTGCTAGCTTCTTTGAACTTGACACAATAAAGTAGTTTCACGTTCTATCTCTATGTTTTGTTTCCTCTTGATGTAGCCCTAAGCAGTGACTGGCGAGAAACACTTTCATGGAAAGGGGTTGCTAGGCTTCCCAAAATTACGAATCTCCAGAAATCTCAGCAAATATTTTTTCACCCAAACTAGATGATACATTCAGATAATGATCAGTACACTAACGTGACGTAGTTCCCCAAATTTCGTTCTTCTATGTTGAAGCGTTCGTTTCCAGTAACAGTTTGAATTTTTAGGTTTCACTCTGTTTTCTCCTATATTGATAGATGTATTTGGAACTCTAAATCCAACAAGGTTTGTGCTAGCTTCTTGAAGTTTGACACAATAAAGTAGTTTCACGTTCTATCTCTATGTTTTGTTTCCTCTTGATGTAGCCCTAAGCAGTGACGGGCGAGAAACACTTTCATGGAAAGGGGTTGCCAGGCTTCCCAAAATTACGAATCTCCAGAAACCTCAGCAAATATTTTTTCACCCAAACTGGATGATACTTTCAGGTAATGATCACTACACTAAGGCGACTTGGTTCCCCAAATTTCGTTCTTCTATGTTGAAGCGTTCGTTTCCAGGAACAGTTTGAATTTTTAGGATTCACTCTGTTTTCTCCTATATTGATAGATGTATTTAGAACTCTAAATCCAACACGGTTTGTGCTAGCTTCTTGAAACTTGACACAATAAAGTAGTTTCCCATTCTATTTCTATGTTTTGTTTCCTCTTGATGTAGCCCTAAGCAGTGTCTGGCGAGAAACCCTTTCATGGAAAGGGGTTGCCAGGCTTACCAAAATTATGAATCTCCAGAAATCTCAGCAAATATTTTTTCACCCAAACTGGATGATACTTTCAGGTAATGATCAGTACACTAAGGCAACTTGGTTCCCCAAATTTTGTTCTTCTATGTTGAAGCGTTCGTTTCCAGTAACAGTTTGAATTTTTAGGTTTCACTCTGTTTTCTCCTATATTGATAGATGTATTTGGAACTCTAAATCCACCACGGTTTGTGCTAGCTTCTTGAAGCTTGACACAATAAAGTAGTTTCTCGTTCTATTTCTATGATTTGTTTCCTCTTGATGTAGCCCTAAGCAGTGTCTGGTGAGAAACACTTTCATGGAAAGGGGTTGCCAGACTTACCAAAATAATGAATCTCCAGAAATCTCAGCAAATATTTTTTCACCCAAACTGGATGATACTTTCAGGTAATGATAAGTACACTAAGGCGACTTGGTTCCCCAAATTTCGTTCTTCTATGTTGAAGCGTACATTTCCAGTAACAGTTTGAATTTTTAGCTTTCACTCTGTTTTCTCCTATATTGATAGATGTATTTGGAACTCTAAATCCAACACGGTTTGTGCAAGGTTCTTGAAACTTGACACAATAAAGTAGTTTCACGTTCTATCTCTATGTTTTGTTTCCTCTTGATGTAGCCCTAAGCAGTGACTGGCGAGAAACACTTTCATGGAAAGGGGTTGCCAGGCTTCTAAAAATTACGAATCTCCGGAAATCTCAGCAAATATTTTTTCACCCAAACTGGATGATACTTTCAGGTAATGATCAGTACACTAAGGCGACTTGGTTCCCCAAATTTCGTTCTTCTATGTTGAAGCGTTCGTTTCCAGCAACAGTTTGAATTTTTAGGTTTCACTCTGTTTTCTCCTATATTTATAGATGTATTTGGAACTCTAAATCCAACACGGTTTGTGCTAGCTTCTTGAAACTTGACACAATAAAGTAGTTTCACGTTCTATCTCTATGTTTTTTTTCCTCTTGATGTAGCCCTAAGCAGTGACTGACGAGAAACACTTTCATGGAAAGGGGTTGCCAGGCTTCCCAAAATTACGAATCTCCAGAAATCTCAGCAAATATTTTTTCACCCAAACTGGATGATACTTTCAGGTAATGATAAGTACACTAATGCGACTTGGTTCCCCAAATTTCGTTCTTCTATGTTGAAGCGTTCGTTTCCAGTAACAGTTTGAATTTTTAGGTTTCACTCTGTTTTCTCCTATATTGATACATGTATTTGGAACTCTAAATCCAACACGGTTTGTGCTAGCTTCTTGAAACTTCACACAATAAAGTAGTTTCACGTTCTATCTCTATGTTTTGTTTCCTCTTGATGTAGCCCGAAACAGTGACTGGCGAGAAACACTTTCCTGGAAAGGGGTTGCCAGACTTCCCAGAATTACGAATCTCCAGAAATCTCAGCAAATATTTTTTCACCCAAACTGGATGATACTTTCAGGTAATGATCAGTACACTAAGGCGACTTGGTTCCCCAAATTTCTTTCTTCTATGTTGAAGTGTTCGTTTCCAGTAACAGTTTGAATATTTAGGATTCACTCTGTTTTCTCCTATATTGATAGATGTATTTGGAACTCTAAATCCAACACGGTTTGTGCTAGCTTCTTGAAACTTGACACAATAAAGTAGTTTCACGTTCTATCTCTATGTTTTCTTTCCTCTTGATGTAGCCCTATGCAGTGACTGGCGAGAAACACTTTCATGGAAAGGGGTTGCCAGGCTTCCCAAAATTACGAATCTCCGGAAATCTCAGCAAATATTTTTTCACCCAAACTGGATGATACTTTCAGGTGTTGATCAGTACACTAAGGCGACTTGGTTCCCCAAATTTTGTTCTTCTATGTTGAAGTGTTCGTTTCCAGTAACAGTTTGAATTTTTAGGTTTCACTCTGTTTTCTCCTATAATGATAGATGTATTTGCAACTCTAAATCCAACACAGTTTGTGCTAGCTTCTTGAAGTTTGACACAATAAAGTAGATTCACGTTCTATCTCTATGTTTTGTTTCCTCTTGATGTAGCCCTAAGCAGTGACTGGCGAGAAACTCTTTCATGGAAAGGGGTTGCCAGGCTTCCCAAAATTACGAATCTCCAGAAATCTCAGCAAATATTTTTTCACCCAAACTGGATGGTACTTTCAGGTAATGATCAGTACACTAAGGCGACTTGGTTCCCCAAATTTCGTTCTTCTATGATGAAGCGTTCGTTTCCAGTAACAGTTTGAATTTTTAGGTTTCACTCTGTTTTCTCCTATATTGATAGATGTATTTGGAACTCTAAATCCAACACGGTTTGTGCTAGCTTCTTGAAACTTGACACAATAAAGTAGTTTCACGTTCTATCTCTATGTTTTGTTTCCTCTTGATGTAGCCCTAAGCAGTTTCTGGCCAGAAACACTTTCATGGAAAGGGGTTGCCAAGTTTCCCAAAATTACGAATCTCCAGAAATCTCAGCAAATATTTTTTCACCCAAACTGGATGATACTTTCAGGTAATGATCAGTACACTAAGGCGACTTGGTTCCCCAAATTTCGTTCTTCTATGTTGAAGCGTTCGTTTCCAGTAACAGTGTGAATTTTTAAGTTTTACTCTGTTTTCTCCTATATTGATAGATGTATTTGGAACTCTAAATCCAACACGGTTTGTGCTAGCTTCTTGAACTTGACACAATAAATTAGTTTCACGTTCTATCTCTATGTTTTGTTTCCTCTTGATGCAGCCCTAAGCAGTGTCTGGCCAGAAACACTTTCATGGAAAGGGGTTGCCAACCTTCCAAAAATTACGAATCTCCAGAAATCTCAGCAAATATTTTTTCACGAAAACTGGATGACACTTTCAGGTAATGATCAGTACACTAAGGTGACTTGCTTCCCCAAATTTCGTTCTTCTATGTTGAAGCGTTCGTTTCCAGTAACAGTTTGAATTTTTAGCTTTCACTCTGTTTTCTCCTACATTGATAGATGTATTTGGAACTCTAAATCCAACACGGTTTGCGCTAGCTTCTTGAAACTTGACAAAATAAAGTAGTTTCACATTCTATCTCTATGTTTTGTTTCCTCTTGATGTAGCCCTAAGCAGTGACTGGCGAGAAACACTTTCATGGAAAGGGGTTGCCAGGCTTCCCAAAATTACGAATCTCCAGAAATCTCAGCAAATATTTTTTCACCCAAATTGGATGATAGTTTCAGGTAATGATCAGTACACTAAGGCGACTTGGTTCCCCAAATTTCGTTATTCTTTGTTGAAGCGTTCGTTTCCAGTAACAGTTTGAATTTTCAGCTTTCACTCTGTTTTCTCCTATATTGATAGATGTATTTGGAACTCTAAATCCAACACGGTTTGTGCTAGCTTCTTGAAACTTGACACAATAAAGTAGTTTCACGTTCTATCTCTATGTTTTGTTTCCTCTTGATGTAGCCCTAAGCAGTGACTGGCGAGAATCCCTTTCATGGAAAGGGGTTGCCAGGCTTCCCAAAATTACGAAACTCCAGAAATCTCAGCAAATATTTTTTCACCCAAACAGGATGATACTTTCAGGTAATGATCAGTACACTAAGGTGACTTGGTTCCCCAAATTTCTTTCTTCTATGTTGAAGCGTTCGTTTCCAGGAACAGTTTGAATTTTTAGGATTCACTCTGTTTTCTCCTATATTGATAGATGTATTTAGAACTCTAAATCCAACACGGTTTGTGCTAGCTTCTTGAAACTTGACACAATAAAGTAGTTTCCCATTCTATTTCTATGTTTTGTTTCCTCTTGATGTAGCCCTAAGCAGTGTCTGGCGAGAAACACTTTCATGGAAAGGGTTTGCCAGGCTTACCAAAATTATGAATCTCCAGAAATCTCAGCAAATATTTTTTCACCCAAACTGGATGATACTTTCCGGTAATGATCAGTACACTAAGGCGACTTGGTTCCCCAAATTTTGTTCTTCTATGTTGAAGCGTTCGTTTCCAGTAACAGTTTGAATTTTTAGGTTTCACTCTGTTTTCTCCTATATTGATAGATGTATTTGGAACTCTAAATCCACCACGGTTTGTGCTAGCTTCTTGAAGCTTGACACAATAAAGTAGTTTCTCGTTCTATTTCTATGTTTTGTTTCCTCTTGATGTAGCCCTAAGCAGTGTCTGGTGAGAAACACTTTCATGGAAAGGGGTTGCCAGACTTACCAAAATTATGAATCTCCAGAAATCTCAGCAAATATTTTTTCACCCAAACTGGATGATACTTTCAGGTAATGATCAGTACACTAAGGCGACTTGGTTCCCCAAATTTCGTTCTTCTATGTTGAAGCGTTCCTTTCCAGTAACAGTTTGAATTTTTAGCTTTCACTCTGTTTTCTCCTATATTGATAGATGTATTTGGAACTCTAAATTCAACACGGTTTCTGCTAGCTTCTTGAAACTTGACACAATAAAGTAGTTTCACGTTCTATCTCTATGTTTTGTTTCCTCTTGATGTAGCCCTAAGCAGTGACTGGCGAGAAACACTTTCATGGAAAGGGGTTGCCAAGCTTCCCAAAATTACGAATCTCCAGAAATCTCAGCAAATATTTTTTCACCCAAACTGGATGATACTTTCAGGTAATGATCAGTACACTAAGGCGACTTGGTTCCCCAAATTTCGTTCTTCTATGTTGAAGCGTTCGTTTCCAGTAACAGTTAGAATTTTTAAGTTTCACTCTGTTTTCTCCTATATTGATAGATGTATTTGTAACTGTAAATCCAACACGGTTTGTGCTAGCTTCTTGAAACTTGACACAATAAAGTAGTTTCCCGTTCTATCTATATGTTTTGTTTCCTCTTGATGTAGCCCTAAGCAGTGACTGGCGAGAAACACTTTAATGGAAAGGGGTTGCCAGGCTTCCCAAAATTACGAATCTCCAGAAATCTCAGCAAATATTTTTTCACCCAAACTGGATGATACTTTCAGGTAATGATCAATACACTAAGGCGACTTGGTTCCCCAAATTTCGTTCTTCTATGTTGAAGCGTTCGTTTCCAGTAACAGTTTGAATTTTTAGGTTTCACTCTGTTTTCTCCTATATTGATCGATGTATTTGGAACTCTAAATCCAACACGGTTTGTGCAAGCTTCTTGAAATTTGACACAATAAAGTAGTTTCACGTTCTATCTCTATGTTTTGTTTCCTCTTGATGTAGCCCTAAGCAGTGACTGGTGAGAAACACTTTCATGGAAAGGGGTTGCCAAGCTTCCAAATTTACGAATCTCCAGAAATCTCAGCAAATCTTTTTTCACCCAAACTGGATGATACTTTCAGGTAATGATCAGTACACTAAGGCGACTTGGTTCCCCAAATTTCGTTCTTCTATGTTGAAGCGTTCGTTTCCAGTAACAGTTTGAATTTTTAGGTTTCACTCTGTTTTCTCCTATATTGATAGATGTATTTGGAACTCTAAATCCAACACGGTTTGTGCTAGCTTCTTGAAACTTGACACAATAAAGTAGTTTCACGTTCTATCTCTATGTTTTGTTTCCTCTTGATGTAGCCCTAAGCAGTGACTCGCGAGAAATACTTTCATGGAAAGGGGTTGCCAAGCTTCCCAAAATTACAATCTCCAGAAATCTCAGCAAATATTTTTTCACCCAAACTGGATGATACTTTCAGGTAATGATCAGTACACTACGGCGACTTGGTTCCCCAAATTTCATTCTTCTATGTTGAAGCGTTCGTTTCCAGTAACAGTTTGAAATTTTAGGTTTCACTCTGTTTTCTCCTATATTGATAGATGTATTTGGAACTCAAAATCCAACACGGTTTCTGCTAGCTTCTTTGAACTTGACACAATAAAGTAGTTTCACATTCTATCTCTATGTTTTGTTTCCTCTTGATGTAGCCCTAAGCAGTGTCTGGCGAGAAACACTTTCATGGAAAGGGGTTGCCAAGCTTCCCAAAATTACGAATCTCCAGAAATCTCAGCAAATATTTTTTCACCCAAACTGGATGATACTTTCAGGGAATGATCAGTACACTAAGGCGACTTGGTTCCCCAAATTTCGTTCTTCTATGTTGAAGCGTTCCTTTCCAGTAACAGTTTGAAATTTAGCTTTCACTCCGTATTATCCTATATTGATAGATGTATTTGGAACTCTAAATCCAACACGGTTTGTGCTAGCTTCTTGAAACTTGACACAATAAAGTAGTTTCCCATTCTATTTCTATGTTTTGTTTCCTCTTGATGTAGCCCTAAGCAGTGTCTGGCGAGAAACACTTTCATGGAAAGGGGTTGCCAGGCTTACCAAAATTATGAATCTCCAGAAATCTCAGCAAATATTTTTTCTCCCAAACTGGATGATACTTTCAGGTAATGATCAGTACACTAAGGCGACTTGGTTCCCCAAATTTCGTTCTTCTATGTTGAAGCGTTCGTTTCCAGTAACAGTTTGAATTTTTAGGTTTCACTCTGTTTTCTCCTATATTGATAGATGTATTTGGAACTCTAAATCCACCACGGTTTGTGCTAGCTTCTTGAAGCTTGACACAATAAAGTAGTGTCTCGTTCTATTTCTATGTTTTGTTTCCTCTTGATGTAGCCCTAAGCAGTGTCTGGTGAGAAACACTTTCAAGGAAAGGGGTTGCCAGACTTTCCAAAATTATGAATCTCCAGAAATCTCATCAAATATTTTTTCACCCAAACTGGATGATACTTTCAGGTAATGATCAGTACACTAAGGCGACTTGGTTCCCCAAATTTCGTTCTTCTATGTTGAAGCGTTCCTTTCCAGTAACAGTTTGAATTTTTAGCTTTCACTCTGTTTTCTCCTATATTGATAGATGTATTTGGAACTCTAAATTCAACACGGTTTCTGCTAGCTTCTTGAAACTTGACACAATAAAGTAGTTTCACGTTCTATCTCTATGTTTTGTTTCCTCTTGATGTAGCCCTAAGCAGTGACTGGCGAGAAACACTTTCATGGAAAGGGGTTGCCAAGCTTCCCAAAATTACGAATCTCCAGAAATCTCAGCAAATATTTTTTCACCCAAACTGGATGATACTTTCAGGTAATGATCAGTACACTAAGGCGACTTGGTTCCCCAAATTTCGTTCTTCTATGTTGAAGCGTTCTTTTCCAGTAACAGTTTGAAATTTTAAGTTTCTCTCTGTTTTCTCCTATATTGATAGATGTATTTGGAACTGTAAATCCAACACGGTTTGTGCTAGATTCTTGATTCTTGACACAATAAAGTAGTTTCCCGTTCTATCTCTATGTTTTGTTTCCTCTTGATGTAGCCCTAAGCAGTGTCTGGCCAGAAACACTTTCATGGAAAGGGGTTGCCAGCCTTCCCAAAATTATGAATCTCCAGAAATCTCAGCAAATATTTTTTCACCCAAACTTGATGATACTTTCAGGTAATGATCAGTACACTAAGGCGACTTGCTTCCCCAAATTTCGTTCTTCTATGTTGAAGCGTTCGTTTCCAGTAACAGTTTGAATTTTTAGCTTTCACTCTGTTTTCTCCTATATTGATAGATGTATTTGGAACTCTAAATCCAACACGGTTTGTGCTAGCTTCTTGAAACTTGACACAATAAAGTAGTTTCACGTTCTATCTCTATGTTTTGTTTCCTCTTGATGTAGCCCTAAGCAGTGACTGGTGAGAAACACTTTCATGGAAAGGGGTTGCCAAGCTTCCAAAAATTACGAATCTCCAGAAATCTCAGCAAATATTTTTTTCACACAAACTGGATGATACTTTCAGGTAATGATCAGTACACTAAGGCGACTTGGTTCCCCAAATTTCGTTCTTCTATGGTGAAGCGTTCGTTTCCAGTAACAGTTTGAATTTTTAGGTTTCACTCTGTTTTCTCCTATATTGATAGATGTATTTGGAACTCTAAATCCAACACGGTTTCTGCTAGCTTCTTTGAACTTGACACAATAAAGTAGTTTCATGTTCTATCTCTATGTTTTGTTTCCTCTTGATGTAGCCCTAAGCAGTGACTGGCGAGAAACACTTTCATGGAAAGGGGTTGCCAGGCTTCCCAAAATTACGAATCTCCAGAAATCTCAGCAAATATTTTTTCACCCAATCTGGATGATACTTTCAGGTAATGATCAGTACACTAACGTGACGTGGTTCCCCAAATTTCGTTCTTCTATGTTGAAGTGTTCGTTTCCAGTAACAGTTTGAATTTTTAGGTTTCAGTCTGTTTTCTCCTATATTGATAGATGTATTTGGAACTCTAAATCCAACACGGTTTGTGCTAGCTTCTTGATACTTTACACAATAAAGTAGTTTCCCGTTCTATCTCTATATTTTGTTTCCTCTTGATGTAGCCCTAAGCAGTGACTGGCGAGAAACACTTTCATGGAAAGGGGTTGCCAGGCTTCCCAAATTACGAATCTCCAGAAACCTCAGCAAATATTTTTTCACCCAATCTGGATGATACTTTCAGGTAATGATCAGTACACTAAGGCGACTTGGTTCCCCAAATTTCGTTCTTCTATGTTGAAGCGTTCGTTTCCAGTAACAGTTTGAATTTTTAGGTTTCACTCTGTTTTCTCCTATATTGATAGATGTATTTGGAACTCTAAATCCAACACGGTTTCTGCTAGCTTCTTTGAACTTGACACAATAAAGTAGTTTCACGTTCTATCTCTATGTTTTGTTTCCTCTTGATGTAGCCCTAAGCAGTGACTGGCGAGAAACACTTTCATGGAAAGGGGTTGCCAGGCTTCCCAAAATTACGAATCTCCAGAAATCTCAGCAAATATTTTTTCACCCAATCTGGATGATACTTTCAGGTAATGATCAGTACACTAACGTGACGTGGTTCCCCAAATTTCGTTCTTCTATGTTGAAGCGTTCGTTTCCAGTAACAGTTTGAATTTTTAGGTTTCAGTCTGTTTTCTCCTATATTGATAGATGTATTTGGAACTCTAAATCCAACACGGTTTGTGCTAGCTTCTTGAAACTTTACACAATAAAGTAGTTTCCCGTTCTATCTCTATATTTTGTTTCCTCTTGATGTAGCCCTAAGCAGTGACTGGCGAGAAACACTTTCATGGAAAGGGGTTGCCAGGCTTCCCAAAATTACGAATCTCCAGAAACCTCAGCAAATATTTTTTCACCCAATCTGGATGATACTTTCAGGTAATGATCAGTACACTAACGTGACGTGGTTCCCCAAATTTCGTTCTTCTATGTTGAAGCGTTCGTTTCCAGTAACAGTTTGAATTTTTAGGTTTCAGTCTGTTTTCTCCTATATTGATAGATGTATTTGGAACTCTAAATCCAACACGGTTTGTGCTAGCTTCTTGAAACTTGACACAATAAAGTAGTTTCACGTACTATCTCTATGTTTTGTTTCCTCTTGATGTAGCCCTAAGCAGTGACTGGCGAGAATCCCTTCCATGGAAAGTGTTGCCAGGCTTCCCAAAATTACGAAACTCCCGAAATCTCAGCAAATATTTTTTCACCAAAACTGGATGATACTTTCAGGTAATGATCAGTACACTAAGGCGACTTGGTTCCCCAAATTTCGTTCTTCTATGTTGAAGCGTTCGTTTCCAGTAACAGTTTGAATTTTTAGGTTTCACTCTGTTTTCTCCTATATTGATAGATGTATTTGGAACTCTAAATCCACCACGGTTTGTGCTAGCTTCTTGAAGCTTGACACAATAAAGTAGTTTCTCGTTCTATTTCTATGTTTTGTTTCCTCTTGATGTAGCCCTAAGCAGTGTCTGGTGAGAAACACTTTCATGGAAAGGGGTTGCCAGACTTACCAAAATTATGAATCTCCAGAAATCTCAGCAAATATTTTTTCACCCAAACTGGATGATACTTTCAGGTAATGATCAGTACACTAAGGCGACTTGGTTCCCCAAATTTCGTTCTTCTATGTTGAAGCGTTCCTTAACAGTAACAGTTTGAATTTTTAGCTTTCACTCTGTTTTCTCCTATATTGATAGATGTATTTGGAACTCTAAATTCAACACGGTTTCTGCTAGCTTCTTGAAACTTGACACAATAAAGTACTTTCACGTTCTATCTCTATGTTTTGTTTCCTCTTGATGTAGCCCTAAGCAGTGACTGGCGAGAAACACTTTCATGGAAAGGGGTTGCCAAGTTTCCCAAAATTACGAATCTCCAGAAATCTCAGCAAATATTTTTTCACCCAAACTGGATGATACTTTCAGGTAATGATCAGTACACTAAGGCAACTTGGTTCCCCAAATTTCGTTCTTCTATGTTGAAGCGTTCGTTTCCAGTAACAGTTTGAAATTTTAAGTTTCTCTCTGTTTTCTCCTATATTGATAGATGTATTTGGAACTGTAAATCCAACACGGTTTGTGCTAGATTCTTGAATCTTGACACAATAAAGTAGTTTCCCGTTCTATCTCTATGTTTTGTTTCCTCTTGATGTAGCCCTAAGCAGTGACTGGTGAGAAACACTTTCATGGAAAGGGGTTGCCAGGCTTCCAAAAATTACGAATCTCCAGAAATCTCAGCAAATATTTTTTCACCCAAACTGGATGATACTTTCAGGTAATGATCAGTACACTAAGGCGACTTGCTTCCCCAAATTTCGTTCTTCTATGTTCAAGCGTTCGTTTCCAGTGACAATTTGAATTTTCAGGTTTCACTGTTTTCTCCTATATTGATAGATGTATTTGGAACTCTAAATCCAACACGGTTTGTGCTAGCTTCTTGAAACTTCACACAATAAAGTACTTTCACGTTCTATCTCTATGTTTTGTTTCCTCTTGATGTAGCCCTAAGCAGTGACTGGCGAGAAACACTTTCATGGAAACGGGTTGCCAGACTTCCCAAAATTATGAATCTCCAGAAATCTCAGCAAATATTTTTTCACCCAAACTGGATGATACTTTCAGGTAATGATCAGTACACTAAGGCGACTTGGTTCCCCAAATTTCTTTCTTCTATGTTGAAGTGTTCGTTTCCAGTAACAGTTTGAATTTTTAGGATTCACTCTGTTTTCTCCTATATTGATAGATGTATTTGGAACTCTAAATCCAACACGGTTTGTGCTAGCTTCTTGAAACTTGACACAATAAAGTAGTTTCACGTTCTATCTCTATGTTTTCTTTCCACTTGATGTAGCCCTATGCAGTGACTGGCGAGAAACACTTTCATGGAAAGGGGTTCCCAGGCTTCCCAAAATTACGAATCTCCGGAAATCTCAGCAAATATTTTTTCACACAAACTGGATGATACTTTCAGGTAATGATCAGTACACTAAGGCGACTTGGTTCCCCAAATTTCGTTCTTCTATGGTGAAGCGTTCGTTTCCAGTAACAGTTTGAATTTTTAGGTTTCACTCTGTTTTCTCCTATATTGATAGATGTATTTGGAACTCTAAATCCAACACGGTTTCTGCTAGCTTCTTTGAACTTGACACAATAAAGTAGTTTCATGTTCTATCTCTATGTTTTGTTTCCTCTTGATGTAGCCCTAAGCAGTGACTGGCGAGAAACACTTTCATGGAAAGGGGTTGCCAGGCTTCCCAAAATTACGAATCTCCAGAAATCTCAGCAAATATTTTTTCACCCAATCTGGATGATACTTTCAGGTAATGATCAGTACACTAACGTGACGTGGTTCCCCAAATTTCGTTCTTCTATGTTGAAGTGTTCGTTTCCAGTAACAGTTTGAATTTTTAGGTTTCAGTCTGTTTTCTCCTATATTGATAGATGTATTTGGAACTCTAAATCCAACACGGTTTGTGCTAGCTTCTTGATACTTTACACAATAAAGTAGTTTCCCGTTCTATCTCTATATTTTGTTTCCTCTTGATGTAGCCCTAAGCAGTGACTGGCGAGAAACACTTTCATGGAAAGGGGTTGCCAGGCTTCCCAAAATTACGAATCTCCAGAAACCTCAGCAAATATTTTTTCACCCAATCTGGATGATACTTTCAGGTAATGATCAGTACACTAAGGCGACTTGGTTCCCCAAATTTCGTTCTTCTATGTTGAAGCGTTCGTTTCCAGTAACAGTTTGAATTTTTAGGTTTCACTCTGTTTTCTCCTATATTGATAGATGTATTTGGAACTCTAAATCCAACACGGTTTCTGCTAGCTTCTTTGAACTTGACACAATAAAGAAGTTTCACGTTCTATCTCTATGTTTTGTTTCCTCTTGATGTAGCCCTAAGCAGTGACTGGCGAGAAACACTTTCATGGAAAGGGGTTGCCAGGCTTCCCAAAATTACGAATCTCCAGAAACCTCAGCAAATATTTTTTCACCCAATCTGGATGATACTTTCAGGTAATGATCAGTACACTAACGTGACGTGGTTCCCCAAATTTCGTTCTTCTATGTTGAAGCGTTCGTTTCCAGTAACAGTTTGAATTTTTAGGTTTCAGTCTGTTTTCTCCTATATTGATAGATGTATTTGGAACTCTAAATCCAACACGGTTTGTGCTAGCTTCTTGAAACTTGACACAATAAAGTAGTTTCACGTTCTATCTCTATGTTTTGTTTCCTCTTGATGTAGCCCTAAGCAGTGACTGGCGAGAATCCCTTCCATGGAAAGTGTTGCCAGGCTTCCCAAAATTACGAAACTCCCGAAATCTCAGCAAATATTTTTTCACCCAAACTGGATGATACTTTCAGGTAATGATCAGTACACTAAGGCGACTTGGTTCCCCAAATTTCGTTCTTCTATGTTGAAGCGTTCGTTTCCAGTAACAGTTTGAATTTTTAGGTTTCACTCTGTTTTCTCCTATATTGATAGATGTATTTGGAACTCTAAATCCACCACGGTTTGTGCTAGCTTCTTGAAGCTTGACACAATAAAGTAGTTTCTCGTTCTATTTCTATGTTTTGTTTCCTCTTGATGTAGCCCTAAGCAGTGTCTGGTGAGAAACACTTTCATGGAAAGGGGTTGCCAGACTTACCAAAATTATGAATCTCCAGAAATCTCAGCAAATATTTTTTCACCCAAACTGGATGATACTTTCAGGTAATGATCAGTACACTAAGGCGACTTGGTTCCCCAAATTTCGTTCTTCTATGTTGAAGCGTTCCTTAACAGTAACAGTTTGAATTTTTAGCTTTCACTCTGTTTTCTCCTATATTGATAGATGTATTTGGAACTCTAAATTCAACACGGTTTCTGCTAGCTTCTTGAAACTTGACACAATAAAGTACTTTCACGTTCTATCTCTATGTTTTGTTTCCTCTTGATGTAGCCCTAAGCAGTGACTGGCGAGAAACACTTTCATGGAAAGGGGTTGCCAAGTTTCCCAAAATTACGAATCTCCAGAAATCTCAGCAAATATTTTTTCACCCAAACTGGATGATACTTTCAGGTAATGATCAGTACACTAAGGCAACTTGGTTCCCCAAATTTCGTTCTTCTATGTTGAAGCGTTCGTTTCCAGTAACAGTTTGAAATTTTAAGTTTCTCTCTGTTTTCTCCTATATTGATAGATGTATTTGGAACTGTAAATCCAACACGGTTTGTGCTAGATTCTTGAATCTTGACACAATAAAGTAGTTTCCCGTTCTATCTCTATGTTTTGTTTCCTCTTGATGTAGCCCTAAGCAGTGACTGGTGAGAAACACTTTCATGGAAAGGGGTTGCCAGGCTTCCAAAAATTACGAATCTCCAGAAATCTCAGCAAATATTTTTTCACCCAAACTGGATGATACTTTCAGGTAATGATCAGTACACTAAGGCGACTTGCTTCCCCAAATTTCGTTCTTCTATGTTCAAGCGTTCGTTTCCAGTGACAATTTGAATTTTCAGGTTTCACTGTTTTCTCCTATATTGATAGATGTATTTGGAACTCTAAATCCAACACGGTTTGTGCTAGCTTCTTGAAACTTCACACAATAAAGTACTTTCACGTTCTATCTCTATGTTTTGTTTCCTCTTGATGTAGCCCTAAGCAGTGACTGGCGAGAAACACTTTCATGGAAACGGGTTGCCAGACTTCCCAAAATTATGAATCTCCAGAAATCTCAGCAAATATTTTTTCACCCAAACTGGATGATACTTTCAGGTAATGATCAGTACACTAAGGCGACTTGGTTCCCCAAATTTCTTTCTTCTATGTTGAAGTGTTCGTTTCCAGTAACAGTTTGAATTTTTAGGATTCACTCTGTTTTCTCCTATATTGATAGATGTATTTGGAACTCTAAATCCAACACGGTTTGTGCTAGCTTCTTGAAACTTGACACAATAAAGTAGTTTCACGTTCTATCTCTATGTTTTCTTTCCACTTGATGTAGCCCTATGCAGTGACTGGCGAGAAACACTTTCATGGAAAGGGGTTCCCAGGCTTCCCAAAATTACGAATCTCCGGAAATCTCAGCAAATATTTTTTCACCCAAACTGGATGATACTTTCAGGTGTTGATCAATACACTAAGGCGACTTGGTTCCCCAAATTTTGTTCTTCTATGTTGAAGCATTCGTTTCCAGTAACAGTTTGAATTTTTAGGTTTCACTCTGTTTTCTCCTATATTTATAGATGTATTTGGAACTCTAAATCCAACACGGTTTGTGCTAGCTTCTTGAAGTTTGACACAATAAAGTAGTTTCACGTTCTATCTCTATGTTTTTTTTCCTCTTGATGTAGCCCTAAGCAGTGACTGGCGAGAAACACTTTCATGGAAAGGGGTTGCCAAGCTTCCAAAAATTACGAATCTCCAGAAATCTCAGCAAATATTTTTTCACACAAACTGGATGATACTTTCAGGTAATGATCAGTACACTAAGGCGACTTGGTTCCCCAAATTTCGTTCTTCTATGATGAAGCGTTCGTTTCCAGTAACAGTTTGAATTTTTAGGTTTCACTCTGTTTTCTCCTATATTGATAGATGTATTTGGAACTCTAAATCCAACACGGTTTCTGCTAGCTTCTTTGAACTTGACACAATAAAGTAGTTTCACGTTCTATCTCTATGTTTTGTTTCCTCTTGATGTAGCCCTAAGCAATGACTGGCGAGAAACACTTTCATGGAAAGGGGTTGCCAGGCTTCCCAAAATTACGAATCTCCAGAAATCTCAGCAAATATTTTTTCACCCAATCTGGATGATACTTTCAGGTAATGATCAGTACACTAACGTGACGTGGTTCCCCAAATTTCGTTCTTCTATGTTGAAGCGTTCGTTTCCAGTAACAGTTTGAATTTTTAGGTTTCAGTCTGTTTTCTCCTATATTGATAGATGTATTTGGAACTCTAAATCCAACACGGTTTGTGCTAGCTTCTTGAAACTTGACACAATAAAGTAGTTTCACGTTCTATCTCTATATTTTGTTTCCTCTTGATGTAGCCCTAAGCAGTGACTGTCGAGAAACACTTTCATGGAAAGGGGTTGCCAGGCTTCCCAAAATTACGAATCTCCAGAAACCTCAGCAAATATTTTTTCACCCAATCTGGATGATACTTTCAGGTAATGATCAGTACACTAAGGCGACTTGGTTCCCCAAATTTCGTTCTTCTATGTTGAAGCGTTCGTTTCCAGTAACAGTTTGAATTTTTAGGTTTCACTCTGTTTTCTCCTATATTGATAGATGTATTTGGAACTCTAAATCCAACACGGTTTGTGCTAGCTTCTTGAAACTTGACACAATAAAGTAGTTTCACGTTCTATCTCTATGTTTTGTTTCCTCTTGATGTAGCCCTAAGCAGTGACTGGCGAGAATCCCTTTCATGGAAAGTGTTGCCAGGCTTCCCAAAATTACGAAACTCCCGAAATCTCAGCAAATATTTTTTCACCCAAACTGGATGATACTTTCAGGTAATGATCAGTACACTAAGGCGACTTGGTTCCCCAAATTTCGTTCTTCTATGTTGAAGCGTTCGTTTCCAGTAACAGTTTGAATTTTTAGGTTTCACTCTGTTTTCTCCTATATTGATAGATGTATTTGGAACTCTAAATCCAACACGTTTTGTGCTAGCTTCTTGAAGTTTGACACAATAAAGTAGTTTCACGTTCTATCTCTATGTTTTTTTTCCTCTTGATGTAGTCCTAAGCAGTGACTGGCGAGAAACACGTTAATGGAAAGGGGTTGCCAAGCTTCCCAAAATTACGAATCTCCAGAAATCTCAGCAAATATTTTTTCACCCAAACTGGATGATACTTTCAGGTAATGATCAGTACACTACGGCGACTTGGTTCCCCAAATTTCATTCTTCTATGTTGAAGCGTTCGTTTCCAGTAACAGTTTGAAATTTTAGGTTTCACTCTGTTTTCTCCTATATTGATAGATGTATTTGGAACTCAAAATCCAACACGGTTTCTGCTAGCTTCTTTGAACTTGACACAATAAAGTAGTTTCACATTCTATCTCTATGTTTTGTTTCCTCTTGATGTAGCCCTAAGCAGTGTCTGGCGAGAAACACTTTCATGGAAAGGGGTTGCCAAGCTTCCCAAAATTACGAATCTCCAGAAATCTCAGCAAATATTTTTTCACCCAAACTGGATGATACTTTCAGGTAATGATCAGTACACTAAGGCGACTTGGTTCCCCAAATTTCATTCTTCTATGTTGAAGCGTTCGTTTCCAGTATCAGTTTGAATTTTTAAGTTTCACTCTGTTTTCTCCTATATTGATAGATGTATTTGGAACTCTAAATCCAACACGGTTTGTGCTAGCTTCTTGAAACTTGACACAATAAAGTAGTTTCCTGTTCTATCTCTATGTTTTGTTTAATCTTGATGTAGCCCTAAGCAGTGTCTGGCCAGAAACACTTTCATGGAAAGGGGTTGCCAAGTTTCCCAAAATTACGAATCTCCAGAAATCTCAGCAAATATTTTTTCACCCAAACTGGATGATACTTTCAGGTAATGATCACTACACTAAGACGACTTGGTTCCCCAAATTTCGTTCTTCTATGTTGAAGCGTTCGTTTCCAGTAACAGTTTGAATTTTTAAGTTTTACTCTGTTTTCTCTTATATTGATAGATATATTTGGAACTGTAAATCCAACACGGTTTCTGCTACCTTCTTTGAACTTGACACAATAAAGTAGTTTCACGTTCTATCTCTATGTTTCGTTTCCTCTTGATGTAGCCGTAAGCAGTGACGGGCGAGAAAAACTTTCATGGAAAGGGGTTGCCAAGTTTCCAAAAATTACGAATCTCCAGAAATCTCAGCAAATATTTTTTCAAACAAACTGGATGATACTTTCAGGTAATGATCAGTACACTAAGGCGACTTGCTTCCCCAAATTTCGTTCTTCTATGTTGAAGCATTCGTTTCAAGTAACAGTTTGAATTTTTAGGTTTCACTCTGTTTTCTCCTATATTGATAGATGTATTTGTAACTCTAAATCCACACGGTTTCTGCTAGCTTCTTTGAACTTGACACAATAAAGTAGTTTCAAGTTCTATCTCTATGTTTTGTTTCCTCTTGATGTAGCCCTAAGCAGTGTCTGGCCAGAAACACTTTCATGGAAATGGGTTGCCAAGTTTCCCTAAATTACGAATCTCCAGAAATCTCAGCAAATATTTTTTCACCCAATCTCAATGATACTTTCAGGTAATGATCAGTACACTAAGGCGACTTGCATCCCCAAATTTCGTTCTTCTATGTTGAAGCGTTCGTTTCCAGTAACAGTTTGAATTTTTAGCTTTCACTCTGTTTTCTCCTATATTGATAGATGTATTTGGAACTCTAAATCCAACACGGTTTGTGCTAGCTAATTGAAACTTGACAAAATAAATTAGTTTCACATTCTATCTCTATGTTTTGTTTCCTCTTGATGCAGCCCTAAGCAGTGACTGGCGAGAAACACTTTCATTTAAAGGGGTTGCCAAGCTTCACAAAATTACGAATCTCCAGAAATCTCAGCAAATATTTTTTCACCCAAACTGAATGATACTTTCAGGTAATGATCACTACACTAAGGCGACTTGGTTCCCCAAATTTCGTTCTTCTATGTTGAAGCGTTCGTTTCCAGTAACAGTTTGAATTTTTAGGTTTCACTCTGTTTTCTCCTATATTGATAGATGTATTTGGAACTCTAAATCCAACACGGTTTCTGCTAGCTTCTTTGAACTTGAAACAATAAAGTTTTTTCACGTTATATCTCTATGTTTTGTTTCCTCTTGATGTAGCCCTAAGCAGTGTCTGGCGAGAAACACTTTCATGGAAAGGTGTTGCCAGGCTTCCCAAAATTACGAATCTCCAGAAATCTCAGCAAATATTTTTTCACCCAAACTGGATGATACTTTCAGGTAATGATCAGTACACTAAGGCGACTTGGTTCCCCAAATTTCGTTCTTCTATGTTGAAGCGTTCCTTTCCAGTAACAGTTTGAATTTTTAGCTTTCACTCTGTTTTCTCCTATATTGATAGATGTATTTGGAACTCTAAATCCAACACGGTTTGTGCTAGCATCTTGAAACTTGACACAATAAAGTAGTTTCACGTTCTATCTCTACGTATTGTTTCCTCTTTATGTAGACCTAAGCAGTGACTGGCGAGAAACACTTTCTTGGAAAGGGGTTGCCAAGCTTCCCAAAATTACGAATCTCCAGAAATCTCAGCAAATATTTTTTCTCCCAAACTGGATGATACTTTCAGGTAATGATCAGTACACTAAGGCGACTTGGTTCCCCAAATGTCATTCTTCTATGTTGAAGCGTTCGTTTCCAGTAACAGTTTGAATTTTTAAGTTTCACTCTGTTTTCTCCTATACTGATAGATGTCTTTGGAACTCTAAATCCAACACGGTTTGTGCTAGCTTCTTGAAACTTGACACAATAAAGTAGTTTCACGTTCTATCTCTATGTTTTCTTTCCTCTTGATGTAGCCCTATGCAGTGACTGGCGAGAAACACTTTCATGGAAAGGGGTTGCCAGGCTTCCCAAAATTACGAATCTCCGGCAATCTCAGCAAATATTTTTTCACCCAAACTGGATGATACTTTCAGGTATTGATCAGTACACTAAGGCGACTTGGTTCCCCAAATTTTGTTCTTCTATGTTGAAGCGTTCGTTTCCAGTAACAGTTTGAATTTTTAGGTTTCACTCTGTTTTCTCCTATATTGATAGATGTATTTGGAACTCTAAATCCAACACGGTTTGTGCTACCTTCTTGAAGTTTGACACAATAAAGTAGTTTCACGTTCTATCTCTATGTTTTGTTTCCTCTTGATGTAGCCCAAAGCAGTGACTGGCGAGAAACACTTTCATTGAAAGGGGTTGCCAAGCTTCCCAAAATTACGAATCTCCAGAAATCTCAGCAAATATTTTTTCACCCAAACTGGATGATACTTTCAGGTAATGATCACTACACTAATGCGACTTGGTTCCCCAAATTTTGTTCTTCTATGTTGAAGCGTTCGTTTCCCGTAACAGTTTGAATTTTTACGTTTCACTCTGTTTTCTCCAATATTGATAGATGTATTTGGAACTCTAAATCCAACACGGTTTCTGCTTGCTTCTTTGAACTTGAAACAATAAAGTAGTTTCACGTTATATCTCTATGTTTTGTTTCCTCTTGATGTAGCCCTAAGCAGTGTCTGGCGAGAAACACTTTCATGGAAAGGTGTTGCCAGGCTTCCCAAAATTACGAATCTCCAGAAATCTCAGCAAATATTTTTTCACCAAAACTGGATGATACTTTTAGGTAATGATCAGTACACTACGGCGACTTGGTTCCCCAAATTTCGTTCTTCTATGTTGAAGCGTTCCTTTCCAGTAACAGTTTGAATTTTTAGCTTTCACTCTGTTTTCAACTATATTGATAGATATATTTGGAACTCTAAATCCAACAGGGTTTGTGCTAGCTTCTTGAAACTTGACACAATAAAGTAGTTTCACGTTCTATCTCTATGTTTTGTTTCCTCTTGATGTAGCCCTAAGCAGTGACTGGCGAGAAACACTTTCTTGGAAAGGGGTTGCCAAGCTTCCCAAAATTACGAATCTCCAGAAATCTCAGCAAATATTTTTTCTCCCAAACTGGATGATATTTTCAGGTAATGATCAGTACACTAAGGCGACTTGGTTCCCCAAATTTCGTTCTTCTATGTTGAAGCGTTCGTTTCCAGTAACAGTTTGAATTTTTAAGTTTCACTCTGTTTTCTCCTTTATTGATAGATGTATTTGGAACTGTAAATCCAACAAGGTTTGTGCTAGCTTCTTAAAACTTGACACAATAAAGTAGTTTCCTGTTCTATCTCTATGTTTTGTTTAATCTTGATGTAGCCCTAAGCAGTGTCTGGCCAGAAACACTTTCATGGAAAGGGGTTGCCAAGTTTCCCAAAATTACGAATCTCCAGAAATCTCAGCAAATATTTTTTCACCCAAACTGCATGATACTTTCAGGTAATGATCACTACACTAAGGTGACTTGGTTCCCCAAATTTCGTTCTGCTATGTTGAAGCGTTCGTTTCCAGTAACAGTTTGAATTTTTAAGTTTTACTCTGTTTTCTCTTATATTGATAGATGTATTTGGAACTGTAAATCCAACACGGTTTCTGCTACCTTCTTTGAACTTGACACCATAAAGTAGTTTCACGTTCTATCTCTATGTTTTGTTTCCTCTTGATGTAGCCCTAAGCAGTGACGGGCGAGAAACACTTTCATGGAAAGGGGTTGCCAAGCTTCCAAAATTTACGAATCTCCAGAAATCTCAGCAAATCTTTTTTCACCCAAACTGGATGATACTTTCAGGTAATGATCAGTACACTAAGGCGACTTGGTTACCCAAATTTCGTTCTTCTATGTTGAAGCGTTCGTTTCCAGTGACAGTTTGAATTTTTAGGTTTCACTCTGTTTTCTCCTATATTGATAGATGTATTTGGAACTCTAAATCCAACACGGTTTGTGCTAGCTTCTTGAATCTTGACACAATAAAGTAGTTTCCCGTTCCATCTCTATGTTTTGTTTCCTCTTGATGTAGCCGTAAGCAGTGACTGGCGAAAAACACTTTCATGGAAAGGGGTTGCCAAGCTTCCCAAAATTACAAATCTCCAGAAATCTCAGCAAATCTTTTTTCACCCAAACTGGATGATACTTTCAGGTAATGATCAGTACACTAAGTCGACTTGGTTCCCCAAATTTCGTTCTTCTATGTTGAAGCGTTCATTTCCAGTAACAGTTTGAATTTTTAGGTTTCACTCTGTTTTCTCCTATATTGATAGATGTATTTGGAACTCTAAATCCAACACGGTTTGTGCTAGCTTCTTGAAACTTGACACAATAAAGTAGTTTCACGTTCTATCTCTATGTTTTGTTTCCTCTTGATGTAGCCCTAAGCAGTGACGAGCGAGAAAAACTTTCATGGAAAGGGGTTGCCAAGCTTCCAAAAATTACGCATCTCCAGAAATCTCAGCAAATATTTTTTCAAACAAACTGGATGATACTTTCAGGTAATGATCAGTACACTAAGGCGACTTGCTTCCCCAAATTTCGTTCTTCTATGTTGAAGCGTTCGTTTCAAGTAACAGTTTGAATTTTTAGGTTTCACTCTGTTTTCTCCTATATTGATAGATGTATTTGGAACTCTAAATCCAACACGTTTTGCGCTAGCTTCTTGAAACTTGAAAAAATAAAGTAGTTTCACATTCTATCTCTGTGTTTTGTTTCCTCTTGATGTAGCCCTAACCAGTGACTGGCGAGAAACACTTTCATGGAAAGGGGTTGCCAGGCTTCCCAAAATTACGAATCTCCAGAAATCTCAGCAAATATTTTTTTCACCCAAACTGGATGATACTTTCAGGTAATGATCAGTACACTAAGGCGACTTGGTTCCCCAAATTTCGTTCTTCTATGTTGAAGCGTTCGTTTCCAGTAACAGTTTGAATTTTTAGGTTTCACTCTGTTTTCTCCTATATTGATAGATGTATTTGGAACTCTAAATCCAACACGGTTTGTGCTAGCTTCTTGAAACTTGACACAATAAAGTAGTTTCCCATTCTATCTCTATGTTTTGTTTCCTCTTGATGTAGCCCTAAGCAGTGACTGGCGAGAAACACTTTCATGGAAAGGGGTTGCCAGGCTTCCCAAATTACGAATCTCCAGAAACCTCAGCAAATATTTTTTCACCCAATCTGGATGATACTTTCAGGTAATGATCAGTACACTAAGGCGACTTGGTTCCCCAAATTTCGTTCTTCTATGTTGAAGCGTTCGTTTCCAGTAACAGTTTGAAATTTTAGCTTTCACTCTGTTTTCTCCTATATTGATAGATATATTTGGAACTCTAAATCCAACATGGTTTGTGCTAGCTTCTTGAAACTTGACACAATAAAGTAGTTTCACGTTCTATCTCTATGTTTTGTTTCCTCTTGATGTAGCCCTAAGCAGTGACTGGCGAGAAACACTTTCATGGAAAGGGGTTGCCAAGCTTCCCAAAATTACGAATCTCCAGAAATCTCAGCAAATATTTTTTCACCCAAAATGGATGATACTTTCAGGAAATGATCAGTACACTAAGGCGACTTGGTTCCCCAAATTTCGTTCTTCTATGTTGAAGCGTTCGTTGCCAGTAACAGTTTGAATTTTCAGCTTTCACTCTGTTTTCTCCTATATTGATAGATGTATTTGGAACTCTAAATCCAACACGGTTTGTGCTAGCTTCTTGAAACTTGACAAAATAAAGTAGTTTCACATTCTATCTCTATGTTTTGTTTCCTCTTGATGTAGCCCTAAGCAGTGACTGGCGAGTAACACTTTCATGGAAAGGGGTTGCAAAGCTTCCAAAAATTACGAATCTCCAGAAATCTCAGCAAATCTTTTTTCACCCAAACTGGATGATACTTTCAGGTAATGACCAGTACAGTAAGGCGACTTGGTTCCCCAAATTTCGTTCTTCTATGTTGAAGCGTTCGTTTCCAGTAACAGTTTGAATTTTTAGGTTTCACTCTGTTTTCTCCTATATTGATAGATGTATTTGGAACTCTAAATCCAACACGGTTTCTGCTAGCTTCTTTGAACTTGACACAATAAAGTAGTTTCACGTTCTATCTCTATGTTTTGTTTCCTCTTGATGTAGCCCTAAGCAGTGACTGGCGAGAAACACTTTCATGGAAAGGGGTTGCCAAGCTTCCAAAAATTACGAATCTCCAAAAATCTCAGCAAATATTTTTTCACCCAAACTGGATGATACTTTCAGGTAATGATCAGTACACTAAGGCGACTTGGTTCCCCAAATTTCGTTCTTCTATGTTGAAGCGTTCGTTTCCAGTAACAGTTTGAATTTTTAGAATTCATTCTGTTTTCTCCTATATTGATAGATGTATTTGGAACTCTAAATCCAACACGGTTTGTGCTAGCTTCTTGAAACTTCACACAATAAAGTAGTTTCACGTTCTATCTCTATGTTTTCTTTCCTCATGATGTAGCCCTATGCAGTGACTGGCGAGAAACACTTTCATGGAAAGGGGTTGCCAGGCTTCCCAAAATTACGAATCTCAGGAAATCTCAGCAAATATTTTTTCACCCAAACTGGATGATACTTTCAGGTATTGATCAGTACACTAAGGCGACTTGGTTCCCCAAATTTTGTTCTTCTATGTTGAAGCGTTCGTTTCCAGTAACAGTTTGAATTTTTAAGTTTCACTCTGTTTTCTCCTATATTGATAGATGTATTTGGAACTCTAAATCCAACACGGTTTGTTCTACCTTCTTGAAGTTTCACACAATGAAGTAGTTTCACGTTCTATCTCTATGTTTTGTTTCCTCTTGATGTAGCCCTAAGCAGTGACTGGCGAGAAACACGTTCATGGAAAGGGGTTGCCAAGCTTCCCAAAATTACGAATCTCCAGAAATCTTAGCAAATATTTTTTCACCCAAACTGGATGATACTTTCAGGTAATGATCACTACACTAAGGCGACTTGGTTCCCCAAATTTCGTTCTTCTATGTTGAAGCGTTCGTTTCCAGTAACAGTTTGAATTTTTAGGTTTCACTCTGTTTTCTCCTATATTGATAGATGTATTTGGAACTCTAAATCCAACACGGTTTCTGCTAGCTTCTTTGAACTTGACACAATAAAGTAGTTTCACGTTCTATCTCTATGTTTTGTTTCCTCTTGATGTAGCCCTAAGCAGTGACTGGCGAGAAACACTTTCATGGAAAGGGGTTGCCAAGCTTCCAAAAATTACGAATCTCCACAAATCTCAGCAAATATTTTTTCACCCAAACTGGATGATACTTTCAGGTAATGATCAGTACACTAAGGCGACTTGCTTCCCCAAATTTCGTTCTTCTATGTTGAAGCGTTCGTTTCCAGTAACAGTTTGAATTTTTAGGTTTCACTCTGTTTTCTCCTATATTGATAGATGTATTTGGAACTCTAAATCCAACACGGTTTGTGCTAGCTTCTTGAAACTTCACACAATAAAGTAGTTTCACGTTCTATCTCTATGTTTTGTTTCCTCTTGATGTAGCCCTAAGCAGTGACTGGCGAGAAACACTTTCATGGAAAGGGGTTGCCAGACTTCCCAAAATTACGAATCTCCAGAAATCACAGCAAATATTTTTTCACCCAAACTGGATCATACTTTCAGGTAATGATCAGTACACTAAGGCGACTTGGTTCCCCAAATTTCGTTCTTCTATGTTGAAGCGTTCGTTTCCAGTAACAGTTTGAATTTTTAGAATTCACTCTGTTTTCTCCTATATTGATAGATGTATTTGGAACTCTAAATCCAACACGGTTTGTGCTAGCTTCTTGAAACTTGACACAATACAGTAGTTTCACGTTCTATCTCTATGTTTTCTTTCCTCATGATGTAGCCCTATGCAGTGACTGGCGAGAAACACTTTCATGGAAAGGGGTTGCCAGGCTTCCCAAAATTACGAATCTCAGGAAATCTCAGCAAATATTTTTTCACCCAAACTGGATGATACTTTCAGGTATTGATCAGTACACTAAGGCCACTTGGTTCTCCAAATTTTGTTCTTCTATGTTGAAGCGTTCGTTTCCAGTAACAGTTTGAATTTTTAGGTTTCACTCTGTTTTCTCCTATATTGATAGATGTATTTGGAACTCTAAATCCAACACGGTTTGTTCTACCTTCTTGAAGTTTCACACAATGAAGTAGTTTCACGTTCTATCTCTATGTTTTGTTTCCTCTTGATGTAGCCCTAAGCAGTGACTGGCAAGAAACACGTTCATGGAAAGGGGTTGCCATGCTTCCCAAAATTACGAATCTCCAGAAATCTTAGCAAATATTTTTTTACCCAAACTGGATGATACTTTCAGGTAATGATCACTACACTAAGGCGACTTGGTTCCCCAAATTGCGTTCTTCTATGTTGAAGCGTTCGTTTCCAGTAACAGTTTGAATTTTTAGGTTTCACTCTGTTTTCTCCTATATTGATAGATGTATTTGGAACTCTAAATCCAACACGGTTTCTGCTAGCTTCTTTGAACTTGACACAATAAAGTAGTTTCACGTTCTATCTCTATGTTTTGTTTCCTCTTGATGTAGCCCTAAGCAGTGTCTGGCCAGAAACACTTTCATGGAAAGGGGTTGCCAAGTTTCCAAAAATTACGAATCTCCAGAAATCTCAGCAAATATTTTTTCACCCAAACTGGATGATACTTTCAGGTAATGATCAGTACACTAAGGCGACTTGGTTCCCCAAATTTCGTTCTTCTATGTTGAAACGTTCGTTTTCAGTAACAGTTTGAATTTTTAAGTTTTACTCTGTTTTCTCCTATATTGATAGATGTATTTGGAACTCTAAAAGCAACACGGTTTCTGCTAGCTTCTTTGAACTTGACACAATAAAGTAGTTTCACGTTCTATCTCTATGTTTTGTTTCCTCTTGATGTAGCCCTAAGCAGTGACTGGCGAGAAACACTTTCATGGAAAGGGGTTGCCAAGCTTCCAAAAATTACGAATCTCCAGAAATCTCAGCAAATATTTTTTCACCCAAACTGGATGAAACTTTCAGGTAATGATCAGTACACTAAGGCGACTTGCTTCCCCAAATTTCATTCTTCTATGTTGAAGCGTTCGTTTCCAGTAACAGTTTGAATTTTTAAGTTTTACTCTGTTTTCTCCTATATTGATAGATGTATTTGGAACTCTAAATCCAACACGGTTTGTGCTAGCTTCTTGAAACTTGACAAAATAAAGTAGTTTCACATTCTATCTCTATGTTTTGTTTCCTCTTGATGTAGCCCTAAGCAGTGACTGGCGAGAAACACTTTCATGGAAAGGGGTTGCCAAGCTTCCAAAAATTACGAATCTCCAGAAATCTCAGCAAATCTTTTTCACCCAAACTGGATGATACTTTCAGGTAATGATCAGTACACTAAGGCGACTGGGTTCCCCAAATTTCGTTCTTCTATGTTGAAGCGTTCGTTTCCAGGAACAGTTTGAATTTTTTGGTTTCACTCTATTTTCTCCTATATTGATAGATGTATTTGGAACTCTAAATCCAACACGGTTTGTGCAAGCTACTTGAAAATTGACACAATAAAGTAGTTTCACGTTCTATCTCTATGTTTTGTTTCCTCTTGATGTAGCCTTACGCAGTGACTGGCGAGAAACACTTTCATGGAAAGGGTTTGCAAAGCTTCCAAAAATTACGAATCTCCAGAAATCTCAGCAAGTCTTTTTTCACCCAAACTGGATGATACTTTCAGGTAATGACCAGTACACTAAGGCGACTTGGTTCCCCAAATTTCGTTCTTCTATGTTGAAGCGTTCGTTTCCAGTAACAGTTTGAATTTTTAGGTTTCACTCTGTTTTCTCCTATATTGATAGATGTATTTGGAACTCTAAATCGAACACGGTTTCTGCTAGCTTCTTTGAACTTGACACAATAAAATAGTTTCATGTTCTATCTCTATGTTTTGTTTCCTCCTGATGTAGCCCTAAGCAGTGACTGGCGAGAAACACTTTCATGGAAAGGGGTTGCCAGGCTTCCCAAAATTACGAATCTCCAGAAACCTCAGCAAATATTTTTTCACCCAATCTGGATGATACTTTCAGGTAATGATCAGTACACTAAGGCGACTTGGTTCCCCAAATTTCGTTCTTCTATGCTGAAGCGTTCGTTTCCAGTAACAGTTTGAATTTTTAGGTTTCACTCTGTTTTCTCCTATATTGATAGATGTATTTGGAACTCTAAATCCAACACGGTTTGTGCTAGCTTCTTGAAACTTGACACAATAAAGTAGTTTCCCATTCTATCTCTATGTTTTGTTTCCTCTTGATGTAGCCCTAAGCAGTGACTGGCGAGAAACACTTTCATGGAAAGGGGTTGCCAGGCTTCCCAAATTACGAATCTCCAGAAACCTCAGCAAATATTTTTTCACCCAATCTGGATGATACTTTCAGGTAATGATCAGTACACTAAGGCGACTTGGTTCCCCAAATTTCGTTCTTCTATGTTGAAGCGTTCGTTTCCAGTAACAGTTTGAAATTTTAGCTTTCACTCTGTTTTCTCCTATATTGATAGATATATTTGGAACTCTAAATCCAACATGGTTTGTGCTAGCTTCTTGAAACTTGACACAATAAAGTAGTTTCACGTTCTATCTCTATGTTTTGTTTCCTCTTGATGTAGCCCTAAGCAGTGACTGGCGAGAAACACTTTCATGGAAAGGGGTTGCCAAGCTTCCCAAAATTACGAATCTCCAGAAATCTCAGCAAATATTTTTTCACCCAAAATGGATGATACTTTCAGGAAATGATCAGTACACTAAGGCGACTTGGTTCCCCAAATTTCGTTCTTCTATGTTGAAGCGTTCGTTGCCAGTAAGAGTTTGAATTTTCAGCTTTCACTCTGTTTTCTCCTATATTGATAGATGTATTTGGAACTCTAAATCCAACACGGTTTGTGCTAGCTTCTTGAAACTTGACAAAATAAAGTAGTTTCACATTCTATCTCTATGTTTTGTTTCCTCTTGATGTAGCCCTAAGCAGTGACTGGCGAGTAACACTTTCATGGAAAGGGGTTGCAAAGCTTCCAAAAATTACGAATCTCCAGAAATCTCAGCAAATCTTTTTTCACCCAAACTGGATGATACTTTCAGGTAATGACCAGTACAGTAAGGCGACTTGGTTCCCCAAATTTCGTTCTTCTATGTTGAAGCGTTCGTTTCCAGTAACAGTTTGAATTTTTAGGTTTCACTCTGTTTTCTCCTATATTGATAGATGTATTTGGAACTCTAAATCCAACACGGTTTCTGCTAGCTTCTTTGAACTTGACACAATAAAGTAGTTTCACGTTCTATCTCTATGTTTTGTTTCCTCTTGATGTAGCCCTAAGCAGTGACTGGCGAGAAACACTTTCATGGAAAGGGGTTGCCAAGCTTCCAAAAATTACGAATCTCCAAAAATCTCAGCAAATATTTTTTCACCCAAACTGGATGATACTTTCAGGTAATGATCAGTACACTAAGGCGACTTGGTTCCCCAAATTTCGTTCTTCTATGTTGAAGCGTTCGTTTCCAGTAACAGTTTGAATTTTTAGAATTCATTCTGTTTTCTCCTATATTGATAGATATATTTGGAACTCTAAATCCAACACGGTTTGTGCTAGCTTCTTGAAACTTGACACAATAAAGTAGTTTCACGTTCTATCTCTATGTTTTCTTTCCTCATGATGTAGCCCTATGCAGTGACTGGCGAGAAACACTTTCATGGAAAGGGGTTGCCAGGCTTCCCAAAATTACGAATCTCAGGAAATCTCAGCAAATATTTTTTCACCCAAACTGGATGATACTTTCAGGTATTGATCAGTACACTAAGGCGACTTGGTTCCCCAAATTTTGTTCTTCTATGTTGAAGCGTTCGTTTCCAGTAACAGTTTGAATTTTTAAGTTTCACTCTGTTTTCTCCTATATTGATAGATGTATTTGGAACTCTAAATCCAACACGGTTTGTTCTACCTTCTTGAAGTTTCACACAATGAAGTAGTTTCACGTTCTATCTCTATGTTTTGTTTCCTCTTGATGTAGCCCTAAGCAGTGACTGGCGAGAAACACGTTCATGGAAAGGGGTTGCCAAGCTTACCAAAATTACGAATCTCCAGAAATCTTAGCAAATATTTTTTCACCCAAACTGGATGATACTTTCAGGTAATGATCACTACACTAAGGCGACTTGGTTCCCCAAATTGCGTTCTTCTATGTTGAAGCGTTCGTTTCCAGTAACAGTTTGAATTTTTAGGTTTCACTCTGTTTTCTCCTATATTGATAGATGTATTTGGAACTCTAAATCCAACACGGTTTCTGCTAGCTTCTTTGAACTTGACACAATAAAGTAGTTTCACGTTCTATCTCTATGTTTTGTTTCCTCTTGATGTAGCCCTAAGCAGTGACTGGCGAGAAACACTTTCATGGAAAGGGTTTGCAAAGCTTCCAAAAATTACGAATCTCCAGAAATCTCAGCAAATCTTTTTTCACCCAAACTGGATGATACTTTCAGGTAATGACCAGTACACTAAGGCGACTTGGTTCCCCAAATTTCGTTCTTCTATGTTGAAGCGTTCGTTTCCAGTAACAGTTTGAATTTTTATGTTTCACTCTGTTTTCTCCTATATTGATAGATGTATTTGGAACTCTAAATCCAACACGGTTTCTGCTAGCTTCTTTGAACTTGACACAATAAAATAGTTTCACGTTCTATCTCTATGTTTTGTTTCCTCTTGATGTAGCCCTAAGCAGTGACTGGCGAGAAACACTTTCATGGAAAGGGGTTGCCAGGCTTCCCAAAATTACGAATCTCCAGAAACCTCAGCAAATATTTTTTCACCCAATCTGGATGATACTTTCAGGTAATGATCAGTACACTAAGGCGACTTGGTTCCCCAAATTTCGTTCTTCTATGTTGAAGCGTTCGTTTCCAGTAACAGTTTGAATTTTTAGGTTTCACTCTGTTTTCTCCTATATTGATAGATGTATTTGGAACTCTAAATCCAACACGGTTTCTGCTAGCTTCTTTGAACTTGACACAATAAAATAGTTTCATGTTCTATCTCTATGTTTTGTTTCCTCTTGATGTAGCCCTAAGCAGTGACTGGCGAGAAACACTTTCATGGAAAGGGGTTGCCAGGCTTCCCAAAATTACGAATCTCCAGAAACCTCAGCAAATATTTTTTCACCCAATCTGGATGATACTTTCAGGTAATGATCAGTACACTAAGGCGACTTGGTTCCCCAAATTTAGTTCTTCTATGTTGAAGCGTTCGTTTCCAGTAACAGTTTGAATTTTTAGGTTTCACTCTGTTTTCTCCTATATTGATAGATGTATTTGGAACTCTAAATCCAACACGGTTTGTGCTAGCTTCTTGAAACTTGACACAATAAAGTAGTTTCCCATTCTATCTCTATGTTTTGTTTCCTCTTGATGTAGCCCTAAGCAGTGACTGGCGAGAAACACTTTCATGGAAAGGGGTTGCCAGGCTTCCCAAATTACGAATCTCCAGAAACCTCAGCAAATATTTTTTCACCCAATCTGGATGATACTTTCAGGTAATGATCAGTACACTAAGGCGACTTGGTTCCCCAAATTTCGTTCTTCTATGTTGAAGCGTTCGTTTCCAGTAACAGTTTGAAATTTTAGCTTTCACTCTGTTTTCTCCTATATTGATAGATATATTTGGAACTCTAAATCCAACATGGTTTGTGCTAGCTTCTTGAAACTTGACACAATAAAGTAGTTTCACGTTCTATCTCTATGTTTTGTTTCCTCTTGATGTAGCCCTAAGCAGTGACTGGCGAGAAACACTTTCATGGAAAGGGGTTGCCAAGCTTCCCAAAATTACGAATCTCCAGAAATCTCAGCAAATATTTTTTCACCCAAAATGGATGATACTTTCAGGAAATGATCAGTACACTAAGGCGACTTGGTTCCCCAAATTTCGTTCTTCTATGTTGAAGCGTTCGTTGCCAGTAACAGTTTGAATTTTCAGCTTTCACTCTGTTTTCTCCTATATTGATAGATGTATTTGGAACTCTAAATCCAACACGGTTTGTGCTAGCTTCTTGAAACTTGACAAAATAAAGTAGTTTCACATTCTATCTCTATGTTTTGTTTCCTCTTGATGTAGCCCTAAGCAGTGACTGGCGAGTAACACTTTCATGGAAAGGGGTTGCAAAGCTTCCAAAAATTACGAATCTCCAGAAATCTCAGCAAATCTTTTTTCACCCAAACTGGATGATACTTTCAGGTAATGACCAGTACACTAAGGCGACTTGGTTCCCCAAATTTCGTTCTTCTATGTTGAAGCGTTCGTTTCCAGTAACAGTTTGAATTTTTAGGTTTCACTCTGTTTTCTCCTATATTGATAGATGTATTTGGAACTCTAAATCCAACACGGTTTCTGCTAGCTTCTTTGAACTTGACACAATAAAGTAGTTTCACGTTCTATCTCTATGTTTTGTTTCCTCTTGATGTAGCCCTAAGCAGTGACTGGCGAGAAACACTTTCATGGAAAGGGGTTGCCAAGCTTCCAAAAATTACGAATCTCCAAAAATCTCAGCAAATATTTTTTCACCCAAACTGGATGATACTTCCAGGTAATGATCAGTACACTAAGGCGACTTGGTACCCCAAATTTCGTTCTTCTATGTTGAAGCGTTCGTTTCCAGTAACAGTTTGAATTTTTAGAATTCATTCTGTTTTCTCCTATATTGATAGATGTATTTGGAACTCTAAATCCAACACGGTTTGTGCTAGCTTCTTGAAACTTCACACAATAAAGTAGTTTCACGTTCTATCTCTATGTTTTCTTTCCTCATGATGTAGCCCTATGCAGTGACTGGCGAGAAACACTTTCATGGAAAGGGGTTGCCAGGCTTCCCAAAATTACGAATCTCAGGAAATCTCAGCAAATATTTTTTCACCCAAACTGGATGATACTTTCAGGTATTGATCAGTACACTAAGGCGACTTGGTTCCCCAAATTTTGTTCTTCTATGTTGAAGCGTTCGTTTCCAGTAACAGTTTGAATTTTTAAGTTTCACTCTGTTTTCTCCTATATTGATAGATGTATTTGGAACTCTAAATCCAACACGGTTTGTTCTACCTTCTTGAAGTTTCACACAATGAAGTAGTTTCACGTTCTATCTCTATGTTTTGTTTCCTCTTGATGTAGCCCTAAGCAGTGACTGGCGAGAAACACGTTCATGGAAAGGGGTTGCCAAGCTTACCAAAATTACGAATCTCCAGAAATCTTAGCAAATATTTTTTCACCCAAACTGGATGATACTTTCAGGTAATGATCACTACACTAAGGCGACTTGGTTCCCCAAATTGCGTTCTTCTATGTTGAAGCGTTCGTTTCCAGTAACAGTTTGAATTTTTAGGTTTCACTCTGTTTTCTCCTATATTGATAGATGTATTTGGAACTCTAAATCCAACACGGTTTCTGCTAGCTTCTTTGAACTTGACACAATAAAGTAGTTTCACGTTCTATCTCTATGTTTTGTTTCCTCTTGATGTAGCCCTAAGCAGTGACTGGCGAGAAACACTTTCATGGAAAGGGGTTGCCAGGCTTCCCAAAATTACGAATCTCCAGAAACCTCAGCAAATCTTTTTTCACCCAATCTGGATGATACTTTCAGGTAATGATCAGTACACTAAGGCGACTTGGTTCCCCAAATTTCGTTCTTCTATGTTGAAGCGTTCGTTTCCAGTAACAGTTTGAATTTTTAGGTTTCACTCTGTTTTCTCCTATATTGATAGATGTATTTGGAACTCTAAATCCAACACGGTTTCTGCTAGCTTCTTTGAACTTGACACAATAAAATAGTTTCATGTTCTATCTCTATGTTTTGTTTCCTCTTGATGTAGCCCTAAGCAGTGACTGGCGAGAAACACTTTCATGGAAAGGGGTTGCCAGGCTTCCCAAAATTACGAATCTCCAGAAACCTCAGCAAATATTTTTTCACCCAATCTGGATGATACTTTCAGGTAATGATCAGTACACTAAGGCGACTTGGTTCCCCAAATTTAGTTCTTCTATGTTGAAGCGTTCGTTTCCAGTAACAGTTTGAATTTTTAGGTTTCACTCTGTTTTCTCCTATATTGATAGATGTATTTGGAACTCTAAATCCAACACGGTTTGTGCTAGCTTCTTGAAACTTGACACAATAAAGTAGTTTCCCATTCTATCTCTATGTTTTGTTTCCTCTTGATGTAGCCCTAAGCAGTGACTGGCGAGAAACACTTTCATGGAAAGGGGTTGCCAGGCTTCCCAAATTACGAATCTCCAGAAACCTCAGCAAATATTTTTTCACCCAATCTGGATGATACTTTCAGGTAATGATCAGTACACTAAGGCGACTTGGTTCCCCAAATTTCGTTCTTCTATGTTGAAGCGTTCGTTTCCAGTAACAGTTTGAAATTTTAGCTTTCACTCTGTTTTCTCCTATATTGATAGATATATTTGGAACTCTAAATCCAACATGGTTTGTGCTAGCTTCTTGAAACTTGACACAATAAAGTAGTTTCACGTTCTATCTCTATGTTTTGTTTCCTCTTGATGTAGCCCTAAGCAGTGACTGGCGAGAAACACTTTCATGGAAAGGGGTTGCCAGGCTTCCCAAAATTACGAATCTCCAGAAATCTCAGCAAATATTTTTTCACCCAAAATGGATGATACTTTCAGGAAATGATCAGTACACTAAGGCGACTTGGTTCCCCAAATTTCGTTCTTCTATGTTGAAGCGTTCGTTGCCAGTAACAGTTTGAATTTTCAGCTTTCACTCTGTTTTCTCCTATATTGATAGATGTATTTGGAACTCTAAATCCAACACGGTTTGTGCTAGCTTCTTGAAACTTGACAAAATAAAGTAGTTTCACATTCTATCTCTATGTTTTGTTTCCTCTTGATGTAGCCCTAAGCAGTGACTGGCGAGTAACACTTTCATGGAAAGGGGTTGCAAAGCTTCCAAAAATTACGAATCTCCAGAAATCTCAGCAAATCTTTTTTCACCCAAACTGGATGATACTTTCAGGTAATGACCAGTACAGTAAGGCGACTTGGTTCCCCAAATTTCGTTCTTCTATGTTGAAGCGTTCGTTTCCAGTAACAGTTTGAATTTTTAGGTTTCACTCTGTTTTCTCCTATATTGATAGATGTATTTGGAACTCTAAATCCAACACGGTTTCTGCTAGCTTCTTTGAACTTGACACAATAAAGTAGTTTCACGTTCTATCTCTATGTTTTGTTTCCTCTTGATGTAGCCCTAAGCAGTGACTGGCGAGAAACACTTTCATGGAAAGGGGTTGCCAAGCTTCCAAAAATTACGAATCTCCAAAAATCTCAGCAAATATTTTTTCACCCAAACTGGATGATACTTTCAGGTAATGATCAGTACACTAAGGCGACTTGGTTCCCCAAATTTCGTTCTTCTATGTTGAAGCGTTCGTTTCCAGTAACAGTTTGAATTTTTAGAATTCATTCTGTTTTCTCCTATATTGATAGATGTATTTGGAACTCTAAATCCAACACAGTTTGTGCTAGCTTCTTGAAACTTGACACAATAAAGTAGTTTCACGTTCTATCTCTATGTTTTCTTTCCACATGATGTAGCCCTATGCAGTGACTGGCGAGAAACACTTTCATGGAAAGGGGTTGCCAGGCTTCCCAAAATTACGAATCTCAGGAAATCTCAGCAAATATTTTTTCACCCAAACTGGATGATACTTTCAGGTATTGATCAGTACACTAAGGCGACTTGGTTCCCCAAATTTTGTTCTTCTATGTTGAAGCGTTCGTTTCCAGTAACAGTTTGAATTTTTAAGTTTCACTCTGTTTTCTCCTATATTGATAGATGTATTTGGAACTCTAAATCCAACACGGTTTGTTCTACCTTCTTGAAGTTTCACACAATGAAGTAGTTTCACGTTCTATCTCTATGTTTTGTTTCCTCTTGATGTAGCCCTAAGCAGTGACTGGCGAGAAACACGTTCATGGAAAGGGGTTGCCAAGCTTACCAAAATTACGAATCTCCAGAAATCTTAGCAAATATTTTTTCACCCAAACTGGATGATACTTTCAGGTAATGATCACTACACTAAGGCGACTTGGTTCCCCAAATTGCGTTCTTCTATGTTGAAGCGTTCGTTTCCAGTAACAGTTTGAATTTTTAGGTTTCACTCTGTTTTCTCCTATATTGATAGATGTATTTGGAACTCTAAATCCAACACGGTTTCTGCTAGCTTCTTTGAACTTGACACAATAAAGTAGTTTCACGTTCTATCTCTATGTTTTGTTTCCTCTTGATGTAGCCCTAAGCAGTGACTGGCGAGAAACACTTTCATGGAAAGGGTTTGCAAAGCTTCCAAAAATTACGAATCTCCAGAAATCTCAGCAAATCTTTTTTCACCCAAACTGGATGATACTTTCAGGTAATGACCAGTACACTAAGGCGACTTGGTTCCCCAAATTTCGTTCTTCTATGTTGAAGCGTTCGTTTCCAGTAACAGTTTGAATTTTTATGTTTCACTCTGTTTTCTCCTATATTGATAGATGTATTTGGAACTCTAAATCCAACACGGTTTCTGCTAGCTTCTTTGAACTTGACACAATAAAATAGTTTCACGTTCTATCTCTATGTTTTGTTTCCTCTTGATGTAGCCCTAAGCAGTGACTGGCGAGAAACACTTTCATGGAAAGGGGTTGCCAGGCTTCCCAAAATTACGAATCTCCAGAAACCTCAGCAAATATTTTTTCACCCAATCTGGATGATACTTTCAGGTAATGATCAGTACACTAAGGCGACTTGGTTCCCCAAATTTCGTTCTTCTATGTTGAAGCGTTCGTTTCCAGTAACAGTTTGAATTTTTAGGTTTCACTCTGTTTTCTCCTATATTGATAGATGTATTTGGAACTCTAAATCCAACACGGTTTGTGCTAGCTTCTTGAAACTTGACACAATAAAGTAGTTTCCCATTCTATCTCTATGATTTGTTTCCTCTTGATGTAGCCCTAAGCAGTGACTGGCGAGAAACACTTTCATGGAAAGGGGTTGCCAGGCTTCCCAAATTACGAATCTCCAGAAACCTCAGCAAATATTTTTTCACCCAATCTGGATGATACTTTCAGGTAATGATCAGTACACTAAGGCGACTTGGTTCCCCAAATTTCGTTCTTCTATGTTGAAGCGTTCGTTTCCAGTAACAGTTTGAAATTTTAGCTTTCACTCTGTTTTCTCCTATATTGATAGATATATTTGGAACTCTAAATCCAACATGGTTTGTGCTAGCTTCTTGAAACTTGACACAATAAAGTAGTTTCACGTTCTATCTCTATGTTTTGTTTCCTCTTGATGTAGCCCTAAGCAGTGACTGGCGAGAAACACTTTCATGGAAAGGGGTTGCCAAGCTTCCCAAAATTACGAATCTCCAGAAATCTCAGCAAATATTTTTTCACCCAAAATGGATGATACTTTCAGGAAATGATCAGTACACTAAGGCGACTTGGTTCCCCAAATTTCGTTCTTCTATGTTGAAGCGTTCGTTGCCAGTAACAGTTTGAATTTTCAGCTTTCACTCTGTTTTCTCCTATATTGATAGATGCATTTGGAACTCTAAATCCAACACGGTTTGTGCTAGCTTCTTGAAACTTGACAAAATAAAGTAGTTTCATATTCTATCTCTATGTTTTGTTTCCTCTTGATGTAGCCCTAAGCAGTGACTGGCGAGAAACACTTTCATGGAAAGGGTTGCCAAGCTTCCAAAAATTACGAATATCCAGAAATCTCAGCAAATATTTTTTCACCCAAAATGGATGATACTTTCAGGTAATGACCAGTACAGTAAGGCGACTTGGTTCCCCAAATTTCGTTCTTCTATGTTGAAGCGTTCGTTTCCAGTAACAGTTTGAATTTTTAGGTTTCACTCTGTTTTCTCCTATATTGATAGATGTATTTGGAACTCTAAATCCAACACGGTTTGTGCTAGCTTCTTGAAACTTCACACAATAAAGTAGTTTCACGTTCTATCTCTATGTTTTGTTTCCTCTTGATGTAGCCCTAAGCAGTGACTGGCGAGAAACACTTTCATGGAAAGAGGTTGCCAGACTTCCCAAAATTACGAATCTCCAGAAATCACAGCAAATATTTTTTCACCCAAACTGGATCATACTTTCAGGTAATGCTCAGTACACTAAGGCGACTTGGTTCCCCAAATTTCGTTCTTCTATGTTGAAGCGTTCGTTTCCAGTAACAGTTTGAATTTTTAGAATTCACTCTGTTTTCTCCTATATTGATAGATGTATTTGGAACTCTAAATCCAACACGGTTTGTGCTAGCTTCTTGAAACTTGACACAATAAAGTAGTTTCACGTTCTATCTCTATGTTTTCTTTCCTCATGATGTAGCCCTATGCAGTGACTGGCGAGAAACACTTTCATGGAAAGGGGTTGCCAGGCTTCCCAAAATTACGAATCTCAGGAAATCTCAGCAAATATTTTTTCACCCAAACTGGATGATACTTTCAGGTATTGATCAGTACACTAAGGCGACTTGGTTCCCCAAATTTCGTTCTTCTATGTTGAAGCGTTCGTTTCCAGTAACAGTTTGAATTTTTAGGTTTCACTCTGTTTTCTCCTATATTGATAGATGTATTTGGAACTCTAAATCCAACACGGTTTGTTCTACCTTCTTGAAGTTTCACACAATGAAGTAGTTTCACGTTCTATCTCTATGTTTTGTTTCCTCTTGATGTAGCCCTAAGCAGTGACTGGCGAGAAACACGTTCATGGAAAGGGGTTGCCAAGCTTCCCAAAATTACGAATCTCCAGAAATCTTAGCAAATATTTTTTCACCCAAACTGGATGATACTTTCAGGTAATGATCACTACACTAAGGCGACTTGGTTCCCCAAATTGCGTTCTTCTATGTTGAAGCGTTCGTTTCCAGTAACAGTTTGAATTTTTAGGTTTCACTCTGTTTTCTCCTATATTGATAGATGTATTTGGAACTCTAAATCCAACACGGTTTCTGCTAGCTTCTTTGAACTTGACACAATAAAGTAGTTTCACGTTCTATCTCTATGTTTTGTTTCCTCTTGATGTAGCCCTAAGCAGTGTCTGGCCAGAAACACTTTCATGGAAAGGGGTTGCCAAGTTTCCAAAAATTACGAATCTCCAGAAATCTCAGCAAATATTTTTTCACCCAAACTGGATGATACTTTCAGGTAATGATCAGTACACTAAGGCGACTTGGTTCCCCAAATTTCGTTCTTCTATGTTGAAACGTTCGTTTCCAGTAACAGTTTGAATTTTTAAGTTTTACTCTGTTTTCTCCTATATTGATAGATGTATTTGGAACTCTAAATGCAACACGGTTTCTGCTAGCTTCTTTGAACTTGACACAATAAAGTAGTTTCAAGTTCTATCTCTATGTTTTGTTTCCTCTTGATGTAGCCCTAAGCAGTGACTGGCGAGAAACACTTTCATGGAAAGGGGTTGCCAAGCTTCCAAAAATTACGAATCTCCAGAAATCTCAGCAAATATTTTTTCACCCAAACTGGATGAAACTTTCAGGTAATGATCAGTACACTAAGGCGACTTGCTTCCCCAAATTTCATTCTTCTATGTTGAAGCGTTCGTTTCCAGTAACAGTTTGAATTTTTAAGTTTTACTCTGTTTTCTCCTATATTGATAGATGTATTTGGAACTCTAAATCCAACACGGTTTGTGCTAGCTTCTTGAAACTTGACACAATAAAGTAGTTTCACGTTCTATCTCTATGTTTTGTTTCCTCTTGATGTAGCCCTAAGCAGTGACTGGCGAGAAACACTTTCATGGAAAGGGGTTTCCAAGCTTCCCAAAATTACGAATCTCCAGAAATCTCAGCAAATATTTTTTCACCCAAAATGGATGATACTTTCAGGAAATGATCAGTACACTAAGGCGACTTGGTTCCCCAAATTTCGTTCTTCTATGTTGAAGCGTTCGTTGCCAGTAACAGTTTGAATTTTCAGCTTTCACTCAGTTTTCTCCTATATTGATAGATGTATTTGGAACTCTAAATCCAACAAGGTTTGTGCTAGCTTCTTGAAACTTGACAAAATAAAGTAGTTTCACATTCTATCTCTATGTTTTGTTTCCTCTTGATGTAGCCCTAAGCAGTGACTGGCGAGAAACACTTTCATGGAAAGGGGTTGCAAAGCTTCCAAAAATTACGAATCTCCAGAAATCTCAGCAAATCTTTTTTCACCCAAACTGGATGATACTTTCAGGTAATGACCAGTACACTAAGGCGACTTGGTTCCCCAAATTTTGTTCTTCTATGTTGAAGCGTTCGTTTCCAGTAACAGTTTGAATTTTTAAGTTTCACTCTGTTTTCTCCTATATTGATAGATGTATTTGGAACTCTAAATCCAACACGGTTTGTTCTACCTTCTTGAAGTTTCACACAATGAAGTAGTTTCACGTTCTATCTCTATGTTTTGTTTCCTCTTGATGTAGCCCTAAGCAGTGACTGGCGAGAAACACGTTCATGGAAAGGGGTTGCCAAGCTTCCAAAAATTACGTATCTCCAGAAATCTCAGCAAATATTTTTTCACCCAAACTGGATGATACTTTCAGGTAATGATCAGTACACTAAGGCGACTTGGTTCCCCAAATTTCGTTCTTCTATATTGAAGCGTTCGTTTCCAGTAACAGTTTGAAATTTTACGTTTCTCTGTTTTCTCCTATATTGATAGATGTATTTGGAACTGTAAATCCAACACGGTTTGTGCTAGATTCTTTAATCTTGACACAATAAAGTAGTTTCCCGTTCTATCTCTATGTTTTGTTTCCTCTTGTTGTAGCCCTAAGCAGTGACTGGCGAGAAACACTTTCATGAAAGGGGTTGCCAGACTTCCCAAAATTATGAATCTCCAGAAATCTCAGCAAATATTTTTTCACCCAAACTGGATGATACTTTCAGGTAATGATCAGTACACTAAGGCGACTTGCTTCCCCAAATTTCGTTCTTCTATGTTGAAGCGTTCGTTTCCAGTAACAGTTTGAATTTTTAGGTTTCACTCTGTTTTCTCCTATATTGATAGATGTATTTGGAACTCTAAATCCAACACGGTTTCTGCTAGCTTCTTGAAACTTGACACAATAAAGTAGTTTCCCATTCTATCTCTATGTTTTGTTTCCTCTTGATGTAGCCCTAAGCAGTGACTGGCGAGAAACACTTTCATGGAAAGGGGTTGCCAAGCTTCCCAAAATTACGAAACTCCAGAAATCTCAGCAAATATTTTTTGACCCAAACTGGATGATACTTTCAGGTAATGATCAGTACACTAAGGCGACTTGGTTCCCCAAATTTCGTTCTTCTATGTTGAAGCGTTCGTTTCCAGTAACAGTTTGAAATTTTAGCTTTCACTCTGTTTTCTCCTATATTGATAGATATATTTGGAACTCTAAATCCAACATGGTTTGTGCTAGCTTCTTGAAACTTGACACAATAAAGTAGTTTCACGTTCTATCTCTATGTTTTGTTTCCTCTTGATGTAGCCCTAAGCAGTGACTGGCGAGAAACACTTTCATGGAAAGGGGTTGCCAAGCTTCCCAAAATTACGAATCTCCATAAATCTCAGCAAATATTTTTTCACCCAAAATGGATGATACTTTCAGGTAATGATCAGTACACTAAGGCGACTTGGTTCCAAATATTTCGTTCTTCTATGTTGAAGCGTTCGTTGCCAGTAACAGTTTGAATTTTCAGCTTTCACTCTGTTTTCTCCTATATTGATAGATGTATTTGGAACTCTAAATCCAACACGGTTTGTGCTAGCTTCTTGAAACTTGACAAAATAAAGTAGTTTCACATTCTATCTCTATGTTTTGTTTCCTCTTGATGTAGCCCTAAGCAGTGACTGGCGAGAAACACTTTCATGGAAAGGGGTTGCCAAGCTTCCAAAAATTACGAATCTCCAGAAATCTCAGCAAATATTTTTTCACCCAAACTGGATGAAACTTTCAGGTAATGATCAGTACACTAAGGCGACTTGCTTCCCCAAATTTCATTCTTCTATGTTGAAGCGTTCGTTTCCAGTAACAGTTTGAATTTTTAAGTTTTACTCTGTTTTCTCCTATATTGATAGATGTATTTGGAACTCTAAATCCAACACGGTTTGTGCTAGCTTCTTGAAACTTGACAAAATAAAGTAGTTTCACATTCTATCTCTATGTTTTGTTTCCTCTTGATGTAGCCCTAAGCAGTGACTGGCGAGAAACACTTTCATGGAAAGGGGTTGCCAAGCTTCCAAAAATTACGAATATCCAGAAATCTCAGCAAATCTTTTTCACCCAAACTGGATGATACTTTCAGGTAATGATCAGTACACTAAGGCGACTGGGTTCCCCAAATTTCGTTCTTCTATGTTGAAGCGTTCGTTTCCAGGAACAGTTTGAATTTTTTGGTTTCACTCTATTTTCTCCTATATTGATAGATGTATTTGGAACTCTAAATCCAACACGGTTTGTGCAAGCTACTTGAAAATTGACACAATAAAGTAGTTTCACGTTCTATCTCTATGTTTTGTTTCCTCTTGATGTAGCCCTAAGCAGTGACTGGCGAGAAACACTTTCATGGAAAGGGTTTGCAAAGCTTCCAAAAATTACGAATCTACAGAAATCTCAGCAAATATTTTTTCACCCAAACTGGATGATACTTTCAGGTAATGACCAGTACACTAAGGTGACTTGGTTCCCCAAATATCGTTCTTCTATGTTGAAGCGTTCGTTTCCAGTAACAGTTTGAATTTTTAGGTTTCACTCTGTTTTCTCCTATATTGATAGATGTATTTGGAACTCTAAATCCAACACGGTTTCTGCTAGCTTCTTTGAACTTGACACAATAAAATAGTTTCACGTTCTATCTCTATGTTTTGTTTCCTCTTGATGTAGCCCTAAGCAGTGACTGGCGAGAAACACTTTCATGGAAAGGGGTTGCCATGCTTCCCAAAATTACGAATCTCCAGAAACCTCAGCAAATATTTTTTCACCCAATCTGGATGATACTTTCAGGTAATGATCAGTACACTAAGGCGACTTGGTTCCCCAAATTTCGTTCTTCTATGTTGAAGCGTTCGTTTCCAGTAACAGTTTGAATTTTTAGGTTTCACTCTGTTTTCTCCTATATTGATAGATGTATTTGGAACTCTAAATCCAACACGGTTTGTGCTAGCTTCTTGAAACTTGACACAATAAAGTAGTTTCACGTTCTATCTCTATGTTTTGTTAACTCTTGATGTAGCCCTAAGCAGTGACTGGCGAGAAACACGTTCATGGAAAGGGGTTGCCAAGCTTCCCAAAATTACGTATCTCCAGAAATCTCAGCAAATATTTTTTCACCCAAACTGGATGATACTTTCAGGTAATGATCAGTACACTAAGGCGACTTGGTTCCCCAAATTTCGTTCTTCTATATTGAAGCGTTCGTTTCCAGTAACAGTTTGAAATTTTACGTTTCTCTGTTTTCTCCTATGTTGATAGATGTATTTGGAACTGTAAATCCAACACGGTTTGTGCTAGATTCTTTAATCTTGACACAATAAAGTAGTTTCCCGTTCTATCTCTATGTTTTGTTTCCTCTTGTTGTAGCCCTAAGCAGTGACTGGCGAGAAACACTTTCATGAAAGGGGTTGCCAGACTTCCCAAAATTATGAATCTCCAGAAATCTCAGCAAATATTTTTTCACCCAAACTGGATGATACTTTCAGGTAATGATCAGTACACTAAGGCGACTTGCTTCCCCAAATTTCGTTCTTCTATGTTGAAGCGTTCGTTTCCAGTAACAGTTTGAATTTTTAGGTTTCACTCTGTTTTCTCCTATATTGATAGATGTATTTGGAACTCTAAATCCAACACGGTTTCTGCTAGCTTCTTGAAACTTGACACAATAAAGTAGTTTCCCATTCTATCTCTATGTTTTGTTTCCTCTTGATGTAGCCCTAAGCAGTGACTGGCGAGAAACACTTTCATGGAAAGGGGTTGCCAGGCTTCCCAAATTACGAATCTCCAGAAACCTCAGCAAATATTTTTTCACCCAATCTTGATGATACTTTCAGGTAATGATCAGTACACTAAGGCGACTTGGTTCCCCAAATTTCGTTCTTCTATGTTGAAGCGTTCGTTTCCAGTAACAGTTTGAAATTTTAGCTTTCACTCTGTTTTCTCCTATATTGATAGATATATTTGGAACTCTAAATCCAACATGGTTTGTGCTAGCTTCTTGAAACTTGACACAATAAAGTAGTTTCACGTTCTATCTCTATGTTTTGTTTCCTCTTGATGTAGCCCTAAGCAGTGACTGGCGAGAAACACTTTCATGGAAAGGGGTTGCCAAGCTTCCAAAAATTACGAATCTCCAAAAATCTCAGCAAATATTTTTTCACCCAAACTGGATGATACTTTCAGGTAATGATCAGTACACTAAGGCGACTTGGTTCCCCAAATTTCGTTCTTCTATGTTGAAGCGTTCGTTTCCAGTAACAGTTTGAATTTTTAGAATTCATTCTGTTTTCTCCTATATTGATAGATGTATTTGGAACTCTAAATCCAACACGGTTTGTGCTAGCTTCTTGAAACTTCACACAATAAAGTAGTTTCACGTTCTATCTCTATGTTTTCTTTCCTCATGATGTAGCCCTATGCAGTGACTGGCGAGAAACACTTTCATGGAAAGGGGTTGCCAGGCTTCCCAAAATTACGAATCTCAGGAAATCTCAGCAAATATTTTTTCACCCAAACTGGATGATACTTTCAGGTATTGATCAGTACACTAAGGCGACTTGGTTCCCCAAATTTTGTTCTTCTATGTTGAAGCGTTCGTTTCCAGTAACAGTTTGAATTTTTAAGTTTCACTCTGTTTTCTCCTATATTGATAGATGTATTTGGAACTCTAAATCCAACACGGTTTGTTCTACCTTCTTGAAGTTTCACACAATGAAGTAGTTTCACGTTCTATCTCTATGTTTTGTTTCCTCTTGATGTAGCCCTAAGCAGTGACTGGCGAGAAACACGTTCATGGAAAGGGGTTGCCAAGCTTCCCAAAATTACGAATCTCCAGAAATCTTAGCAAATATTTTTTCACCCAAACTGGATGATACTTTCAGGTAATGATCACTACACTAAGGCGACTTGGTTCCCCAAATTTCGTTCTTCTATGTTGAAGCGTTCGTTTCCAGTAACAGTTTGAATTTTTAGGTTTCACTCTGTTTTCTCCTATATTGATAGATGTATTTGGAACTCTAAATCCAACACGGTTTCTGCTAGCTTCTTTGAACTTGACACAATAAAGTAGTTTCACGTTCTATCTCTATGTTTTGTTTCCTCTTGATGTAGCCCTAAGCAGTGACTGGCGAGAAACACTTTCATGGAAAGGGGTTGCCAAGCTTCCAAAAATTACGAATCTCCACAAATCTCAGCAAATATTTTTTCACCCAAACTGGATGATACTTTCAGGTAATGATCAGTACACTAAGGCGACTTGCTTCCCCAAATTTCGTTCTTCTATGTTGAAGCGTTCGTTTCCAGTAACAGTTTGAATTTTTAGGTTTCACTCTGTTTTCTCCTATATTGATAGATGTATTTGGAACTCTAAATCCAACACGGTTTGTGCTAGCTTCTTGAAACTTCACACAATAAAGTAGTTTCACGTTCTATCTCTATGTTTTGTTTCCTCTTGATGTAGCCCTAAGCAGTGACTGGCGAGAAACACTTTCATGGAAAGGGGTTGCCAGACTTCCCAAAATTACGAATCTCCAGAAATCACAGCAAATATTTTTTCACCCAAACTGGATCATACTTTCAGGTAATGATCAGTACACTAAGGCGACTTGGTTCCCCAAATTTCGTTCTTCTATGTTGAAGCGTTCGTTTCCAGTAACAGTTTGAATTTTTAGAATTCACTCTGTTTTCTCCTATATTGATAGATGTATTTGGAACTCTAAATCCAACACGGTTTGTGCTAGCTTCTTGAAACTTGACACAATACAGTAGTTTCACGTTCTATCTCTATGTTTTCTTTCCTCATGATGTAGCCCTATGCAGTGACTGGCGAGAAACACTTTCATGGAAAGGGGTTGCCAGGCTTCCCAAAATTACGAATCTCAGGAAATCTCAGCAAATATTTTTTTACCCAAACTGGATGATACTTTCAGGTAATGATCACTACACTAAGGCGACTTGGTTCCCCAAATTGCGTTCTTCTATGTTGAAGCGTTCGTTTCCAGTAACAGTTTGAATTTTTAGGTTTCACTCTGTTTTCTCCTATATTGATAGATGTATTTGGAACTCTAAATCCAACACGGTTTCTGCTAGCTTCTTTGAACTTGACACAATAAAGTAGTTTCACGTTCTATCTCTATGTTTTGTTTCCTCTTGATGTAGCCCTAAGCAGTGTCTGGCCAGAAACACTTTCATGGAAAGGGGTTGCCAAGTTTCCAAAAATTACGAATCTCCAGAAATCTCAGCAAATATTTTTTCACCCAAACTGGATGATACTTTCAGGTAATGATCAGTACACTAAGGCGACTTGGTTCCCCAAATTTCGTTCTTCTATGTTGAAACGTTCGTTTTCAGTAACAGTTTGAATTTTTAAGTTTTACTCTGTTTTCTCCTATATTGATAGATGTATTTGGAACTCTAAAAGCAACACGGTTTCTGCTAGCTTCTTTGAACTTGACACAATAAAGTAGTTTCACGTTCTATCTCTATGTTTTGTTTCCTCTTGATGTAGCCCTAAGCAGTGACTGGCGAGAAACACTTTCATGGAAAGGGGTTGCCAAGCTTCCAAAAATTACGAATCTCCAGAAATCTCAGCAAATATTTTTTCACCCAAACTGGATGAAACTTTCAGGTAATGATCAGTACACTAAGGCGACTTGCTTCCCCAAATTTCATTCTTCTATGTTGAAGCGTTCGTTTCCAGTAACAGTTTGAATTTTTAAGTTTTACTCTGTTTTCTCCTATATTGATAGATGTATTTGGAACTCTAAATCCAACACGGTTTGTGCTAGCTTCTTGAAACTTGACAAAATAAAGTAGTTTCACATTCTATCTCTATGTTTTGTTTCCTCTTGATGTAGCCCTAAGCAGTGACTGGCGAGAAACACTTTCATGGAAAGGGGTTGCCAAGCTTCCAAAAATTACGAATCTCCAGAAATCTCAGCAAATCTTTTTCACCCAAACTGGATGATACTTTCAGGTAATGATCAGTACACTAAGGCGACTGGGTTCCCCAAATTTCGTTCTTCTATGTTGAAGCGTTCGTTTCCAGGAACAGTTTGAATTTTTTGGTTTCACTCTATTTTCTCCTATATTGATAGATGTATTTGGAACTCTAAATCCAACACGGTTTGTGCAAGCTACTTGAAAATTGACACAATAAAGTAGTTTCACGTTCTATCTCTATGTTTTGTTTCCTCTTGATGTAGCCTTACGCAGTGACTGGCGAGAAACACTTTCATGGAAAGGGTTTGCAAAGCTTCCAAAAATTACGAATCTCCAGAAATCTCAGCAAGTCTTTTTTCACCCAAACTGGATGATACTTTCAGGTAATGACCAGTACACTAAGGCGACTTGGTTCCCCAAATTTCGTTCTTCTATGTTGAAGCGTTCGTTTCCAGTAACAGTTTGAATTTTTAGGTTTCACTCTGTTTTCTCCTATATTGATAGATGTATTTGGAACTCTAAATCGAACACGGTTTCTGCTAGCTTCTTTGAACTTGACACAATAAAATAGTTTCATGTTCTATCTCTATGTTTTGTTTCCTCTTGATGTAGCCCTAAGCAGTGACTGGCGAGAAACACTTTCATGGAAAGGGGTTGCCAGGCTTCCCAAAATTACGAATCTCCAGAAACCTCAGCAAATATTTTTTCACCCAATCTGGATGATACTTTCAGGTAATGATCAGTACACTAAGGCGACTTGGTTCCCCAAATTTCGTTCTTCTATGCTGAAGCGTTCGTTTCCAGTAACAGTTTGAATTTTTAGGTTTCACTCTGTTTTCTCCTATATTGATAGATGTATTTGGAACTCTAAATCCAACACGGTTTGTGCTAGCTTCTTGAAACTTGACACAATAAAGTAGTTTCCCATTCTATCTCTATGTTTTGTTTCCTCTTGATGTAGCCCTAAGCAGTGACTGGCGAGAAACACTTTCATGGAAAGGGGTTGCCAGGCTTCCCAAATTACGAATCTCCAGAAACCTCAGCAAATATTTTTTCACCCAATCTGGATGATACTTTCAGGTAATGATCAGTACACTAAGGCGACTTGGTTCCCCAAATTTCGTTCTTCTATGTTGAAGCGTTCGTTTCCAGTAACAGTTTGAAATTTTAGCTTTCACTCTGTTTTCTCCTATATTGATAGATATATTTGGAACTCTAAATCCAACATGGTTTGTGCTAGCTTCTTGAAACTTGACACAATAAAGTAGTTTCACGTTCTATCTCTATGTTTTGTTTCCTCTTGATGTAGCCCTAAGCAGTGACTGGCGAGAAACACTTTCATGGAAAGGGGTTGCCAAGCTTCCCAAAATTACGAATCTCCAGAAATCTCAGCAAATATTTTTTCACCCAAAATGGATGATACTTTCAGGAAATGATCAGTACACTAAGGCGACTTGGTTCCCCAAATTTCGTTCTTCTATGTTGAAGCGTTCGTTGCCAGTAAGAGTTTGAATTTTCAGCTTTCACTCTGTTTTCTCCTATATTGATAGATGTATTTGGAACTCTAAATCCAACACGGTTTGTGCTAGCTTCTTGAAACTTGACAAAATAAAGTAGTTTCACATTCTATCTCTATGTTTTGTTTCCTCTTGATGTAGCCCTAAGCAGTGACTGGCGAGTAACACTTTCATGGAAAGGGGTTGCAAAGCTTCCAAAAATTACGAATCTCCAGAAATCTCAGCAAATCTTTTTTCACCCAAACTGGATGATACTTTCAGGTAATGACCAGTACAGTAAGGCGACTTGGTTCCCCAAATTTCGTTCTTCTATGTTGAAGCGTTCGTTTCCAGTAACAGTTTGAATTTTTAGGTTTCACTCTGTTTTCTCCTATATTGATAGATGTATTTGGAACTCTAAATCCAACACGGTTTCTGCTAGCTTCTTTGAACTTGACACAATAAAGTAGTTTCACGTTCTATCTCTATGTTTTGTTTCCTCTTGATGTAGCCCTAAGCAGTGACTGGCGAGAAACACTTTCATGGAAAGGGGTTGCCAAGCTTCCAAAAATTACGAATCTCCAAAAATCTCAGCAAATATTTTTTCACCCAAACTGGATGATACTTTCAGGTAATGATCAGTACACTAAGGCGACTTGGTTCCCCAAATTTCGTTCTTCTATGTTGAAGCGTTCGTTTCCAGTAACAGTTTGAATTTTTAGAATTCATTCTGTTTTCTCCTATATTGATAGATGTATTTGGAACTCTAAATCCAACACGGTTTGTGCTAGCTTCTTGAAACTTGACACAATAAAGTAGTTTCACGTTCTATCTCTATGTTTTCTTTCCTCATGATGTAGCCCTATGCAGTGACTGGCGAGAAACACTTTCATGGAAAGGGGTTGCCAGGCTTCCCAAAATTACGAATCTCAGGAAATCTCAGCAAATATTTTTTCACCCAAACTGGATGATACTTTCAGGTATTGATCAGTACACTAAGGCGACTTGGTTCCCCAAATTTTGTTCTTCTATGTTGAAGCGTTCGTTTCCAGTAACAGTTTGAATTTTTAAGTTTCACTCTGTTTTCTCCTATATTGATAGATGTATTTGGAACTCTAAATCCAACACGGTTTGTTCTACCTTCTTGAAGTTTCACACAATGAAGTAGTTTCACGTTCTATCTCTATGTTTTGTTTCCTCTTGATGTAGCCCTAAGCAGTGACTGGCGAGAAACACGTTCATGGAAAGGGGTTGCCAAGCTTACCAAAATTACGAATCTCCAGAAATCTGAGCAAATATTTTTTCACCCAAACTGGATGATACTTTCAGGTAATGATCACTACACTAAGGCGACTTGGTTCCCCAAATTGCGTTCTTCTATGTTGAAGCGTTCGTTTCCAGTAACAGTTTGAATTTTTAGGTTTCACTCTGTTTTCTCCTATATTGATAGATGTATTTGGAACTCTAAATCCAACACGGTTTCTGCTAGCTTCTTTGAACTTGACACAATAAAGTAGTTTCACGTTCTATCTCTATGTTTTGTTTCCTCTTGATGTAGCCCTAAGCAGTGACTGGCGAGAAACACTTTCATGGAAAGGGTTTGCAAAGCTTCCAAAAATTACGAATCTCCAGAAATCTCAGCAAATCTTTTTTCACCCAAACTGGATGATACTTTCAGGTAATGACCAGTACACTAAGGCGACTTGGTTCCCCAAATTTCGTTCTTCTATGTTGAAGCGTTCGTTTCCAGTAACAGTTTGAATTTTTATGTTTCACTCTGTTTTCTCCTATATTGATAGATGTATTTGGAACTCTAAATCCAACACGGTTTCTGCTAGCTTCTTTGAACTTGACACAATAAAATAGTTTCACGTTCTATCTCTATGTTTTGTTTCCTCTTGATGTAGCCCTAAGCAGTGACTGGCGAGAAACACTTTCATGGAAAGGGGTTGCCAGGCTTCCCAAAATTACGAATCTCCAGAAACCTCAGCAAATATTTTTTCACCCAATCTGGATGATACTTTCAGGTAATGATCAGTACACTAAGGCGACTTGGTTCCCCAAATTTCGTTCTTCTATGTTGAAGCGTTCGTTTCCAGTAACAGTTTGAATTTTTAGGTTTCACTCTGTTTTCTCCTATATTGATAGATGTATTTGGAACTCTAAATCCAACACGGTTTCTGCTAGCTTCTTTGAACTTGACACAATAAAATAGTTTCATGTTCTATCTCTATGTTTTGTTTCCTCTTGATGTAGCCCTAAGCAGTGACTGGCGAGAAACACTTTCATGGAAAGGGGTTGCCAGGCTTCCCAAAATTACGAATCTCCAGAAACCTCAGCAAATATTTTTTCACCCAATCTGGATGATACTTTCAGGTAATGATCAGTACACTAAGGCGACTTGGTTCCCCAAATTTAGTTCTTCTATGTTGAAGCGTTCGTTTCCAGTAACAGTTTGAATTTTTAGGTTTCACTCTGTTTTCTCCTATATTGATAGATGTATTTGGAACTCTAAATCCAACACGGTTTGTGCTAGCTTCTTGAAACTTGACACAATAAAGTAGTTTCCCATTCTATCTCTATGTTTTGTTTCCTCTTGATGTAGCCCTAAGCAGTGACTGGCGAGAAACACTTTCATGGAAAGGGGTTGCCAGGCTTCCCAAATTACGAATCTCCAGAAACCTCAGCAAATATTTTTTCACCCAATCTGGATGATACTTTCAGGTAATGATCAGTACACTAAGGCGACTTGGTTCCCCAAATTTCGTTCTTCTATGTTGAAGCGTTCGTTTCCAGTAACAGTTTGAAATTTTAGCTTTCACTCTGTTTTCTCCTATATTGATAGATATATTTGGAACTCTAAATCCAACATGGTTTGTGCTAGCTTCTTGAAACTTGACACAATAAAGTAGTTTCACGTTCTATCTCTATGTTTTGTTTCCTCTTGATGTAGCCCTAAGCAGTGACTGGCGAGAAACACTTTCATGGAAAGGGGTTGCCAAGCTTCCCAAAATTACGAATCTCCAGAAATCTCAGCAAATATTTTTTCACCCAAAATGGATGATACTTTCAGGAAATGATCAGTACACTAAGGCGACTTGGTTCCCCAAATTTCGTTCTTCTATGTTGAAGCGTTCGTTGCCAGTAACAGTTTGAATTTTCAGCTTTCACTCTGTTTTCTCCTATATTGATAGATGTATTTGGAACTCTAAATCCAACACGGTTTGTGCTAGCTTCTTGAAACTTGACAAAATAAAGTAGTTTCACATTCTATCTCTATGTTTTGTTTCCTCTTGATGTAGCCCTAAGCAGTGACTGGCGAGTAACACTTTCATGGAAAGGGGTTGCAAAGCTTCCAAAAATTACGAATCTCCAGAAATCTCAGCAAATCTTTTTTCACCCAAACTGGATGATACTTTCAGGTAATGACCAGTACACTAAGGCGACTTGGTTCCCCAAATTTCGTTCTTCTATGTTGAAGCGTTCGTTTCCAGTAACAGTTTGAATTTTTAGGTTTCACTCTGTTTTCTCCTATATTGATAGATGTATTTGGAACTCTAAATCCAACACGGTTTCTGCTAGCTTCTTTGAACTTGACACAATAAAGTAGTTTCACGTTCTATCTCTATGTTTTGTTTCCTCTTGATGTAGCCCTAAGCAGTGACTGGCGAGAAACACTTTCATGGAAAGGGGTTGCCAAGCTTCCAAAAATTACGAATCTCCAAAAATCTCAGCAAATATTTTTTCACCCAAACTGGATGATACTTCCAGGTAATGATCAGTACACTAAGGCGACTTGGTTCCCCAAATTTCGTTCTTCTATGTTGAAGCGTTCGTTTCCAGTAACAGTTTGAATTTTTAGAATTCATTCTGTTTTCTCCTATATTGATAGATGTATTTGGAACTCTAAATCCAACACGGTTTGTGCTAGCTTCTTGAAACTTCACACAATAAAGTAGTTTCACGTTCTATCTCTATGTTTTCTTTCCTCATGATGTAGCCCTATGCAGTGACTGGCGAGAAACACTTTCATGGAAAGGGGTTGCCAGGCTTCCCAAAATTACGAATCTCAGGAAATCTCAGCAAATATTTTTTCACCCAAACTGGATGATACTTTCAGGTATTGATCAGTACACTAAGGCGACTTGGTTCCCCAAATTTTGTTCTTCTATGTTGAAGCGTTCGTTTCCAGTAACAGTTTGAATTTTTAAGTTTCACTCTGTTTTCTCCTATATTGATAGATGTATTTGGAACTCTAAATCCAACACGGTTTGTTCTACCTTCTTGAAGTTTCACACAATGAAGTAGTTTCACGTTCTATCTCTATGTTTTGTTTCCTCTTGATGTAGCCCTAAGCAGTGACTGGCGAGAAACACGTTCATGGAAAGGGGTTGCCAAGCTTACCAAAATTACGAATCTCCAGAAATCTTAGCAAATATTTTTTCACCCAAACTGGATGATACTTTCAGGTAATGATCACTACACTAAGGCGACTTGGTTCCCCAAATTGCGTTCTTCTATGTTGAAGCGTTCGTTTCCAGTAACAGTTTGAATTTTTAGGTTTCACTCTGTTTTCTCCTATATTGATAGATGTATTTGGAACTCTAAATCCAACACGGTTTCTGCTAGCTTCTTTGAACTTGACACAATAAAGTAGTTTCACGTTCTATCTCTATGTTTTGTTTCCTCTTGATGTAGCCCTAAGCAGTGACTGGCGAGAAACACTTTCATGGAAAGGGTTTGCAAAGCTTCCAAAAATTACGAATCTCCAGAAATCTCAGCAAATCTTTTTTCACCCAAACTGGATGATACTTTCAGGTAATGACCAGTACACTAAGGCGACTTGGTTCCCCAAATTTCGTTCTTCTATGTTGAAGCGTTCGTTTCCAGTAACAGTTTGAATTTTTATGTTTCACTCTGTTTTCTCCTATATTGATAGATGTATTTGGAACTCTAAATCCAACACGGTTTCTGCTAGCTTCTTTGAACTTGACACAATAAAATAGTTTCACGTTCTATCTCTATGTTTTGTTTCCTCTTGATGTAGCCCTAAGCAGTGACTGGCGAGAAACACTTTCATGGAAAGGGGTTGCCAGGCTTCCCAAAATTACGAATCTCCAGAAACCTCAGCAAATATTTTTTCACCCAATCTGGATGATACTTTCAGGTAATGATCAGTACACTAAGGCGACTTGGTTCCCCAAATTTCGTTCTTCTATGTTGAAGCGTTCGTTTCCAGTAACAGTTTGAATTTTTAGGTTTCACTCTGTTTTCTCCTATATTGATAGATGTATTTGGAACTCTAAATCCAACACGGTTTCTGCTAGCTTCTTTGAACTTGACACAATAAAATAGTTTCATGTTCTATCTCTATGTTTTGTTTCCTCTTGATGTAGCCCTAAGCAGTGACTGGCGAGAAACACTTTCATGGAAAGGGGTTGCCAGGCTTCCCAAAATTACGAATCTCCAGAAACCTCAGCAAATATTTTTTCACCCAATCTGGATGATACTTTCAGGTAATGATCAGTACACTAAGGCGACTTGGTTCCCCAAATTTAGTTCTTCTATGTTGAAGCGTTCGTTTCCAGTAACAGTTTGAATTTTTAGGTTTCACTCTGTTTTCTCCTATATTGATAGATGTATTTGGAACTCTAAATCCAACACGGTTTGTGCTAGCTTCTTGAAACTTGACACAATAAAGTAGTTTCCCATTCTATCTCTATGTTTTGTTTCCTCTTGATGTAGCCCTAAGCAGTGACTGGCGAGAAACACTTTCATGGAAAGGGGTTGCCAGGCTTCCCAAATTACGAATCTCCAGAAACCTCAGCAAATATTTTTTCACCCAATCTGGATGATACTTTCAGGTAATGATCAGTACACTAAGGCGACTTGGTTCCCCAAATTTCGTTCTTCTATGTTGAAGCGTTCGTTTCCAGTAACAGTTTGAAATTTTAGCTTTCACTCTGTTTTCTCCTATATTGATAGATATATTTGGAACTCTAAATCCAACATGGTTTGTGCTAGCTTCTTGAAACTTGACACAATAAAGTAGTTTCACGTTCTATCTCTATGTTTTGTTTCCTCTTGATGTAGCCCTAAGCAGTGACTGGCGAGAAACACTTTCATGGAAAGGGGTTGCCAAGCTTCCCAAAATTACGAATCTCCAGAAATCTCAGCAAATATTTTTTCACCCAAAATGGATGATACTTTCAGGAAATGATCAGTACACTAAGGCGACTTGGTTCCCCAAATTTCGTTCTTCTATGTTGAAGCGTTCGTTGCCAGTAACAGTTTGAATTTTCAGCTTTCACTCTGTTTTCTCCTATATTGATAGATGTATTTGGAACTCTAAATCCAACACGGTTTGTGCTAGCTTCTTGAAACTTGACAAAATAAAGTAGTTTCACATTCTATCTCTATGTTTTGTTTCCTCTTGATGTAGCCCTAAGCAGTGACTGGCGAGTAACACTTTCATGGAAAGGGGTTGCAAAGCTTCCAAAAATTACGAATCTCCAGAAATCTCAGCAAATCTTTTTTCACCCAAACTGGATGATACTTTCAGGTAATGACCAGTACAGTAAGGCGACTTGGTTCCCCAAATTTCGTTCTTCTATGTTGAAGCGTTCGTTTCCAGTAACAGTTTGAATTTTTAGGTTTCACTCTGTTTTCTCCTATATTGATAGATGTATTTGGAACTCTAAATCCAACACGGTTTCTGCTAGCTTCTTTGAACTTGACACAATAAAGTAGTTTCACGTTCTATCTCTATGTTTTGTTTCCTCTTGATGTAGCCCTAAGCAGTGACTGGCGAGAAACACTTTCATGGAAAGGGGTTGCCAAGCTTCCAAAAATTACGAATCTCCAAAAATCTCAGCAAATATTTTTTCACCCAAACTGGATGATACTTTCAGGTAATGATCAGTACACTAAGGCGACTTGGTTCCCCAAATTTCGTTCTTCTATGTTGAAGCGTTCGTTTCCAGTAACAGTTTGAATTTTTAGAATTCATTCTGTTTTCTCCTATATTGATAGATGTATTTGGAACTCTAAATCCAACACGGTTTGTGCTAGCTTCTTGAAACTTGACACAATAAAGTAGTTTCACGTTCTATCTCTATGTTTTCTTTCCTCATGATGTAGCCCTATGCAGTGACTGGCGAGAAACACTTTCATGGAAAGGGGTTGCCAGGCTTCCCAAAATTACGAATCTCAGGAAATCTCAGCAAATATTTTTTCACCCAAACTGGATGATACTTTCAGGTATTGATCAGTACACTAAGGCGACTTGGTTCCCCAAATTTTGTTCTTCTATGTTGAAGCGTTCGTTTCCAGTAACAGTTTGAATTTTTAAGTTTCACTCTGTTTTCTCCTATATTGATAGATGTATTTGGAACTCTAAATCCAACACGGTTTGTTCTACCTTCTTGAAGTTTCACACAATGAAGTAGTTTCACGTTCTATCTCTATGTTTTGTTTCCTCTTGATGTAGCCCTAAGCAGTGACTGGCGAGAAACACGTTCATGGAAAGGGGTTGCCAAGCTTACCAAAATTACGAATCTCCAGAAATCTTAGCAAATATTTTTTCACCCAAACTGGATGATACTTTCAGGTAATGATCACTACACTAAGGCGACTTGGTTCCCCAAATTGCGTTCTTCTATGTTGAAGCGTTCGTTTCCAGTAACAGTTTGAATTTTTAGGTTTCACTCTGTTTTCTCCTATATTGATAGATGTATTTGGAACTCTAAATCCAACACGGTTTCTGCTAGCTTCTTTGAACTTGACACAATAAAGTAGTTTCACGTTCTATCTCTATGTTTTGTTTCCTCTTGATGTAGCCCTAAGCAGTGACTGGCGAGAAACACTTTCATGGAAAGGGTTTGCAAAGCTTCCAAAAATTACGAATCTCCAGAAATCTCAGCAAATCTTTTTTCACCCAAACTGGATGATACTTTCAGGTAATGACCAGTACACTAAGGCGACTTGGTTCCCCAAATTTCGTTCTTCTATGTTGAAGCGTTCGTTTCCAGTAACAGTTTGAATTTTTATGTTTCACTCTGTTTTCTCCTATATTGATAGATGTATTTGGAACTCTAAATCCAACACGGTTTCTGCTAGCTTCTTTGAACTTGACACAATAAAATAGTTTCACGTTCTATCTCTATGTTTTGTTTCCTCTTGATGTAGCCCTAAGCAGTGACTGGCGAGAAACACTTTCATGGAAAGGGGTTGCCAGGCTTCCCAAAATTACGAATCTCCAGAAACCTCAGCAAATATTTTTTCACCCAATCTGGATGATACTTTCAGGTAATGATCAGTACACTAAGGCGACTTGGTTCCCCAAATTTCGTTCTTCTATGTTGAAGCGTTCGTTTCCAGTAACAGTTTGAATTTTTAGGTTTCACTCTGTTTTCTCCTATATTGATAGATGTATTTGGAACTCTAAATCCAACACGGTTTGTGCTAGCTTCTTGAAACTTGACACAATAAAGTAGTTTCCCATTCTATCTCTATGTTTTGTTTCCTCTTGATGTAGCCCTAAGCAGTGACTGGCGAGAAACACTTTCATGGAAAGGGGTTGCCAGGCTTCCCAAATTACGAATCTCCAGAAACCTCAGCAAATATTTTTTCACCCAATCTGGATGATACTTTCAGGTAATGATCAGTACACTAAGGCGACTTGGTTCCCCAAATTTCGTTCTTCTATGTTGAAGCGTTCGTTTCCAGTAACAGTTTGAAATTTTAGCTTTCACTCTGTTTTCTCCTATATTGATAGATATATTTGGAACTCTAAATCCAACATGGTTTGTGCTAGCTTCTTGAAACTTGACACAATAAAGTAGTTTCACGTTCTATCTCTATGTTTTGTTTCCTCTTGATGTAGCCCTAAGCAGTGACTGGCGAGAAACACTTTCATGGAAAGGGGTTGCCAAGCTTCCCAAAATTACGAATCTCCAGAAATCTCAGCAAATATTTTTTCACCCAAAATGGATGATACTTTCAGGAAATGATCAGTACACTAAGGCGACTTGGTTCCCCAAATTTCGTTCTTCTATGTTGAAGCGTTCGTTGCCAGTAACAGTTTGAATTTTCAGCTTTCACTCTGTTTTCTCCTATATTGATAGATGCATTTGGAACTCTAAATCCAACACGGTTTGTGCTAGCTTCTTGAAACTTGACAAAATAAAGTAGTTTCATATTCTATCTCTATGTTTTGTTTCCTCTTGATGTAGCCCTAAGCAGTGACTGGCGAGAAACACTTTCATGGAAAGGGTTGCCAAGCTTCCAAAAATTACGAATATCCAGAAATCTCAGCAAATATTTTTTCACCCAAAATGGATGATACTTTCAGGTAATGACCAGTACAGTAAGGCGACTTGGTTCCCCAAATTTCGTTCTTCTATGTTGAAGCGTTCGTTTCCAGTAACAGTTTGAATTTTTAGGTTTCACTCTGTTTTCTCCTATATTGATAGATGTATTTGGAACTCTAAATCCAACACGGTTTGTGCTAGCTTCTTGAAACTTCACACAATAAAGTAGTTTCACGTTCTATCTCTATGTTTTGTTTCCTCTTGATGTAGCCCTAAGCAGTGACTGGCGAGAAACACTTTCATGGAAAGAGGTTGCCAGACTTCCCAAAATTACGAATCTCCAGAAATCACAGCAAATATTTTTTCACCCAAACTGGATCATACTTTCAGGTAATGCTCAGTACACTAAGGCGACTTGGTTCCCCAAATTTCGTTCTTCTATGTTGAAGCGTTCGTTTCCAGTAACAGTTTGAATTTTTAGAATTCACTCTGTTTTCTCCTATATTGATAGATGTATTTGGAACTCTAAATCCAACACGGTTTGTGCTAGCTTCTTGAAACTTGACACAATAAAGTAGTTTCACGTTCTATCTCTATGTTTTCTTTCCTCATGATGTAGCCCTATGCAGTGACTGGCGAGAAACACTTTCATGGAAAGGGGTTGCCAGGCTTCCCAAAATTACGAATCTCAGGAAATCTCAGCAAATATTTTTTCACCCAAACTGGATGATACTTTCAGGTATTGATCAGTACACTAAGGCGACTTGGTTCCCCAAATTTCGTTCTTCTATGTTGAAGCGTTCGTTTCCAGTAACAGTTTGAATTTTTAGGTTTCACTCTGTTTTCTCCTATATTGATAGATGTATTTGGAACTCTAAATCCAACACGGTTTGTTCTACCTTCTTGAAGTTTCACACAATGAAGTAGTTTCACGTTCTATCTCTATGTTTTGTTTCCTCTTGATGTAGCCCTAAGCAGTGACTGGCGAGAAACACGTTCATGGAAAGGGGTTGCCAAGCTTCCCAAAATTACGAATCTCCAGAAATCTTAGCAAATATTTTTTCACCCAAACTGGATGATACTTTCAGGTAATGATCACTACACTAAGGCGACTTGGTTCCCCAAATTGCGTTCTTCTATGTTGAAGCGTTCGTTTCCAGTAACAGTTTGAATTTTTAGGTTTCACTCTGTTTTCTCCTATATTGATAGATGTATTTGGAACTCTAAATCCAACACGGTTTCTGCTAGCTTCTTTGAACTTGACACAATAAAGTAGTTTCACGTTCTATCTCTATGTTTTGTTTCCTCTTGATGTAGCCCTAAGCAGTGTCTGGCCAGAAACACTTTCATGGAAAGGGGTTGCCAAGTTTCCAAAAATTACGAATCTCCAGAAATCTCAGCAAATATTTTTTCACCCAAACTGGATGATACTTTCAGGTAATGATCAGTACACTAAGGCGACTTGGTTCCCCAAATTTCGTTCTTCTATGTTGAAACGTTCGTTTCCAGTAACAGTTTGAATTTTTAAGTTTTACTCTGTTTTCTCCTATATTGATAGATGTATTTGGAACTCTAAATGCAACACGGTTTCTGCTAGCTTCTTTGAACTTGACACAATAAAGTAGTTTCAAGTTCTATCTCTATGTTTTGTTTCCTCTTGATGTAGCCCTAAGCAGTGACTGGCGAGAAACACTTTCATGGAAAGGGGTTGCCAAGCTTCCAAAAATTACGAATCTCCAGAAATCTCAGCAAATATTTTTTCACCCAAACTGGATGAAACTTTCAGGTAATGATCAGTACACTAAGGCGACTTGCTTCCCCAAATTTCATTCTTCTATGTTGAAGCGTTCGTTTCCAGTAACAGTTTGAATTTTTAAGTTTTACTCTGTTTTCTCCTATATTGATAGATGTATTTGGAACTCTAAATCCAACACGGTTTGTGCTAGCTTCTTGAAACTTGACACAATAAAGTAGTTTCACGTTCTATCTCTATGTTTTGTTTCCTCTTGATGTAGCCCTAAGCAGTGACTGGCGAGAAACACTTTCATGGAAAGGGGTTTCCAAGCTTCCCAAAATTACGAATCTCCAGAAATCTCAGCAAATATTTTTTCACCCAAAATGGATGATACTTTCAGGAAATGATCAGTACACTAAGGCGACTTGGTTCCCCAAATTTCGTTCTTCTATGTTGAAGCGTTCGTTGCCAGTAACAGTTTGAATTTTCAGCTTTCACTCAGTTTTCTCCTATATTGATAGATGTATTTGGAACTCTAAATCCAACAAGGTTTGTGCTAGCTTCTTGAAACTTGACAAAATAAAGTAGTTTCACATTCTATCTCTGTTTTGTTTCCTCTTGATGTAGCCCTAAGCAGTGACTGGCGAGAAACACTTTCATGGAAAGGGGTTGCAAAGCTTCCAAAAATTACGAATCTCCAGAAATCTCAGCAAATCTTTTTTCACCCAAACTGGATGATACTTTCAGGTAATGACCAGTACACTAAGGCGACTTGGTTCCCCAAATTTTGTTCTTCTATGTTGAAGCGTTCGTTTCCAGTAACAGTTTGAATTTTTAAGTTTCACTCTGTTTTCTCCTATATTGATAGATGTATTTGGAACTCTAAATCCAACACGGTTTGTTCTACCTTCTTGAAGTTTCACACAATGAAGTAGTTTCACGTTCTATCTCTATGTTTTGTTTCCTCTTGATGTAGCCCTAAGCAGTGACTGGCGAGAAACACGTTCATGGAAAGGGGTTGCCAAGCTTCCAAAAATTACGTATCTCCAGAAATCTCAGCAAATATTTTTTCACCCAAACTGGATGATACTTTCAGGTAATGATCAGTACACTAAGGCGACTTGGTTCCCCAAATTTCGTTCTTCTATATTGAAGCGTTCGTTTCCAGTAACAGTTTGAAATTTTACGTTTCTCTGTTTTCTCCTATATTGATAGATGTATTTGGAACTGTAAATCCAACACGGTTTGTGCTAGATTCTTTAATCTTGACACAATAAAGTAGTTTCCCGTTCTATCTCTATGTTTTGTTTCCTCTTGTTGTAGCCCTAAGCAGTGACTGGCGAGAAACACTTTCATGAAAGGGGTTGCCAGACTTCCCAAAATTATGAATCTCCAGAAATCTCAGCAAATATTTTTTCACCCAAACTGGATGATACTTTCAGGTAATGATCAGTACACTAAGGCGACTTGCTTCCCCAAATTTCGTTCTTCTATGTTGAAGCGTTCGTTTCCAGTAACAGTTTGAATTTTTAGGTTTCACTCTGTTTTCTCCTATATTGATAGATGTATTTGGAACTCTAAATCCAACACGGTTTCTGCTAGCTTCTTGAAACTTGACACAATAAAGTAGTTTCCCATTCTATCTCTATGTTTTGTTTCCTCTTGATGTAGCCCTAAGCAGTGACTGGCGAGAAACACTTTCATGGAAAGGGGTTGCCAAGCTTCCCAAAATTACGAAACTCCAGAAATCTCAGCAAATATTTTTTGACCCAAACTGGATGATACTTTCAGGTAATGATCAGTACACTAAGGCGACTTGGTTCCCCAAATTTCGTTCTTCTATGTTGAAGCGTTCGTTTCCAGTAACAGTTTGAAATTTTAGCTTTCACTCTGTTTTCTCCTATATTGATAGATATATTTGGAACTCTAAATCCAACATGGTTTGTGCTAGCTTCTTGAAACTTGACACAATAAAGTAGTTTCACGTTCTATCTCTATGTTTTGTTTCCTCTTGATGTAGCCCTAAGCAGTGACTGGCGAGAAACACTTTCATGGAAAGGGGTTGCCAAGCTTCCCAAAATTACGAATCTCCATAAATCTCAGCAAATATTTTTTCACCCAAAATGGATGATACTTTCAGGTAATGATCAGTACACTAAGGCGACTTGGTTCCAAATATTTCGTTCTTCTATGTTGAAGCGTTCGTTGCCAGTAACAGTTTGAATTTTCAGCTTTCACTCTGTTTTCTCCTATATTGATAGATGTATTTGGAACTCTAAATCCAACACGGTTTGTGCTAGCTTCTTGAAACTTGACAAAATAAAGTAGTTTCACATTCTATCTCTATGTTTTGTTTCCTCTTGATGTAGCCCTAAGCAGTGACTGGCGAGAAACACTTTCATGGAAAGGGGTTGCCAAGCTTCCAAAAATTACGAATCTCCAGAAATCTCAGCAAATATTTTTTCACCCAAACTGGATGAAACTTTCAGGTAATGATCAGTACACTAAGGCGACTTGCTTCCCCAAATTTCATTCTTCTATGTTGAAGCGTTCGTTTCCAGTAACAGTTTGAATTTTTAAGTTTTACTCTGTTTTCTCCTATATTGATAGATGTATTTGGAACTCTAAATCCAACACGGTTTGTGCTAGCTTCTTGAAACTTGACAAAATAAAGTAGTTTCACATTCTATCTCTATGTTTTGTTTCCTCTTGATGTAGCCCTAAGCAGTGACTGGCGAGAAACACTTTCATGGAAAGGGATTGCCAAGCTTCCAAAAATTACGAATATCCAGAAATCTCAGCAAATCTTTTTCACCCAAACTGGATGATACTTTCAGGTAATGATCAGTACACTAAGGCGACTGGGTTCCCCAAATTTCGTTCTTCTATGTTGAAGCGTTCGTTTCCAGGAACAGTTTGAATTTTTTGGTTTCACTCTATTTTCTCCTATATTGATAGATGTATTTGGAACTCTAAATCCAACACGGTTTGTGCAAGCTACTTGAAAATTGACACAATAAAGTAGTTTCACGTTCTATCTCTATGTTTTGTTTCCTCTTGATGTAGCCCTAAGCAGTGACTGGCGAGAAACACTTTCATGGAAAGGGTTTGCAAAGCTTCCAAAAATTACGAATCTACAGAAATCTCAGCAAATATTTTTTCACCCAAACTGGATGATACTTTCAGGTAATGACCAGTACACTAAGGTGACTTGGTTCCCCAAATATCGTTCTTCTATGTTGAAGCGTTCGTTTCCAGTAACAGTTTGAATTTTTAGGTTTCACTCTGTTTTCTCCTATATTGATAGATGTATTTGGAACTCTAAATCCAACACGGTTTCTGCTAGCTTCTTTGAACTTGACACAATAAAATAGTTTCACGTTCTATCTCTATGTTTTGTTTCCTCTTGATGTAGCCCTAAGCAGTGACTGGCGAGAAACACTTTCATGGAAAGGGGTTGCCATGCTTCCCAAAATTACGAATCTCCAGAAACCTCAGCAAATATTTTTTCACCCAATCTGGATGATACTTTCAGGTAATGATCAGTACACTAAGGCGACTTGGTTCCCCAAATTTCGTTCTTCTATGTTGAAGCGTTCGTTTCCAGTAACAGTTTGAATTTTTAGGTTTCACTCTGTTTTCTCCTATATTGATAGATGTATTTGGAACTCTAAATCCAACACGGTTTGTGCTAGCTTCTTGAAACTTGACACAATAAAGTAGTTTCACGTTCTATCTCTATGTTTTGTTAACTCTTGATGTAGCCCTAAGCAGTGACTGGCGAGAAACACGTTCATGGAAAGGGGTTGCCAAGCTTCCCAAAATTACGTATCTCCAGAAATCTCAGCAAATATTTTTTCACCCAAACTGGATGATACTTTCAGGTAATGATCAGTACACTAAGGCGACTTGGTTCCCCAAATTTCGTTCTTCTATATTGAAGCGTTCGTTTCCAGTAACAGTTTGAAATTTTACGTTTCTCTGTTTTCTCCTATGTTGATAGATGTATTTGGAACTGTAAATCCAACACGGTTTGTGCTAGATTCTTTAATCTTGACACAATAAAGTAGTTTCCCGTTCTATCTCTATGTTTTGTTTCCTCTTGTTGTAGCCCTAAGCAGTGACTGGCGAGAAACACTTTCATGAAAGGGGTTGCCAGACTTCCCAAAATTATGAATCTCCAGAAATCTCAGCAAATATTTTTTCACCCAAACTGGATGATACTTTCAGGTAATGATCAGTACACTAAGGCGACTTGCTTCCCCAAATTTCGTTCTTCTATGTTGAAGCGTTCGTTTCCAGTAACAGTTTGAATTTTTAGGTTTCACTCTGTTTTCTCCTATATTGATAGATGTATTTGGAACTCTAAATCCAACACGGTTTCTGCTAGCTTCTTGAAACTTGACACAATAAAGTAGTTTCCCATTCTATCTCTATGTTTTGTTTCCTCTTGATGTAGCCCTAAGCAGTGACTGGCGAGAAACACTTTCATGGAAAGGGGTTGCCAGGCTTCCCAAATTACGAATCTCCAGAAACCTCAGCAAATATTTTTTCACCCAATCTGGATGATACTTTCAGGTAATGATCAGTACACTAAGGCGACTTGGTTCCCCAAATTTCGTTCTTCTATGTTGAAGCGTTCGTTTCCAGTAACAGTTTGAAATTTTAGCTTTCACTCTGTTTTCTCCTATATTGATAGATATATTTGGAACTCTAAATCCAACATGGTTTGTGCTAGCTTCTTGAAACTTGACACAATAAAGTAGTTTCACGTTCTATCTCTATGTTTTGTTTCCTCTTGATGTAGCCCTAAGCAGTGACTGGCGAGAAACACTTTCATGGAAAGGGGTTGCCAAGCTTCCCAAAATTACGAATCTCCATAAATCTCAGCAAATATTTTTTCACCCAAAATTTATGATACTTTCAGGTAATGATCAGTACACTAAGGCGACTTGGTTCCAAATATTTCGTTCTTCTATGTTGAAGCGTTCGTTGCCAGTAACAGTTTGAATTTTCAGCTTTCACTCTGTTTTCTCCTATATTGATAGATGTATTTGGAACTCTGAATCCAACACGGTTTGTGCTAGCTTCTTGAAACTTGACAAAATAAAGTAGTTTCACATTCTATCTCTATGTTTTGTTTCCTCTTGATGTAGCCCTAAGCAGTGACTGGCGAGAAACACTTTCATGGAAAGGGGTTGCAAAGCTTCCAAAAATTACGAATCTCCAGAAATCTCAGCAAATCTTTTTTCACCCAAACTGGATGATACTTTCAGGTAATGACCAGTACAGTAAGGCGACTTGGTTCCCCAAATTTCGTTCTTCTATGTTGAAGCGTTCGTTTCCAGTAACAGTTTGAATTTTTAGGTTTCACTCTGTTTTCTCCTATATTGATAGATGTATTTGGAACTCTAAATCCAACACGGTTTCTGCTAGCTTCTTTGAACTTGACACAATAAAGTAGTTTCACGTTCTATCTCTATGTTTTGTTTCCTCTTGATGTAGCCCTAAGCAGTGACTGGCGAGAAACACTTTCATGGAAAGGGGTTGCCAAGCTTCCAAAAATTACGAATCTCCACAAATCTCAACAAATATTTTTTCACCCAAACTGGATGATACTTTCAGGTAATGATCAGTACACTAAGGCGACTTGGTTCCCCCAATTTCGTTCTTCTATGTTGAAGCGTTCGTTTCCAGTAACAGTTTGCATTTTTAGGTTTCACTCTGTTTTCTCCTATATTGATAGATGTATTTGGAACTCTAAATCCAACACGGTTTGTGCTAGCTTCTTGAAACTTCACACAATAAAGTAGTTTCACGTTCTATCTCTATGTTTTGTTTCCTCTTGATGTAGCCCTAAGCAGTGACTGGCGAGAAACACTTTCATGGAAAGGGGTTGCCAGACTTCCCAAAATTACGAATCTCCAGAAATCACAGCAAATATTTTTTCACCCAAACTGGATCATACTTTCAGGTAATGATCAGTACACTAAGGCGACTTGGTTCCCCAAATTTCGTTCTTCTATGTTGAAGCGTTCGTTTCCAGTAACAGTTTGAATTTTTAGAATTCACTCTGTTTTCTCCTATATTGATAGATGTATTTGGAACTCTAAATCCAACACGGTTTGTGCTAGCTTCTTGAAACTTGACACAATAAAGTAGTTTCACGTTCTATCTCTATGTTTTCTTTCCTCATGATGTAGCCCTATGCAGTGACTGGCGAGAAACACTTTCATGGAAAGGGGTTGCCAGGCTTCCCAAAATTACGAATCTCAGGAAATCTCAGCAAATATTTTTTCACCCAAACTGGATAATACTTTCAGGTATTGATCAGTACACTAAGGCGACTTGGTTCCCCAAATTTCGTTCTTCTATGTTGAAGCGTTCGTTTCCAGTAACAGTTTGAATTTTTAGGTTTCACTCTGTTTTCTCCTATATTGATAGATGTATTTGGAACTCTAAATCCAACACGGTTTCTGCTAGCTTCTTTGAACTTGACACAATAAAGTAGTTTCACGTTCTATCTCTATGTTTTGTTTCCTCTTGATGTAGCCCTAAGCAGTGTCTGGCCAGAACACTTTCATGGAAAGGGGTTGCCAAGTTTCCAAAAATTACGAATCTCCAGAAATCTCAGCAAATATTTTTTCACCCAAACTGGATGATACTTTCAGGTAATGATCAGTACACTAAGGCGACATGGTTCCCCAAATTTCGTTCTTCTATGTTGAAACGTTCGTTTCCAGTAACAGTTTGAATTTTTAAGTTTTACCCTGTTTTCTCCTATATTGATAGATGTATTTGGAACTCTAAATCCAACACGGTTTCTGCTAGCTTCTTTGAACTTGACACAATAAAGTAGTTTCACGTTCTATCTCTATGTTTTGTTTCCTCTTGATGTAGCCCTAAGCAGTGACTGGCGAGAAACACTTTCATGGAAAGGGGTTGCCAAGCTTCCAAAAATTACGAATCTCCAGAAATCTCAGCAAATATTTTTTCACCCAAACTGGATGAAACTTTCAGGTAATGATCAGTACACTAAGGCGACTTGCTTCCCCAAATTTCATTCTTCTATGTTGAAGCGTTCGTTTCCAGTAACAGTTTGAATTTTTAAGTTTTACTCTGTTTTCTCCTATATTGATAGATGTATTTGGAACTCTAAATCCAACACGGTTTGTGCTAGCTTCTTGAAACTTGACAAAATAAAGTAGTTTCTCATTCTATCTCTATGTTTTGTTTCCTCTTGATGTAGCCCTAAGCAGTGACTGGCGAGAAACACTTTCATGGAAAGGGGTTGCCAAGCTTCCAAAAATTACGAATCTCCAGAAATCTCAGCAAATCTTTTTCACCCAAACTGGATGATACTTTCAGGTAATGATCAGTACACTAAGCCGACTGGGTTCCCCAAATTTCGTTCTTCTATGTTGAAGCGTTCGTTTCCAGGAACAGTTTGAATTTTTTGGTTTCACTCTATTTTCTCCTATATTGATAGATGTATTTGGAACTCTAAATCCAACACGGTTTGTGCAAGCTACTTGAAAATTGACACAATAAAGTAGTTTCACGTTCTATCTCTATGTTTTGTTTACTCTTGATGTAGCCCTAAGCAGTGACTGGCGAGAAACACTTTCATGGAAAGGGTTTGCAAAGCTTCCAAAAATTACGAATCTCCAGAAATCTCAGCAAATATTTTTTCACCCAAACTGGATGATACTTTCAGGTAATGACCAGTACACTAAGGCGACTTGGTTCCCCAAATTTCGTTCTTCTATGTTGAAGCGTTCGTTTCCAGTAACAGTTTGAATTTTTAGGTTTCACTCTGTTTTCTCCTATATTGATAGATGTATTTGGAACTCTAAATCCAACAGGGTTTCTGCTAGCTTCTTTGAACTTGACACAATAAAATAGTTTCACGTTCTATCTCTATGTTTTGTTTCCTCTTGATGTAGCCCTAAGCAGTGACTGGCGAGAAACACTTTCATGGAAAGGGGTTGCCAGGCTTCCCAAAATTACGAATCTCCAGAAACCTCAGCAAATATTTTTTCACCCAATCTGGATGATACTTTCAGGTAATGATCAGTACACTAAGGCGACTTGGTTCCCCAAATTTCGTTCTTCTATGTTGAAGCGTTCGTTTCCAGTAACAGTTTGAATTTTTAGGTTTCACTCTGTTTTCTCCTATATTGATAGATGTATTTGGAACTCTAAATCCAACACGGTTTGTGCTAGCTTCTTGAAACTTGACACAATAAAGTAGTTTCACGTTCTATCTCTATGTTTTGTTAACTCTTGATGTAGCCCTAAGCAGTGACTGGCGAGAAACACGTTCATGGAAAGGCGTTGCCAAGCTTCCCAAAATTACGTATCTCCAGAAATCTCAGCAAATATTTTTTCACCCAAACTGGATGATACTTTCAGGTAATGATCAGTACACTAAGGCGACTTGGTTCCCCAAATTTCGTTCTTCTATATTGAAGCGTTCGTTTCCAGTAACAGTTTGAAATTTTAAGTTTCTCTGTTTTCTCCTATATTGATAGATGTATTTGGAACTGTAAATCCAACACGGTTTGTGCTAGATTCTTTAATCTTGACACAATAAAGTAGTTTCCCGTTCTATCTCTATGTTTTGTTTCCTCTTGTTGTAGCCCTAAGCAGTGACTTGCGAGAAACACTTTCATGAAAGGGGTTGCCAGACTTCCCAAAATTATGAATCTCCAGAAATCTCAGCAAATATTTTTTCACCCAAACTGGATGATACTTTCAGGTAATGATCAGTACACTAAGGCGACTTGCTTCCCCAAATTTTGTTCTTCTATGTTGAAGCGTTCGTTTCCAGTAACAGTTTGAATTTTTAGGTTTCACTCTGTTTTCTCCTATATTGATAGATGTATTTGGAACTCTAAATCCAACACGGTTTGTGCTAGCTTCTTGAAACTTTACACAATAAAGTAGTTTCCCATTCTATCTCTATGTTTTGTTTCCTCTTGATGTAGCCCTAAGCAGTGACTGGCGAGAAACACTTTCATGGAAAGGGGTTGCCAGGCTTCCCAAATTACGAATCTCCAGAAACCTCAGCAAATATTTTTTCACCCAATCTGGATGATACTTTCAGGTAATGATCAGTACACTAAGGCGACTTGGTTCCCCAAATTTCGTTCTTCTATGTTGAAGCGTTCGTTTCCAGTAACAGTTTGAAATTTTAGCTTTCACTCTGTTTTCTCCTATATTGATAGATATATTTGGAACTCTAAATCCAACATGGTTTGTGCTAGCTTCTTGAAACTTGACACAATAAAGTAGTTTTACGTTCTATCTCTATGTTTTGTTTCCTCTTGATGTAGCCCTAAGCAGTGACTGGCGAGAAACACGTTCATGGAAAGGGGTTGCCAAGCTTCCCAAAATTACGAATCTCCAGAAATCTCAGCAAATATTTTTTCACCCAAAATGGATGATACTTTCAGGAAATGATCAGTACACTAAGGCGACTTGGTTCCCCAAATTTCGTTCTTCTATGTTGAAGCGTTCGTTGCCAGTAACAGTTTGAATTTTCAGCTTTCACTCTGTTTTCTCCTATATTGATAGATGTATTTGGAACTCTAAATCCAACACGGTTTGTGCTAGCTTCTTGAAACTTGACAAAATAAAGTAGTTTCACATTCTATCTCTATGTTTTGTTTCCTCTTGATGTAGCCCTAAGCAGTGACTGGCGAGAAACACTTTCATGGAAAGGGGTTGCCAAGCTTCCAAAAATTACGAATATCCAGAAATCTCAGCAAATATTTTTTCACCCAAAATGGATGATACTTTCAGGTAATGATCAGTACACTAAGGCGACTTGGTTCCCCAAATTTCGTTCTTCTATGTTGAAGCGTTCGTTGCCAGTAACAGTTTGAATTTTCAGCTTTCACTCTGTTTTCTCCTATATTGATAGATGTATTTGGAACTCTAAATCCAACACGGTTTGTGCTAGCTTCTTGAAACTTGACAAAATAAAGAAGTTTCACATTCTATTTCTATGTTTTGTTTCCTCTTGATGTAGCCCTAAGCAGTGACTGGCGAGAAACACTTTCATGGAAAGGGGTTGCAAAGCTTCCAAAAATTACGAATCTCCAGAAATCTCAGCAAATCTTTTTTCACCCAAACTGGATGATACTTTCAGGTAATGACCAGTACAGTAACGCGACTTGGTTCCCCAAATTTCGTTCTTCTATGTTGAAGCGTTCGTTTCCAGTAACAGTTTGAATTTTTAGGTTTCACTCTGTTTTCTCCTATATTGATAGATGTATTTGGAACTCTAAATCCAACACGGTTTCTGCTAGCTTCTTTGAACTTGACACAATAAAGTAGTTTCACGTTCTATCTCTATGTTTTGTTTCCTCTTGATGTAGCCCTAAGCAGTGACTGGCGAGAAACACTTTCATGGAAAGGGGTTGCCAAGCTTCCAAAAATTACGAATCTCCACAAATCTCAGCAAATATTTTTTCACCCAAACTGGATGATACTTTCAGGTAATGATCAGTACACAAAGGCGACTTGCTTCCCCAAATTTCGTTCTTCTATGTTGAAGCGTTCGTTTCCAGTAACAGTTTGAATTTTTAGGTTTCACTCTGTTTTCTCCTATATTGATAGATGTATTTGGAACTCTAAATCCAACACGGTTTGTGCTAGCTTCTTGAAACTTCACACAATAAAGTAGTTTCACGTTCTATCTCTATGTTTTGTTTCCTCTTGATGTAGCCCTAAGCAGTGACTGGCGAGAAACACTTTCATGGAAAGGGGTTGCCAGACTTCCCAAAATTACGAATCTCCAGAAATCACAGCAAATATTTTTTCACCCAAACTGGATCATACTTTCAGGTAATGATCAGTACACTAAGGCGAATTGGTTCCCCAAATTTCGTTCTTCTATGTTGAAGCGTTCGTTTCCAGTAACAGTTTGCATTTTTAGGTTTCACTCTGTTTTCTCCTATATTGATAGATGTATTTGGAACTCTAAATCCAACACGGTTTGTGCTAGCTTCTTGAAACTTCACACAATAAAGTAGTTTCACGTTCTATCTCTATGTTTTGTTTCCTCTTGATGTAGCCCTAAGCAGTGACTGGCGAGAAACACTTTCATGGAAAGGGGTTGCCAGACTTCCCAAAATTACGAATCTCCAGAAATCACAGCAAATATTTTTTCACCCAAACTGGATCATACTTTCAGGTAATGATCAGTACACTAAGGCGACTTGGTTCCCCAAATTTCGTTCTTCTATGTTGAAGCGTTCGTTTCCAGTAACAGTTTGAATTTTTAGAATTCACTCTGTTTTCTCCTATATTGATAGATGTATTTGGAACTCTAAATCCAACACGGTTTGTGCTAGCTTCTTGAAACTTGACACAATAAAGTAGTTTCACGTTCTATCTCTATGTTTTCTTTCCTCATGATGTAGCCCTATGCAGTGACTGGCGAGAAACACTTTCATGGAAAGGGGTTGCCAGGCTTCCCAAAATTACGAATCTCAGGAAATCTCAGCAAATATTTTTTCACCCAAACTGGATAATACTTTCAGGTATTGATCAGTACACTAAGGCGACTTGGTTCCCCAAATTTCGTTCTTCTATGTTGAAGCGTTCGTTTCCAGTAACAGTTTGAATTTTTAGGTTTCACTCTGTTTTCTCCTATATTGATAGATGTATTTGGAACTCTAAATCCAACACGGTTTCTGCTAGCTTCTTTGAACTTGACACAATAAAGTAGTTTCACGTTCTATCTCTATGTTTTGTTTCCTCTTGATGTAGCCCTAAGCAGTGTCTGGCCAGAACACTTTCATGGAAAGGGGTTGCCAAGTTTCCAAAAATTACGAATCTCCAGAAATCTCAGCAAATATTTTTTCACCCAAACTGGATGATACTTTCAGGTAATGATCAGTACACTAAGGCGACATGGTTCCCCAAATTTCGTTCTTCTATGTTGAAACGTTCGTTTCCAGTAACAGTTTGAATTTTTAAGTTTTACCCTGTTTTCTCCTATATTGATAGATGTATTTGGAACTCTAAATCCAACACGGTTTCTGCTAGCTTCTTTGAACTTGACACAATAAAGTAGTTTCACGTTCTATCTCTATGTTTTGTTTCCTCTTGATGTAGCCCTAAGCAGTGACTGGCGAGAAACACTTTCATGGAAAGGGGTTGCCAAGCTTCCAAAAATTACGAATCTCCAGAAATCTCAGCAAATATTTTTTCACCCAAACTGGATGAAACTTTCAGGTAATGATCAGTACACTAAGGCGACTTGCTTCCCCAAATTTCATTCTTCTATGTTGAAGCGTTCGTTTCCAGTAACAGTTTGAATTTTTAAGTTTTACTCTGTTTTCTCCTATATTGATAGATGTATTTGGAACTCTAAATCCAACACGGTTTGTGCTAGCTTCTTGAAACTTGACAAAATAAAGTAGTTTCTCATTCTATCTCTATGTTTTGTTTCCTCTTGATGTAGCCCTAAGCAGTGACTGGCGAGAAACACTTTCATGGAAAGGGGTTGCCAAGCTTCCAAAAATTACGAATCTCCAGAAATCTCAGCAAATCTTTTTCACCCAAACTGGATGATACTTTCAGGTAATGATCAGTACACTAAGCCGACTGGGTTCCCCAAATTTCGTTCTTCTATGTTGAAGCGTTCGTTTCCAGGAACAGTTTGAATTTTTTGGTTTCACTCTATTTTCTCCTATATTGATAGATGTATTTGGAACTCTAAATCCAACACGGTTTGTGCAAGCTACTTGAAAATTGACACAATAAAGTAGTTTCACGTTCTATCTCTATGTTTTGTTTACTCTTGATGTAGCCCTAAGCAGTGACTGGCGAGAAACACTTTCATGGAAAGGGTTTGCAAAGCTTCCAAAAATTACGAATCTCCAGAAATCTCAGCAAATATTTTTTCACCCAAACTGGATGATACTTTCAGGTAATGACCAGTACACTAAGGCGACTTGGTTCCCCAAATTTCGTTCTTCTATGTTGAAGCGTTCGTTTCCAGTAACAGTTTGAATTTTTAGGTTTCACTCTGTTTTCTCCTATATTGATAGATGTATTTGGAACTCTAAATCCAACAGGGTTTCTGCTAGCTTCTTTGAACTTGACACAATAAAATAGTTTCACGTTCTATCTCTATGTTTTGTTTCCTCTTGATGTAGCCCTAAGCAGTGACTGGCGAGAAACACTTTCATGGAAAGGGGTTGCCAGGCTTCCCAAAATTACGAATCTCCAGAAACCTCAGCAAATATTTTTTCACCCAATCTGGATGATACTTTCAGGTAATGATCAGTACACTAAGGCGACTTGGTTCCCCAAATTTCGTTCTTCTATGTTGAAGCGTTCGTTTCCAGTAACAGTTTGAATTTTTAGGTTTCACTCTGTTTTCTCCTATATTGATAGATGTATTTGGAACTCTAAATCCAACACGGTTTGTGCTAGCTTCTTGAAACTTGACACAATAAAGTAGTTTCACGTTCTATCTCTATGTTTTGTTAACTCTTGATGTAGCCCTAAGCAGTGACTGGCGAGAAACACGTTCATGGAAAGGCGTTGCCAAGCTTCCCAAAATTACGTATCTCCAGAAATCTCAGCAAATATTTTTTCACCCAAACTGGATGATACTTTCAGGTAATGATCAGTACACTAAGGCGACTTGGTTCCCCAAATTTCGTTCTTCTATATTGAAGCGTTCGTTTCCAGTAACAGTTTGAAATTTTAAGTTTCTCTGTTTTCTCCTATATTGATAGATGTATTTGGAACTGTAAATCCAACACGGTTTGTGCTAGATTCTTTAATCTTGACACAATAAAGTAGTTTCCCGTTCTATCTCTATGTTTTGTTTCCTCTTGTTGTAGCCCTAAGCAGTGACTTGCGAGAAACACTTTCATGAAAGGGGTTGCCAGACTTCCCAAAATTATGAATCTCCAGAAATCTCAGCAAATATTTTTTCACCCAAACTGGATGATACTTTCAGGTAATGATCAGTACACTAAGGCGACTTGCTTCCCCAAATTTTGTTCTTCTATGTTGAAGCGTTCGTTTCCAGTAACAGTTTGAATTTTTAGGTTTCACTCTGTTTTCTCCTATATTGATAGATGTATTTGGAACTCTAAATCCAACACGGTTTGTGCTAGCTTCTTGAAACTTTACACAATAAAGTAGTTTCCCATTCTATCTCTATGTTTTGTTTCCTCTTGATGTAGCCCTAAGCAGTGACTGGCGAGAAACACTTTCATGGAAAGGGGTTGCCAGGCTTCCCAAATTACGAATCTCCAGAAACCTCAGCAAATATTTTTTCACCCAATCTGGATGATACTTTCAGGTAATGATCAGTACACTAAGGCGACTTGGTTCCCCAAATTTCGTTCTTCTATGTTGAAGCGTTCGTTTCCAGTAACAGTTTGAAATTTTAGCTTTCACTCTGTTTTCTCCTATATTGATAGATATATTTGGAACTCTAAATCCAACATGGTTTGTGCTAGCTTCTTGAAACTTGACACAATAAAGTAGTTTTACGTTCTATCTCTATGTTTTGTTTCCTCTTGATGTAGCCCTAAGCAGTGACTGGCGAGAAACACGTTCATGGAAAGGGGTTGCCAAGCTTCCCAAAATTACGAATCTCCAGAAATCTCAGCAAATATTTTTTCACCCAAAATGGATGATACTTTCAGGAAATGATCAGTACACTAAGGCGACTTGGTTCCCCAAATTTCGTTCTTCTATGTTGAAGCGTTCGTTGCCAGTAACAGTTTGAATTTTCAGCTTTCACTCTGTTTTCTCCTATATTGATAGATGTATTTGGAACTCTAAATCCAACACGGTTTGTGCTAGCTTCTTGAAACTTGACAAAATAAAGTAGTTTCACATTCTATCTCTATGTTTTGTTTCCTCTTGATGTAGCCCTAAGCAGTGACTGGCGAGAAACACTTTCATGGAAAGGGGTTGCCAAGCTTCCAAAAATTACGAATATCCAGAAATCTCAGCAAATATTTTTTCACCCAAAATGGATGATACTTTCAGGTAATGATCAGTACACTAAGGCGACTTGGTTCCCCAAATTTCGTTCTTCTATGTTGAAGCGTTCGTTGCCAGTAACAGTTTGAATTTTCAGCTTTCACTCTGTTTTCTCCTATATTGATAGATGTATTTGGAACTCTAAATCCAACACGGTTTGTGCTAGCTTCTTGAAACTTGACAAAATAAAGAAGTTTCACATTCTATTTCTATGTTTTGTTTCCTCTTGATGTAGCCCTAAGCAGTGACTGGCGAGAAACACTTTCATGGAAAGGGGTTGCAAAGCTTCCAAAAATTACGAATCTCCAGAAATCTCAGCAAATCTTTTTTCACCCAAACTGGATGATACTTTCAGGTAATGACCAGTACAGTAACGCGACTTGGTTCCCCAAATTTCGTTCTTCTATGTTGAAGCGTTCGTTTCCAGTAACAGTTTGAATTTTTAGGTTTCACTCTGTTTTCTCCTATATTGATAGATGTATTTGGAACTCTAAATCCAACACGGTTTCTGCTAGCTTCTTTGAACTTGACACAATAAAGTAGTTTCACGTTCTATCTCTATGTTTTGTTTCCTCTTGATGTAGCCCTAAGCAGTGACTGGCGAGAAACACTTTCATGGAAAGGGGTTGCCAAGCTTCCAAAAATTACGAATCTCCACAAATCTCAGCAAATATTTTTTCACCCAAACTGGATGATACTTTCAGGTAATGATCAGTACACAAAGGCGACTTGCTTCCCCAAATTTCGTTCTTCTATGTTGAAGCGTTCGTTTCCAGTAACAGTTTGAATTTTTAGGTTTCACTCTGTTTTCTCCTATATTGATAGATGTATTTGGAACTCTAAATCCAACACGGTTTGTGCTAGCTTCTTGAAACTTCACACAATAAAGTAGTTTCACGTTCTATCTCTATGTTTTGTTTCCTCTTGATGTAGCCCTAAGCAGTGACTGGCGAGAAACACTTTCATGGAAAGGGGTTGCCAGACTTCCCAAAATTACGAATCTCCAGAAATCACAGCAAATATTTTTTCACCCAAACTGGATCATACTTTCAGGTAATGATCAGTACACTAAGGCGACTTGGTTCCCCAAATTTCGTTCTTCTATGTTGAAGCGTTCGTTTCCAGTAACAGTTTGAATTTTTAGGTTTCACTCTGTTTTCTCCTATATTGATAGATGTATTTGGAACTCTAAATCCAACACGGTTTGTGCTAGCTTCTTGAAACTTGACACAATAAAGTAGTTTCACGTTCTATCTCTATGTTTTGTTTCCTCTTGATGTAGCCCTAAGCAGTGACTGGCGAGAAACACGTTCATGGAAAGGCGTTGCCAAGCTTCCCAAAATTACGTATCTCCAGAAATCTCAGCAAATATTTTTTCACCCAAACTGGATGATACTTTCAGGTAATGATCAGTACACTAAGGCGACTTGGTTCCCCAAATTTCGTTCTTCTATATTGAAGCGTTCGTTTCCAGTAACAGTTTGAATTTTTAAGTTTCTCTGTTTTCTCCTATATTGATAGATGTATTTGGAACTGTAAATCCAACACGGTTTGTGCTAGATTCTTTAATCTTGACACAATAAAGTAGTTTCCCGTTCTATCTCTATGTTTTGTTTCCTCTTGTTGTAGCCCTAAGCAGTGACTGGCGAGAAACACTTTCATGAAAGGGGTTGCCAGACTTCCCAAAATTATGAATCTATAGAAATCTCAGCAAATATTTTTTCACCCAAACTGGATGATACTTTCAGGTAATGATCAGTACACTAAGGCGACTTGCTTCCCCAAATTTCGTTCTTCTATGTTGAAGCGTTCGTTTCCAGTAACAGTTTGAATTTTTAGGTTTCACTCTGTTTTCTCCTATATTGATAGATGTATTTGGAACTCTAAATCCAACACGGTTTGTGCTAGCTTCTTGAAACTTTACACAATAAAGTAGTTTCCCATTCTATCTTTATGTTTTGTTTCCTCTTGATGTAGCCCTAAGCAGTGACTGGCGAGAAACACTTTCATGGAAAGGGGTTGCCAGGCTTCCCAAATTACGAATCTCCAGAAACCTCAGCAAATATTTTTTCACCCAATCTGGATGATACTTTCAGGTAATGATCAGTACACTAAGGCGACTTGGTTCCCCAAATTTCGTTTTTCTATGTTGAAGCGTTCGTTTCCAGTAACAGTTTGAAATTTTAGCTTTCACTCTGTTTTCTCCTATATTGATAGATATATTTGGAACTCTAAATCCAACATGGTTTGTGCTAGCTTCTTGAAACTTGACACAATAAAGTAGTTTCACGTTCTATCTCTATGTTTTGTTTCCTCTTGATGTAGCCCTAAGCAGTGACTGGCGAGAAACACGTTCATGGAAAGGGGTTGCCAAGCTTCCCAAAATTACGAATCTCCAGAAATCTCAGCAAATATTTTTTCACCCAAAATGGATGATACTTTCAGGTAATGATCAGTACACTGAGGCGATTTGGTTCCCCAAATTTCGTTCTTCTATGTTGAAGCGTTCGTTGCCAGTAACAGTTTGAATTTTCAGCTTTCACTCTGTTTTCTCCTATATTGATAGATGTATTTGGAACTCTAAATCCAACACGGTTTGTGCTAGCTTCTTGAAACTTGACAAAATAAAGAAGTTTCACATTCTATCTCTATGTTTTGTTTCCTCTTGATGTAGCCCTAAGCAGTGACTGGCGAGAAACACTTTCATGGAAAGGGGTTGCAAAGCTTCCAAAAATTACGAATCTCCAGAAATCTCAGCAAATATTTTTTCACCCAAACTGGATGATACTTTCAGGTAATGACCAGTACAGTAACGCGACTTGGTTCCCCAAATTTCGTTCTTCTATGTTGAAGCGTTCGTTTCCAGTAACAGTTTGAATTTTTAGGTTTCACTCTGTTTTCTCCTATATTGATAGATGTATTTGGAACTCTAAATCCAACACGGTTTCTGCTAGCTTCTTTGAACTTGACACAATAAAGTAGTTTCACGTTCTATCTCTATGTTTTGTTTCCTCTTGATGTAGCCCTAAGCAGTGACTGGCGAGAAACACTTTCATGGAAAGGGGTTGCCAAGCTTCCAAAAATTACGAATCTCCACAAATCTCAGCAAATATTTTTTCACCCAAACTGGATGATACTTTCAGGTAATGATCAGTACACAAAGGCGACTTGCTTCCCCAAATTTCGTTCTTCTATGTTGAAGCGTTCGTTTCCAGTAACAGTTTGAATTTTTAGGTTTCACTCTGTTTTCTCCTATATTGATAGATGTATTTGGAACTCTAAATCCAACACGGTTTGTGCTAGCTTCTTGAAACTTCACACAATAAAGTAGTTTCACGTTCTATCTCTATGTTTTGTTTCCTCTTGATGTAGCCCTAAGCAGTGACTGGCGAGAAACACTTTCATGGAAAGGGGTTGCCAGACTTCCCAAAATTACGAATCTCCAGAAATCACAGCAAATATTTTTTCACCCAAACTGGATCATACTTTCAGGTAATGATCAGTACACTAAGGCGACTTGGTTCCCCAAATTTCGTTCTTCTATGTTGAAGCGTTCGTTTCCAGTAACAGTTTGAATTTTTAGAATTCACTCTGTTTTCTCCTATATTGATAGATGTATTTGGAACTCTAAATCCAACACGGTTTGTGCTAGCTTCTTGAAACTTGACACAATAAAGTAGTTTCACGTTCTATCTCTATGTTTTCTTTCCTCATGATGTAGCCCTATGCAGTGACTGGCGAGAAACACTTTCATGGAAAGGGGTTGCCAGGCTTCCCAAAATTACGAATCTCAGGAAATCTCAGCAAATATTTTTTCACCCAAACTGGATGATACTTTCAGGTATTGATCAGTACACTAAGGCGACTTGGTTCCCCAAATTTTGTTCTTCTATGTTGAAGCGTTCTTTTCCAGTAACAGTTTGAATTTTTAGGTTTCACTCTGTTTTCTCCTATATTGATAGATGTATTTGGAACTCTAAATCCAACACGGTTTGTTCTACCTTCTTGAAGTTTCACACAATGAAGTAGTTTCACGTTCTATCTCTATGTTTTGTTTCCTCTTGATGTAGCCCTAAGCAGTGACTGGTGAGAAACACGTTCATGGAAAGGGGTTGCCAAGCTTTCCAAAATTACGAAACTCCAGAAATCTTAGCAAATATTTTTTCACCCAAACTGGATGATACTTTAAGGTAATGATCACTACACTAAGGCGACTTGGTTCCCCAAATTTCGTTCTTCTATATTGAAGCGTTCGTTTCCAGTAACAGTTTGAAATTTTAAGTTTCTCTGTTTTCTCCTATATTGATAGATGTATTTGGAACTGTAAATCCAACACGGTTTGTGCTAGATTCTTGAATCTTGACACAATAAAGTAGTTTCCCGTTCTATCTCTATGTTTTGTTTCCTCTTGTTGTAGCCCTAAGCAGTGACTGGCGAGAAACACTTTCATGAAAGGGGTTGCCAGACTTCCCAAAATTATGAATCTCCAGAAATCTCAGCAAATATTTTTTCACCCAAACTGGATGATACTTTCAGGTAATGATCAGTACACTAAGGCGACTTGCTTCCCCAAATTTCGTTCTTCTATGTTGAAGCGTTCATTTCCAGTAACAGTTTGAATTTTTAGGTTTCACTCTGTTTTCTCCTATATTGATAGAGGTATTTGGAACTCTAAATCCAACACGGTTTGTGCTAGCTTCTTGAAACTTCACACAATAAAGTACTTTCACGTTCTATCTCAATGTTTTGTTTCCTCTTGATGTAGCCCTAAGCAGTGACTGGCGAGAAACACTTTCATGGAAACGGGTTGCCAGACTTCCCAAAATTACGAATCTCCCGAAATCTCAGCAAATATTTTTTCACCCAAACTGGATGATACTTTCAGGTAATGATCAGTACACTAAGGCGACTTGGTTCCCCAAATTTCTTTCTTCTATGTTGATGTGTTCGTTTCCATTAACAGTTTGAATTTTTAGGATTCACTCTGTTTTCTCCTATATTGATAGATTATATTTGGAACTCTAAATCCCACACGGTTTGTGATAGCTTCTTTGAACTTGACACAATAAATTAGTTTCACGTTCTATCTCTATGTTTTGTTTCCTCTTGATGTAGCCCTACGCAGTGACTGGCGAGAAACACTTTCATGGAAAGGGGTTGCCAAACTTCCCAAAATTACGAATCTCCAGAAATCTCAGCAAATATTTTTTCACCCAAACTGGATGATACTTTCAGGTGTTGACCAATACACTAAGGCGACTTGGTTCCCCAAATTTCGTTCTTGTATGTTGAAGCGTTCGTTTCCAGTAACAGTTTGAATTTTTAAGTTTCACTCTCTTTTCTCCTATATTGGTAGATGTATTTGTAACTGTAAATCCAACACGGTTTGTGCTAGCTTCTTGAAACTTGACACAATAAAGTAGTTTCCCGTTCTATCTATATGTTTTGTTTCCTCTTGATGTAGCCCTAAGCAGTGTCTGGCCAGAAACACTTTCATGGAAAGGGGTTGCCAAGTTTCCCAAAATTACGAATCACCAGAAATCTCAGCAAATATTTTTTCACCCAAACTGGATGATACTTTCAGGTAATGATCAGTACACTAAGGCGACTTGGTTCCCCAAATTTCGTTCTTCTATGTTGAAGCGTTCGTTTCCAGTAACAGTGTGAATTTTTAAGTTTCACTCTGTTTTCTACTATATTGATCGATGTATTTGGAACTCTAAATCCAACACGGTTTGTGCAAGCTTCTTGAAAATTGACACAATAAAGTAGTGTCACGTTCTATCTCTATGTTTTGTTTCCTCTTGATGTAGCCCTAAGCAGTGACTGGCGAGAAACACTTTCATGGAAAGGGGTTGCCAGGCTTCCTAAAATTACGAATCTCCAGAAATATCAGCAAATATTTTTTCACCCAAACTGGATGATACTTTCAGGTAATGATCAGTACACTAAGTCGACTTGGTTCCCCAAATTTTGTTCTTCTATGTTGAAGCGTTCGTTTCCAGTAACAGTTTGAATTTTTAGGTTTCACTCTGTTTTCTCCTATATTGATAGATGTATTTGGAAGTCTAAATCCAACACGGTTTGTGCTAGCTTCTTGAAACTTTACACAATAAAGTAGTTTCCCATTCTATCTCTATGTTTTGTTTCCTCTTGATGTAGCCCTTAGCAGTGACTGGCGAGAAACACTTTCATGGAAAGGGGTTGCCAGGCTTCCCAAAATTACGAATCTCCAGAAACCTCAGCAAATATTTTTTCACCCAAAATGGATGATACTTTCAGGTAATGATCAGTACACTAAGGCGACTTGGTTCCCCAAATTTCGTTCTTCTATGTTGAAGCGTTCGTTTCCAGTAACAGTTTGAATTTTCAGCTTTCACTCTGTTTTCTCCTATATTGATAGATGTATTTGGAACTCTAAATCCAACACGGTTTGTGCTAGCTTCTTGAAACTTGACACAATAAAGTAGTTTCAACTTCTATCTCTATGTTTTGTTTCCTCTTGATGTAGCCCTAAGCAGTGACTGGCGAGAATCCCTTTCATGGAAAGGGGTTGCCAGGCTTCCCAAAATTACGAAACTCCAGAAATCTCAGCAAATATTTTTTCACCCAAACTGGATGATACTTTCAGGTAATGATCAGTACACTAAGGCGACTTGGTTCCCAAAATTTCGTTCTTCTATGTTGAAGCGTTCCTTTCCAGTAACAGTTTGAATTTTTAGGATTCACTCTGTTTTCTCCTATATTGATAGATGTATTTGGAACTCTAAATCCAACACGGTTTGTGCTAGCTTCTTGAAACTTGACACAATAAAGTAGTTTCCCCTTCTATTCTATGTTTTGTTTCCTCTTGATGTAGCACTAAGCAGTGTCTGGCGAGAAACACTTTCATGGAAAGGGGTTGCCAGGCTTACCAAAATTATGAATCTCCAGAAATCTCAGCAAATATTTTTTCACCCAAACTGGATGATACGTTCAGGTAATGATCAGTACACTAAGGCGACTTGGTTCCCCACATTTCGTTCTTCTATGTTGAAGCGTTCGTTTCCAGTAACAGTTTGAATTTTTAAGTTTCACTCTGTTTTCTCCTATATTGATAGATGTATTTGGAACTCTAAATCCACCACGGTTTGTGCTAGCTTCTTGAAGCTTGACACAATAAAGTAGTTTCCCGTTCTATTTCTATGTTTTGTTTCCTCTTGATGTAGCCCTAAGCAGTGTCTGGCGAGAAACACTTTCATGCAAAGGGGTTGCCAGACTTTCCAAAATTACGAATCTCCAGAAATCTCAGCAAATATTTTTTCACCCAAACTTGATGATACTTTCAGGTAATGATAAGTACACTAAGGCGACTTGGTTCCCCAAATTTCGTTCTTCTATGTTGAAGCGTTCGTTTCCAGTAACAGTTTGAATTTTTAGGTTTCACTCTGTTTTCTCCTATATTGATAGATGTATTTGGAACTCTAAATCCAACACGGTTTCTGCTAGCTTCTTGAAACTTGACACAATAAAGTAGTTTCACGTTCTATCTCTATGTTTTGTTTCCTCTTGATGTAGCCCTAAGCAGTGACTGGCGAGAAACACTTTCATGGAAAGGGGTTGCCAGGCTTCCTAAAATTACGAATCTCCAGAAATCTCAGCAAATATTTTTTCACCCAAACTGGATGATACTTTCAGGTAATGATCAGTACACTAAGGCGACTTGCTTCCCCAAATTTCGTTCTTCTATGTTGAAGCGTTCGTTTCCAGTAACAGTTTGAATTTTTAGCTTTCATTCTGTTTTCTCCTATATTGATAGATGTATTTGGAACTCTAAATCCAACACGGTTTGTGCTAGCTTCTTGAAACTTGACAAAATAAAGTAGTTTCACATTCTATCTCTATGTTTTGTTTCCTCTTAATGTAGCCCTAAGCAGTGACTGGAGAGAAACACTTTCATGGAAAGGGGTTGCCAAGCTTCCAAAAATATTGAATCTCCAGAAATCTCAGCAAATCTTTTTTCACCCAAACTGGATGATACTTTCAGGTAATGATCAGTACACTAAGGCGACTTGGTTCCCCAAATTTCGTGCTTCTATGTTGAAGCGTTCGTTTCCAGTAACAGTTTGAATTTTTAAGTTTCACTCTGTTTTATCCTATATTGATAGATGTATTTGGAACTCTAAATCCAACACGGTTTGTCCTAGCTTCTTGAAACTTCACACAATAAAGTACTTTCACGTTCTATCTCTATGTTTTGTTTCCTCTTGATGTAGCCCTAAGCAGTGACTGGCGAGAAACACTTTCATGGAAAGGGGTTGCCAGACTTCCCAAAATTACGAATCTCCAGAAATCTCAGCAAATATTTTTTCACCCAAACTGGATGATACTTTCAGGTAATGATCAGTACATTAAGGCGACTTGGTTCCCCAAATTTCTTTCTTCTATGTTGAAGTGTTCGTTTCCAGTAACAGTTTGAATATTTAGGATTCACTCTGTTTTCTCCTATATTGATAGATGTATTTGGAAATCTAAATCCAACACGGTTTGTGCTAGCTTCTTGAAACTTGACACAATAAAGTAGTTTCACGTTCTATCTCTATGTTTTGTTTCCTCTTGATGTAGCCCTATGCAGTGACTTGCGAGAAACACTTTCATGGAAAGGGATTGCCAGGCTTCCCAAAATTACGAATCTCCGGAAATCTCAGCAAATATTTTTTCACCCAAACTGGATGATACTTTCAGGTGTTGATCAATACACTAAGGCGACTTGGTTCCCCAAATTTTGTTCTTCTATGTTGAAGCGTTCGTTTCCAGTAACAGTTTGAATTTTTAGCTTTCACTCTGTTTTCTCCTATATTGATAGATGTATTTGGAACTCTAAATCCAACACGGTTTGTGCTAGCTTCTTGAAGTTTGACACAATAAAGTAGTTTCACGTTCTATCTCTATGTTTTGTTTCCTCTTGATGTAGCCCTAAGCAGTGACTGGCGAGAAACACTTTCATGGAAAGGGGTTGCCAGACTTACCAAAATTACGAATCTCCAGAAATCTCAGCAAATATTTTTTCACCCAAACTGGATGATACTTTCAGGTAATGATCAGTACACTAAGGCGACTTGGTTCCCCAAATTTCGTTCTTCTATGTTGAAGCGTTCGTTTCCAGTAACAGTTTGAATTTTTAGGTTTCACTCTGTTTTCTCCTATATTGATAGATGTATTTGGAACTCTAAATGCAACACGGTTTGTGCTAGCTTCTTGAAACTTGACACAATAAAGTAGTTTCACGTTCTATCTCTATGTTTTGTTTCCTCTTGATGTAGCCCTAAGCAGTGACTGGCGAAAAACACTTTCATGGAAAGGGGTTGCCAAGCTTCCCAATATTACGAATCTCCAGAAATCTCAGCAAATATTTTTTCACCCAAACTGGATGATACTTTCAGGTAATGATCAGTACACTAAGGCGACTTGGTTCCCAAAATTTCGTTCTTCTATGTTGAAGCGTTCGTTTCCAGTAACAGTTTGAATTTTTAAGTTTCACTCTGTTTTCTCCTATATTGATAGATGTATTTGGAACTGTAAATCCAACACGGTTTGTGATAGCTTCTTGAAACTTGACACATTAAAGTAGTTTCCCGTTCTATCTCTATGTTTTTTTTCCTCTTGATGTAGCCCTAAGCAGTGTCTGTCCAGAAACACTTTCATGGAAAGGGGTTGCCAAGTTTCCCAAAATTACGAATCTCCAGAAATCTCAGCAAATATTTTTTCACTCAAACTGGATGATACTTTCAGGTTATGATCAGTACACTAAGGCGACTTGGTTCCCCAAATTTCGTTCTTCTATGTTGAAGCATTCGTTTCCAGTAACAGTGTGAATTTTTAAGTTTTACTCTGTTTTCTCTTATATTGATAGATGTATTTGGAACTGTAAATCCAACACGGTTTGTGCTAGCTTCTTGAAACTTGACACAATAAAGTAGTTTCCCATTCTATCTCTATGTTTTATTTCCTCTTGATGTATCCCTAAGCAGTGTCTGGCCAGAAACACTTTCATGGAAAGGGGTTGCCAAGCTTCCAAAAATTACGAATCTCCAGAAATCTCAGCAAATCTTTTTTCACCCAAACTGGATGATACTTTCAGGTAATGACCAGTACACTAAGGCGACTTGGTTCCCCAAATTTCGTTCTTCTATGTTGAAGCGTTCGTTTCCTGTAACAGTTTGAATTTTTAGGTTTCACTTTGTTTTCTCCTATATTGATAGATGTATATGGAACTGTAAATCCAACACGGTTTGTGCTAGCTTCTTGAAACTTGACACAATAAAGTAGTTTCACGTTCTATCTCTATGTTTTGTTTCCTCTTGATGTAGCCCTAAGCAGTGACTGGCGAGAGACACTTTCATGGAAAGGGGTTGCCAGACTTCCCAAAATTACGAATCTCCAGAAATCTCAGCAAATATTTTTTCACCCAAACTGGATGATACTTTCAGGTAATGATCAGTACACTAATGCGACTTAGTTCCCCAAATTTTGTTCTTCTATGTTGAAGCGTTCGTTTCCAGTAAAAGTTTGAATTTTTAAGTTTTACTCTGTTTTCTCCTATATTGATAGATGTATTTGGAACTCTAAATCCAACACGGTTTCTCCTAGCTTCTTTGAACTTGACACAATTAAGTAGTTTCACGTTCTATCTCTATGTTTTGTTTCCTCTTGATGTAGCCCTAAGCAGTGACTGGCGAGAAACACTTTCATGGAAAGGGGTTGCCAAGCTTCCAAAAATTTCGAATCTCCAGAAATCTCAGCAAATATTTTTTCACCCAAACTGGATGATACTTTCAGGTAATGATCAGTACACTAAGGCGACTTGGTTCCCCAAATTTCTTTCTTCTATGTTGAAGCGTTCGTTTCCAGTAACAGTTTGAATTTTTAGGTTTCACTCTGTTTTCTCCTATATTGATAGATGTATTTGGAACTCTAAATCCAACACGGTTTGTGCTAGCTTCTTGAAACTTGACACAATAAAGTAGTTTCACGTTCTATCTCTATGTTTTCTTTCCTCTTGATGTAGCCCTATGCAGTGACTGGCGAGAAACACTTTCATGGAAAGGGGTTGCCGGGCTTCCCAAAATTACGAATCTCCGGAAATCTCAGCAAATCTTTTTTCACCCAAAATGGATGATACTTTCAGGTAATAATCAGTACACTAAGGCGACTTGGTTCCCCAAATTTCGTTCTTCTATGTTGAAGCGTACGTTTCCAGTAACAGTTTGAATTTTTAGCTTTCACTCTGTTTTCTCCTATATTGATAGATGTATTTGGAACTCTAAATCCAACACGGTTTGTGCAAGCTTCTTGAAACTTGACACAATAAACTAGTTTCACGTTCTATCTCTATGTTTTGTTTCCTCTTGATGTAGCCCTAAGCAGTGACTGGCGAGAAACACTTTCATGGAAAGGGGTTGCCAGGCTTCCCAAAATTACGAATCTCCGGAAATCTCAGCAAATATTTTTTCACCCAAACTGGATGATACTTTCAGGTAATGATCAGTACACTAAGGCGACTTGGTTCCCCAAATTTCGTTCTTCTATGTTGAAGCGTTCGTTTCCAGTAACAGTTTGAATTTTTAGGTTTCACTCTGTTTTCTCCTATATTGATAGATGTATTTGGAACTCTAAATCCAACACGGTTTGTGCTAGCTTCTTGAAACTTGACACAATAAAGTAGTTTCACGTTCTATCTCTATGTTTTGTTTCCTCTTGATGTAGCCCTAAGCAGTGACTGGCGAGAAACACTTTCATGGAAAGGGGTTGCCAGGCTTCCCAAAATTACGAATCTCCAGAAATCTCAGCAAATATTTTTTCACCCAAACTGGATGATACTTTCAGGTAATGATAAGTACACTAATGCGACTTGGTTCCCCAAATTTCGTTCTTCTATGTTGAAGCGTTCGTTTCCAGTAAAAGTTTGAATTTTTAGGTTTCACTCTGTTTTCTCCTATATTGATAGATGTATTTGGAACTCTAAATCCAACACGGTTTGTGCTAGCTTCTTGAAACTTCACACAATAAAGTAGTTTCACGTTCTATCTCTATGTTTTGTTTCCTCTTGATGTAGCCCGAAGCAGTGACTGGCGAGAAACACTTTCATGGAAAGGGGTTGCCAGACTTCCCAGAATTACGAATCTCCAGAAATCTCAGCAAATATTTTTTCACCCAAACTGGATGATACTTTCAGGTAATGATCAGTACACTAAGGCGACTTGGTTCCCCAAATTTCTTTCTTCTATGTTGAGGTGTTCGTTTCCAGTAACAGTTTGAATATTTAGGATTCACTCTGTTTTCTCCTATATTGATAGATGTATTTGGAACTCTAAATCCAACACGGTTTGTGCTAGCTTCTTGAAACTTGACACAATATAGTAGTTTCATGTTCTATCTCTATGTTTTCTTTCCTCTTGATGTAGCCCTATGCAGTGACTGGCGAGAAACACTTTCATGGAAAGGGGTTGCCAGGCTTCCCAAAATTACGAGTCTTCGGAAATCTCAGCAAATATTTTTTCACCCAAACTGGATGATACTTTCAGGTGTTGATCAGTACACTAAGGCGACTTGGTTCCCCAAATTTTGTTCTTCTATGTTGATGTGTTCGTTTCCAGTAACAGTTTGAATTTTTAGCTTTCACTCTGTTTTCTCCTATATTGATAGATGTATTTGGAACTCTAAATACAACACGGTTTCTGCTAGCTTCTTTGAACTTGACACAATAAAGTAGTTTCACGTTCTATCTCTATGTTTTGTTTCCTCTTGATGTAGCCCTAAGCAGTGACTGGCGAGAAACAGTTTCATGGAAAGGGGTTGCCAAGCTTCCCAAAATTATGAATCTCCAGAAATCTCAGCAAATATTTTTTCACCCAAACTGGATGATACTTTCAGGTGTTGACCAATACACTAAGGCAACTTGGTTCCCCAAATTTCGTTCTTCTATGTTGAAGCGTTCATTTCCAGTAACAGTTTGAATTTTTAAGTTTCACTCTGTTTTCTCCTATATTGGTAGATGTATTTGTAACTGTAAATCCAACACGGTTTGTGCTAGCTTCTTGAAACTTGACACAATAAAGTAGTTTCCCGTTCTATCTATATGTTTTGTTTCCTCTTGATGTAGCCCTAAGCAGTGTCTGGCCAGAAACACTTTCATGGAAAGGGGTTGCCAGCCTTCCCAAAATTATGAATCTCCAGAAATCTCAGCAAATATTTTTTCACCCAAACTGGATGATACTTTCAGGTAATGATCAGTACACTAAGGCGACTTGGTTCCCCAAATTTCGTTCTTCTATGTTGAAGCGTTCGTTTCCAGTAACAATTTGAATTTTTAAGTTTTACTCTGTTTTCTCCTATATTGATAGATGTATTTGGAACTCTAAATCCAACACGGTTTCTGCTAGCTTCTTTGAACTTGACACAATAAAGTAGTGTCACGTTCTATCTCTATGTTTTGTTTCCTCTTGATGTAGCCCTAAGCAGTGACTGGCGAGAAACACTTTAATAGAAAGGGGTTGCCAGGCTTCCTAAAATTACGAATCTCCAGAAATATCAGCAAATATTTTTTCACCCAAACTGGATGATACTTTCAGGTAATGATCAGTACACTAAGGCGACTTGGTTCCCCAAATTTTGTTCTTCTATGTTGAAGCGTTCGTTTCCAGTAACAGTTTGAATTTTTAGGTTTCACTCTGTTTTCTCCTATATTGATAGATGTATTTGGAAGTCTAAATCCAACACGGTTTGTGCTAGCTTCTTGAAACTTTACACAATAAAGTAGTTTCCCATTCTATCTCTATGTTTTGTTTCCTCTTGATGTAGCCCTAAGCAGTGACTGGCGAGAAACACTTTAATGGAAAGGGGTTGCCAACCTTCCAAAAATTACGAATCTCCAGAAATCTCAGCAAATATTTTTTCACGAAAACTGGATGATACTTTCAGGTAATGATCAGTACACTAACGTGACGTGGTTCCCCAAATTTCGTTCTTCTATGTTGAAGCGTTCGTTTCCAGTAACAGTTTGAATTTTTAGGTTTCACTCTGTTTTCTCCTATATTGATAGATGTATTTGGAACTCTAAATCCAACACGGTTTGTGCTAGCTTCTTGAAACTTTACACAATAAAGTAGTTTCCCGTTCTAACTCTATGTTTTGTTTCCTCTTGATGTAGCCCTAAGCATTGACTGGCGAGAAACACTTTCATGGAAAGGGGTTGCCAGGATTCCCAAAATTACGAATCTCCAGAAACCTCAGCAAATATTTTTTCACCCAAAATGGATGATACTTTCAGGTAATGATCAGTACACTAAGGCGACTTGGTTCCCCAAATTTCGTTCTTCTATGTTGAAGCGTTCGTTTCCAGTAACAGTTTGAATTTTCAGCTTTCACTCTGTTTTCTCCTATATTGATAGATGTATTTGGAACTCTAAATCCAACACGGTTTGTGCTAGCTTCTTGAAACTTGACACAATAAAGTAGTTTCCCCTTCTATTTCTATGTTTTGTTTCCTCTTGATGTAGCCCTAAGCAGTGTCTGGCGAGAAACACTTTCATGGAAAGGGGTTGCCAGGCTTACCAAAATTATGAATCTCCAGAAATCTCAGCAAATATTTTTTCACCCAAACTGGATGATACGTTCAGGTAATGATCAGTACACTAAGGCGACTTGGTTCCCCAAATTTCGTTCTTCTATGTTGAAGCGTTCGTTTCCAGTAACAGTTTGAATTTTTAGGTTTCACTCTGTTTTCTCCTATATTGATAGATGTATTTGGAACTCTAAATCCACCACGGTTTGTGCTAGCTTCTTGAAGCTTGACACAATAAAGTAGTTTCCCGTTCTATTTCTATGTTTTGTTTCCTCTTGATGTAGCCCTAAGCAGTGTCTGGCGAGAAACACTTTCACGGAAAGGGGTTGCCAGACTTAACAAAATTATGAATCTCCAGAAATCTCAGCAAATATTTTTTCACCCAAACTTGATGATACTTTCAGGTAATGATCAGTACACTAAGGCGACTTGGTTCCCCAAATTTCGTTCTTCTATGTTGAAGCGTTCGTTTCCAGTAACAGTTTGAATTTTTAGGTTTCACTCTGTTTTCTCCTATATTGATAGATGTATTTGGAACTCTAAATCCAACACGGTTTCTGCTAGCTTCTTGAAACTTGACACAATAAAGTAGTTTCATGTTCTATCTCTATGTTTTGTTTCCTCTTGATGTAGCCCTAAGCAGTGACTGGCGAGAAACACTTTCATGGAAAGGGGTTGCCAGGCTTCCTAAAATTACGAATCTCCAGAAATCTCAGCAAATATTTTTTCACCCAAACTGGATGATACTTTCAGGTAATGATCAGTACACTAAGGCGACTTGCTTCCCCAAATTTCGTTCCTCTATGTTGAAGCGTTCGTTTCCAGAAACAGTTTGAATTTTTAGCTTTCATTCTGTTTTCTCCTATATTGATAGATGTATTTGGAATTCTAAATCCAACACGGTTTGTGCTAGCTTCTTGAAACTTGACAAAATAAAGTAGTTTCACATTCTATCTCTATGTTTTGTTTCCTCTTGATGTAGCCCTAAGCAGTGACTGGAGAGAAACACTTTCATGGAAAGGGGTTGCCAAGCTTCCAAAAATATTGAATCTCCAGAAATCTCAGCAAATCTTTTTTCACCCAAACTGGATGATACTTTCAGGTGTTGATCAATAAACTAAGGCGACTTGGTTCCCCAAATTTCGTTCTTCTATGTTGAAGCGTTCGTTTCCAGTAACAGTTTGAATTTTTAGGTTTCACTCTGTTTTATCCTATATTGATAGATGTATTTGGAACTCTAAATCCAACACGGTTTGTGCTAGCTTCTTGAAACTTCACACAATAAAGTACTTTCACGTTCTATCTCTATGTTTTGTTTCCTCTTGATGTAGCCCTAAGCAGTGACTGGCAAGAAACACTTTCATGGAAAGGGGTTGCCAGACTTCCCAAAATTACGAATCTCCAGAAATCTCAGCAAATATTTTTTCACCCAAACTGGATGATACTTTCAGGTAATGATCAGTACACTAAGGCGACTTGGTTCCCCAAATTTCTTTCTTCTATGTTGAAGTGTTCGTTTCCAGTAACAGTTTGAATTTTTAGGATTCACTCTGTTTTCTCCTATATTGATAGATGTATTTGGAAATCTAAATCCAACACGGATTGTGCTAGCTTCTTGAAACTTGACACAATAAAGTAGTTTCACGTTCTATCTCTATGTTTTCTTTCCTCTTGATGTAGCCCTATGCAGTGACTTGCGAGAAACACTTTCATGGAAAGGGATTGCCAGGCTTCCCAAAATTACGAATCTCCGGAAATCTCAGCAAATATTTTTTCACCCAAACTGGATGATACTTTCAGGTGTTGATCAATACACTAAGGCGACTTGGTTCCCCAAATTTTGTTCTTCTATGTTGAAGCGTTCGTTTCCAGTAACAGTTTGAATTTTTAGGTTTCACTCTGTTTTCTCCTATATTTATAGATGTATTTGGAACTCTAAATCCAACACGGTTTGTGCTAGCTTCTTGAAGTTTGACACAATAAAGTAGTTTCACGTTCTATCTCTATGTTTTGTTTCCTCTTGATGTAGCCCTAAGCAGTGACTGGCGAAAAACACTTTCATGGAAAGGGGTTGCCAAGCTTCCCAATATTACGAAACTCCAGAAATCTCAGCAAATATTTTTTCACCCAAACTGGATGATACTTTCAGGTAATGATCAGTACACTAAGGTGACTTGGTTCCCAAAATTTCGTTCTTCTATGTTGAAGCGTTCGTTTCCAGTAACAGTTTGAATTTTTAAGTTTCACTCTGTTTTCTCCTATATTGATAGATGTATTTGGAACTGTAAATCCAACACGGTTTGTGCTAGCTTCTTGAAACTTGACACAATAAAGTAGTTTCCCGTTCTATCTCTATGTTTTGTTTCCTCTTGATGTAGCCCTAAGCAGTGTCTGGCGAGAAACACTTTCATGGAAAGGGGTTGCCAGGCTTACCAAAATTATGAATCTCCAGAAATCTCAGCAAATATTTTTTCACCCAAACTGGATGATACGTTCAGGTAATGATCAGTACACTAAGGCGACTTGGTTCCCCAAATTTCGTTCTTCTATGTTGAAGCGTTCGTTTCCAGTAACAGTTTGAATTTTTAGGTTTCACTCTGTTTTCTCCTATATTGATAGATGTATTTGGAACTCTAAATCCACCACGGTTTGTGCTAGCTTCTTGAAGCTTGACACAATAAAGTAGTTTCCCGTTCTATTTCTATGTTTTGTTTCCTCTTGATGTAGCCCTAAGCAGTGTCTGGCGAGAAACACTTTCACGGAAAGGGGTTGCCAGACTTAACAAAATTATGAATCTCCAGAAATCTCAGCAAATATTTTTTCACCCAAACTTGATGATACTTTCAGGTAATGATCAGTACACTAAGGCGACTTGGTTCCCCAAATTTCGTTCTTCTATGTTGAAGCGTTCGTTTCCAGTAACAGTTTGAATTTTTAGGTTTCACTCTGTTTTCTCCTATATTGATAGATGTATTTGGAACTCTAAATCCAACACGGTTTCTGCTAGCTTCTTGAAACTTGAAACAATAAAGTAGTTTCATGTTCTATCTCTATGTTTTGTTTCCTCTTGATGTAGCCCTAAGCAGTGACTGGCGAGAAACACTTTCATGGAAAGGGGTTGCCAGGCTTCCTAAAATTACGAATCTCCAGAAATCTCAGCAAATATTTTTTCACCCAAACTGGATGATACTTTCAGGTAATGATCAGTACACTAAGGCGACTTGCTTCCCCAAATTTCGTTCCTCTATGTTGAAGCGTTCGTTTCCAGAAACAGTTTGAATTTTTAGCTTTCATTCTGTTTTCTCCTATATTGATAGATGTATTTGGAATTCTAAATCCAACACGGTTTGTGCTAGCTTCTTGAAACTTGACAAAATAAAGTAGTTTCACATTCTATCTCTATGTTTTGTTTCCTCTTGATGTAGCCCTAAGCAGTGACTGGAGAGAAACACTTTCATGGAAAGGGGTTGCCAAGCTTCCAAAAATATTGAATCTCCAGAAATCTCAGCAAATCTTTTTTCACCCAAACTGGATGATACTTTCAGGTGTTGATCAATAAACTAAGGCGACTTGGTTCCCCAAATTTCGTTCTTCTATGTTGAAGCGTTCGTTTCCAGTAACAGTGTGAATTTTTAAGTTTTACTCTGTTTTCTCTTATATTGATAGATGTATTTGGAACTGTAAATCCAACACGGTTTGTGCTAGCTTCTTGAAACTTGACACAATAAAGTAGTTTCCCATTCTATCTCTATGTTTTATTTCCTCTTGATGTAGCCCTAAGCAGTGTCTGGCCAGAAACACTTTCATGGAAAGGGGTTGCCAAGCTTCCAAAAATTACGAATCTCCAGAAATCTCAGCAAATCTTTTTTCACCCAAACTGGATGATACTTTCAGGTAATGACCAGTACACTAAGGCGACTTGGTTCCCCAAATTTCGTTCTTCTATGTTGAAGCGTTCGTTTCCAGTAACAGTTTGAATTTTTAGGTTTCACTTTGTTTTCTCCTATATTGATAGATGTATTTGGAACTGTAAATCCAACACGGTTTGTGCTAGCTTCTTGAAACTTGACACAATAAAGTAGTTTCACATTCTATCTCTATGTTATGTTTCCTCTTGATGTAGCCCTAAGCAGTGACTGGCGAGAGACACTTTCATGGAAAGGGGTTGCCAGACTTCCCAAAATTACGAATCTCCAGAAATCTCAGCAAATATTTTTTCACCCAAACTGGATGATACTTTCAGGTAATGATCAGTACACTAATGCGACTTAGTTCCCCAAATTTTGTTCTTCTATGTTGAAGCGTTCGTTTCCAGTAAAAGTTTGAATTTTTAAGTTTTACTCTGTTTTCTCCTATATTGATAGATGTATTTGGAACTCTAAATCCAACACGGTTTCTCCTAGGTTCTTTGAACTTGACACAATTAAGTAGTTTCACGTTCTATCTCTATGTTTTGTTTCCTCTTGATGTAGCCCTAAGCAGTGACTGGCGAGAAACACTTTCATGGAAAGGGGTTGCCAAGATTCCAAAAATTTCGAATCTCCAGAAATCTCAGCAAATATTTTTTCACCCAAACTGGATGATACTTTCAGGTAATGATCAGTACACTAAGGCGACTTGGTTCCCCAAATTTCGTTCTTCTATGTTGAAGCGTTCGTTTCCAGTAACAGTTTGAATTTTTAGGTTTCACTCTGTTTTCTCCTATATTGATAGATGTATTTGGAACTCTAAATCCAACACGGTTTGTGCTAGCTTCTTGAAACTTGACACAATAAAGTAGTTTCACGTTCTATCTCTATGTTTTGTTTCCTCTTGATGTAGCCCTAAACAGTGACTGGCGAGAGACACTTTCATGGAAAGGGGTTGCCAGACTTCCCAAAATTACGAATCTCCAGAAATCTCAGCAAATATTTTTTCACCCAAACTGGATGATACTTTCAGGTAATGATAAGTACACTAATGCGACTTGGTTCCCCAAATTTCGTTCTTCTATGTTGAAGCGTTCGTTTCCAGTAACAGTTTGAATTTTTAGGTTTCACTCTGTTTTCTCCTATATTGATAGATGTATTTGGAACTCTAAATCCAACACGGTTTGTGCTAGCTTCTTGAAACTTCACACAATAAAGTAGTTTCACGTTCTATCTCTATGTTTTGTTTCCTCTTGATGTAGCCCGAAGCAGTGACTGGCGAGAAACACTTTCATGGAAACGGGTTGCCAGACTTCCCAAAATTACGAATCTCCAGAAATCTCAGCAAATATTTTTTCACCCAAACTGGATGATACTTTCAGGTAATGATCAGTACACTAAGGCGACTTGGTTCCCCAAATTTCTTTCTTCTATGTTGAAGTGTTCGTTTCCAGTAACAGTTTGAATTTTTAGGATTCACTCTGTTTTCTCCTATATTGATAGATGTATTTGGAACTCTAAATCCAACACGGTTTGTGCTAGCTTCTTGAAACTTGACACAATAAAGTAGTTTCACGTTCTATCTCTATGTTTTCTTTCCTCTTGATGTAGCCCTATGCAGTGACTGGCGAGAAACACTTTCATGGAAAGGGGTTGCCAGGCTTCCCAAAATTACGAATCTCCGGAAATCTCAGCAAATATTTTTTCACCCAAACTGGATGATACTTTCAGGTGTTGATCAGTACACTAAGGCGACTTGGTTCCCCAAATTTTGTTCTTCTATGTTGAAGTGTTCGTTTCCAGTAACAGTTTGAATTTTTAGGTTTCACTCTGTTTTCTCCTATATTGATAGATGTATTTGCAACTCTAAATCCAACACGGTTTGTGCTAGCTTCTTGAAGTTTGACACAATAAAGTAGTTTCACGTTCTATCTCTATGTTTTGTTTCCTCTTGATGTAGCCCTAAGCAGTGACTGGCGAGAAACTCTTTCATGGAAAGGGGTTGCCAGGCTTCCCAAAATTACGAATCTCCAGAAATCTCAGCAAATATTTTTTCACCCAAACTGGATGGTACTTTCAGGTAATGATCAGTACACTAAGGCGACTTGGTTCCCCAAATTTCGTTCTTCTATGATGAAGCGTTCGTTTCCAGTAACAGTTTGAATTTTTAGGTTTCACTCTGTTTTCTCCTATATTGATAGATGTATTTGGAACTCTAAATCCAACACGGTTTGTGCTAGCATCTTGAAACTTGACACAATAAAGTAGTTTCACGTTCTATCTCTATGTTTTGTTTCCTCTTGATGTAGCCCTAAGCTGTGACTGGCGAGAAACACTTTCATAGAAAGGGGTTGCCAGGCTCCCCAAAATTACGAATCTCCAGAAATCTCAGCAAATATTTTTTCAACCAAAATGGATGATACTTTCAGGTAATGATCAGTACACTAAGGCGACTTGCTTCCCCAGATTTCGTTCTTCTATGTTGAAGCGTTCGTTTCCAGTAACAGTTTGAATTTTTAGCTTTCACTCTGTTTTCTCCTATATTGATAGATGTATTTGGAACTCTAAATCCAACACGGTTTCTGCTAGCTTCTTTGAACATGACACAATAAAGTAGTTTCAAGTTCTATCTCTATGTTTTGTTTCCTCTTGATGTAGCAATAAGCAGTGACTGGCAAGAAACACTTTCATGGAAAGGGGTTGCCAAGCTTCCAAAAATTTTGAATCTCCAGAAATCTCAGCAAATCTTTTTTCACCCAAACTGGATGATACTTTCAGGTAATGATCAGTACACTAAGGCGACTTGGTTCCCCAAATTTCGTTCTTCTATGTTGAAGCGTTCGTTTCCAGTAACAGTTTGAATTTTTAGGTTTCACTCTGTTTTCTCCTATATTGATAGATGTATTTGGAACTCTAAATCCAACACGGTTTGTGCTAGCTTCTTGAAACTTCACACATTAAAGAAGTTTCACGTTCTATCTCTATGTTTTGTTTCCTCTTGATGTATTCCTAAGCAGTGACTGGCGAGAAACACTTTCATGGAAACGGGTTGCCAGACTTCCCAAAATTACGAATCTCCAGAAATCACAGCAAATATTTTTTCACCGAAACTGGATGATACTTTCAGGTAATGATCAGTACACTAAGGCGACTTGGTTCCCCAAATTTCTTTCTTCTATGTTGAAGTGTTCGTTTCCAGTAACAGTTTGAATTTTTAGGATTCACTCTGTTTTCTCCTATATTGATAGATGTATTTGGAAATCTAAATCCAACACGGATTGTGCTAGCTTCTTGAAACTTGACACAATAAAGTAGTTTCACGTTCTATCTCTATGTTTTCTTTCCTCTTGATGTAGCCCTATGCAGTGACTTGCGAGAAACACTTTCATGGAAAGGGATTGCCAGGCTTCCCAAAATTACGAATCTCCGGAAATCTCAGCAAATATTTTTTCACCCAAACTGGATGATACTTTCAGGTGTTGATCAATACACTAAGGCGACTTGGTTCCCCAAATTTTGTTCTTCTATGTTGAAGCGTTCGTTTCCAGTAACAGTTTGAATTTTTAGGTTTCACTCTGTTTTCTCCTATATTTATAGATGTATTTGGAACTCTAAATCCAACACGGTTTGTGCTAGCTTCTTGAAGTTTGACACAATAAAGTAGTTTCACGTTCTATCTCTATGTTTTGTTTCCTCTTGATGTAGCCCTAAGCAGTGACTGGCGAAAAACACTTTCATGGAAAGGGGTTGCCAAGCTTCCCAATATTACGAATCTCCAGAAATATCAGCAAATATTTTTTCACCCAAACTGGATGATACTTTCAGGTAATGATCAGTACACTAAGGCGACTTGGTTCCCAAAATTTCGTTCTTCTATGTTGAAGCGTTCGTTTCCAGTAACAGTTTGAATTTTTAAGTTTCACTCTGTTTTCTCCTATATTGATAGATGTATTTGGAACTGTAAATCCAACACGGTTTGTGCTAGCTTCTTGAAACTTGACACAATAAAGTAGTTTCCCGTTCTATCTCTATGTTTTGTTTCCTCTTGATGTAGCCCTAAGCAGTGTCTGTCCAGAAACACTTTCATGGAAAGGGGTTGCCAAGTTTCCCAAAATTACGAATCTCCAGAAATCTCAGCAAATATTTTTTCACTCAAACTGGATGATACTTTCAGGTTATGATCAGTACACTAAGGCGACTTGGTTCCCCAAATTTCGTTCTTCTATGTTGAAGCGTTCGTTTCCAGTAACAGTGTGAATTTTTAAGTTTTACTCTGTTTTCTCTTATATTGATAGATGTATTTGGAACTGTAAATCCAACACGGTTTGTGCTAGCTTCTTGAAACTTGACACAATAAAGTAGTTTCCCATTCTATCTCTATGTTTTATTTCCTCTTGATGTAGCCCTAAGCAGTGTCTGGCCAGAAACACTTTCATGGAAAGGGGTTGCCAAGCTTCCAAAAATTACGAATCTCCAGAAATCTCAGCAAATCTTTTTTCACCCAAACTGGATGATACTTTCAGGTAATGACCAGTACACTAAGGCAACTTGGTTCCCCAAATTTCGTTCTTCTATGTTGAAGCGTTCGTTTCCAGTAACAGTTTGAATTTTTAGGTTTCACTTTGTTTTCTCCTATATTGATAGATGTATTTGGAACTGTAAATCCAACACGGTTTGTGCTAGCTTCTTGAAACTTGACACAATAAAGTAGTTTCACATTCTATCTCTATGTTATGTTTCCTCTTGATGTAGCCCTAAGCAGTGACTGGCGAGAGACACTTTCATGGAAAGGGGTTGCCAGACTTCCCAAAATTACGAATCTCCAGAAATCTCAGCAAATATTTTTTCACCCAAACTGGATGATACTTTCAGGTAATGATCAGTACACTAATGCGACTTAGTTCCCCAAATTTTGTTCTTCTATGTTGAAGCGTTCGTTTCCAGTAAAAGTTTGAATTTTTAAGTTTTACTCTGTTTTCTCCTATATTGATAGATGTATTTGGAACTCTAAATCCAACACGGTTTCTCCTAGCTTCTTTGAACTTGACACAATTAAGTAGTTTCACGTTCTATCTCTATGTTTTGTTTCCTCTTGATGTAGCCCTAAGCAGTGACTGGCGAGAAACACTTTCATGGAAAGGGGTTGCCAAGATTCCAAAAATTTCGAATCTCCAGAAATCTCAGCAAATATTTTTTCACCCAAACTGGATGATACTTTCAGGTAATGATCAGTACACTAAGGCGACTTGGTTCCCCAAATTTCGTTCTTCTATGTTGAAGCGTTCGTTTCCAGTAACAGTTTGAATTTTTAGGTTTCACTCTGTTTTCTCCTATATTGATAGATGTATTTGGAACTCTAAATCCAACACGGTTTGTGCTAGCTTCTTGAAACTTGACACAATAAAGTAGTTTCACGTTCTATCTCTATGTTTTGTTTCCTCTTGATGTAGCCCTAAGCAGTGACTGGCGAGAGACACTTTCATGGAAAGGGGTTGCCAGACTTCCCAAAATTACGAATCTCCAGAAATCTCAGCAAATATTTTTTCACCCAAACTGGATGATACTTTCAGGTAATGATAAGTACACTAATGCGACTTGGTTCCCCAAATTTCGTTCTTCTATGTTGAAGCGTTCGTTTCCAGTAACAGTTTGAATTTTTAGGTTTCACTCTGTTTTCTCCTATATTGATAGATGTATTTGGAACTCTAAATCCAACACGGTTTGTGCTAGCTTCTTGAAACTTCACACAATAAAGTAGTTTCACGTTCTATCTCTATGTTTTGTTTCCTCTTGATGTAGCCCGAAGCAGTGACTGGCGAGAAACACTTTCATGGAAACGGGTTGCCAGACTTCCCAAAATTACGAATCTCCAGAAATCTCAGCAAATATTTTTTCACCCAAACTGGATGATACTTTCAGGTAATGATCAGTACACTAAGGCGACTTGGTTCCCCAAATTTCTTTCTTCTATGTTGAAGTGTTCGTTTCCAGTAACAGTTTGAATTTTTAGGATTCACTCTGTTTTCTCCTATATTGATAGATGTATTTGGAACTCTAAATCCAACACGGTTTGTGCTAGCTTCTTGAAACTTGACACAATAAAGTAGTTTCACGTTCTATCTCTATGTTTTCTTTCCTCTTGATGTAGCCCTATGCAGTGACTGGCGAGAAACACTTTCATGGAAAGGGGTTGCCAGGCTTCCCAAAATTACGAATCTCCGGAAATCTCAGCAAATATTTTTTCACCCAAACTGGATGATACTTTCAGGTGTTGATCAGTACACTAAGGCGACTTGGTTCCCCAAATTTTGTTCTTCTATGTTGAAGTGTTCGTTTCCAGTAACAGTTTGAATTTTTAGGTTTCACTCTGTTTTCTCCTATATTGATAGATGTATTTGCAACTCTAAATCCAACACGGTTTGTGCTAGCTTCTTGAAGTTTGACACAATAAAGTAGTTTCACGTTCTATCTCTATGTTTTGTTTCCTCTTGATGTAGCCCTAAGCAGTGACTGGCGAGAAACTCTTTCATGGAAAGGGGTTGCCAGGCTTCCCAAAATTACGAATCTCCAGAAATCTCAGCAAATATTTTTTCACCCAAACTGGATGGTACTTTCAGGTAATGATCAGTACACTAAGGCGACTTGGTTCCCCAAATTTCGTTCTTCTATGATGAAGCGTTCGTTTCCAGTAACAGTTTGAATTTTTAGGTTTCACTCTGTTTTCTCCTATATTGATAGATGTATTTGGAACTCTAAATCCAACACGGTTTGTGCTAGCATCTTGAAACTTGACACAATAAAGTAGTTTCACGTTCTATCTCTATGTTTTGTTTCCTCTTGATGTAGCCCTAAGCTGTGACTGGCGAGAAACACTTTCATAGAAAGGGGTTGCCAGGCTCCCCAAAATTACGAATCTCCAGAAATCTCAGCAAATATTTTTTCAACCAAAATGGATGATACTTTCAGGTAATGATCAGTACACTAAGGCGACTTGCTTCCCCAGATTTCGTTCTTCTATGTTGAAGCGTTCGTTTCCAGTAACAGTTTGAATTTTTAGCTTTCACTCTGTTTTCTCCTATATTGATAGATGTATTTGGAACTCTAAATCCAACACGGTTTCTGCTAGCTTCTTTGAACATGACACAATAAAGTAGTTTCAAGTTCTATCTCTATGTTTTGTTTCCTCTTGATGTAGCAATAAGCAGTGACTGGCAAGAAACACTTTCATGGAAAGGGGTTGCCAAGCTTCCAAAAATTTTGAATCTCCAGAAATCTCAGCAAATCTTTTTTCACCCAAACTGGATGATACTTTCAGGTAATGATCAGTACACTAAGGCGACTTGGTTCCCCAAATTTCGTTCTTCTATGTTGAAGCGTTCGTTTCCAGTAACAGTTTGAATTTTTAGGTTTCACTCTGTTTTCTCCTATATTGATAGATGTATTTGGAACTCTAAATCCAACACGGTTTGTGCTAGCTTCTTGAAACTTCACACATTAAAGAAGTTTCACGTTCTATCTCTATGTTTTGTTTCCTCTTGATGTATTCCTAAGCAGTGACTGGCGAGAAACACTTTCATGGAAACGGGTTGCCAGACTTCCCAAAATTACGAATCTCCAGAAATCACAGCAAATATTTTTTCACCGAAACTGGATGATACTTTCAGGTAATGATCAGTACACTAAGGCGACTTGGTTCCCCAAATTTCTTTCTTCTATGTTGAAGTGTTCGTTTCCAGTAACAGTTTGAATTTTTAGGATTCACTCTGTTTTCTCCTATATTGATAGATGTATTTGGAAATCTAAATCCAACACGGATTGTGCTAGCTTCTTGAAACTTGACACAATAAAGTAGTTTCACGTTCTATCTCTATGTTTTCTTTCCTCTTGATGTAGCCCTATGCAGTGACTTGCGAGAAACACTTTCATGGAAAGGGATTGCCAGGCTTCCCAAAATTACGAATCTCCGGAAATCTCAGCAAATATTTTTTCACCCAAACTGGATGATACTTTCAGGTGTTGATCAATACACTAAGGCGACTTGGTTCCCCAAATTTTGTTCTTCTATGTTGAAGCGTTCGTTTCCAGTAACAGTTTGAATTTTTAGGTTTCACTCTGTTTTCTCCTATATTTATAGATGTATTTGGAACTCTAAATCCAACACGGTTTGTGCTAGCTTCTTGAAGTTTGACACAATAAAGTAGTTTCACGTTCTATCTCTATGTTTTGTTTCCTCTTGATGTAGCCCTAAGCAGTGACTGGCGAAAAACACTTTCATGGAAAGGGGTTGCCAAGCTTCCCAATATTACGAATCTCCAGAAATATCAGCAAATATTTTTTCACCCAAACTGGATGATACTTTCAGGTAATGATCAGTACACTAAGGCGACTTGGTTCCCAAAATTTCGTTCTTCTATGTTGAAGCGTTCGTTTCCAGTAACAGTTTGAATTTTTAAGTTTCACTCTGTTTTCTCCTATATTGATAGATGTATTTGGAACTGTAAATCCAACACGGTTTGTGCTAGCTTCTTGAAACTTGACACAATAAAGTAGTTTCCCATTCTATCTCTATGTTTTGTTTCCTCTTGATGTAGCCCTAAGCAGTGTCTGTCCAGAAACACTTTCATGGAAAGGGGTTGCCAAGTTTCCCAAAATTACGAATCTCCAGAAATCTCAGCAAATATTTTTTCACTCAAACTGGATGATACTTTCAGGTTATGATCAGTACACTAAGGCGACTTGGTTCCCCAAATTTCGTTCTTCTATGTTGAAGCGTTCGTTTCCAGTAACAGTGTGAATTTTTAAGTTTTACTCTGTTTTCTCTTATATTGATAGATGTATTTGGAACTGTAAATCCAACACGGTTTGTGCTAGCTTCTTGAAACTTGACACAATAAAGTAGTTTCCCATTCTATCTCTATGTTTTATTTCCTCTTGATGTAGCCCTAAGCAGTGTCTGGCCAGAAACACTTTCATGGAAAGGGGTTGCCAAGCTTCCAAAAATTACGAATCTCCAGAAATCTCAGCAAATCTTTTTTCACCCAAACTGGATGATACTTTCAGGTAATGACCAGTACACTAAGGCGACTTGGTTCCCCAAATTTCGTTCTTCTATGTTGAAGCGTTCGTTTCCAGTAACAGTTTGAATTTTTAGGTTTCACTTTGTTTTCTCCTATATTGATAGATGTATTTGGAACTGTAAATCCAACACGGTTTGTGCTAGCTTCTTGAAACTTGACACAATAAAGTAGTTTCACATTCTATCTCTATGTTATGTTTCCTCTTGATGTAGCCCTAAGCAGTGACTGGCGAGAGACACTTTCATGGAAAGGGGTTGCCAGACTTCCCAAAATTACGAATCTCCAGAAATCTCAGCAAATATTTTTTCACCCAAACTGGATGATACTTTCAGGTAATGATCAGTACACTAATGCGACTTAGTTCCCCAAATTTTGTTCTTCTATGTTGAAGCGTTCGTTTCCAGTAAAAGTTTGAATTTTTAAGTTTTACTCTGTTTTCTCCTATATTGATAGATGTATTTGGAACTCTAAATCCAACACGGTTTCTCCTAGCTTCTTTGAACTTGACACAATTAAGTAGTTTCACGTTCTATCTCTATGTTTTGTTTCCTCTTGATGTAGCCCTAAGCAGTGACTGGCGAGAAACACTTTCATGGAAAGGGGTTGCCAAGCTTCCAAAAATTTCGAATCTCCAGAAATCTCAGCAAATATTTTTTCACCCAAACTGGATGATACTTTCAGGTAATGATCAGTACACTAAGGCGACTTGGTTCCCCAAATTTCGTTCTTCTATGTTGAAGCGTTCGTTTCCAGTAACAGTTTGAATTTTTAGGTTTCACTCTGTTTTCTCCTATATTGATAGATGTATTTGGAACTCTAAATCCAACACGGTTTGTGCTAGCTTCTTGAAACTTGACACAATAAAGTAGTTTCACGTTCTATCTCTATGTTTTGTTTCCTCTTGATGTAGCCCTAAGCAGTGACTGGCGAGAGACACTTTCATGGAAAGGGGTTGCCAGACTTCCCAAAATTACGAATCTCCAGAAATCTCAGCAAATATTTTTTCACCCAAACTGGATGATACTTTCAGGTAATGATAAGTACACTAATGCGACTTGGTTCCCCAAATTTCGTTCTTCTATGTTGAAGCGTTCGTTTCCAGTAACAGTTTGAATTTTTAGGTTTCACTCTGTTTTCTCCTATATTGATAGATGTATTTGGAACTCTAAATCCAACACGGTTTGTGCTAGCTTCTTGAAACTTCACACAATAAAGTAGTTTCACGTTCTATCTCTATGTTTTGTTTCCTCTTGATGTAGCCCGAAGCAGTGACTGGCGAGAAACACTTTCATGGAAACGGGTTGCCAGACTTCCCAAAATTACGAATCTCCAGAAATCTCAGCAAATATTTTTTCACCCAAACTGGATGATACTTTCAGGTAATGATCAGTACACTAAGGCGACTTGGTTCCCCAAATTTCTTTCTTCTATGTTGAAGTGTTCGTTTCCAGTAACAGTTTGAATTTTTAGGATTCACTCTGTTTTCTCCTATATTGATAGATGTATTTGGAACTCTAAATCCAACACGGTTTGTGCTAGCTTCTTGAAACTTGACACAATAAAGTAGTTTCACGTTCTATCTCTATGTTTTCTTTCCTCTTGATGTAGCCCTATGCAGTGACTGGCGAGAAACACTTTCATGGAAAGGGGTTGCCAGGCTTCCCAAAATTACGAATCTCCGGAAATCTCAGCAAATATTTTTTCACCCAAACTGGATGATACTTTCAGGTGTTGATCAGTACACTAAGGCGACTTGGTTCCCCAAATTTTGTTCTTCTATGTTGAAGTGTTCGTTTCCAGTAACAGTTTGAATTTTTAGGTTTCACTCTGTTTTCTCCTATATTGATAGATGTATTTGCAACTCTAAATCCAACACGGTTTGTGCTAGCTTCTTGAAGTTTGACACAATAAAGTAGTTTCACGTTCTATCTCTATGTTTTGTTTCCTCTTGATGTAGCCCTAAGCAGTGACTGGCGAGAAACTCTTTCATGGAAAGGGGTTGCCAGGCTTCCCAAAATTACGAATCTCCAGAAATCTCAGCAAATATTTTTTCACCCAAACTGGATGGTACTTTCAGGTAATGATCAGTACACTAAGGCGACTTGGTTCCCCAAATTTCGTTCTTCTATGATGAAGCGTTCGTTTCCAGTAACAGTTTGAATTTTTAGCTTTCACTCTGTTTTCTCCTATATTGATAGATGTATTTGGAACTCTAAATCCAACACGGTTTGTGCTAGCATCTTGAAACTTGACACAATAAAGTAGTTTCACGTTCTATCTCTATGTTTTGTTTCCTCTTGATGTAGCCCTAAGCTGTGACTGGCGAGAAACACTTTCATAGAAAGGGGTTGCCAGGCTCCCCAAAATTACGAATCTCCAGAAATCTCAGCAAATATTTTTTCAACCAAAATGGATGATACTTTCAGGTAATGATCAGTACACTAAGGCGACTTGCTTCCCCAGATTTCGTTCTTCTATGTTGAAGCGTTCGTTTCCAGTAACAGTTTGAATTTTTAGCTTTCACTCTGTTTTCTCCTATATTGATAGATGTATTTGGAACTCTAAATCCAACACGGTTTCTGCTAGCTTCTTTGAACTTGACACAATAAAGTAGTTTCAAGTTCTATCTCTATGTTTTGTTTCCTCTTGATGTAGCCCTAAGCAGTGACTGGCGAGAAACACTTTCATGGAAAGGGGTTGCCAAGCTTCCAAAAATTTTGAATCTCCAGAAATCTCAGCAAATCTTTTTTCACCCAAACTGGATGATACTTTCAGGTAATGATCAGTACACTAAGGCGACTTGGTTCCCCAAATTTCGTTCTTCTATGTTGAAGCGTTCGTTTCCAGTAACAGTTTGAATTTTTAGGTTTCACTCTGTTTTCTCCTATATTGATAGATGTATTTGGAACTCTAAATCCAACACGGTTTGTGCTAGCTTCTTGAAACTTCACACAATAAAGAAGTTTCACGTTCTATCTCTATGTTTTGTTTCCTCTTGATGTAGCCCTAAGCAGTGACTGGCGAGAAACACTTTCATGGAAACGGGTTGCCAGACTTCCCAAAATTACGAATCTCCAGAAATCACAGCAAATATTTTTTCACCCAAACTGGATGATACTTTCAGGTAATGATCAGTACACTAAGGCGACTTGGTTCCCCAAATTTCTTTCTTCTATGTTGATGTGTTCGTTTCCAGTAACAGTTTGAATTTTTAGGATTCACTCTGTTTTCTCCTATATTGATAGATGTATTTGGAACCCTAAATCCCACACGGTTTGTGCTAGCTTCTTGAAACTTGACACAATAAAGTAGTTTCACGTTCTATCTCTATGTTTTGTTTCCTCTTGATGTAGCCCTATGCAGTGACTTGCGAGAAACACTTTCATGGAAAGGGATTGCCAGGCTTCCCAAAATTACGAATCTCCGGAAATCTCAGCAAATATTTTTTCACCCAAACTGGATGATACTTTCAGGTGTTGATCAATACACTAAGGCGACTTGGTTCCCCAAATTTTGGTCTTCTATGTTGAAGCGTTCGTTTCCAGTAACAGTTTGAATTTTTAGCTTTCACTCTGTTTTCTCCTATATTGATAGATGTATTTCGAACTCTAAATCCAACACGGTTTGTGCTAGCTTCTTGAAGTTTGACACAATAAAGTAGTTTCACGTTCTATCTCTATGTTTTGTTTCCTCTTGATGTAGCCCTAAGCAGTGACTGGCGAGAAACACTTTCATGGAAAGGGGTTGCCAGACTTACCAAAATTACGAATCTGCAGAAATCTCAGCAAATATTTTTTCACCCAAACTGGATGATACTTTCAGGTAATGATCAGTACACTAAGGCGACTTGGTTCCCCAAATTTCGTTCTTCTATGTTGAAGCGTTCGTTTCCAGTAACAGTTTGAATTTTTAGGTTTCACTCTGTTTTCTCCTATATTGATAGATGTATTTGGATCTCTAAATCCAACACGGTTTCTGCTAGCTTCTTTAAACTTGACACAATAAAGTAGTTTCACGTTCTATCTCTATGTTTTGTTTCCTCTTGATGTAGCCCTAAGCAGTGTCTGGCGAGAAACACTTTCATGGAAAGGGGTTGCCAGGCTTCCCAAAATTATGAATCTCCAGAAATCTCAGCAAATATTTTTTCACCCAAACTGGATGATACTTTCAGGTAATGATCAGTACACTAAGGCGACTTGGTTCCCCAAATTTCGTTCTTCTATGTTGAAGCGTTCCTTTCCAGTAACAGTTTGAATTTTTAGCTTTCACTCTGTATTCTCCTATATTGATAGATGTATTTGGAACTCTAAATGCAACACGGTTTGTGCTAGCTTCTTGAAACTTGACACAATAAAGTAGTTTCACGTTCTATCTCTATGTTTTGTTTCCTCTTGATGTAGCCCTAAGCAGTGACTGGCGAAAAACACTTTCATGGAAAGGGGTTGCCAAGCTTCCCAATATTACGAATCTCCAGAAATCTCAGCAAATATTTTTTCACCCAAACTGGATGATACTTTCAGGTAATGACCAGTACACTAAGTCGACTTGGTTCCCCAAATTTCGTTCTTCTATGTTGAAGCGTTCATTTCCTGTAACAGTTTGAATTTTTAGGTTTCACTTTGTTTTCTCCTATATTGATAGATGTATTTGGAACTGTAAATCCAACACGGTTTGTGATAGCTTCTTGAAACTTGACACAATAAAGTAGTTTCCCGTTCTATCTCTATGTTTTTTTTCCTCTTGATGTAGCCCTAAGCAGTGTCTGTCCAGAAACACTTTCATGGAAAGGTGTTGCCAAGTTTCCCAAAATTACGAATCTCCAGAAATCTCAGCAAATATTTTTTCACTCAAACTGGATGATACTTTCAGGTTATGATCAGTACACTAAGGCGACTTGGTTCCCCAAATTTCGTTCTTCTATGTTGAAGCATTCGTTTCCAGTAACAGTGTGAATTTTTAAGTTTTACTCTGTTTTCTCTTATATTGATAGATGTATTTGGAACTGTAAATCCAACACGGTTTGTGCTAGCTTCTTGAAACTTGACACAATAAAGTAGTTTCCCGTTCTATCTCTATGTTTTATTTCCTCTTGATGTATCCCTAAGCAGTGTCTGGCCAGAAACACTTTCATGGAAAGGGGTTGCCAAGCTTCCAAAAATTACGAATCTCCAGAAATCTCAGCAAATCTTTTTTCACCCAAACTGGATGATACTTTCAGGTAATGACCAGTACACTAAGGCGACTTGGTTCCCCAAATTTCGTTCTTCTATGTTGAAGCGTTCGTTTCCTGTAACAGTTTGAATTTTTAGGTTTCACTTTGTTTTCTCCTATATTGATAGATGTATTTGGAACTGTAAATCCAACACGGTTTGTGCTAGCTTCTTGAAACTTGACACAATAAAGTAGTTTCACGTTCTATCTCTATGTTTTCTTTCCTCTTGATGTAGCCCTAAGCAGTGACTGGCGAGAGACACTTTCATGGAAAGGGGTTGCCAGACTTCCCAAAATTACGAATCTCCAGAAATCTCAGCAAATATTTTTTCACCCAAACTAGATGATACTTTCAGGTAATGATCAGTACACTAATGCGACTTAGTTCCCCAAATTTTGTTCTTCTATGTTGAAGCGTTCGTTTCCAGTAAAAGTTTGAATTTTTAAGTTTTACTCTGTTTTCTCCTATATTGATAGATGTATTTGGAACTCTAAATCCAACACGGTTTCTCCTAGCTTCTTTGAACTTGACACAATTAAGTAGTTTCACGTTCTATCTCTATGTTTTGTTTCCTCTTGATGTAGCCCTAAGCAGTGACTGGCGAGAAACACTTTCATGGAAAGGGGTTGCCAAGCTTCCAAAAATTTCGAATCTCCAGAAATCTCAGCAAATATTTTTTCACCCAAACTGGATGATACTTTCAGGTAATGATCAGTACACTAAGGCGACTTGGTTCCCCAAATTTCTTTCTTCTATGTTGAAGCGTTCGTTTCCAGTAACAGTTTGAATTTTTAGGTTTCACTCTGTTTTCTCCTATATTGATAGATGTATTTGGAACTCTAAATCCAACACGGTTTGTGCTAGCTTCTTGAAACTTGACACAATAAAGTAGTTTCACGTTCTATCTCTATGTTTTCTTTCCTCTTGATGTAGCCCTATGCAGTGACTGGCGAGAAACACTTTCATGGAAAGGGGTTGCCAGGCTTCCCAAAATTACGAATCTCCGGAAATCTCAGCAAATCTTTTTTCACCCAAAATGGATGATACTTTCAGGTAATGATCAGTACACTAAGGCGACTTGGTTCCCCAAATTTCGTTCTTCTATGTTGAAGCGTACGTTTCCAGTAACAGTTTGAATTTTTAGCTTTCACTCTGTTTTCTCCTATATTGATAGATGTATTTGGAACTCTAAATCCAACACGGTTTGTGCAAGCTTCTTGAAACTTGACACAATAAAGTAGTTTCACGTTCTATCTCTATGTTTTGTTTCCTCTTGATGTAGCCCTAAGCAGTGACTGGCGAGAAACACTTTCATGGAAAGGCGTTGCCAGGCTTCCCAAAATTACGAATCTCCGGAAATCTCAGCAAATATTTTTTCACCCAAACTGGATGATACTTTCAGGTAATGATCAGTACACTAAGGCGACTTGGTTCCCCAAATTTCGTTCTTCTATGTTGAAGCGTTCGTTTCCAGTAACAGTTTGAATTTTTAGGTTTCACTCTGTTTTCTCCTATATTGATAGATGTATTTGCAACTCTAAATCCAACACGGTTTGTGCTAGCTTCTTGAAACTTGACACAATAAAGTAGTTTCACGTTCTATCTCTATGTTTTGTTTCCTCTTGATGTAGCCCTAAGCAGTGACTGGCGAGAAACACTTTCATGGAAAGGGGTTGCCAGGCTTCCCAAAATTACGAATCTCCAGAAATCTCAGCAAATATTTTTTCACCCAAACTGGATGATACTTTCAGGTAATGATAAGTACACTAATGCGACTTGGTTCCCCAAATTTCGTTCTTCTATGTTGAAGCGTTCGTTTCCAGTAAAAGTTTGAATTTTTAGGTTTCACTCTGTTTTCTCCTATATTGATAGATGTATTTGGAACTCTAAATCCAACACGGTTTGTGCTAGCTTCTTGAAACTTCACACAATAAAGTAGTTTCACGTTCTATCTCTATGTTTTGTTTCCTCTTGATGTAGCCCGAAGCAGTGACTGGCGAGAAACACTTTCATGGAAAGGGGTTGCCAGACTTCCCAGAATTACGAATCTCCAGAAATCTCAGGAAATATTTTTTCACCCAAACTGGATGATACTTTCAGGTAATGATCAGTACACTAAGGCGACTTGGTTCCCCAAATTTCTTTCTTCTATGTTGAGGTGTTCGTTTCCAGTAACAGTTTGAATATTTAGGATTCACTCTGTTTTCTCCTATATTGATAGATGTATTTGGAACACTAAATCCAACACGGTTTGTGCTAGCTTCTTGAAACTTGACACAATAAAGTAGTTTCACGTTCTATCTCTACGTTTTCTTTCCTCTTGATGTAGCCCTATGCAGTGACTGGCGAGAAACACTTTCATGGAAAGGGGTTGCCAGGCTTCCCAAAATTACGAATCTTCGGAAATCTCAGCAAATATTTTTTCACCCAAACTGGATGATACTTTCAGGTGTTGATCAGTACACTAAGGCGACTTGGTTCCCCAAATTTTGTTCTTCTATGTTGATGTGTTCGTTTCCAGTAACAGTTTGAATTTTTAGCTTTCACTCTGTTTTCTCCTATATTGATAGATGTATTTGGAACTCTAAATACAACACGGTTTCTGCTAGCTTCTTTGAACTTGACACAATAAAGTAGTTTCACGTTCTATCTCTATGTTATGTTTCCTCTTGATGTAGCCCTAAGCAGTGACTGGCGAGAAACAGTTTCATGGAAAGGGGTTGCCAAGCTTCCCAAAATTACGAATCTCCAGAAATCTCAGCAAATATTTTTTCACCCAAACTGGATGATACTTTCAGGTGTTGACCAATACACTAAGGCGACTTGGTTCCCCAAATTTCGTTCTTCTATGTTGAAGCGTTCATTTCCAGTAACAGTTTGAATTTTTAAGTTTCACTCTGTTTTCTCCTATATTGGTAGATGTATTTGTAACTGTAAATCCAACACGGTTTGTGCTAGCTTCTTGAAACTTGACACAATAAAGTAGTTTCCCGTTCTATCTATATGTTTTGTTTCCTCTTGATGTAGCCCTAAGCAGTGTCTGGCCAGAAACACTTTCATGGAAAGGGGTTACCAGCCTTCCCAAAATTACGAATCTCCAGAAATCTCAGCAAATATTTTTTCACCCAAACTGGATGATACTTTCAGGTAATGATCAGTACACTAAGGCGACTTGGTTCCCCAAATTTCGTTCTTCTATGTTGAAGCGTTCGTTTCCAGTAACAGTGTGAATTTTTAAGTTTTACTCTGTTTTCTCCTATATTGATAGATGTATTTGGAACTGTAAATCCAACACGGTTTGTGCTAGCTTCTTGAAACTTGACACAATAAAGTAGTTTCACATTCTATCTCTATGTTTTGTTTCCTCTTGATGTAGCCCTAAGCAGTGACTCGCGAGAAACACTTTCATGGAAAGGGGTTGCCAGCCTTCCCAAAATTATGAATCTCCAGAAATCTCAGCAAATATTTTTTTCACCCAAACTGGATGATACTTTCAGGTAATGATCAGTACACTAAGGCGACTTGCTTCCCCAAATTTCGTTCTTCTATGTTGAAGCGTTCGTTTCCAGTAACAGTTTGAATTTTTAGCTTTCACTCTGTTTTCTACTATACTGATCGATGTATTTGGAACTCTAAATCCACACAGTTTGTGCAAGCTTCTTGAAAATTGACACAATAAAGTAGTGTCACGTTCTATCTCTATGTTTTGTTTCCTCTTGATGTAGCCCTAAGCAGTGACTGGCGAGAAACACTTTAATAGAAAGGGGTTGCCAGGCTTCCTAAAATTACGAATCTCCAGAAATATCAGCAAATATTTTCTCACCCAAACTGGATGATACTTTCAGGTAATGATCAGTACACTAAGGCGACTTGGTTCCCCAAATTTTGTTCTTCTATGTTGAAGCGTTCGTTTCCAGTAACAGTTTGAATTTTTAGGTTTCACTCTGTTTTCTCCTATATTGATAGATGTATTTGGAAGTCTAAATCCAACACGGTTTGTGCTAGCTTCTTGAAACTTTACACAATAAAGTAGTTTCCCATTCTATCTCTATGTTTTGTTTCCTCTTGATGTAGCCCTAAGCAGTGACTGGCGAGAAACACTTTCATGGAAAGGGGTTGCCAACCTTCCAAAAATTACGAATCTCCAGAAATCTCAGCAAATATTTTTTCACGAAAACTGGATGATACTTTCAGGTAATGATCAGTACACTAACGTGACGTGGTTCCCCAAATTTCGTTCTTCTATGTTGAAGCGTTCGTTTCCAGTAACAGTTTGAATTTTTAGGTTTCACTCTGTTTTCTCCTATATTGATAGATGTATTTGGAACTCTAAATCCAACACGGTTTGTGCTAGCTTCTTGAAACTTTACACAATAAAGTAGTTTCCCATTCTAACTCTATGTTTTGTTTCCTCTTGATGTAGCCCTAAGCAGTGACTGGCGAGAAACACTTTCATGGAAAGGGGTTGCCAGGCTTCCCAAAATTACGAATCTCCAGAAACCTCAGCAAATATTTTTTCACCCAAAATGGATGATACTTTCAGGTAATGATCAGTACACTAAGGCGACTTGGTTCCCCAAATTTCGTTCTTCTATGTTGAAGCGTTCGTTTCCAGTAACAGTTTGAATTTTCAGCTTTCACTCTGTTTTCTCCTATATTGATAGATGTATTTGGAACTCTAAATCCAACACGGTTTGTGCTAGCTTCTTGAAACTTGACACAATAAAGTAGTTTCCCCTTCTATTTCTATGTTTTGTTTCCTCTTGATGTAGCCCTAAGCAGTGTCTGGCGAGAAACACTTTCATGGAAAGGGTTGCCAGGCTTACCAAAATTATGAATCTCCAGAAATCTCAGCAAATATTTTTTCACCCAAACTGGATGATACGTTCAGGTAATGATCAGTACACTAAGGCGACTTGGTTCCCCACATTTCGTTCTTCTATGTTGAAGCGTTCGTTTCCAGTAACAGTTTGAATTTTTAGGTTTCACTCTGTTTTCTCCTATATTGATAGATGTATTTGGAACTCTAAATCCACCACGGTTTGTGCTAGCTTCTTGAAGCTTGACACAATAAAGTAGTTTCCCGTTCTATTTCTATGTTTTGTTTCCTCTTGATGTAGCCCTAAGCAGTGTCTGGCGAGAAACACTTTCACGGAAAGGGGTTGCCAGACTTACCAAAATTATGAATCTCCAGAAATCTCAGCAAATATTTTTTCACCCAAACTTGATGATACTTTCAGGTAATGATAAGTACACTAATGCGACTTGGTTCCCCAAATTTCGTTCTTCTATGTTGAAGCGTTCGTTTCCAGTAACAGTTTGAATTTTTAGGTTTCACTCTGTTTTCTCCTATATTGATAGATGTATTTGGAACTCTAAATCCAACACGGTTTCTGCTAGCTTCTTGAAACTTGACACAATAAAGTAGTTTCATGTTCTATCTCTATGTTTTGTTTCCTCTTGATGTAGCCCTAAGCAGTGACTGGCGAGAAACACTTTCATGGAAAGGGGTTGCCAGGCTTCCTAAAATTACGAATCTCCAGAAATCTCAGCAAATATTTTTTCACCCAAACTGGATGATACTTTCAGGTAATGATCAGTACACTAAGGCAACTTGCTTCCCCAAATTTCGTTCTTCTATGTTGAAGCGTTCGTTTCCAGAAACAGTTTGAATTTTTAGCTTTCATTCTGTTTTCTCCTATATTGATAGATGTATTTGGAACTCTAAATCCAACACGGTTTGTGCTAGCTTCTTGAAACTTGACAAAATAAAGTAGTTTCACATTCTATCTCTATGTTTTGTTTCCTCTTGATGTAGCCCTAAGCAGTGACTGGAGAGAAACACTTTCATGGAAAGGGGTTGCCAAGCTTCCAAAAATATTGAATCTCCAGAAATCTCAGCAAATCTTTTTTCACCCAAACTGGATGATACTTTCAGGTGTTGATCAATAAACTAAGGCGACTTGGTTCCCCAAATTTCGTTCTTCTATGTTGAAGCGTTCGTTTCCAGTAACAGTTTGAATTTTTAGGTTTCACTCTGTTTTATCCTATATTGATAGATGTATTTGGAACTCTAAATCCAACACGGTTTGTGCTAGCTTCTTGAAACTTCACACAATAAAGTACTTTCACGTTCTATCTCTATGTTTTGTTTCCTCTTGATGTAGCCCTAAGCAGTGACTGGCAAGAAACACTTTCATGGAAAGGGGTTGCCAGACTTCCCAAAATTACGAATCTCCAGAAATCTCAGCAAATATTTTTTCACCCAAACTGGATGATACTTTCAGGTAATGATCAGTACACTAAGGCGACTTGGTTCCCCAAATTTCTTTCTTCTATGTTGAAGTGTTCGTTTCCAGTAACAGTTTGAATTTTTAGGATTCACTCTGTTTTCTCCTATATTGATAGATGTATTTGGAAATCTAAATCCAACACGGATTGTGCTAGCTTCTTGAAACTTGACACAATAAAGTAGTTTCACGTTCTATCTCTATGTTTTCTTTCCTCTTGATGTAGCCCTATGCAGTGACTTGCGAGAAACACTTTCATGGAAAGGGATTGCCAGGCTTCCCAAAATTACGAATCTCCGGAAATCTCAGCAAATATTTTTTCACCCAAACTGGATGATACTTTCAGGTGTTGATCAATACACTAAGGCGACTTGGTTCCCCAAATTTTGTTCTTCTATGTTGAAGCGTTCGTTTCCAGTAACAGTTTGAATTTTTAGGTTTCACTCTGTTTTCTCCTATATTTATAGATGTATTTGGAACTCTAAATCCAACACGGTTTGTGCTAGCTTCTTGAAGTTTGACACAATAAAGTAGTTTCACGTTCTATCTCTATGTTTTGTTTCCTCTTGATGTAGCCCTAAGCAGTGACTGGCGAAAAACACTTTCATGGAAACGGGTTGCCAAGCTTCCCAATATTACGAATCTCCAGAAATCTCAGCAAATATTTTTTCACCCAAACTGGATGATACTTTCAGGTAATGATCAGTACACTAAGGCGACTTGGTTCCCAAAATTTCGTTCTTCTATGTTGAAGCGTTCGTTTCCAGTAACAGTTTGAATTTTTAAGTTTCACTCTGTTTTCTCCTATATTGATAGATGTATTTGGAACTGTAAATCCAACACGGTTTGTGCTAGCTTCTTGAAACTTGACACAATAAAGTAGTTTCCCGTTCTATCTCTATGTTTTGTTTCCTCTTGATGTAGCCCAGAGCAGTGTCTGTCCAGAAACACTTTCATGGAAAGGGGTTGCCAAGTTTCCCAAAATTACGAATCTCCAGAAATCTCAGCAAATATTTTTTCACTCAAACTGGATGATACTTTCAGGTTATGATCAGTACACTAAGGCGACTTGGTTCCCCAAATTTCGTTCTTCTATGTTGAAGCGTTCGTTTCCAGTAACAGTGTGAATTTTTAAGTTTTACTCTGTTTTCTCTTATATTGATAGATGTATTTGGAACTGTAAATCCAACACGGTTTGTGCTAGCTTCTTGAAACTTGACACAATAAAGTAGTTTCCCATTCTATCTCTATGTTTTATTTCCTCTTGATGTAGCCCTAAGCAGTGTCTGGCCAGAAACACTTTCATGGAAAGGGGTTGCCAAGCTTCCAAAAATTACGAATCTCCAGAAATCTCAGCAAATCTTTTTTCACCCAAACTGGATGATACTTTCAGGTAATGACCAGTACACTAAGGCGACTTGGTTCCCCAAATTTCGTTCTTCTATGTTGAAGCGTTCGTTTCCAGTAACAGTTTGAATTTTTAGGTTTCACTTTGTTTTCTCCTATATTGATAGATGTATTTGGAACTGTAAATCCAACACGGTTTGTGCTAGCTTCTTGAAACTTGACACAATAAAGTAGTTTCACATTCTATCTCTATGTTATGTTTCCTCTTGATGTAGCCCTAAGCAGTGACTGGCGAGAGACACTTTCATGGAAAGGGGTTGCCAGACTTCCCAAAATTACGAATCTCCAGAAATCTCAGCAAATATTTTTTCACCCAAACTGGATGATACTTTCAGGTAATGATCAGTACACTAATGCGACTTAGTTCCCCAAATTTTGTTCTTCTATGTTGAAGCGTTCGTTTCCAGTAAAAGTTTGAATTTTTAAGTTTTACTCTGTTTTCTCCTATATTGATAGATGTATTTGGAACTCTAAATCCAACACGGTTTCTCCTAGCTTCTTTGAACTTGACACAATTAAGTAGTTTCACGTTCTATCTCTATGTTTTGTTTCCTCTTGATGTAGCCCTAAGCAGTGACTGGCGAGAGACACTTTCATGGAAAGGGGTTGCCAGACTTCCCAAAATTACGAATCTCCAGAAATCTCAGCAAATATTTTTTCACCCAAACTGGATGATACTTTCAGGTAATGATCAGTACACTAAGGCGACTTGTTTCCCCAAATTTCGTTCTTCTATGTTGAAGCGTTCGTTTCCAGTAACAGTTTGAATTTTTAGGTTTCACTCTGTTTTCTCCTATATTGATAGATGTATTTGGAACTCTAAATCCAACACGGTTTGTGCTAGCTTCTTGAAACTTGACACAATAAAGTAGTTTCACGTTCTATCTCTATGTTTTGTTTCCTCTTGATGTAGCCCTAAGCAGTGACTGGCGAGAGACACTTTCATGGAAAGGGGTTGCCAGACTTCCCAAAATTACGAATCTCCAGAAATCTCAGCAAATATTTTTTCACCCAAACTGGATGATACTTTCAGGTAATGATAAGTACACTAATGCGACTTGGTTCCCCAAATTTCGTTCTTCTATGTTGAAGCGTTCGTTTCCAGTAACAGTTTGAATTTTTAGGTTTCACTCTGTTTTCTCCTATATTGATAGATGTATTTGGAACTCTAAATCCAACACGGTTTCTGCTAGCTTCTTGAAACTTGACACAATAAAGTAGTTTCATGTTCTATCTCTATGTTTTGTTTCCTCTTGATGTAGCCCTAAGCAGTGTCTGGCGAGAAACACTTTCATGGAAAGGGGTTGCCAGGCTTCCTAAAATTACGAATCTCCAGAAATCTCAGCAAATATTTTTTCACCCAAACTGGATGATACTTTCAGGTAATGATCAGTACACTAAGGCGACTTGCTTCCCCAAATTTCGTTCTTCTATGTTGAAGCGTTCGTTTCCAGAAACAGTTTGAATTTTTAGCTTTCATTCTGTTTTCTCCTATATTGATAGATGTATTTGGAACTCTAAATCCAACACGGTTTGTGCTAGCTTCTTGAAACTTGACAAAATAAAGTAGTTTCACATTCTATCTCTATGTTTTGTTTCCTCTTGATGTAGCCCTAAGCAGTGACTGGAGAGAAACACTTTCATGGAAAGGGGTTGCCAAGCTTCCAAAAATATTGAATCTCCAGAAATCTCAGCAAATCTTTTTTCACCCAAACTGGATGATACTTTCAGGTGTTGATCAATAAACTAAGGCGACTTGGTTCCCCAAATTTCGTTCTTCTATGTTGAAGCGTTCGTTTCCAGTAACAGTTTGAATTTTTAGGTTTCACTCTGTTTTATCCTATATTGATAGATGTATTTGGAACTCTAAATCCAACACGGTTTGTGCTAGCTTCTTGAAACTTCACACAATAAAGTACTTTCACGTTCTATCTCTATGTTTTGTTTCCTCTTGATGTAGCCCTAAGCAGTGACTGGCAAGAAACACTTTCATGGAAAGGGGTTGCCAGACTTCCCAAAATTACGAATCTCCAGAAATCTCAGCAAATATTTTTTCACCCAAACTGGATGATACTTTCAGGTAATGATCAGTACACTAAGGCGACTTGGTTCCCCAAATTTCTTTCTTCTATGTTGAAGTGTTCGTTTCCAGTAACAGTTTGAATTTTTAGGATTCACTCTGTTTTCTCCTATATTGATAGATGTATTTGGAAATCTAAATCCAACACGGATTGTGCTAGCTTCTTGAAACTTGACACAATAAAGTAGTTTCACGTTCTATCTCTATGTTTTCTTTCCTCTTGATGTAGCCCTATGCAGTGACTTGCGAGAAACACTTTCATGGAAAGGGATTGCCAGGCTTCCCAAAATTACGAATCTCCGGAAATCTCAGCAAATATTTTTTCACCCAAACTGGATGATACTTTCAGGTGTTGATCAATACACTAAGGCGACTTGGTTCCCCAAATTTTGTTCTTCTATGTTGAAGCGTTCGTTTCCAGTAACAGTTTGAATTTTTAGGTTTCACTCTGTTTTCTCCTATATTTATAGATGTATTTGGAACTCTAAATCCAACACGGTTTGTGCTAGCTTCTTGAAGTTTGACACAATAAAGTAGTTTCACGTTCTATCTCTATGTTTTGTTTCCTCTTGATGTAGCCCTAAGCAGTGACTGGCGAAAAACACTTTCATGGAAACGGGTTGCCAAGCTTCCCAATATTACGAATCTCCAGAAATCTCAGCAAATATTTTTTCACCCAAACTGGATGATACTTTCAGGTAATGATCAGTACACTAAGGCGACTTGGTTCCCAAAATTTCGTTCTTCTATGTTGAAGCGTTCGTTTCCAGTAACAGTTTGAATTTTTAAGTTTCACTCTGTTTTCTCCTATATTGATAGATGTATTTGGAACTGTAAATCCAACACGGTTTGTGCTAGCTTCTTGAAACTTGACACAATAAAGTAGTTTCCCGTTCTATCTCTATGTTTTGTTTCCTCTTGATGTAGCCCTAAGCAGTGTCTGTCCAGAAACACTTTCATGGAAAGGGGTTGCCAAGTTTCCCAAAATTACGAATCTCCAGAAATCTCAGCAAATATTTTTTCACTCAAACTGGATGATACTTTCAGGTTATGATCAGTACACTAAGGCGACTTGGTTCCCCAAATTTCGTTCTTCTATGTTGAAGCGTTCGTTTCCAGTAACAGTGTGAATTTTTAAGTTTTACTCTGTTTTCTCTTATATTGATAGATGTATTTGGAACTGTAAATCCAACACGGTTTGTGCTAGCTTCTTGAAACTTGACACAATAAAGTAGTTTCCCATTCTATCTCTATGTTTTATTTCCTCTTGATGTAGCCCTAAGCAGTGTCTGGCCAGAAACACTTTCATGGAAAGGGGTTGCCAAGCTTCCAAAAATTACGAATCTCCAGAAATCTCAGCAAATCTTTTTTCACCCAAACTGGATGATACTTTCAGGTAATGACCAGTACACTAAGGCGACTTGGTTCCCCAAATTTCGTTCTTCTATGTTGAAGCGTTCGTTTCCAGTAACAGTTTGAATTTTTAGGTTTCACTTTGTTTTCTCCTATATTGATAGATGTATTTGGAACTGTAAATCCAACACGGTTTGTGCTAGCTTCTTGAAACTTGACACAATAAAGTAGTTTCACATTCTATCTCTATGTTATGTTTCCTCTTGATGTAGCCCTAAGCAGTGACTGGCGAGAGACACTTTCATGGAAAGGGGTTGCCAGACTTCCCAAAATTACGAATCTCCAGAAATCTCAGCAAATATTTTTTCACCCAAACTGGATGATACTTTCAGGTAATGATCAGTACACTAATGCGACTTAGTTCCCCAAATTTTGTTCTTCTATGTTGAAGCGTTCGTTTCCAGTAAAAGTTTGAATTTTTAAGTTTTACTCTGTTTTCTCCTATATTGATAGATGTATTTGGAACTCTAAATCCAACACGGTTTCTCCTAGCTTCTTTGAACTTGACACAATTAAGTAGTTTCACGTTCTATCTCTATGTTTTGTTTCCTCTTGATGTAGCCCTAAGCAGTGACTGGCGAGAAACACTTTCATGGAAAGGGGTTGCCAAGATTCCAAAAATTTCGAATCTCCAGAAATCTCAGCAAATATTTTTTCACCCAAACTGGATGATACTTTCAGGTAATGATCAGTACACTAAGGCGACTTGTTTCCCCAAATTTCGTTCTTCTATGTTGAAGCGTTCGTTTCCAGTAACAGTTTGAATTTTTAGGTTTCACTCTGTTTTCTCCTATATTGATAGATGTATTTGGAACTCTAAATCCAACACGGTTTGTGCTAGCTTCTTGAAACTTGACACAATAAAGTAGTTTCACGTTCTATCTCTATGTTTTGTTTCCTCTTGATGTAGCCCTAAGCAGTGACTGGCGAGAGACACTTTCATGGAAAGGGGTTGCCAGACTTCCCAAAATTACGAATCTCCAGAAATCTCAGCAAATATTTTTTCACCCAAACTGGATGATACTTTCAGGTAATGATAAGTACACTAATGCGACTTGGTTCCCCAAATTTCGTTCTTCTATGTTGAAGCGTTCGTTTCCAGTAACAGTTTGAATTTTTAGGTTTCACTCTGTTTTCTCCTATATTGATAGATGTATTTGGAACTCTAAATCCAACACGGTTTCTGCTAGCTTCTTGAAACTTGACACAATAAAGTAGTTTCATGTTCTATCTCTATGTTTTGTTTCCTCTTGATGTAGCCCTAAGCAGTGTCTGGCGAGAAACACTTTCATGGAAAGGGGTTGCCAGGCTTCCTAAAATTACGAATCTCCAGAAATCTCAGCAAATATTTTTTCACCCAAACTGGATGATACTTTCAGGTAATGATCAGTACACTAAGGCGACTTGCTTCCCCAAATTTCGTTCTTCTATGTTGAAGCGTTCGTTTCCAGAAACAGTTTGAATTTTTAGCTTTCATTCTGTTTTCTCCTATATTGATAGATGTATTTGGAACTCTAAATCCAACACGGTTTGTGCTAGCTTCTTGAAACTTGACAAAATAAAGTAGTTTCACATTCTATCTCTATGTTTTGTTTCCTCTTGATGTAGCCCTAAGCAGTGACTGGAGAGAAACACTTTCATGGAAAGGGGTTGCCAAGCTTCCAAAAATATTGAATCTCCAGAAATCTCAGCAAATCTTTTTTCACCCAAACTGGATGATACTTTCAGGTGTTGATCAATAAACTAAGGCGACTTGGTTCCCCAAATTTCGTTCTTCTATGTTGAAGCGTTCGTTTCCAGTAACAGTTTGAATTTTTAGGTTTCACTCTGTTTTATCCTATATTGATAGATGTATTTGGAACTCTAAATCCAACACGGTTTGTGCTAGCTTCTTGAAACTTCACACAATAAAGTACTTTCACGTTCTATCTCTATGTTTTGTTTCCTCTTGATGTAGCCCTAAGCAGTGACTGGCAAGAAACACTTTCATGGAAAGGGGTTGCCAGACTTCCCAAAATTACGAATCTCCAGAAATCTCAGCAAATATTTTTTCACCCAAACTGGATGATACTTTCAGGTAATGATCAGTACACTAAGGCGACTTGGTTCCCCAAATTTCTTTCTTCTATGTTGAAGTGTTCGTTTCCAGTAACAGTTTGAATTTTTAGGATTCACTCTGTTTTCTCCTATATTGATAGATGTATTTGGAAATCTAAATCCAACACGGATTGTGCTAGCTTCTTGAAACTTGACACAATAAAGTAGTTTCACGTTCTATCTCTATGTTTTCTTTCCTCTTGATGTAGCCCTATGCAGTGACTTGCGAGAAACACTTTCATGGAAAGGGATTGCCAGGCTTCCCAAAATTACGAATCTCCGGAAATCTCAGCAAATATTTTTTCACCCAAACTGGATGATACTTTCAGGTGTTGATCAATACACTAAGGCGACTTGGTTCCCCAAATTTTGTTCTTCTATGTTGAAGCGTTCGTTTCCAGTAACAGTTTGAATTTTTAGGTTTCACTCTGTTTTCTCCTATATTTATAGATGTATTTGGAACTCTAAATCCAACACGGTTTGTGCTAGCTTCTTGAAGTTTGACACAATAAAGTAGTTTCACGTTCTATCTCTATGTTTTGTTTCCTCTTGATGTAGCCCTAAGCAGTGACTGGCGAAAAACACTTTCATGGAAAGGGGTTGCCAAGCTTCCCAATATTACGAATCTCCAGAAATCTCAGCAAATATTTTTTCACCCAAACTGGATGATACTTTCAGGTAATGATCAGTACACTAAGGCGACTTGGTTCCCAAAATTTCGTTCTTCTATGTTGAAGCGTTCGTTTCCAGTAACAGTTTGAATTTTTAAGTTTCACTCTGTTTTCTCCTATATTGATAGATGTATTTGGAACTGTAAATCCAACACGGTTTGTGCTAGCTTCTTGAAACTTGACACAATAAAGTAGTTTCACGTTCTATCTCTATGTTTTGTTTCCTCTTGATGTAGCCCTAAGCAGTGTCTGTCCAGAAACACTTTCATGGAAAGGGGTTGCCAAGTTTCCCAAAATTACGAATCTCCAGAAATCTCAGCAAATATTTTTTCACTCAAACTGGATGATACTTTCAGGTTATGATCAGTACACTAAGGCGACTTGGTTCCCCAAATTTCGTTCTTCTATGTTGAAGCGTTCGTTTCCAGTAACAGTGTGAATTTTTAAGTTTTACTCTGTTTTCTCTTATATTGATAGATGTATTTGGAACTGTAAATCCAACACGGTTTGTGCTAGCTTCTTGAAACTTGACACAATAAAGTAGTTTCCCATTCTATCTCTATGTTTTATTTCCTCTTGATGTAGCCCTAAGCAGTATCTGGCCAGAAACACTTTCATGGAAAGGGGTTGCCAAGCTTCCAAAAATTACGAATCTCCAGAAATCTCAGCAAATCTTTTTTCACCCAAACTGGATGATACTTTCAGGTAATGACCAGTACACTAAGGCGACTTGGTTCCCCAAATTTCGTTCTTCTATGTTGAAGCGTTCGTTTCCAGTAACAGTTTGAATTTTTAGGTTTCACTTTGTTTTCTCCTATATTGATAGATGTATTTGGAACTGTAAATCCAACACGGTTTGTGCTAGCTTCTTGAAACTTGACACAATAAAGTAGTTTCACATTCTATCTCTATGTTATGTTTCCTCTTGATGTAGCCCTAAGCAGTGACTGGCGAGAGACACTTTCATGGAAAGGGGTTGCCAGACTTCCCAAAATTATGAATCTCCAGAAATCTCAGCAAAATTTTTTCACCCAAACTGGATGATACTTTCAGGTAATGATCAGTACACTAATGCGACTTAGTTCCCCAAATTTTGTTCTTCTATGTTGAAGCGTTCGTTTCCAGTAAAAGTTTGAATTTTTAAGTTTTACTCTGTTTTCTCCTATATTGATAGATGTATTTGGAACTCTAAATCCAACACGGTTTCTCCTAGCTTCTTTGAACTTGACACAATTAAGTAGTTTCACGTTCTATCTCTATGTTTTGTTTCCTCTTGATGTAGCCCTAAGCAGTGACTGGCGAGAAACACTTTCATGGAAAGGGGTTGCCAAGATTCCAAAAATTTCGAATCTCCAGAAATCTCAGCAAATATTTTTTCACCCAAACTGGATGATACTTTCAGGTAATGATCAGTACACTAAGGCGACTTGTTTCCCCAAATTTCGTTCTTCTATGTTGAAGCGTTCGTTTCCAGTAACAGTTTGAATTTTTAGGTTTCACTCTGTTTTCTCCTATATTGATAGATGTATTTGGAACTCTAAATCCAACACGGTTTGTGCTAGCTTCTTGAAACTTGACACAATAAAGTAGTTTCACGTTCTATCTCTATGTTTTGTTTCCTCTTGATGTAGCCCTAAGCAGTGACTGGCGAGAGACACTTTCATGGAAAGGGGTTGCCAGACTTCCCAAAATTACGAATCTCCAGAAATCTCAGCAAATATTTTTTCACCCAAACTGGATGATACTTTCAGGTAATGATAAGTACACTAATGCGACTTGGTTCCCCAAATTTCGTTCTTCTATTTTGAAGCGTTCGTTTCCAGTAACAGTTTGAATTTTTAGGTTTCACTCTGTTTTCTCCTATATTGATAGATGTATTTGGAACTCTAAATCCAACACGGTTTCTGCTAGCTTCTTGAAACTTGACACAATAAAGTAGTTTCATGTTCTATCTCTATGTTTTGTTTCCTCTTGATGTAGCCCTAAGCAGTGACTGGCGAGAAACACTTTCATGGAAAGGGGTTGCCAGGCTTCCTAAAATTACGAATCTCCAGAAATCTCAGCAAATATTTTTTCACCCAAACTGGATGATACTTTCAGGTAATGATCAGTACACTAAGGCGACTTGCTTCCCCAAATTTCGTTCTTCTATGTTGAAGCGTTCGTTTCCAGAAACAGTTTGAATTTTTAGCTTTCATTCTGTTTTCTCCTATATTGATAGATGTATTTGGAACTCTAAATCCAACACGGTTTGTGCTAGCTTCTTGAAACTTGACACAATAAAGTAGTTTCACGTTCTATCTCTATGTTTTCTTTCCTCTTGATGTAGCCCTATGCAGTGACTGGCGAGAAACACTTTCATGGAAAGGGGTTGCCAGGCTTCCCAAAATTACGAATCTCCGGAAATCTCAGCAAATATTTTTTCACCCAAACTGGATGATACTTTCAGGTGTTGATCAGTACACTAAGGTGACTTGGTTCCCCATATTTTGTTCTTTTATGTTGAAGTGTTCGTTTCCAGTAACAGTTTGAATTTTTAGGTTTCACTCTGTTTTCTCCTATATTGATAGATGTATTTGCAACTCTAAATCCAACACGGTTTGTGCTAGCTTCTTGAAGTTTGACACAATAAAGTAGTTTCACGTTCTATCTCTATGTTTTGTTTCCTCTTGATGTAGCCCTAAGCAGTGACTGGCGAGAAACTCTTTCATGGAAAGGGGTTGCCAGGCTTCCCAAAATTACGAATCTCCAGAAATCTCAGCAAATATTTTTTCACCCAAACTGGATGGTACTTTCAGGTAATGATCAGTACACTAAGGCGACTTGGTTCCCCAAATTTCGTTCTTCTATGATGAAGCGTTCGTTTCCAGTAACAGTTTGAATTTTTAGGTTTCACTCTGTTTTCTCCTATATTGATAGATGTATTTGGAACTCTAAATCCAACACGGTTTGTGCTAGCATCTTGAAACTTGACACAATAAAGTAGTTTCACGTTCTATCTCTATGTTTTGTTTCCTCTTGATGTAGCCCTAAGCTGTGACTGGCGAGAAACACTTTCATAGAAAGGGGTTGCCAGGCTCCCCAAAATTACGAATCTCCAGAAATCTAAGCAAATATTTTTTCAACCAAAATGGATGATACTTTCAGGTAATGATCAGTACACTAAGGCGACTTGCTTCCCCAGATTTCGTTCTTCTATGTTGAAGCGTTCGTTTCCAGTAACAGTTTGAATTTTTAGCTTTCACTCTGTTTTCTCCTATATTGATAGATGTATTTGGAACTCTAAATCCAACACGGTTTCTGCTAGCTTCTTTGAACTTGACACAATAAAGTAGTTTCAAGTTCTATCTCTATGTTTTGTTTCCTCTTGATGTAGCCCTAAGCAGTGACTGGCGAGAAACACTTTCATGGAAAGGGGTTGCCAAGCTTCCAAAAATTTTGAATCTCCAGAAATCTCAGCAAATCTTTTTTCACCCAAACTGGATGATACTTTCAGGTAATGATCAGTACACTAAGGCGACTTGGTTCCCCAAATTTCGTTCTTCTATGTTGATGCGTTCGTTTCCAGTAACAGTTTGAATTTTTAGGTTTCACTCTGTTTTCTCCTATATTGATAGATGTATTTGGAACTCTAAATCCAACACGGTTTGTGCTAGCTTCTTGAAACTTCACACAATAAAGAAGTTTCACGTTCTATCTCTATGTTTTGTTTCCTCTTGATGTAGCCCTAAGCAGTGACTGGCGAGAAACACTTTCATGGAAACGGGTTGCCAGACTTCCCAAAATTACGAATCTCCAGAAATCACAGCAAATATTTTTTCACCCAAACTGGATGATACTTTCAGGTAATGATCAGTACACTAAGGCGACTTGGTTCCCCAAATTTCTTTCTTCTATGTTGAAGTGTTCGTTTCCAGTAACAGTTTGAATTTTTAGGATTCACTCTGTTTTCTCCTATATTGATAGATGTATTTGGAAATCTAAATCCAACACGGATTGTGCTAGCTTCTTGAAACTTGACACAATAAAGTAGTTTCACGTTCTATCTCTATGTTTTCTTTCCTCTTGATGTAGCCCTATGCAGTGACTTGCGAGAAACACTTTCATGGAAAGGGATTGCCAGGCTTCCCAAAATTACGAATCTCCGGAAATCTCAGCAAATATTTTTTCACCCAAACTGGATGATACTTTCAGGTGTTGATCAATACACTAAGGCGACTTGGTTCCCCAAATTTTGTTCTTCTATGTTGAAGCGTTCGTTTCCAGTAACAGTTTGAATTTTTAGGTTTCACTCTGTTTTCTCCTATATTGATAGATGTATTTGGAACTCTAAATCCAACACGGTTTGTGCTAGCTTCTTGAAACTTGACACAATAAAGTAGTTTCACGTTCTATCTCTATGTTTTGTTTCCTCTTGATGTAGCCCTAAGCAGTGACTGGCGAGAGACACTTTCATGGAAAGGGGTTGCCAGACTTCCCAAAATTACGAATCTCCAGAAATCTCAGCAAATATTTTTTCACCCAAACTGGATGATACTTTCAGGTAATGATAAGTACACTAATGCGACTTGGTTCCCCAAATTTCTTTCTTCTATGTTGAAGCGTTCGTTTCCAGTAACAGTTTGAATTTTTAGGTTTCACTCTGTTTTCTCCTATATTGATAGATGTATTTGGAACTCTAAATCCAACACGGTTTCTGCTAGCTTCTTGAAACTTGACACAATAAAGTAGTTTCATGTTGTATCTCTATGTTTTGTTTCCTCTTGATGTAGCCCTAAGCAGTGACTGGCGAGAAACACTTTCATGGAAAGGGGTTGCCAGGCTTCCTAAAATTACGAATCTCCAGAAATCTCAGCAAATATTTTTTCACCCAAACTGGATGATACTTTCAGGTAATGATCAGTACACTAAGGCGACTTGCTTCCCCAAATTTCGTTCTTCTATGTTGAAGCGTTCGTTTCCAGAAACAGTTTGAATTTTTAGCTTTCATTCTGTTTTCTCCTATATTGATAGATGTATTTGGAACTCTAAATCCAACACGGTTTGTGCTAGCTTCTTGAAACTTGACACAATAAAGTAGTTTCACGTTCTATCTCTATGTTTTCTTTCCTCTTGATGTAGCCCTATGCAGTGACTGGCGAGAAACACTTTCATGGAAAGGGGTTGCCAGGCTTCCCAAAATTACGAATCTCCGGAAATCTCAGCAAATATTTTTTCACCCAAACTGGATGATACTTTCAGGTGTTGATCAGTACACTAAGGCGACTTGGTTCCCCAAATTTTGTTCTTCTATGTTGAAGTGTTCGTTTCCAGTAACAGTTTGAATTTTTAGGTTTCACTCTGTTTTCTCCTATATTGATAGATGTATTTGCAACTCTAAATCCAACACGGTTTGTGCTAGCTTCTTGAAGTTTGACACAATAAAGTAGTTTCACGTTCTATCTCTATGTTTTGTTTCCTCTTGATGTAGCCCTAAGCAGTGACTGGCGAGAAACTCTTTCATGGAAAGGGGTTGCCAGGCTTCCCAAAATTACGAATCTCCAGAAATCTCAGCAAATATTTTTTCACCCAAACTGGATGGTACTTTCAGGTAATGATCAGTACACTAAGGCGACTTGGTTCCCCAAATTTCGTTCTTCTATGATGAAGCGTTCGTTTCCAGTAACAGTTTGAATTTTTAGGTTTCACTCTGTTTTCTCCTATATTGATAGATGTATTTGGAACTCTAAATCCAACACGGTTTGTGCTAGCATCTTGAAACTTGACACAATAAAGTAGTTTCACGTTCTATCTCTATGTTTTGTTTCCTCTTGATGTAGCCCTAAGCTGTGACTGGCGAGAAACACTTTCATAGAAAGGGGTTGCCAGGCTCCCCAAAATTACGAATCTCCAGAAATCTCAGCAAATATTTTTTCAACCAAAATGGATGATACTTTCAGGTAATGATCAGTACACTAAGGCGACTTGCTTCCCCAGATTTCGTTCTTCTATGTTGAAGCGTTCGTTTCCAGTAACAGTTTGAATTTTTAGCTTTCACTCTGTTTTCTCCTATATTGATAGATGTATTTGGAACTCTAAATCCAACACGGTTTCTGCTAGCTTCTTTGAACTTGACACAATAAAGTAGTTTCAAGTTCTATCTCTATGTTTTGTTTCCTCTTGATGTAGCCCTAAGCAGTGACTGGCGAGAAACACTTTCATGGAAAGGGGTTGCCAAGCTTCCAAAAATTTTGAATCTCCAGAAATCTCAGCAAATCTTTTTTCACCCAAACTGGATGATACTTTCAGGTAATGATCAGTACACTAAGGCGACTTGGTTCCCCAAATTTCGTTCTTCTATGTTGATGCGTTCGTTTCCAGTAACAGTTTGAATTTTTAGGTTTCACTCTGTTTTCTCCTATATTGATAGATGTATTTGGAACTCTAAATCCAACACGGTTTGTGCTAGCTTCTTGAAACTTCACACAATAAAGAAGTTTCACGTTCTATCTCTATGTTTTGTTTCCTCTTGATGTAGCCCTAAGCAGTGACTGGCGAGAAACACTTTCATGGAAACGGGTTGCCAGACTTCCCAAAATTACGAATCTCCAGAAATCACAGCAAATATTTTTTCACCCAAACTGGATGATACTTTCAGGTAATGATCAGTACACTAAGGCGACTTGGTTCCCCAAATTTCTTTCTTCTATGTTGAAGTGTTCGTTTCCAGTAACAGTTTGAATTTTTAGGATTCACTCTGTTTTCTCCTATATTGATAGATGTATTTGGAAATCTAAATCCAACACGGATTGTGCTAGCTTCTTGAAACTTGACACAATAAAGTAGTTTCACGTTCTATCTCTATGTTTTCTTTCCTCTTGATGTAGCCCTATGCAGTGACTTGCGAGAAACACTTTCATGGAAAGGGATTGCCAGGCTTCCCAAAATTACGAATCTCCGGAAATCTCAGCAAATATTTTTTCACCCAAACTGGATGATACTTTCAGGTGTTGATCAATACACTAAGGCGACTTGGTTCCCCAAATTTTGTTCTTCTATGTTGAAGCGTTCGTTTCCAGTAACAGTTTGAATTTTTAGGTTTCACTCTGTTTTCTCCTATATTTATAGATGTATTTGGAACTCTAAAACCAACACGGTTTGTGCTAGCTTCTTGAAGTTTGACACAATAAAGTAGTTTCACGTTCTATCTCTATGTTTTGTTTCCTCTTGATGTAGCCCTAAGCAGTGACTGGCGAAAAACACTTTCATGGAAAGGGGTTGCCAAGCTTCCCAATATTACGAATCTCCAGAAATCTCAGCAAATATTTTTTCACCCAAACTGGATGATACTTTCAGGTAATGATCAGTACACTAAGGCGACTTGGTTCCCAAAATTTCGTTCTTCTATGTTGAAGCGTTCGTTTCCAGTAACAGTTTGAATTTTTAAGTTTCACTCTGTTTTCTCCTATATTGATAGATGTATTTGGAACTGTAAATCCAACACGGTTTGTGCTAGCTTCTTGAAACTTGACACAATAAAGTAGTTTCCCGTTCTATCTCTATGTTTTGTTTCCTCTTGATGTAGCCCTAAGCAGTGTCTGTCCAGAAACACTTTCATGGAAAGGGGTTGCCAAGTTTCCCAAAATTACGAATCTCCAGAAATCTCAGCAAATATTTTTTCACTCAAACTGGATGATACTTTCAGGTTATGATCAGTACACTAAGGTGACTTGGTTCCCCAAATTTCGTTCTTCTATGGTGAAGCGTTCGTTTCCAGTAACAGTGTGAATTTTTAAGTTTTACTCTGTTTTCTCTTATATTGATAGATGTATTTGGAACTGTAAATCCAACACGGTTTGTGCTAGCTTCTTGAAACTTGACACAATAAAGTAGTTTCACATTCTATCTCTATGTTATGTTTCCTCTTGATGTAGCCCTAAGCAGTGACTGGCGAGAGACACTTTCATGGAAAGGGGTTGCCAGACTTCCCAAAATTACGAATCTCCAGAAATCTCAGCAAATATTTTTTCACCCAAACTGGATGATACTTTCAGGTAATGATCAGTACACTAATGCGACTTAGTTCCCCAAATTTTGTTCTTCTATGTTGAAGCGTTCGTTTCCAGTAAAAGTTTGAATTTTTAAGTTTTACTCTGTTTTCTCCTATATTGATAGATGTATTTGGAACTCTAAATCCAACAGGGTTTCTCCTAGCTTCTTTGAACTTGACACAATTAAGTAGTTTCACGTTCTATCTCTATGTTTTGTTTCCTCTTGATGTAGCCCTAAGCAGTGACTGGCGAGAAACACTTTCATGGAAAGGGGTTGCCAAGATTCCAAAAATTTCGAATCTCCTGAAATCTCAGCAAATATTTTTTCACCCAAACTGGATGATACTTTCAGGTAATGATCAGTACACTAAGGCGACTTGGTTCCCCAAATTTCGTTCTTCTATGTTGAAGCGTTCGTTTCCAGTAACAGTTTGAATTTTTAGGTTTCACTCTGTTTTCTCCTATATTGATAGATGTATTTGGAACTCTAAATCCAACACGGTTTGTGCTAGCTTCTTGAAACTTGACACAATAAAGTAGTTTCACGTTCTATCTCTATGTTTTGTTTCCTCTTGATGTAGCCCTAAGCAGTGACTGGCGAGAGACACTTTCATGGAAAGGGGTTGCCAGACTTCCCAAAATTACGAATCTCCAGAAATCTCAGCAAATATTTTTTCACCCAAACTGGATGATACTTTCAGGTAATGATAAGTACACTAATGCGACTTGGTTCCCCAAATTTCGTTCTTCTATGTTGAAGCGTTCGTTTCCAGTAACAGTTTGAATTTTTAGGTTTCACTCTGTTTTCTCCTATATTGATAGATGTATTTGGAACTCTAAATCCAACACGGTTTGTGCTAGCTTCTTGAAACTTCACACAATAAAGTAGTTTCACGTTCTATCTCTATGTTTTGTTTCCTCTTGATGTAGCCCGAAGCAGTGACTGGCGAGAAACACTTTCCTTGAAAGGGGTTGCCAGACTTCCCAGAATTACGAATCTCCAGAAATCTCAGCAAATATTTTTTCACCCAAACTGGATGATACTTTCAGGTAATGATCAGTACACTAAGTGGACTTGGTTCCCCAAATTTCTTTCTTTCATGTTGAAGTGTTCGTTTCCAGTAACAGTTTGAATATTTAGGATTCACTCTGTTTTCTCCTATATTGATAGATGTATTTGGAACTCTAAATCCAACACGGTTTGTGCTAGCTTCTTGAAACTTGACACAATAAAGTAGTTTCACGTTCTATCTCTATGTTTTCTTTCCTCTTGATGTAGCCCTATGCAGTGACTGGCGAGAAACACTTTCATGGAAAGGGGTTGCCAGGCTTCCCAAAATTACGAATCTCCGGAAATCTCAGCAAATATTTTTTCACCCAAACTGGATGATACTTTCAGGTGTTGATCAGTACACAAAGGCGACTTGTTCCCCAAATTTTGTTCTTCTATGTTGAAGTGTTCGTTTCCTGTAACAGTTTGAATTTTTAGGTTTCACTCTGTTTTCTCCTATATTGATAGATGTATTTGCAACTCTAAATCCAACACGGTTTGTGCTAGCTTCTTGAAGTTTGACACAATAAAGTAGTTTCACGTTCTATCTCTATGTTTTGTTTCCTCTTGATGTAGCCCTAAGCAGTGACTGGCGAGAAACTCTTTCATGGAAAGGGGTTGCCAGGCTTCCCAAAATTACGAATCTCCAGAAATCTCAGCAAATATTTTTTCACCCAAACTGGATGGTACTTTCAGGTAATGATCAGTACACTAAGGCGACTTGGTTCCCCAAATTTCGTTCTTCTATGATGAAGCGTTCGTTTCCAGTAACAGTTTGAATTTTTAGGTTTCACTCTGTTTTCTCCTATATTGATAGATGTATTTGGAACTCTAAATCCAACACGGTTTGTGCTAGCATCTTGAAACTTGACACAATAAAGTAGTTTCACGTTCTATCTCTATGTTTTGTTTCCTCTTGATGTAGCCCTAAGCAGTGACTGGCGAGAAACACTTTCATAGAAAGGGGTTGCCAGGCTCCCCAAAATTACGAATCTTCAGAAATCTCAGCAAATATTTTTTCACCCAAACTGGATGATACTTTCAGGTAATGATCAGTACACTAAGGCGACTTGCTTCCCCAGATTTCGTTCTTCTATGTTGAAGCGTTCGTTTCCAGTAACAGTTTGAATTTTTAGCTTTCACTCTGTTTTCTCCTATATTGATAGTTGTATTTGGAACTCTAAATCCAACACGGTTTCTGCTAGCTTCTTTGAACTTGACACAATAAAGTAGTTTCACGTTCTATCTCTATGTTTTGTTTCCTCTTGATGTAGCCCTAAGCAGTGACTGGCGAGAAACACTTTCATGGAAAGGGGTTGCTAAGCTTCCCAAAATTATGAATCTCCAGAAATCTCAGCAAATCTTTTTTCACCCAAACTGGATGATACTTTCAGGTGTTGATCAGTACACTAAGGCGACTTGGTTCCCCAAATTTTGTTCTTCTATGTTGAAGTGTTCGTTTCCAGTAACAGTTTGAATTTTTAGGTTTCACTCTGTTTTCTCCTATATTGATAGATGTATTTGGAACTGTAAATCCAACACGGTTTGTGCTAGATTCTTGAATCTTGACACAATAAAGTAGTTTCCCGTTCTATCTCTATGTTTTGTTTCCTCTTGATGTAGCCCTAAGCAGTGTCTGGCCAGAAACACTTTCATGGAAAGGGGTTGCCAGCCTTCCCAAAATTATGAATCTCCAGAAATCTCAGCAAATATTTTTTCACCCAAACTTGATGATACTTTCAGGTAATGATCAGTACACTAAGGCGACTTGCTTCCCCAAATTTCGTTCTTCTATGTTGAAGCGTTCGTTTCCAGTAACAGTTTGAATTTTTAGGTTTCACTCTGTTTTCTCCTATATTGATAGATGTATTTGGAACTCTAAATCCAACACGGTTTGTGCTAGCTTCTTGAAACTTGACAAAATAAAGTAGTTTCACATTCTATCTCTATGTTTTGTTTTCTCTTGATGTAGCCCTAAGCAGTGACTGGCGAGAAACACTTTCATGGAAAGGGGTTGCCAAGCTTCCAAAAATTTTGAATCTCCAGAAATCTCAGCAAATCTTTTTTCACCCAAACTGGATGATACTTTCAGGTAATGATCAGTACACTAAGGCGACTTGGTTCCCCAAATTTCGTTCTTCTATGTTGAAGCGTTCGTTTCCAGTAACAGTTTGAATTTTTAGGTTTCACTCTGTTTTCTCCTATATTGATAGATGTATTTGGAACTCTAAATCCAACACGGTTTGTGCTAGCTTCTTGAATCTTCACACAATAAAGAAGTTTCACGTTCTATCTCTATGTTTTGTTTCCTCTTGATGTAGCCCTAAGCAGTGACTGGCGAGAAACACTTTCATGGAAACGGGTTGCCAGACTTCCCAAAATTACGAATCTCCAGAAATCACAGCAAATATTTTTTCACCCAAACTGGATGATACTTTCAGGTAATGATCAGTACACTAAGGCGACTTGGTTCCCCAAATTTCTTTCTTCTATGTTGATGTGTTCGTTTCCAGTAACAGTTTGAATTTTTAGGATTCACTCTGTTTTCTCCTATATTGATAGATGTATTTGGAACCCTAAATCCCACACGGTTTGTGCTAGCTTCTTGAAGTTTGACACAATAAAGTAGTTTCACGTTCTATCTCTATGTTTTGTTTCCTCTTGATGTAGCCCTAAGCAGTGACTGGCGAGAAACTCTTTCATGGAAAGGGGTTGCCAGGCTTCCCAAAATTACGAATCTCCAGAAATCTCAGCAAATATTTTTTCACCCAAACTGGATGATACTTTCAGGTGTTGATCAATAAACTAAGGCGACTTGGTTCCCCAAATTTCGTTCTTCTATGTTGAAGCGTTCGTTTCCAGTAACAGTTTGAATTTTTAGGTTTCACTCTGTTTTATCCTATATTGATAGATGTATTTGGAAATCTAAATCCAACACGGTTTGTGCTAGCTTCTTGAAACTTCACACAATAAAGTACTTTCACGTTCTATCTCTATGTTTTGTTTCCTCTTGATGTAGCCCTAAGCAGTGACTGGCAAGAAACACTTTCATGGAAAGGGGTTGCCAGACTTCCCAAAATTACGAATCTCCAGAAATCTCAGCAAATATTTTTTCACCCAAACTGGATGATACTTTCAGGTAATGATCAGTACACTAAGGCGACTTGGTTCCCCAAATTTCTTTCTTCTATGTTGAAGTGTTCGTTTCCAGTAACAGTTTGAATTTTTAGGATTCACTCTGTTTTCTCCTATATTTATAGATGTATTTGGAACTCTAAATCCAACACGGTTTGTGCTAGCTTCTTGAAGTTTGACACAATAAAGTAGTTTCACGTTCTATCTCTATGTTTTGTTTCCTCTTGATGTAGCCCTAAGCAGTGACTGGCGAAAAACACTTTCATGGAAAGGGGTTGCCAAGCTTCCCAATATTACGAATCTCCAGAAATCTCAGCAAATATTTTTTCACCCAAACTGGATGATACTTTCAGGTAATGATCAGTACACTAAGGTGACTTGGTTCCCAAAATTTCGTTCTTCTATGTTGAAGCGTTCGTTTCCAGTAACAGTTTGAATTTTTAAGTTTCACTCTGTTTTCTCCTATATTGATAGATGTATTTGGAAATGTAAATCCAACACGGTTTGTGCTAGCTTCTTGAAACTTGACACAATAAAGTAGTTTCCCGTTCTATCTCTATGTTTTGTTTCCTCTTGATGTAGCCCTAAGCAGTGTCTGTCCAGAAACACTTTCATGGAAAGGGGTTGCCAAGTTTCCCAAAATTACGAATCTCCAGAAATCTCAGCAAATATTTTTTCACTCAAACTGGATGATACTTTCAGGTTATGATCAGTACACTAAGGCGACTTGGTTCCCCAAATTTCGTTCTTCTATGTTGAAGCGTTCGTTTCCAGTAACAGTGTGAATTTTTAAGTTTTACTCTGTTTTCTCTTATATTGATAGATGTATTTGGAACTGTAAATCCAACACGGTTTGTGCTAGCTTCTTGAAACTTGACACAATAAAGTAGTTTCCCATTCTATCTCTATGTTTTATTTCCTCTTGATGTAGCCCTAAGCAGTATCTGGCCAGAAACACTTTCATGGAAAGGGGTTGCCAAGCTTCCAAAAATTACGAATCTCCAGAAATCTCAGCAAATCTTTTTTCACCCAAACTGGATGATACTTTCAGGTAATGACCAGTACACTAAGGCGACTTGGTTCCCCAAATTTCGTTCTTCTATGTTGAAGCGTTCGTTTCCAGTAACAGTTTGAATTTTTAGGTTTCACTTTGTTTTCTCCTATATTGATAGATGTATTTGGAACTGTAAATCCAACACGGTTTGTGCTAGCTTCTTGAAACTTGACACAATAAAGTAGTTTCACATTCTATCTCTATGTTATGTTTCCTCTTGATGTAGCCCTAAGCAGTGACTGGCGAGAGACACTTTCATGGAAAGGGGTTGCCAGACTTCCCAAAATTACGAATCTCCAGAAATCTCAGCAAATATTTTTTCACCCAAACTGGATGATACTTTCAGGTAATGATCAGTACACTAATGCGACTTAGTTCCCCAAATTTTGTTCTTCTATGTTGAAGCGTTCGTTTCCAGTAAAAGTTTGAATTTTTAAGTTTTACTCTGTTTTCTCCTATATTGATAGATGTATTTGGAACTCTAAATCCAACACGGTTTCTCCTAGCTTCTTTGAACTTGACACAATTAAGTAGTTTCACGTTCTATCTCTATGTTTTGTTTCCTCTTGATGTAGCCCTAAGCAGTGACTGGCGAGAAACACTTTCATGGAAAGGGGTTGCCAAGATTCCAAAAATTTCGAATCTCCAGAAATCTCAGCAAATATTTTTTCACCCAAACTGGATGATACTTTCAGGTAATGATCAGTACACTAAGGCGACTTGTTTCCCCAAATTTCGTTCTTCTATGTTGAAGCGTTCGTTTCCAGTAACAGTTTGAATTTTTAGGTTTCACTCTGTTTTCTCCTATATTGATAGATGTATTTGGAACTCTAAATCCAACACGGTTTGTGCTAGCTTCTTGAAACTTGACACAATAAAGTAGTTTCACGTTCTATCTCTATGTTTTGTTTCCTCTTGATGTAGCCCTAAGCAGTGACTGGCGAGAGACACTTTCATGGAAAGGGGTTGCCAGGCTTCCCAAAATTACGAATCTCCAGAAATCTCAGCAAATATTTTTTCACCCAAACTGGATGATACTTTCAGGTAATGATAAGTACACTAATGCGACTTGGTTCCCCAAATTTCGTTCTTCTATTTTGAAGCGTTCGTTTCCAGTAACAGTTTGAATTTTTAGGTTTCACTCTGTTTTCTCCTATATTGATAGATGTATTTGGAACTCTAAATCCAACACGGTTTCTGCTAGCTTCTTGAAACTTGACACAATAAAGTAGTTTCATGTTCTATCTCTATGTTTTGTTTCCTCTTGATGTAGCCCTAAGCAGTGACTGGCGAGAAACACTTTCATGGAAAGGGGTTGCCAGGCTTCCTAAAATTACGAATCTCCAGAAATCTCAGCAAATATTTTTTCACCCAAACTGGATGATACTTTCAGGTAATGATCAGTACACTAAGGCGACTTGCTTCCCCAAATTTCGTTCTTCTATGTTGAAGCGTTCGTTTCCAGAAACAGTTTGAATTTTTAGCTTTCATTCTGTTTTCTCCTATATTGATAGATGTATTTGGAACTCTAAATCCAACACGGTTTGTGCTAGCTTCTTGAAACTTGACACAATAAAGTAGTTTCACGTTCTATCTCTATGTTTTCTTTCCTCTTGATGTAGCCCTATGCAGTGACTGGCGAGAAACACTTTCATGGAAAGGGGTTGCCAGGCTTCCCAAAAATACGAATCTCCGGAAATCTCAGCAAATATTTTTTCACCCAAACTGGATGATACTTTCAGGTGTTGATCAGTACACTAAGGTGACTTGGTTCCCCAAATTTTGTTCTTCTATGTTGAAGTGTTCGTTTCCAGTAACAGTTTGAATTTTTAGGTTTCACTCTGTTTTCTCCTATATTGATAGATGTATTTGCAACTCTAAATCCAACACGGTTTGTGCTAGCTTCTTGAAGTTTGACACAATAAAGTAGTTTCACGTTCTATCTCTATGTTTTGTTTCCTCTTGATGTAGCCCTAAGCAGTGACTGGCGAGAAACTCTTTCATGGAAAGGTGTTGCCAGGCTTCCCAAAATTACGAATCTCCAGAAATCTCAGCAAATATTTTTTCACCCAAACTGGATGGTACTTTCAGGTAATGATCAGTACACTAAGGCGACTTGGTTCCCCAAATTTCGTTCTTCTATGATGAAGCGTTCGTTTCCAGTAACAGTTTGAATTTTTAGGTTTCACTCTGTTTTCTCCTATATTGATAGATGTATTTGGAACTCTAAATCCAACACGGTTTGTGCTAGCATCTTGAAACTTGACACAATAAAGTAGTTTCACGTTCTATCTCTATGTTTTGTTTCCTCTTGATGTAGCCCTAAGCTGTGACTGGCGAGAAACACTTTCATAGAAAGGGGTTGCCAGGCTCCCCAAAATTACGAATCTCCAGAAATCTCAGCAAATATTTTTTCAACCAAAATGGATGATACTTTCAGGTAATGATCAGTACACTAAGGCGACTTGCTTCCCCAGATTTCGTTCTTCTATGTTGAAGCGTTCGTTTCCAGTAACAGTTTGAATTTTTAGCTTTCACTCTGTTTTCTCCTATATTGATAGATGTATTTGGAACTCTAAATCCAACACGGTTTCTGCTAGCTTCTTTGAACTTGACACAATAAAGTAGTTTCAAGTTCTATCTCTATGTTTTGTTTCCTCTTGATGTAGCCCTAAGCAGTGACTGGCGAGAAACACTTTCATGGAAAGGGGTTGCCAAGCTTCCAAAAATTTTGAATCTCCAGAAATCTCAGCAAATCTTTTTTCACCCAAACTGGATGATACTTTCAGGTAATGATCAGTACACTAAGGCGACTTGGTTCCCCAAATTTCGTTCTTCTATGTTGATGCGTTCGTTTCCAGTAACAGTTTGAATTTTTAGGTTTCACTCTGTTTTCTCCTATATTGATAGATGTATTTGGAACTCTAAATCCAACACGGTTTGTGCTAGCTTCTTGAAACTTCACACAATAAAGAAGTTTCACGTTCTATCTCTATGTTTTGTTTCCTCTTGATGTAGCCCTAAGCAGTGACTGGCGAGAAACACTTTCATGGAAACGGGTTGCCAGACTTCCCAAAATTACGAATCTCCAGAAATCACAGCAAATATTTTTTCACCCAAACTGGATGATACTTTCAGGTAATGATCAGTACACTAAGGCGACTTGGTTCCCCAAATTTCTTTCTTCTATGTTGAAGTGTTCGTTTCCAGTAACAGTTTGAATTTTTAGGATTCACTCTGTTTTCTCCTATATTGATAGATGTATTTGGAAATCTAAATCCAACACGGATTGTGCTAGCTTCTTGAAACTTGACACAATAAAGTAGTTTCACGTTCTATCTCTATGTTTTCTTTCCTCTTGATGTAGCCCTATGCAGTGACTTGCGAGAAACACTTTCATGGAAAGGGATTGCCAGGCTTCCCAAAATTACGAATCTCCGGAAATCTCAGCAAATATTTTTTCACCTAAACTGGATGATACTTTCAGGTGTTGATCAATACACTAAGGCGACTTGGTTCCCCAAATTTTGTTCTTCTATGTTGAAGCGTTCGTTTCCAGTAACAGTTTGAATTTTTAGGTTTCACTCTGTTTTCTCCTATATTGATAGATGTATTTGGAACTCTAAATCCAACACGGTTTGTGCTAGCTTCTTGAAACTTGACACAATAAAGTAGTTTCACGTTCTATCTCTATGTTTTGTTTCCTCTTGATGTAGCCCTAAGCAGTGACTGGCGAGAGACACTTTCATGGAAAGGGGTTGCCAGACTTCCCAAAATTACGAATCTCCAGAAATCTCAGCAAATATTTTTTCACCCAAACTGGATGATACTTTCAGGTAATGATAAGTACACTAATGCGACTTGGTTCCCCAAATTTCGTTCTTCTATGTTGAAGCGTTCGTTTCCAGTAACAGTTTGAATTTTTAGGTTTCACTCTGTTTTCTCCTATATTGATAGATGTATTTGGAACTCTAAATCCAACACGGTTTCTGCTAGCTTCTTGAAACTTGACACAATAAAGTAGTTTCATGTTGTATCTCTATGTTTTGTTTCCTCTTGATGTAGCCCTAAGCAGTGACTGGCGAGAAACACTTTCATGGAAAGGGGTTGCCAGGCTTCCTAAAATTACGAATCTCCAGAAATCTCAGCAAATATTTTTTCACCCAAACTGGATGATACTTTCAGGTAATGATCAGTACACTAAGGCGACTTGCTTCCCCAAATTTCGTTCTTCTATGTTGAAGCGTTCGTTTCCAGAAACAGTTTGAATTTTTAGCTTTCATTCTGTTTTCTCCTATATTGATAGATGTATTTGGAACTCTAAATCCAACACGGTTTGTGCTAGCTTCTTGAAACTTGACACAATAAAGTAGTTTCACGTTCTATCTCTATGTTTTCTTTCCTCTTGATGTAGCCCTATGCAGTGACTGGCGAGAAACACTTTCATGGAAAGGGGTTGCCAGGCTTCCCAAAATTACGAATCTCCGGAAATCTCAGCAAATATTTTTTCACCCAAACTGGATGATACTTTCAGGTGTTGATCAGTACACTAAGGCGACTTGGTTCCCCAAATTTTGTTCTTCTATGTTGAAGTGTTCGTTTCCAGTAACAGTTTGAATTTTTAGGTTTCACTCTGTTTTCTCCTATATTGATAGATGTATTTGCAACTCTAAATCCAACACGGTTTGTGCTAGCTTCTTGAAGTTTGACACAATAAAGTAATTTCACGTTCTATCTCTATGTTTTGTTTCCTCTTGATGTAGCCCTAAGCAGTGACTGGCGAGAAACTCTTTCATGGAAAGGGGTTGCCAGGCTTCCCAAAATTACGAATCTCCAGAAATCTCAGCAAATATTTTTTCACCCAAACTGGATGGTACTTTCAGGTAATGATCAGTACACTAAGGCGACTTGGTTCCCCAAATTTCGTTCTTCTATGATGAAGCGTTCGTTTCCAGTAACAGTTTGAATTTTTAGGTTTCACTCTGTTTTCTCCTATATTGATAGATGTATTTGGAACTCTAAATCCAACACGGTTTGTGCTAGCATCTTGAAACTTGACACAATAAAGTAGTTTCACGTTCTATCTCTATGTTTTGTTTCCTCTTGATGTAGCCCTAAGCTGTGACTGGCGAGAAACACTTTCATAGAAAGGGGTTGCCAGGCTCCCCAAAATTACGAATCTCCAGAAATCTCAGCAAATATTTTTTCAACCAAAATGGATGATACTTTCAGGTAATGATCAGTACACTAAGGCGACTTGCTTCCCCAGATTTCGTTCTTCTATGTTGAAGCGTTCGTTTCCAGTAACAGTTTGAATTTTTAGCTTTCACTCTGTTTTCTCCTATATTGATAGATGTATTTGGAACTCTAAATCCAACACGGTTTCTGCTAGCTTCTTTGAACTTGACACAATAAAGTAGTTTCAAGTTCTATCTCTATGTTTTGTTTCCTCTTGATGTAGCCCTAAGCAGTGACTGGCGAGAAACACTTTCATGGAAAGGGGTTGCCAAGCTTCCAAAAATTTTGAATCTCCAGAAATCTCAGCAAATCTTTTTTCACCCAAACTGGATGATACTTTCAGGTAATGATCAGTACACTAAGGCGACTTGGTTCCCCAAATTTCGTTCTTCTATGTTGATGCGTTCGTTTCCAGTAACAGTTTGAATTTTTAGGTTTCACTCTGTTTTCTCCTATATTGATAGATGTATTTGGAACTCTAAATCCAACACGGTTTGTGCTAGCTTCTTGAAACTTCACACAATAAAGAAGTTTCACGTTCTATCTCTATGTTTTGTTTCCTCTTGATGTAGCCCTAAGCAGTGACTGGCGAGAAACACTTTCATGGAAACGGGTTGCCAGACTTCCCAAAATTACGAATCTCCAGAAATCACAGCAAATATTTTTTCACCCAAACTGGATGATACTTTCAGGTAATGATCAGTACACTAAGGCGACTTGGTTCCCCAAATTTCTTTCTTCTATGTTGAAGTGTTCGTTTCCAGTAACAGTTTGAATTTTTAGGATTCACTCTGTTTTCTCCTATATTGATAGATGTATTTGGAAATCTAAATCCAACACGGATTGTGCTAGCTTCTTGAAACTTGACACAATAAAGTAGTTTCACGTTCTATCTCTATGTTTTCTTTCCTCTTGATGTAGCCCTATGCAGTGACTTGCGAGAAACACTTTCATGGAAAGGGATTGCCAGGCTTCCCAAAATTACGAATCTCCGGAAATCTCAGCAAATATTTTTTCACCCAAACTGGATGATACTTTCAGGTGTTGATCAATACACTAAGGCGACTTGGTTCCCCAAATTTTGTTCTTCTATGTTGAAGCGTTCGTTTCCAGTAACAGTTTGAATTTTTAGGTTTCACTCTGTTTTCTCCTATATTTATAGATGTATTTGGAACTCTAAATCCAACACGGTTTGTGCTAGCTTCTTGAAGTTTGACACAATAAAGTAGTTTCACGTTCTATCTCTATGTTTTGTTTCCTCTTGATGTAGCCCTAAGCAGTGACTGGCGAAAAACACTTTCATGGAAAGGGGTTGCCAAGCTTCCCAATATTACGAATCTCCAGAAATCTCAGCAAATATTTTTTCACCCAAACTGGATGATACTTTCAGGTAATGATCAGTACACTAAGGCGACTTGGTTCCCAAAATTTCGTTCTTCTATGTTGAAGCGTTCGTTTCCAGTAACAGTTTGAATTTTTAAGTTTCACTCTGTTTTCTCCTATATTGATAGATGTATTTGGAACTGTAAATCCAACACGGTTTGTGCTAGCTTCTTGAAACTTGACACAATAAAGTAGTTTCCCGTTCTATCTCTATGTTTTGTTTCCTCTTGATGTAGCCCTAAGCAGTGTCTGTCCAGAAACACTTTCATGGAAAGGGGTTGCCAAGTTTCCCAAAATTACGAATCTCCAGAAATCTCAGCAAATATTTTTTCACTCAAACTGGATGATACTTTCAGGTTATGATCAGTACACTAAGGTGACTTGGTTCCCCAAATTTCGTTCTTCTATGTTGAAGCGTTCGTTTCCAGTAACAGTGTGAATTTTTAAGTTTTACTCTGTTTTCTCTTATATTGATAGATGTATTTGGAACTGTAAATCCAACACGGTTTGTGCTAGCTTCTTGAAACTTGACACAATAAAGTAGTTTCCCATTCTATCTCTATGTTTTATTTCCTCTTGATGTAGCCCTAAGCAGTGTCTGGCCAGAAACACTTTCATGGAAAGGGGTTGCCAAGCTTCCAAAAATTACGAATCTCCAGAAATCTCAGCAAATCTTTTTTCACCCAAACTGGATGATACTTTCAGGTAATGACCAGTACACTAAGGCGACTTGGTTCCCCAAATTTCGTTCTTCTATGTTGAAGCGTTCGTTTCCAGTAACAGTTTGAATTTTTAGGTTTCACTTTGTTTTCTCCTATATTGATAGATGTATTTGGAACTGTAAATCCAACACGGTTTGTGCTAGCTTCTTGAAACTTGACACAATAAAGTAGTTTCACATTCTATCTCTATGTTATGTTTCCTCTTGATGTAGCCCTAAGCAGTGACTGGCGAGAGACACTTTCATGGAAAGGGGTTGCCAGACTTCCCAAAATTACGAATCTCCAGAAATCTCAGCAAATATTTTTTCACCCAAACTGGATGATACTTTCAGGTAATGATCAGTACACTAATGCGACTTAGTTCCCCAAATTTTGTTCTTCTATGTTGAAGCGTTCGTTTCCAGTAAAAGTTTGAATTTTTAAGTTTTACTCTGTTTTCTCCTATATTGATAGATGTATTTGGAACTCTAAATCCAACACGGTTTCTCCTAGCTTCTTTGAACTTGACACAATTAAGTAGTTTCACGTTCTATCTCTATGTTTTGTTTCCTCTTGATGTAGCCCTAAGCAGTGACTGGCGAGAAACACTTTCATGGAAAGGGGTTGCCAAGATTCCAAAAATTTCGAATCTCCTGAAATCTCAGCAAATATTTTTTCACCCAAACTGGATGATACTTTCAGGTAATGATCAGTACACTAAGGCGACTTGGTTCCCCAAATTTCGTTCTTCTATGTTGAAGCGTTCGTTTCCAGTAACAGTTTGAATTTTTAGGTTTCACTCTGTTTTCTCCTATATTGATAGATGTATTTGGAACTCTAAATCCAACACGGTTTGTGCTAGCTTCTTGAAACTTGACACAATAAACTAGTTTCACGTTCTATCTCTATGTTTTGTTTCCTCTTGATGTAGCCCTAAGCAGTGACTGGCGAGAGACACTTTCATGGAAAGGGGTTGCCAGACTTCCCAAAATTACGAATCTCCAGAAATCTCAGCAAATATTTTTTCACCCAAACTGGATGATACTTTCAGGTAATGATAAGTACACTAATGCGACTTGGTTCCCCAAATTTCGTTCTTCTATGTTGAAGCGTTCGTTTCCAGTAACAGTTTGAATTTTTAGGTTTCACTCTGTTTTCTCCTATATTGATAGATGTATTTGGAACTCTAAATCCAACACGGTTTGTGCTAGCTTCTTGAAACTTCACACAATAAAGTAGTTTCACGTTCTATCTCTATGTTTTGTTTCCTCTTGATGTAGCCCGAAGCAGTGACTGGCGAGAAACACTTTCCTTGAAAGGGGTTGCCAGACTTCCCAGAATTACGAATCTCCAGAAATCTCAGCAAATATTTTTTCACCCAAACTGGATGATACTTTCAGGTAATGATCAGTACACTAAGTGGACTTGGTTCCCCAAATTTCTTTCTTTCATGTTGAAGTGTTCGTTTCCAGTAACAGTTTGAATATTTAGGATTCACTCTGTTTTCTCCTATATTGATAGATGTATTTGGAACTCTAAATCCAACACGGTTTGTGCTAGCTTCTTGAAACTTGACACAATAAAGTAGTTTCACGTTCTATCTCTATGTTTTGTTTCCTCTTGATGTAGCCCTATGCAGTGACTGGCGAGAAACACTTTCATGGAAAGGGGTTGCCAGGCTTCCCAAAATTACGAATCTCCGGAAATCTCAGCAAATATTTTTTCACCCAAACTGGATGATACTTTCAGGTGTTGATCAGTACACAAAGGCGACTTGTTCCCCAAATTTTGTTCTTCTATGTTGAAGTGTTCGTTTCCAGTAACAGTTTGAATTTTTAGGTTTCACTCTGTTTTCTCCTATATTGATAGATGTATTTGCAACTCTAAATCCAACACGGTTTGTGCTAGCTTCTTGAAGTTTGACACAATAAAGTAGTTTCACGTTCTATCTCTATGTTTTGTTTCCTCTTGATGTAGCCCTAAGCAGTGACTGGCGAGAAACTCTTTCATGGAAAGGGGTTGCCAGGCTTCCCAAAATTACGAATCTCCAGAAATCTCAGCAAATATTTTTTCACCCAAACTGGATGGTACTTTCAGGTAATGATCAGTACACTAAGGCGACTTGGTTCCCCAAATTTCGTTCTTCTATGATGAAGCGTTCGTTTCCAGTAACAGTTTGAATTTTTAGGTTTCACTCTGTTTTCTCCTATATTGATAGATGTATTTGGAACTCTAAATCCAACACGGTTTGTGCTAGCATCTTGAAACTTGACACAATAAAGTAGTTTCACGTTCTATCTCTATGTTTTGTTTCCTCTTGATGTAGCCCTAAGCAGTGACTGGCGAGAAACACTTTCATAGAAAAGGGTTGCCAGGCTCCCCAAAATTACGAATCTTCAGAAATCTCAGCAAATATTTTTTCACCCAAACTGGATGATACTTTCAGGTAATGATCAGTACACTAAGGCGACTTGCTTCCCCAGATTTCGTTCTTCTATGTTGAAGCGTTCGTTTCCAGTAACAGTTTGAATTTTTAGCTTTCACTCTGTTTTCTCCTATATTGATAGTTGTATTTGGAACTCTAAATCCAACACGGTTTCTGCTAGCTTCTTTGAACTTGACACAATAAAGTAGTTTCACGTTCTATCTCTATGTTTTGTTTCCTCTTGATGTAGCCCTAAGCAGTGACTGGCGAGAAACACTTTCATGGAAAGGGGTTGCTAAGCTTCCCAAAATTATGAATCTCCAGAAATCTCAGCAAATCTTTTTTCACCCAAACTGGATGATACTTTCAGGTGTTGATCAGTACACTAAGGCGACTTGGTTCCCCAAATTTTGTTCTTCTATGTTGAAGTGTTCGTTTCCAGTAACAGTTTGAATTTTTAGGTTTCACTCTGTTTTCTCCTATATTGATAGATGTATTTGGAACTGTAAATCCAACACGGTTTGTGCTAGATTCTTGAATCTTGACACAATAAAGTAGTTTCCCGTTCTATCTCTATGTTTTTTTTCCTCTTGATGTAGCCCTAAGCAGTGTCTGGCCAGAAACACTTTCATGGAAAGGGGTTGCCAGCCTTCCCAAAATTATGAATCTCCAGAAATCTCAGCAAATATTTTTTCACCCAAACTGGATGACACTTTCAGGTAATGATCAGTACACTAAGGCGACTTGCTTCCCCAAATTTCGTTCTTCTATTTTGAAGTGTTCGTTTCCAGTAACAGTTTGAATTTTTAGGTTTCACTCTGTTTTCTCCTATATTGATAGATGTATTTGGAACTCTAAATCCAACACGGTTTGTGCTAGCTTCTTGAAACTTGACAAAATAAAGTAGTTTCACATTCTATCTCTATGTTTTGTTTTCTCTTGATGTAGCCCTAAGCAGTGACTGGCGAGAAACACTTTCATGGAAAGGGGTTGCCAAGCTTCCAAAAATTTTGAATCTCCAGAAATCTCAGCAAATCTTTTTTCACCCAAACTGGATGATACTTTCAGGTAATGATCAGTACACTAAGGCGACTTGGTTCCCCAAATTTCGTTCTTCTATGTTGAAGCGTTCGTTTCCAGTAACAGTTTGAATTTTTAGGTTTCACTCTGTTTTCTCCTATATTGATAGATGTATTTGGAACTCTAAATCCAACACGGTTTGTGCTAGCTTCTTGAAACTTCACACAATAAAGAAGTTTCACGTTCTATCTCTATGTTTTGTTTCCTCTTGATGTAGCCCTAAGCAGTGACTGGCGAGAAACACTTTCATGGAAACGGGTTGCCAGACTTCCCAAAATTACGAATCTCCAGAAATCACAGCAAATATTTTTTCACCCAAACTGGATGATACTTTCAGGTAATGATCAGTACACTAAGGCGACTTGGTTCCCCAAATTTCTTTCTTCTATGTTGATGTGTTCGTTTCCAGTAACAGTTTGAATTTTTAGGATTCACTCTGTTTTCTCCTATATTGATAGATGTATTTGGAACCCTAAATCCCACACGGTTTGTGCTAGCTTCTTGAAGTTTGACACAATAAAGTAGTTTCACGTTCTATCTCTATGTTTTGTTTCCTCTTGATGTAGCCCTAAGCAGTGACTGGCGAGAAACTCTTTCATGGAAAGGGGTTGCCAGGCTTCCCAAAATTACGAATCTCCAGAAATCTCAGCAAATATTTTTTCACCCAAACTGGATGGTACTTTCAGGTAATGATCAGTACACTAAGGCGACTTGGTTCCCCAAATTTCGTTCTTCTATGATGAAGCGTTCGTTTCCAGTAACAGTTTGAATTTTTAGGTTTCACTCTGTTTTCTCCTATATTGATAGATGTATTTGGAACTCTAAATCCAACACGGTTTGTGCTAGCATCTTGAAACTTGACACAATAAAGTAGTTTCACGTTCTATCTCTATGTTTTGTTTCCTCTTGATGTAGCCCTAAGCTGTGACTGGCGAGAAACACTTTCATAGAAAGGGGTTGCCAGGCTCCCCAAAATTACGAATCTCCAGAAATCTCAGCAAATATTTTTTCAACCAAAATGGATGATACTTTCAGGTAATGATCAGTACACTAAGGCGACTTGGTTCCCTAAATTTCGTTCTTCTATGTTGAAGCGTTCGTTTCCAGTAACAGTTTGAATTTTTAAGTTTCACTCTGTTTTCTCCTATATTGATAGATGTATTTGGAACTGTAAATCCAACACGGTTTGTGCTAGCTTCTTGAAACTTGACACAATAAAGTAGTTTCCCGTTCTATCTCTATGTTTTGTTTCCTCTTGATGTAGCCCTAAGCAGTGTCTGTCCAGAAACACTTTCATGGAAAGGGGTTGCCAAGTTTCCCAAAATTACGAATCTCCAGAAATCTCAGCAAATATTTTTTCACTCAAACTGGATGATACTTTCAGGTTATGATCAGTACACTAAGGTGACTTGGTTCCCCAAATTTCGTTCTTCTATGTTGAAGCGTTCGTTTCCAGTAACAGTTTGAATTTTTAGGTTTCACTCTGTTTTCTCCTATATTGATAGATGTATTTGGAACTCTAAATCCAACACGGTTTGTGCTAGCTTCTTGAAACTTCACACAATAAAGAAGTTTCACGTTCTATCTCTATGTTTTGTTTCCTCTTGATGTAGCCCTAAGCAGTGACTGGCGAGAAACACTTTCATGGAAACGGGTTGCCAGACTTCCCAAAATTACGAATCTCCAGAAATCACAGCAAATATTTTTTCACCCAAACTGGATGATACTTTCAGGTAATGATCAGTACACTAAGGCGACTTGGTTCCCCAAATTTCTTTCTTCTATGTTGATGTGTTCGTTTCCAGTAACAGTTTGAATTTTTAGGATTCACTCTGTTTTCTCCTATATTGATAGATGTATTTGGAACCCTAAATCCCACACGGTTTGTGCTAGCTTCTTGAAACTTGACACAATAAAGTAGTTTCACGTTCATTCTCTATGTTTTCTTTCCTCTTTATGTAGCCCTATGCAGTGACTGGCGAGAAACACTTTCATGGAAAGGGGTTGCCAGGCTTCCCAAAATTACGAATCTCCGGAAATCTCAGCAAATATTTTTTCACCCAAACTGGATGATACTTTCAGGTGTTGATCAATACACTAAGGCGACTTGGTTCCCCAAATTTTGTTCTTCTATGTTGAAGCGTTCGTTTCCAGTAACAGTTTGAATTTTTAGGTTTCACTCTGTTTTCTCCTATATTTATAGATGTATTTGGAACTCTAAATCCAACACGGTTTGTGCTAGCTTCTTGAAGTTTGACACAATAAAGTAGTTTCACGTTCTATCTCTATGTTTTGTTTCCTCTTGATGTAGCCCGAAGCAGTGACTGGCGAGAAACACTTTCCTGGAAAGGGGTTGCCAGACTTCCCAGAATTACGAATCTCCAGAAATCTCAGGAAATATTTTTTCACCCAAACTGGATGATACTTTCAGGTAATGATCAGTACACTAAGTGGACTTGGTTCCCCAAATTTCTTTCTTCTATGTTGAAGTGTTCGTTTCCAGTAACAGTTTGAATATTTAGGATTCACTCTGTTTTCTCCTATATTGATAGATGTATTTGGAACTCTAAATCCAACACGGTTTGTGCTAGCTTCTTGAAACTTGACACAATAAAGTAGTTTCACGTTCTATCTCTATGTTTTCTTTCCTCTTGATGTAGCCCTATGCAGTGACTGGCGAGAAACACTTTCATGGAAAGGGGTTGCCAGGCTTCCCAAAATTAGGAATCTCCGGAAATCTCAGCAAATATTTTTTCACCCAAACTGGATGATACTTTCAGGTGTTGATCAGTACACAAAGGCGACTTGGTTCCCCAAATTTTGTTCTTCTATGTTGAAGTGTTCGTTTCCAGTAACAGTTTGAATTTTTAGGTTTCACTCTGTTTTCTCCTATATTGATAGATGTATTTGCAACTCTAAATCCAACACGGTTTGTGCTAGCTTCTTGAAGTTTGACACAATAAAGTAGTTTCACGTTCTATCTCTATGTTTTGTTTCCTCTTGATGTAGCCCTAAGCAGTGACTGGCGAGAAACTCTTTCATGGAAAGGGGTTGCCAGGCTTCCCAAAATTACGAATCTCCAGAAATCTCAGCAAATATTTTTTCACCCAAACTGGATGGTACTTTCAGGTAATGATCAGTACACTAAGGCAACTTGGTTCCCCAAATTTCGTTCTTCTATGATGAAGCGTTCGTTTCCAGTAACAGTTTGAATTTTTAGGTTTCACTCTGTTTTCTCCTATATTGATAGATGTATTTGGAACTCTAAATCCAACACGGTTTGTGCTAGCATCTTGAAACTTGACACAATAAAGTAGTTTCACGTTCTATCTCTATGTTTTGTTTCCTCTTGATGTAGCCCTAAGCAGTGACTGGCGAGAAACACTTTCATAGAAAGGGGTTGCCAGGCTCCCCAAAATTACGAATCTCCAGAAATCTCAGCAAATATTTTTTCACCCAAACTGGATGATACTTTCAGGTAATGATCAGTACACTAAGGCGACTTGCTTCCCCAGATTTCGTTCTTCTATGTTGAAGCGTTCGTTTCCAGTAACAGTTTGAATTTTTAGCTTTCACTCTGTTTTCTCCTATATTGATAGTTGTATTTGGAACTCTAAATCCAACACGGTTTCTGCTAGCTTCTTTGAACTTGACACAATAAAGTAGTTTCACGTTCTATCTCTATGTTTTGTTTCCTCTTGATGTAGCCCTAAGCAGTGACTGGCGAGAAACACTTTCATGGAAAGGGGTTGCTAAGCTTCCCAAAATTATGAATCTCCAGAAATCTCAGCAAATATTTTTTCACCCAAACTGGATGATACTTTCAGGTGTTGATCAGTACACTAAGGCGACTTGGTTCCCCAAATTTTGTTCTTCTATGTTGAAGTGTTCGTTTCCAGTAACAGTTTGAATTTTTAGGTTTCACTCTGTTTTCTCCTATATTGATAGATGTATTTGGAACTGTAAATCCAACACGGTTTGTGCTAGATTCTTGAATCTTGACACAATAAAGTAGTTTCCCGTTCTATCTCTATGTTTTGTTTCCTCTTGATGTAGCCCTAAGCAGTGTCTGGCCAGAAACACTTTCATGGAAAGGGGTTGCCAGCCTTCCCAAAATTATGAATCTCCAGAAATCTCAGCAAATATTTTTTCACCCAAACTGGATGACACTTTCAGGTAATGATCAGTACACTAAGGCGACTTGCTTCCCCAAATTTCGTTCTTCTATGTTGAAGCGTTCGTTTCCAGTAACAGTTTGAATTTTTAGGTTTCACTCTGTTTTCTCCTATATTGATAGATGTATTTGGAACTCTAAATCCAACACGGTTTGTGCTAGCTTCTTGAAACTTGACAAAATAAAGTAGTTTCACATTCTATCTCTATGTTTTGTTTTCTCTTGATGTAGCCCTAAGCAGTGACTGGCGAGAAACACTTTCATGGAAAGGGGTTGCCAAGCTTCCAAAAATTTTGAATCTACAGAAATCTCAGCAAATCTTTTTTCACCCAAACTGGATGATACTTTCAGGTAATGATCAGTACACTAAGGCGACTTGGTTCCCCAAATTTCGTTCTTCTATGTTGAAGCGTTCGTTTCCAGTAACAGTTTGAATTTTTAGGTTTCACTCTGTTTTCTCCTATATTGATAGATGTATTTGGAACTCTAAATCCAACACGGTTTGTGCTAGCTTCTTGAAACTTCACACAATAAAGAAGTTTCACGTTCTATCTCTATGTTTTGTTTCCTCTTGATGTAGCCCTAAGCAGTGACTGGCGAGAAACACTTTCATGGAAACGGGTTGCCAGACTTCCCAAAATTACGAATCTCCAGAAATCACAGCAAATATTTTTTCACCCAAACTGGATGATACTTTCAGGTAATGATCAGTACACTAAGGCGACTTGGTTCCCCAAATTTCTTTCTTCTATGTTGATGTGTTCGTTTCCAGTAACAGTTTGAATTTTTAGGATTCACTCTGTTTTCTCCTATATTGATAGATGTATTTGGAACCCTAAATCCCACACGGTTTGTGCTAGCTTCTTGAAACTTGACACAATAAAGTAGTTTCACGTTCTATCTCTATGTTTTGTTTCCTCTTGATGTAGCCCTAAGCAGTGACTGGTGAGAAACACTTTCATGGAAAGGGGTTGCCAAGCTTCCAAAAATTAAGAAACTCCAGAAATCTCAGCAAATCTTTTTTCACCCAAACTGGATGATACTTTCAGGTAATGATCAGTACACTAAGGCGACTTGGTTCCCCAAATTTCGTTCTTCTATGGTGAAGCGTTCGTTTCCAGTAACAGTTTGATTTTTGGTTTCACTCTGTTTTTTCCTATATTGATAGATGTATTTGGAACTCTAAATCCAACACGGTTTGTGCTAGCTTCTTGAAACTTGACACAATAAAGTAGTTTCACGTTCTATCTCTATGTTTTGTTTCCTTTTGATGTAGCCCTAAGCAGTGACTGGCGAGAAACACTTTCATGGAAAGGGGTTGCCAGATTTCCCAAATTTACAAATTTCCAAAATCTCAGCAAATATTTTTTCACCCAAACTGGATGATACTTTCAGGTGTTGATCAATACACTAAGGCGACTTGGTTCCCCAAATTTTGTTCTTCTATGTTGAAGCGTTCGTTTCCAGTAACAGTTTGAATTTTTAGGTTTCACTGTTTTCTCCTATATTGATAGATGTATTTGGAACTCTAAATCCAATACGGTTTCTGCTAGCTTCTTTGAACTTGACACAATAAAGTAGTTTCAAGTTCTATCTCTATGTTTTGTTTCCTCTTGATGTAGCCCTAAGCAGTGACTGGCGAGAAACACTTTCATGGAAAGGGGTTGCCAAGCTTCCAAAAATTTTGAATCTCCAGAAATCTCAGCAAATATTTTTTCACCCAAACTGGATGATACTTTCAGGTAATGATCAGTACACTAAGGCGACTTGGTTCCCCAAATTTCGTTCTTCTATGTTGAAGCGTTCGTTTCCAGTAACAGTTTGAATTTTTAGGTTTCACTCTGTTTTCTCCTATATTGATAGATGTATTTAGAACTCTAAATCCAACACGGTTTGTGCTAGCTTCTTGAAACTTCACACAATAAAGAAGTTTCACGTTCTATCTCTATGTTTTGTTTCCTCTTGATGTAGCCCTAAGCAGTGACTGGCGAGAAACACTTTCATGGAAACGGGTTGCCAGACTTCCCAAAATTACGAATCTCCAGAAATCACAGCAAATATTTTTTCACCCAAACTGGATGATACTTTCAGGTAATGATCAGTACACTAAGGCGACTTGGTTCCCCAAATTTCTTTCTTCTATGTTGATGTGTTCGTTTCCAGTAACAGTTTGAATTTTTAGGATTCACTCTGTTTTCTCCTATATTGATAGATGTATTTGGAACCCTAAATCCCACACGGTTTGTGCTAGCTTCTTGAAACTTGACACAATAAAGTAGTTTCACGTTCATTCTCTATGTTTTCTTTCCTCTTTATGTAGCCCTATGCAGTGACTGGCGAGAAACACTTTCATGGAAAGGGGTTGCCAGGCTTCCCAAAATTACGAATCTCCGGAAATCTCAGCAAATATTTTTTCACCCAAACTGGATGATACTTTCAGGTGTTGATCAATACACTAAGGCGACTTGGTTCCCCAAATTTTGTTCTTCTATGTTGAAGCGTTCGTTTCCAGTAACAGTTTGAATTTTTAGGTTTCACTCTGTTTTCTCCTATATTTATAGATGTATTTGGAACTCTAAATCCAACACGGTTTGTGCTAGCTTCTTGAAGTTTGACACAATAAAGTAGTTTCACGTTCTATCTCTATGTTTTGTTTCCTCTTGATGTAGCCCGAAGCAGTGACTGGCGAGAAACACTTTCCTGGAAAGGGGTTGCCAGACGTCCCAGAATTACGAATCTCCAGAAATCTCAGCAAATATTTTTTCACCCAAACTGGATGATACTTTCAGGTAATGATCAGTACACTAAGTGGACTTGGTTCCCCAAATTTCTTTCTTCTATGTTGAAGTGTTCGTTTCCAGTAACAGTTTGAATATTTAGGATTCACTCTGTTTTCTCCTATATTGATAGATGTATTTGGAACTCTAAATCCAACACGGTTTGTGCTAGCTTCTTGAAACTTGACACAATAAAGTAGTTTCACGTTCTATCTCTATGTTTTCTTTCCTCTTGATGTAGCCCTATGCAGTGACTGGCGAGAAACACTTTCATGGAAAGGGGTTGCCAGGCTTCCCAAAATTACGAATCTCCGGAAATCTCAGCAAATATTTTTTCACCCAAACTGGATGATACTTTCAGGTGTTGATCAGTACACAAAGGCGACTTGGTTCCCCAAATTTTGTTCTTCTATGTTGAAGTGTTCGTTTCCAGTAACAGTTTGAATTTTTAGGTTTCACTCTGTTTTCTCCTATATTGATAGATGTATTTGCAACTCTAAATCCAACACGGTTTGTGCTAGCTTCTTGAAGTTTGACACAATAAAGTAGTTTCACGTTCTATCTCTATGTTTTGTTTCCTCTTGATGTAGCCCTAAGCAGTGACTGGCGAGAAACTCTTTGATGGAAAGGGGTTGCCAGGCTTCCCAAAATTACGAATCTCCAGAAATCTCAGCAAATATTTTTTCACCCAAACTGGATGGTACTTTCAGGTAATGATCAGTACACTAAGGCAACTTGGTTCCCCAAATTTCGTTCTTCTATGATGAAGCGTTCGTTTCCAGTAACAGTTTGAATTTTTAGGTTTCACTCTGTTTTCTCCTATATTGATAGATGTATTTGGAACTCTAAATCCAACACGGTTTGTGCTAGCATCTTGAAACTTGACACAATAAAGTAGTTTCACGTTCTATCTCTATGTTTTGTTTCCTCTTGATGTAGCCCTAAGCAGTGACTGGCGAGAAACACTTTCATAGAAAGGGGTTGCCAGGCTCCCCAAAATTACGAATCTCCAGAAATCTCAGCAAATATTTTTTCACCCAAACTGGATGATACTTTCAGGTAATGATCAGTACACTAAGGCGACTTGCTTCCCCAGATTTCGTTCTTCTATGTTGAAGCGTTCGTTTCCAGTAACAGTTTGAATTTTTAGCTTTCACTCTGTTTTCTCCTATATTGATAGTTGTATTTGGAACTCTAAATCCAACACGGTTTCTGCTAGCTTCTTTGAACTTGACACAATAAAGTAGTTTCACGTTCTATCTCTATGTTTTGTTTCCTCTTGATGTAGCCCTAAGCAGTGACTGGCGAGAAACACTTTCATGGAAAGGGGTTGCTAAGCTTCCCAAAATTATGAATCTCCAGAAATCTCAGCAAATATTTTTTCACCCAAACTGGATGATACTTTCAGGTGTTGATCAGTACACTAAGGCGACTTGGTTCCCCAAATTTTGTTCTTCTATGTTGAAGTGTTCGTTTCCAGTAACAGTTTGAATTTTTAGGTTTCACTCTGTTTTCTCCTATATTGATAGATGTATTTGGAACTGTAAATCCAACACGGTTTGTGCTAGATTCTTGAATCTTGACACAATAAAGTAGTTTCCCGTTCTATCTCTATGTTTTGTTTCCTCTTGATGTAGCCCTAAGCAGTGTCTGGCCAGAAACACTTTCATGGAAAGGGGTTGCCAGCCTTCCCAAAATTATGAATCTCCAGAAATCTCAGCAAATATTTTTTCACCCAAACTGGATGACACTTTCAGGTAATGATCAGTACACTAAGGCGACTTGCTTCCCCAAATTTCGTTCTTCTATGTTGAAGCGTTCGTTTCCAGTAACAGTTTGAATTTTTAGGTTTCACTCTGTTTTCTCCTATATTGATAGATGTATTTGGAACTCTAAATCCAACACGGTTTGTGCTAGCTTCTTGAAACTTGACAAAACAAAGTAGTTTCACATTCTATCTCTATGTTTTGTTTTCTCTTGATGTAGCCCTAAGCAGTGACTGGCGAGAAACACTTTCATGGAAAGGGGTTGCCAAGCTTCCAAAAATTTTGAATCTACAGAAATCTCAGCAAATCTTTTTTCACCCAAACTGGATGATACTTTCAGGTAATGATCAGTACACTAAGGCGACTTGGTTCCCCAAATTTCGTTCTTCTATGTTGAAGCGTTCGTTTCCAGTAACAGTTTGAATTTTTAGGTTTCACTCTGTTTTCTCCTATATTGATAGATGTATTTGGAACTCTAAATCCAACACGGTTTGTGCTAGCTTCTTGAAACTTCACACAATAAAGAAGTTTCACGTTCTATCTCTATGTTTTGTTTCCTCTTGATGTAGCCCTAAGCAGTGACTGGCGAGAAACACTTTCATGGAAACGGGTTGCCAGACTTCCCAAAATTACGAATCTCCAGAAATCACAGCAAATATTTTTTCACCCAAACTGGATGATACTTTCAGGTGTTGATCAGTACACAAAGGCGACTTGGTTCCCCAAATTTTGTTCTTCTATGTTGAAGTGTTCGTTTCCAGTAACAGTTTGAATTTTTAGGTTTCACTCTGTTTTCTCCTATATTGATAGATGTATTTGCAACTCTAAATCCAACACGGTTTGTGCTAGCTTCTTGAAGTTTGACACAATAAAGTAGTTTCACGTTCTATCTCTATGTTTTGTTTCCTCTTGATGTAGCCCTAAGCAGTGACTGGCGAGAAACTCTTTCATGGCAAGGGGTTGCCAGGCTTCCCAAAATTACGAATCTCCAGAAATCTCAGCAAATATTTTTTCACCCAAACTGGATGGTACTTTCAGGTAATGATCAGTACACTAAGGCAACTTGGTTCCCCAAATTTCGTTCTTCTATGATGAAGCGTTCGTTTCCAGTAACAGTTTGAATTTTTAGGTTTCACTCTGTTTTCTCCTATATTGATAGATGTATTTGGAACTCTAAATCCAACACGGTTTGTGCTAGCATCTTGAAACTTGACACAATAAAGTAGTTTCACGTTCTATCTCTATGTTTTGTTTCCTCTTGATGTAGCCCTAAGCAGTGACTGGCGAGAAACACTTTCATAGAAAGGGGTTGCCAGGCTCCCCAAAATTACGAATCTCCAGAAATCTCAGCAAATATTTTTTGACCCAAACTGGATGATACTTTCAGGTAATGATCAGTACACTAAGGCGACTTGCTTCCCCAGATTTCGTTCTTCTATGTTGAAGCGTTCGTTTCCAGTAACAGTTTGAATTTTTAGCTTTCACTCTGTTTTCTCCTATATTGATAGTTGTATTTGGAACTCTAAATCCAACACGGTTTCTGCTAGCTTCTTTGAACTTGACACAATAAAGTAGTTTCACGTTCTATCTCTATGTTTTGTTTCCTCTTGATGTAGCCCTAAGCAGTGACTGGCGAGAAACACTTTCATGGAAAGGGGTTGCTAAGCTTCCCAAAATTATGAATCTCCAGAAATCTCAGCAAATATTTTTTCACCCAAACTGGATGATACTTTCAGGTGTTGATCAGTACACTAAGGCGACTTGGTTCCCCAAATTTTGTTCTTCTATGTTGAAGTGTTCGTTTCCAGTAACAGTTTGAATTTTTAGGTTTCACTCTGTTTTCTCCTATATTGATAGATGTATTTGGAACTGTAAATCCAACACGGTTTGTGCTAGATTCTTGAATCTTGACACAATAAAGTAGTTTCCCGTTCTATCTCTATGTTTTGTTTCCTCTTGATGTAGCCCTAAGCAGTGTCTGGCCAGAAACACTTTCATGGAAAGGGGTTGCCAGCCTTCCCAAAATTATGAATCTCCAGAAATCTCAGCAAATATTTTTTCACCCAAACTGGATGACACTTTCAGGTAATGATCAGTACACTAAGGCGACTTGCTTCCCCAAATTTCGTTCTTCTATGTTGAAGCGTTCGTTTCCAGTAACAGTTTGAATTTTTAGGTTTCACTCTGTTTTCTCCTATATTGATAGATGTATTTGGAACTCTAAATCCAACACGGTTTGTGCTAGCTTCTTGAAACTTGACAAAATAAAGTAGTTTCACATTCTATCTCTATGTTTTGTTTTCTCTTGATGTAGCCCTAAGCAGTGACTGGCGAGAAACACTTTCATGGAAAGGGGTTGCCAAGCTTCCAAAAATTTTGAATCTACAGAAATCTCAGCAAATCTTTTTTCACCCAAACTGGATGATACTTTCAGGTAATGATCAGTACACTAAGGCGACTTGGTTCCCCAAATTTCGTTCTTCTATGTTGAAGCGTTCGTTTCCAGTAACAGTTTGAATTTTTAGGTTTCACTCTGTTTTCTCCTATATTGATAGATGTATTTGGAACTCTAAATCCAACACGGTTTGTGCTAGCTTCTTGAAACTTCACACAATAAAGAAGTTTCACGTTCTATCTCTATGTTTTGTTTCCTCTTGATGTAGCCCTAAGCAGTGACTGGCGAGAAACACTTTCATGGAAACGGGTTGCCAGACTTCCCAAAATTACGAATCTCCAGAAATCACAGCAAATATTTTTTCACCCAAACTGGATGATACTTTCAGGTAATGATCAGTACACTAAGGCGACTTGGTTCCCCAAATTTCTTTCTTCTATGTTGATGTGTTCGTTTCCAGTAACAGTTTGAATTTTTAGGATTCACTCTGTTTTCTCCTATATTGATAGATGTATTTGGAACCCTAAATCCCACACGGTTTGTGCTAGCTTCTTGAAACTTGACACAATAAAGTAGTTTCACGTTCATTCTCTATGTTTTCTTTCCTCTTTATGTAGCCCTATGCAGTGACTGGCGAGAAACACTTTCATGGAAAGGGGTTGCCAGGCTTCCCAAAATTACGAATCTCCGGAAATCTCAGCAAATATTTTTTCACCCAAACTGGATGATACTTTCAGGTGTTGATCAATACACTAAGGCGACTTGGTTCCCCAAATTTTGTTCTTCTATGTTGAAGCGTTCGTTTCCAGTAACAGTTTGAATATTTAGGTTTCACTCTGTTTTCTCCTATATTTATAGATGTATTTGGAACTCTAAATCCAACACGGTTTGTGCTAGCTTCTTGAAGTTTGACACAATAAAGTAGTTTCACGTTCTATCTCTATGTTTTGTTTCCTCTTGATGTAGCCCTAAGCAGTGTCTGGCGAGAAACACTTTCATGGAAAGGGGTTGCCAGGCTACCCAAAATTATGAATCTCCAGAAATCTCAGCAAATATTTTTTCACCCAAACTGGATGATACTTTCAGGTAATGATCAGTACACTAAGGCGAATTGGTTCCCCGAATTTCGTTCTTCTATGTTGAAGCGTTCCTTTCCAGTAACAGTTTGAATTTTTAGCTTTCACTCTGTATTCTCCTATATTGATAGATGTATTTGGAACTCTAAATCCAACACGGTTTGTGCTAGCTTCTTGAAACTTGACACAATAAAGTAGTTTCACGTTCTATCTCTATGTTTTTTTTTCCTCTTGATGTAGCCCTAAGCAGTTTCTGGCCAGAAACACTTTCATGGAAAGGGGTTGCCAAGTTTCCCAAAATTACGAATCTCCAGAAATCTCAGCAAATATTTTTTCACCCAAACTGGATGATACTTTCAGGTAATGATCAGTACACTAAGGCGACTTGGTTCCCCAAATTTCGTTCTTCTATGTTGAAGCGTTCGTTTCCAGTAACAGTGTGAATTTTTAAGTTTTACTCTGTTTTCTCCTATATTGATAGATGTATTTGGAACTGTAAATCCAACACGGTTTGTGCTAGCTTCTTGAAACTTGACACAATAAAGTAGTTTCCCATTCTATCTCTATGTTTTGTTTCCTCTTGATGTAGCCCTAAGCAGTGTCTGGCCAGAAACACTTTCATGGAAAGGGGTTGCCAGGCTTACCAAAATTACGAATCTCCAGAAATCTCAGCAATATTTTTTCACCCAAACTGGATGATACTTTAAGGTAATGATCAGTACACTAAGGCGACTTGCTTCCCCAAATTTCGTTCTTCTATGTTGAAGCGTTCGTTTCCAGTAACAGTTTGAATTTTTAGGTTTCACTCTGTTTTCTCCTATATTGATCGATGTATTTGGAACTCTAAATCCAACACGGTTTGTGCAAGCTTCTTGAAATTTGACACAATAAAGTAGTTTCACGTTCTATCTCTATGTTTTGTTTCCTCTTGATGTAGCCCTAAGCAGTGACTGGTGAGAAACACTTTCATGGAAAGGGGTTGCCAAGCTTCCAAAAATTAAGAAACTCCAGAAATCTCAGCAAATCTTTTTTCACCCAAACTGGATGATACTTTCAGGTAATGATCAGTACACTAAGGCGACTTGGTTCCCCAAATTTCGTTCTTCTATGGTGAAGCGTTCGTTTCCAGTAACAGTTTGATTTTTGGTTTCACTCTGTTTTTTCCTATATTGATAGATGTATTTGGAACTCTAAATCCAACACGGTTTGTGCTAGCTTCTTGAAACTTGACACAATAAAGTAGTTTCACGTTCTATCTCTATGTTTTGTTTCCTTTTGATGTAGCCCTAAGCAGTGACTGGCGAGAAACACTTTCATGGAAAGGGGTTGCCAGATTTCCCAAATTTACAAATTTCCAAAATCTCAGCAAATATTTTTTCACCCAAACTGGATGATACTTTCAGGTGTTGATCAATACACTAAGGCGACTTGGTTCCCCAAATTTTGTTCTTCTATGTTGAAGCGTTCGTTTCCAGTAACAGTTTGAATTTTTAGGTTTCACTCTGTTTTCTCCTATATTGATAGATGTATTTGGAACTCTAAATCCAATACGGTTTCTGCTAGCTTCTTTGAACTTGACACAATAAAGTAGTTTCACGTTCTATCTCTATGTTTTGTTTCCTCTTGATGTAGCCCTAAGCAGTGACTGGCGAGAAACACTTTCATGGAAAGGGGTTGCTAGGCTTCCCAAAATTACGAATCTCCAGAAATCTCAGCAAATATTTTTTCACCCAAACTAGATGATACTTTCAGATAATGATCAGTACACTAACGTGACGTGGTTCCCCAAATTTCGTTCTTCTATGTTGAAGCGTTCGTTTCCAGTAACAGTTTGAATTTTTAGGTTTCACTCTGTTTTCTCCTATATTGATAGATGTATTTGGAACTCTAAATCCACCACGGTTTGTGCTAGCTTCTTGAAGCTTGACACAATAAAGTAGTTTCTCATTCTATTTCTATGTTTTGTTTCCTCTTGATGTAGCCCTAAGCAGTGTCTGGTGAGAAACACTTTCATGGAAAGGGGTTGCCAGACTTACCAAAATTATGAATCTCCAGAAATCTCAGCAAATATTTTTTCACCCAAACTGGATGATACTTTCAGGTAATGATCAGTACACTAAGGCGACTTGGTTCCCCAAATTTCGTTCTTCTATGTTGAAGCGTACGTTTCCAGTAACAGTTTGAATTTTTAGCTTTCACTCTGTTTTCTCCTATATTGATAGATGTATTTGGAACTCTAAATCCAACACGGTTTGTGCTAGCTTCTTGAAACTTGACACAATAAAGTAGTTTCACGTTCTATCTCTATGTTTTCTTTCCTCTTGATGTAGCCCTATGCAGTGACTGGCGAGAAACACTTTCATAGAAAGGGGTTGCCAGGCTTCCCAAAATTACGAATCTCCGGAAATCTCAGCAAATATTTTTTCACCCAAACTGGATGATACTTTCAGGTGTTGATCAGTACACTAAGGCGACTTGGTTCCCCAAATTTTGTTCTTCTATGTTGAAGTGTTCGTTTCCAGTAACAGTTTGAATTTTTAGGTTTCACTCTGTTTTCTCCTATATTGATAGATGTATTTGCAACTCTAAATCCAACACAGTTTGTGCTAGCTTCTTGAAGTTTGACACAATAAAGTAGTTTCACTTTCTATCTCTATGTTTTGTTTCCTCTTGATGTAGCCCTAAGCAGTGACTGGCAAGAAACTCTTTCATGGAAAGGGGTTGCCAGGCTTCCCAAAATTACGAATCTCCAGAAATCTCAGCAAATATTTTTTCACCCAAACTGGATGGTACTTTCAGGTAATGATCAGTACACTAAGGCGACTTGGTTCCCCAAATTTCGTTCTTCTATGATGAAGCGTTCGTTTCCAGTAACAGTTTGAATTTTTAGGTTTCACTCTGTTTTCTCCTATATTGATAGATGTATTTGGAACTCTAAATCCAACACGGTTTGTGCTAGCTTCTTGAAACTTCACACAATAAAGAAGTTTCACGTTCTATCTCTATGTTTTGTTTCCTCTTGATGTAACCTAAGCAGTGACTGGTGAGAAACACTTTCATGGAAAGGGGTTGCCAAGCTTCCAAAAATTAAGAAACTCCAGAAATCTCAGCAAATCTTTTTTCACCCAAACTGGATGATACTTTCAGGTAATGATCAGTACACTAAGGCGACTTGGTTCCCCAAATTTCGTTCTTCTATGGTGAAGCGTTCGTTTCCAGTAACAGTTTGATTTTTGGTTTTACTCTTTTTTTTCCTATATTGATAGATGTATTTGGAACTCTAAATCCAACACGGTTTGTGCTAGCTTCTTGAAACTTGACACAATAAAGTAGTTTCACGTTCTATCTCTATGTTTTGTTTCCTCTTGATGTAGCCCTAAGCAGTGTCTGGCCAGAAACACTTTCATGGAAAGGGGCTGCCAAGTTTCCCAAAATTACAAATCTCCAGAAATCTCAGCAAATATTTTTTCACCCAAACTGGATGATACTTTCAGGTAATGATCAGTACACTAAGGCGACTTGGTTCCCCAAATTTCTTTCTTCTATGTTGATGTGTTCGTTTCCAGTAACAGTTTGAATTTTTAGGATTCACTCTGTTTTCTCCTATATTGATAGATGTATTTGGAACCCTAAATCCCACACGGTTTGAGCTAGCTTCTTGAAACTTGACACAATAAAGTAGTTTCACGTTCATTCACTATGTTTTCTTTCCTCTTTATGTAGCCCTAAGCAGTGACTGGCGAGAAACACTTTCATGGAAAGGGGTTGCCAGGCTCCCCAAAATTACGAATCTCCAGAAATCTCAGCAAATATTTTTTCAACCAAAATGGATGATACTTTCAGGTAATGATCAGTACACTAAGGCGACTTGCTTCCCCAGATTTCGTTCTTCTATGTTGAAGCGTTCGTTTCCAGTAACAGTTTGAATTTTTAGCTTTCACTCTGTGTTCTCCTATATTGATAGATGTATTTGGAACTCTAAATCCAACACGGTTTCTGCTAGCTTCTTTGAACTTGACACAATAAAGTAGTTTCACGTTCTATCTCTATGTTTTGTTTCCTCTTGATGTAGCCCTAAGCAGTGACTGGCGAGAAACACTTTCATGGAAAGGGGTTGCTAGGCTTCCCAAAATTACGAATCTCCAGAAATCTCAGCAAATATTTTTTCACCCAAACTAGATGATACATTCAGATAATGATCAGTACACTAACGTGACGTAGTTCCCCAAATTTCGTTCTTCTATGTTGAAGCGTTCGTTTCCAGTAACAGTTTGAATTTTTAGGTTTCACTCTGTTTTCTCCTATATTGATAGATGTATTTGGAACTCTAAATCCAACAAGGTTTGTGCTAGCTTCTTGAAGTTTGACACAATAAAGTAGTTTCACGTTCTATCTCTATGTTTTGTTTCCTCTTGATGTAGCCCTAAGCAGTGACGGGCGAGAAACACTTTCATGGAAAGGGGTTGCCAGGCTTCCCAAAATTACGAATCTCCAGAAACCTCAGCAAATATTTTTTCACCAAACTGGATGATACTTTCAGGTAATGATCACTACACTAAGGCGACTTGGTTCCCCAAATTTCGTTCTTCTATGTTGAAGCGTTCGTTTCCAGGAACAGTTTGAATTTTTAGGATTCACTCTGTTTTCTCCTATATTGATAGATGTATTTAGAACTCTAAATCCAACACGGTTTGTGCTAGCTTCTTGAAACTTGACACAATAAAGTAGTTTCCCATTCTATTTCTATGTTTTGTTTCCTCTTGATGTAGCCCTAAGCAGTGTCTGGTGAGAAACACTTTCATGGAAAGGGGTTGCCAGACTTACCAAAATAATGAATCTCCAGAAATCTCAGCAAATATTTTTTCACCCAAACTGGATGATACTTTCAGGTAATGATCAGTACACTAAGGCGACTTGGTTCCCCAAATTTCGTTCTTCTATGTTGAAGCGTACATTTCCAGTAACAGTTTGAATTTTTAGCTTTCACTCTGTTTTCTCCTATATTGATAGATGTATTTGGAACTCTAAATCCAACACGGTTTGTGCAAGGTTCTTGAAACTTGACACAATAAAGTAGTTTCACGTTCTATCTCTATGTTTTGTTTCCTCTTGATGTAGCCCTAAGCAGTGACTGGCGAGAAACACTTTCATGGAAAGGGGTTGCCAGGCTTCTAAAAATTACGAATCTCCGGAAATCTCAGCAAATATTTTTTCACCCAAACTGGATGATACTTACAGGTAATGATCACTACACTAAGGCGACTTGGTTCCCCAAATTTCGTTCTTCTATGTTGAAGCGTTCGTTTCCAGCAACAGTTTGAATTTATAGGTTTCACTCTGTTTTCTCCTATATTGATAGATGTATTTGGAACTCTAAATCCAACACGGTTTGTGCTAGCTTCTTGAAACTTGACACAATAAAGTAGTTTCACGTTCTATCTCTATGTTTTTTTTCCTCTTGATGTAGCCCTAAGCAGTGACTGGCGAGAAACACTTTCATGGAAAGGGGTTGCCAGGCTTCCCAAAATTACGAATCTCCAGAAATCTCAGCAAATATTTTTTCACCCAAACTGGATGATACTTTCAGGTAATGATAAGTACACTAATGCGACTTGGTTCCCCAAATTTCGTTCTTCTATGTTGAAGCGTTCGTTTCCAGTAACAGTTTGAATTTTTAGGTTTCACTCTGTTTTCTCCTATATTGATACATGTATTTGGAACTCTAAATCCAACACGGTTTGTGCTAGCTTCTTGAAACTTCACACAATAAAGTAGTTTCACGTTCTATCTCTATGTTTTGTTTCCTCTTGATGTAGCCCGAAACAGTGACTGGCGAGAAACACTTTCATGGAAAGGGGTTGCCAGGCTTCCCAAAATTACGAATCTCCGGAAATCTCAGCAAATATTTTTTCACCCAAACTGGATGATACTTTCAGGTGTTGATCAGTACACTAAGGCGACTTGGTTCCCCAAATTTTGTTCTTCTATGTTGAAGTGTTCGTTTCCAGTAACAGTTTGAATTTTTAGGTTTCACTCTGTTTTCTCCTATATTGATAGATGTATTTGCAACTCTAAATACAACACAGTTTGTGCTACCTTCTTGAAGTTTGACACAATAAAGTAGTTTCACGTTCTATCTCTATGTTTTGTTTCCTCTTGATGTAGCCCTAAGCAGTGACTGGCGAGAAACTCTTTCATGGAAAGGGGTTGCCAGGCTTCCCAAAATGACGAATCTCCAGAAATCTCAGCAAATATTTTTTCACCCAAACTGGATGGTACTTTCAGGTAATGATCAGTACACTAAGGCGACTTGGTTCCCCAAATTTCGTTCTTCTATGATGAAGCGTTCGTTTCCAGTAACAGTTTGAATTTTTAGCTTTCACTCTGTGTTCTCCTATATTGATAGATGTATTTGGAACTCTAAATCCAACACGGTTTCTGCTAGCTTCTTTGAACTTGACACAATAAAGTAGTTTCACGTTCTATCTCTATGTTTTGTTTCCTCTTGATGTAGCCCTAAGCAGTGACTGGCGAGAAACACTTTCATGGAAAGGGGTTGCTAAGCTTCCCAAAATTACGAATCTCCAGAAATCTCAGCAAATATTTTTTCACCCAAACTGGATGATACTTTCAGGTGTTGATCAGTACACTAAGGCGACTTGGTTCCCCAAATTTTGTTCTTCTATGTTGAAGTGTTCGTTTCCAGTAACAGTTTGAATTTTTAGGATTCACTCTGTTTTCTCCTATATTGATAGATGTATTTGGAACTGTAAATCCAACACGGTTTGTGCTAGATTCTTGAATCTTGACACAATAAAGTAGTTTCCCGTTCTATCTCTATGTTTTGTTACCTCTTGATGTAGCCCTAAGCAGTGTCTGGCCAGAAACACTTTCATGGAAAGGGGTTGCCAGCCTTCCCAAAATTATGAATCTCCAGAAATCTCAGCAAATATTTTTTCACCCAAACTGGATGACACTTTCAGGTGTTGATCAGTACACTAAGGCGACTTGCTTCCCCAAATTTCTTTCTTCTATGTTGAAGCGTTCGTTTCCAGTAACAGTTTGAATTTTTAGGTTTCACTCTGTTTTCTCCTATATTGATAGATGTATTTGGAACTCTAAATCCAACACGGTTTGTGCTAGCTTCTTGAAACTTGACAAAATAAAGTAGTTTCAAATTCTATCTCTATGTTTTGTTTTCTCTTGATGTAGCCCTAAGCAGTGACTGGCGAGAAACACTTTCATGGAAAGGGGTTGCCAAGCTTCCAAAAATTTTGAATCTCCAGAAATCTCAGCAAATCTTTTTTCACCCAAACTGGATGATACTTTCAGGTAATGATCACTACACTAAGGCGACTTGGTTCCCCAAATTTCGTTCTTCTATGTTGAAGCGTTCGTTTCCAGTAACAGTTTGAATTTTTAGAATTCACTCTGTTTTCTCCTATATTGATAGATGTATTTGGAACTCTAAATCCAACACGGTTTGTGCTAGCTTCTTGAAACTTCACACAATAAAGAAGTTTCACGTTCTATCTCTATGTTTTGTTTCCTCTTGATGTAGCCCTAAGAAGTGACTGGTGAGAAACACTTTCATGGAAAGGGGTTGCCAAGCTTCCAAAAATTAAGAAACTCCAGAAATCTCAGCAAATCTTTTTTCACCCAAACTGGATGATACTTTCAGGTAATGATCAGTACACTAAGGCGACTTGGTTCCCCAAATTTCGTTCTTCTATGGTGAAGCGTTCGTTTCCAGTAACAGTTTGATTTTTGGTTTCACTCTTTTTTTTTCCTATATTGATAGATGTATTTGGAACTCTAAATCCAACACGGTTTGTGCTAGCTTCTTGAAACTTGACACAATAAAGTAGTTTCACGTTCTATCTCTATGTTTTGTTTCCTCTTGATGTAGCCCTAAGCAGTGACTGGCGAGAAACACTTTCATGGAAAGGGGTTGCCAGATTTCCCAAATTTACGAATTTCCAGAAATCTCAGCAAATATTTTTTCACCCAAAATGGATGATACTTTCAGGTAATGATCAGTACACTAATACGACTTGGTTCCCCAAATTTCGTTCTTCTATGTTGAAGCGTTCGTTTCCAGTAACAGTTTGAATTTTTAGGTTTCACTCTGTTTTCTCCTATATTGATAGATGTATTTGGAACTCTAAATCCAACACGGTTTCTGCTAGCTTCTTTGAACTTGACACAATAAAGTAGTTTCACGTTCTATCTCTATGTTTTGTTTCCTCTTGATGTAGCCCTAAGCAGTGACTGGCGAGAAACACTTTCATGGAAAGGGGTTGCTAGGCTTCCCAAAATTACGAATCTCCAGAAATCTCAGCAAATATTTTTTCACCCAAACTAGATGATACATTCAGATAATGATCAGTACACTAACGTGACGTAGTTCCCCAAATTTCGTTCTTCTATGTTGAAGCGTTCGTTTCCAGTAACAGTTTGAATTTTTAGGTTTCACTCTGTTTTCTCCTATATTGATAGATGTATTTGGAACTCTAAATCCAACAAGGTTTGTGCTAGCTTCTTGAAGTTTGACACAATAAAGTAGTTTCACGTTCTATCTCTATGTTTTGTTTCCTCTTGATGTAGCCCTAAGCAGTGACGGGCGAGAAACACTTTCATGGAAAGGGGTTGCCAGGCTTCCCAAAATTACGAATCTCCAGAAACCTCAGCAAATATTTTTTCACCCAAACTGGATGATACTTTCAGGTAATGATCACTACACTAAGGCGACTTGGTTCCCCAAATTTCGTTCTTCTATGTTGAAGCGTTCGTTTCCAGGAACAGTTTGAATTTTTAGGATTCACTCTGTTTTCTCCTATATTGATAGATGTATTTAGAACTCTAAATCCAACACGGTTTGTGCTAGCTTCTTGAAACTTGACACAATAAAGTAGTTTCCCATTCTATTTCTATGTTTTGTTTCCTCTTGATGTAGCCCTAAGCAGTGTCTGGCGAGAAACGCTTTCATGGAAAGGGGTTGCCAGGTTTATCAAAATTATGAATCTCCAGAAATCTCAGCAAATATTTTTTCACCCAAACTGGATGATACTTTCAGGTAATGATCAGTACACTAAGGCGACTTGGTTCCCCAAATTTTGTTCTTCTATGTTGAAGCGTTCGTTTCCAGTAACAGTTTGAATTTTTAGGTTTCACTCTGTTTTCTCCTATATTGATAGATGTATTTGGAACTCTAAATCCACCACGGTTTGTGCTAGCTTCTTGAAGCTTGACACAATAAAGTAGTTTCTCGTTCTATTTCTATGATTTGTTTCCTCTTGATGTAGCCCTAAGCAGTGTCTGGTGAGAAACACTTTCATGGAAAGGGGTTGCCAGACTTACCAAAATAATGAATCTCCAGAAATCTCAGCAAATATTTTTTCACCCAAACTGGATGATACTTTCAGGTAATGATCAGTACACTAAGGCGACTTGGTTCCCCAAATTTCGTTCTTCTATGTTGAAGCGTACATTTCCAGTAACAGTTTGAATTTTTAGCTTTCACTCTGTTTTCTCCTATATTGATAGATGTATTTGGAACTCTAAATCCAACACGGTTTGTGCAAGGTTCTTGAAACTTGACACAATAAAGTAGTTTCACGTTCTATCTCTATGTTTTGTTTCCTCTTGATGTAGCCCTAAGCAGTGACTGGCGAGAAACACTTTCATGGAAAGGGGTTGCCAGGCTTCTAAAAATTACGAATCTCCGGAAATCTCAGCAAATATTTTTTCACCCAAACTGGATGATACTTTCAGGTAATGATCAGTACACTAAGGCGACTTGGTTCCCCAAATTTCGTTCTTCTATGTTGAAGCGTTCGTTTCCAGCAACAGTTTGAATTTTTAGGTTTCACTCTGTTTTCTCCTATATTGATAGATGTATTTGGAACTCTAAATCCAACACGGTTTGTGCTAGCTTCTTGAAACTTGACACAATAAAGTAGTTTCACGTTCTATCTCTATGTTTTTTTTCCTCTTGATGTAGCCCTAAGCAGTGACTGGCGAGAAACACTTTCATGGAAAGGGGTTGCCAGGCTTCCCAAAATTACGAATCTCCAGAAATCTCAGCAAATATTTTTTCACCCAAACTGGATGATACTTTCAGGTAATGATAAGTACACTAATGCGACTTGGTTCCCCAAATTTCGTTCTTCTATGTTGAAGCGTTCGTTTCCAGTAACAGTTTGAATTTTTAGGTTTCACTCTGTTTTCTCCTATATTGATACATGTATTTGGAACTCTAAATCCAACACGGTTTGTGCTAGCTTCTTGAAACTTCACACAATAAAGTAGTTTCACGTTCTATCTCTATGTTTTGTTTCCTCTTGATGTAGCCCGAAACAGTGACTGGCGAGAAACACTTTCCTGGAAAGGGGTTGCCAGACTTCCCAGAATTACGAATCTCCAGAAATCTCAGCAAATATTTTTTCACCCAAACTGGATGATACTTTCAGGTAATGATCAGTACACTAAGGCGACTTGGTTCCCCAAATTTCTTTCTTCTATGTTGAAGTGTTCGTTTCCAGTAACAGTTTGAATATTTAGGATTCACTCTGTTTTCTCCTATATTGATAGATGTATTTGGAACTCTAAATCCAACACGGTTTGTGCTAGCTTCTTGAAACTTGACACAATAAAGTAGTTTCACGTTCTATCTCTATGTTTTCTTTCCTCTTGATGTAGCCCTATGCAGTGACTGGCGAGAAACACTTTCATGGAAAGGGGTTGCCAGGCTTCCCAAAATTACGAATCTCCGGAAATCTCAGCCAATATTTTTTCACCCAAACTGGATGATACTTTCAGGTGTTGATCAGTACACTAAGGCGACTTGGTTCCCCAAATTTTGTTCTTCTATGTTGAAGTGTTCGTTTCCAGTAACAGTTTGAATTTTTAGGTTTCACTCTGTTTTCTCCTATATTGATAGATGTATTTGCAACTCTAAATCCAACACAGTTTGTGCTAGCTTCTTGAAGTTTGACACAATAAAGTAGATTCACGTTCTATCTCTATGTGTTGTTTCCTCTTGATGTAGCCCTAAGCAGTGACTGGCGAGAAACTCTTTCATGGAAAGGGGTTGCCAGGCTTCCCAAAATTACGAATCTCCAGATCTCAGCAAATATTTTTTCACCCAAACTGGATGGTACTTTCAGGTAATGATCAGTACACTAAGGCGACTTGGTTCCCCAAATTTCGTTCTTCTATGATGAAGCGTTCGTTTCCAGTAACAGTTTGAATTTTTAGGTTTCACTCTGTTTTCTCCTATATTGATAGATGTATTTGGAACTCTAAATCCAACACGGTTTGTGCTAGCTTCTTGAAACTTGACACAATAAAGTAGTTTCACGTTCTATCTCTATGTTTTGTTTCCTCTTGATGTAGCCCTAAGCAGTTTCTGGCCAGAAACACTTTCATGGAAAGGGGTTGCCAAGTTTCCCAAAATTACGAATCTCCAGAAATCTCAGCAAATATTTTTTCACCCAAACTGGATGATACTTTCAGGTAATGATCAGTACACTAAGGCGACTTGGTTCCCCAAATTTCGTTCTTCTATGTTGAAGCGTTCGTTTCCAGTAACAGTGTGAATTTTTAAGTTTTACTCTGTTTTCTCCTATATTGATAGATGTATTTGGAACTCTAAATCCAACACGGTTTGCGCTAGCTTCTTGAAACTTGACAAAATAAAGTAGTTTCACATTCTATCTCTATGTTTTGTTTCCTCTTGATGTAGCCCTAAGCAGTGACTGGCGAGAAACACTTTCATGGAAAGGGGTTGCCAGGCTTCCCAAAATTACGAATCTCCAGAAATCTCAGCAAATATTTTTTCACCCAAATTGGATGATAGTTTCAGGTAATGATCAGTACACTAAGGTGACTTGCTTCCCCAAATTTCGTTCTTCTATGTTGAAGCGTTCGTTTCCAGTAACAGTTTGAATTTTTAGCTTTCACTCTGTTTTCTCCTATATTGATCGATGTATTTGGAACTCTAAATACTACACGGTTTGTGCAAGCATCTTGAAAATTGACACAATAAAGTAGTTTCACGTTCTATCTCTATGTTTTGTTTCCTCTTGATGTAGCCCTAAGCAGTGACTGGCGAGAAACACTTTCATGGAAAGGGGTTGCCAGGCTTACCAAAATTACGAATCTCCAGAAATCTCAGCAATATTTTTTCACCCAAACTGGATGATACTTTCAGGTAATGATCAGTACACTAAGGCGACTTGGTTCCCCAAATTTCTTTCTTCTATGTTGAAGCGTTCGTTTCCAGTAACAGTTTGAATTTTTAGGTTTCACTCTGTTTTCTCCTATATTGATCGATGTATTTGGAACTCTAAATCCAACACGGTTTGTGCAAGCTTCTTGAAATTTGACACAATAAAGTAGTTTCACGTTCTATCTCTATGTTTTGTTTCCTCTTGATGTAGCCCTAAGCAGTGTCTGGCGAGAAACGCTTTCATGGAAAGGGGTTGCCAGGTTTACCAAAATTATGAATCTCCAGAAATCTCAGCAAATATTTTTTCACCCAAACTGGATGATACTTTCAGGTAATGATCAGTACACTAAGGCGACTTGGTTCCCCAAATTTTGTTCTTCTATGTTGAAGCGTTCGTTTCCAGTAACAGTTTGAATTTTTAGGTTTCACTCTGTTTTCTCCTATATTGATAGATGTATTTGGAACTCTAAATCCACCACGGTTTGTGCTAGCTTCTTGAAGCTTGACACAATAAAGTAGTTTCTCGTTCTATTTCTATGATTTGTTTCCTCTTGATGTAGCCCTAAGCAGTGTCTGGTGAGAAACACTTTCATGGAAAGGGGTTGCCAGACTTACCAAAATAATGAATCTCCAGAAATCTCAGCAAATATTTTTTCACCCAAACTGGATGATACTTTCAGGTAATGATCAGTACACTAAGGCGACTTGGTTCCCCAAATTTCGTTCTTCTATGTTGAAGCGTACATTTCCAGTAACAGTTTGAATTTTTAGCTTTCACTCTGTTTTCTCCTATATTGATAGATGTATTTGGAACTCTAAATCCAACACGGTTTGTGCAAGGTTCTTGAAACTTGACACAATAAAGTAGTTTCACGTTCTATCTCTATGTTTTGTTTCCTCTTGATGTAGCCCTAAGCAGTGACTGGCGAGAAACACTTTCATGGAAAGAGGTTGCCAGGCTTCTAAAAATTACGAATCTCCGGAAATCTCAGCAAATATTTTTTCACCCAAACTGGATGATACTTTCAGGTAATGATCAGTACACTAAGGCGACTTGGTTCCCCAAATTTCGTTCTTCTATGTTGAAGCGTTCGTTTCCAGCAACAGTTTGAATTTTTAGGTTTCACTCTGTTTTCTCCTATATTGATAGATGTATTTGGAACTCTAAATCCAACACGGTTTGTGCTAGCTTCTTGAAACTTGACACAATAAAGTAGTTTCACGTTCTATCTCTATGTTTTTTTTCCTCTTGATGTAGCCCTAAGCAGTGACTGGCGAGAAACACTTTCATGGAAAGGGGTTGCCAGGCTTCCCAAAATTACGAATCTCCAGAAATCTCAGCAAATATTTTTTCACCCAAACTGGATGATACTTTCAGGTAATGATAAGTACACTAATGCGACTTGGTTCCCCAAATTTCGTTCTTCTATGTTGAAGCGTTCGTTTCCAGTAACAGTTTGAATTTTTAGGTTTCACTCTGTTTTCTCCTATATTGATACATGTATTTGGAACTCTAAATCCAACACGGTTTGTGCTAGCTTCTTGAAACTTCACACAATAAAGTAGTTTCACGTTCTATCTCTATGTTTTGTTTCCTCTTGATGTAGCCCGAAACAGTGACTGGCGAGAAACACTTTCCTGGAAAGGGGTTGCCAGACTTCCCAGAATTACGAATCTCCAGAAATCTCAGCAAATATTTTTTCACCCAAACTGGATGATACTTTCAGGTAATGATCAGTACACTAAGGCGACTTGGTTCCCCAAATTTCTTTCTTCTATGTTGAAGTGTTCATTTCCAGTAACAGTTTGAATATTTAGGATTCACTCTGTTTTCTCCTATATTGATAGATGTATTTGGAACTCTAAATCCAACACGGTTTGTGCTAGCTTCTTGAAACTTGACACAATAAAGTAGTTTCACGTTCTATCTCTATGTTTTCTTTCCTCTTGATGTAGCCCTATGCAGTGACTGGCGAGAAACACTTTCATGGAAAGGGGTTGCCAGGCTTCCCAAAATTACGAATCTCCGGAAATCTCAGCCAATATTTTTTCACCCAAACTGGATGATACTTTCAGGTGTTGATCAGTACACTAAGGCGACTTGGTTCCCCAAATTTTGTTCTTCTATGTTGAAGTGTTCGTTTCCAGTAACAGTTTGAATTTTTAGGTTTCACTCTGTTTTCTCCTATATTGATAGATGTATTTGCAACTCTAAATCCAACACAGTTTGTGCTAGCTTCTTGAAGTTTGACACAATAAAGTAGATTCACGTTCTATCTCTATGTGTTGTTTCATCTTGATGTAGCCCTAAGCAGTGACTGGCGAGAAACTCTTTCATGGAAAGGGGTTGCCAGGCTTCCCAAAATTACGAATCTCCAGAAATCTCAGCAAATATTTTTTCACCCAAACTGGATGGTACTTTCAGGTAATGATCAGTACACTAAGGCGACTTGGTTCCCCAAATTTCGTTCTTCTATGATGAAGCGTTCGTTTCCAGTAACAGTTTGAATTTTTAGGTTTCACTCTGTTTTCTCCTATATTGATAGATGTATTTGGAACTCTAAATCCAACACGGTTTGTGCTAGCTTCTTGAAACTTGACACAATAAAGTAGTTTCACGTTCTATCTCTATGTTTTGTTTCCTCTTGATGTAGCCCTAAGCAGTTTCTGGCCAGAAACACTTTCATGGAAAGGGGTTGCCAAGTTTCCCAAAATTACGAATCTCCAGAAATCTCAGCAAATATTTTTTCACCCAAACTGGATGATACTTTCAGGTAATGATCAGTACACTAAGGCGACTTGGTTCCCCAAATTTCGTTCTTCTATGTTGAAGCGTTCGTTTCCAGTAACAGTGTGAATTTTTAAGTTTTACTCTGTTTTCTCCTATATTGATAGATGTATTTGGAACTCTAAATCCAACACGGTTTGTGCTAGCTTCTTGAACTTGACACAATAAATTAGTTTCACGTTCTATCTCTATGTTTTGTTTCCTCTTGATGTAGCCCTAAGCAGTGTCTGGCCAGAAACACTTTCATGGAAAGGGGTTGCCAACCTTCCAAAAATTACGAATCTCCAGAAATCTCAGCAAATATTTTTTCACGAAAACTGGATGATACTTTCAGGTAATGATCAGTACACTAAGGTGACTTGCTTCCCCAAATTTCGTTCTTCTATGTTGAAGCGTTCGTTTCCAGTAACAGTTTGAATTTTTAGCTTTCACTCTGTTTTCTCCTACATTGATAGATGTATTTGGAACTCTAAATCCAACACGGTTTGCGCTAGCTTCTTGAAACTTGACAAAATAAAGTAGTTTCACATTCTATCTCTATGTTTTGTTTCCTCTTGATGTAGCCCTAAGCAGTGACTGGCGAGAAACACTTTCATGGAAAGGGGTTGCCAGGCTTCCCAAAATTACGAATCTCCAGAAATCTCAGCAAATATTTTTTCACCCAAATTGGATGATAGTTTCAGGTAATGATCAGTACACGAAGGCGACTTGGTTCCCCAAATTTCGTTCTTCTATGTTGAAGCGTTCGTTTCCAGTAACAGTTTGAATTTTTAGGTTTCACTCTGTTTTCTCCTATATTGATCGATGTATTTGGAACTCTAAATCCAACACGGTTTGTGCAAGCTTCTTGAAATTTGACACAATAAAGTAGTTTCACGTTCTATCTCTATGTTTTGTTTCCTCTTGATGTAGCCCTAAGCAGTGACTGGTGAGAAACACTTTCATGGAAAGGGGTTGCCAAGCTTCCAAAAATTAAGAAACTCCAGAAATCTCAGCAAATCTTTTTTCACCCAAACTGGATGATACTTTCAGGTAATGATCAGTATACTAAGGCGACTTGGTTCCCCAAATTTCGTTCTTCTATGGTGAAGCGTTCGTTTCCAGTAACAGTTTGAATTTTTAGGTTTCACTCTGTTTTTTCCTATATTGATAGATGTATTTGGAACTCTAAATCCAACACGGTTTGTGCTAGCTTCTTGAAACTTGACACAATAAAGTAGTTTCACGTTCTATCTCTATGTTTTGTTTCCTCTTGATGTAGCCCTAAGCAGTGACTGGCGAGAAACACTTTCATTTAAAGGGGTTGCCAGAATTCCCAAATTTACGAATTTCCAGAAATCTCAGCAAATATTTTTTCACCCAAAATGGATGATACTTTCAGGTAATGATCAGTACACTAATACGACTTGGTTCCCCAAATTTCGTTCTTCTATGTTGAAGCGTTCGTTTCCTGTAACAGTTTGAATTTTTAGGTTTCACTCTGTTTTCTCCTATATTGATAGATGTATTTGGAACTCTAAATCCAACACGGTTTGTGCTAGCTTCTTGAAACTTGACACAATAAAGTAGTTTCACGTTCTATCTCTTTGGTTTGTTTCCTCTTGATGTAGCCCTAATCAGTGACTGGCGAGAAACACTTTCATGGAAAGGGGTTGCCAAGCTTCCCAAAATTACGAATCTCCAGAAATCTCAGCAAATATTTTTTCACCCAAAATGGATGATACGTTCAGGTAATGATCAGTACACTAAGGCGACTTGGTTCCCCAAATTTCGTTCTTCTATGTTGAAGCGTTCGTTTCCAGTAACAGTTTGAATTTTCAGCTTTCACTCTGTTTTCTCCTATATTGATAGATGTATTTGGAACTCTAAATCCAACACGGTTTGTGCTAGCTTCTTGAAACTTGACACAATAAAGTAGTTTCACGTTCTATCTCTATGTTTTGTTTCCTCTTGATGTAGCCCTAAGCAGTGACTGGCGAGAATCCCTTTCATGGAAAGGGGTTGCCAGGCTTCCCAAAATTACGAAACTCCAGAAATCTCAGCAAATATTTTTTCACCCAAACAGGATGATACTTTCAGGTAATGATCAGTACACTAAGGTGACTTGGTTCCCCAAATTTCTTTCTTCTATGTTGAAGCGTTCGTTTCCAGGAACAGTTTGAATTTTTAGGATTCACTCTGTTTTCTCCTATATTGATAGATGTATTTAGAACTCTAAATCCAACACGGTTTGTGCTAGCTTCTTGAAACTTGACACAATAAAGTAGTTTCCCATTCTATTTCTATGTTTTGTTTCCTCTTGATGTAGCCCTAAGCAGTGTCTGGCGAGAAACACTTTCATGGAAAGGGTTTGCCAGGCTTACCAAAATTATGAATCTCCAGAAATCTCAGCAAATATTTTTTCACCCAAACTGGATGATACTTTCCGGTAATGATCAGTACACTAAGGCGACTTGGTTCCCCAAATTTTGTTCTTCTATGTTGAAGCGTTCGTTTCCAGTAACAGTTTGAATTTTTAGGTTTCACTCTGTTTTCTCCTATATTGATAGATGTATTTGGAACTCTAAATCCACCACGGTTTGTTCTAGCTTCTTGAAGCTTGACACAATAAAGTAGTTTCTCGTTCTATTTCTATGTTTTGTTTCCTCTTGATGTAGCCCTAAGCAGTGTCTGGTGAGAAACACTTTCATGGAAAGGGGTTGCCAGACTTACCAAAATTATGAATCTCCAGAAATCTCAGCAAATATTTTTTCACCCAAACTGGATGATACTTTCAGGTAATGATCAGTACACTAAGGCGACTTGGTTCCCCAAATTTCGTTCTTCTATGTTGAAGCGTTCCTTTCCAGTAACAGTTTGAATTTTTAGCTTTCACTCTGTTTTCTCCTATATTGATAGATGTATTTGGAACTCTAAATTCAACACGGTTTCTGCTAGCTTCTTGAAACTTGACACAATAAAGTAGTTTCACGTTCTATCTCTATGTTTTGTTTCCTCTTGATGTAGCCCTAAGCAGTGACTGGCGAGAAACACTTTCATGGAAAGGGGTTGCCAAGCTTCCCAAAATTACGAATCTCCAGAAATCTCAGCAAATATTTTTTCACCCAAACTGGATGATACTTTCAGGTAATGATCAGTACACTAAGGCGACTTGGTTCCCCAAATTTCGTTCTTCTATGTTGAAGCGTTCGTTTCCAGTAACAGTTTGAAATTTTAAGTTTCTCTCTGTTTTCTCCTATATTGATAGATGTATTTGGAACTGTAAATCCAACACGGTTTGTGCTAGATTCTTGAATCTTGACACAATAAAGTAGTTTCCCGTTCTATCTCTATGTTTTGTTTCCTCTTGATGTAGCCCTAAGCAGTGTCTGGCCAGAAACACTTTCATGGAAAGGCTTGCCAGGCTTCAAAAAATTACGAATCTCCGGAAATCTCAGCAAATATTTTTTCACCCAAACTGGATGATACTTTCAGGTAATGATCAGTACACTAAGGCGACTTGGTTCCCCAAATTTCGTTCTTCTATGGTGAAGCGTTCGTTTCCAGTAACAGTTTGAATTTTTAGGTTTCACTCTGTTTTCTCCTATATTGATAGATGTATTTGGAACTCTAAATCCAACACGGTTTCTGCTAGCTTCTTTGAACTTGACACAATAAAGTAGTTTCACGTTCTATCTCTATGTTTTGTTTCCTCTTGATGTAGCCCTAAGCAGTGACTGGCGAGAAACACTTTCATGGAAAGGGGTTGCCAGGCTTCCCAAAATTACGAATCTCCAGAAATCTCAGCAAATATTTTTTCACCCAATCTGGATGATACTTTCAGGTAATGATCAGTACACTAACGTGACGTGGTTCCCCAAATTTCGTTCTTCTATGTTGAAGCGTTCGTTTCCAGTAACAGTTTGAATTTTTAGGTTTCAGTCTGTTTTCTCCTATATTGATAGATGTATTTGGAACTCTAAATCCAACACGGTTTGTGCTAGCTTCTTGAAACTTTACACAATAAAGTAGTTTCCCGTTCTATCTCTATGTTTTGTTTCCTCTTGATGTAGCCCTAAGCAGTGACTGGAGAGAAACACTTTCATGGAAAGGGGTTGCCAGGCTTCCCAAAATTACGAATCTCCAGAAACCTCAGCAAATATTTTTTCACCCAATCTGGATGATACTTTCAGGTAATGATCAGTACACTAAGGCGACTTGGTTCCCCAAATTTCGTTCTTCTATGTTGAAGCGTTCGTTTCCAGTAACAGTTTGAATTTTTAGGTTTCACTCTGTTTTCTCCTATATTGATAGATGTATTTGGAACTCTAAATCCACCACGGTTTGTGCTAGCTTCTTGAAGCTTGACACAATAAAGTAGTTTCTCGTTCTATTTCTATGTTTTGTTTCCTCTTGATGTAGCCCTAAGCAGTGTCTGGTGAGAAACACTTTCATGGAAAGGGGTTGCCAGACTTTCCAAAATTATGAATCTCCAGAAATCTCATCAAATATTTTTTCACCCAAACTGGATGATACTTTCAGGTAATGATCAGTACACTAAGGCGACTTGGTTCCCCAAATTTCGTTCTTCTATGTTGAAGCGTTCCTTTCCAGTAACAGTTTGAATTTTTAGCTTTCACTCTGTTTTCTCCTATATTGATAGATGTATTTGGAACTCTAAATCCAACACGGTTTGTGCTAGCTTCTTGAAACTTGACACAATAAAGTAGTTTCACGTTCTATCTCTATGTTTTGTTTCCTCTTGATGTAGCCCTAAGCAGTGACTGGCGAGAATCTCTTTCATGGAAAGTGTTGCCAGGCTTCCCAAAATTACGAAACTCCCGAAATCTCAGCAAATATTTTTTCACCCAAACTGGATGATACTTTCAGGTAATGATCAGTACACTAAGGCGACTTGGTTCCCCAAATTTCGTTCTTCTATGTTGAAGCGTTCCTTTCCAGTAACAGTTTGAATTTTTAGGTTTCACTCTGTTTTCTCCTATATTTATAGATGTATTTGGAACTCTAAATCCAACACGGTTTGTGCTAGCTTCTTGAAGTTTGACACAATAAAGTAGTTTCACGTTCTATCTCTATGTTTTTTTTCCTCTTGATGTAGTCCTAAGCAGTGACTGTCGAGAAACACGTTAATGGAAAGGGGTTGCCAAGCTTCCCAAAATTACGAATCTCCAGAAATCTCAGCAAATATTTTTTCACCCAAACTGGATGATACTTTCAGGTAATGATCAGTACACTAAGGCGACTTGGTTCCCCAAATTTCATTCTTCTATGTTGAAGCGTTCGTTTCCAGTAACAGTTTGAAATTTTAGGTTTCACTCTGTTTTCTCCTATATTGATAGATGTATTTGGAACTCAAAATCCAACACGGTTTCTGCTAGCTTCTTTGAACTTGACACAATAAAGTAGTTTCATATTCTATCTCTATGTTTTGTTTCCTCTTGATGTAGCCCTAAGCAGTGTCTGGCGAGAAACACTTTCATGGAAAGGGGTTGCCAAGCTTCCCAAAATTACGAATCTCCAGAAATCTCAGCAAATATTTTTTCACCCAAAATGGATGATACTTTCAGGTAATGATCAGTACACTAAGGCGACTTGGTTCCCCAAATTTCATTCTTCTATGTTGAAGCGTTCGTTTCCAGTAACAGTTTGAATTTTCAGCTCTCACTCTGTTTTCTCCTATATTGATAGATATATTTGGAACTCTAAATCCAACACGGTTTGTGCTAGCTTCTTGAAACTTGACACAATAAAGTAGTTTCCCATTCTATTTCTATGATTTGTTTCCTCTTGATGTAGCCCTAAGCAGTGTCTGGCGAGAAACACTTTCATGGAAAGGGGTTGCCAGGCTTACCAAAATTATGAATCTCCAGAAATCTCAGCAAATATTTTTTCTCCCAAACTGGATGATACTTTCAGGTAATGATCAGTACACTAAGGCGACTTGGTTCCCCAAATTTCGTTCTTCTATGTTGAAACGTTCGTTTCCAGTAACAGTTTGAATTTTTAGGTTTCACTCTGTTTTCTCCTATATTGATAGATGTATTTGGAACTCTAAATCCACCACGGTTTGTGCTAGCTTCTTGAAGCTTGACACAATAAAGTAGTTTCTCGTTCTATTTCTATGTTTTGTTTCCTCTTGATGTAGCCCTAAGCAGTGTCTGGTGAGAAACACTTTCATGGAAAGGGGTTGCCAGACTTACCAAAATTATGAATCTCCAGAAATCTCAGCAAATATTTTTTCACCCAAACTGGATGATACTTTCAGGTAATGATCAGTACACTAAGGCGACTTGGTTCCCCAAATTTCGTTCTTCTATGTTGAAGCGTTCCTTTCCAGTAACAGTTTGAATTTTTAGCTTTCACTCTGTTTTCTCCTATATTGATAGATGTATTTGGAACTCTAAATTCAACACGGTTTCTGCTAGCTTCTTGAAACTTGACACAATAAAGTAGTTTCACGTTCTATCTCTATGTTTTGTTTCCTCTTGATGTAGCCCTAAGCAGTGACTGGCGAGAAACACTTTCATGGAAAGGGGTTGCCAAGCTTCCCAAAATTACGAATCTCCAGAAATCTCAGCAAATATTTTTTCACCCAAACTGGATGATACTTTCAGGTAATGATCAGTACACTAAGGCGACTTGGTTCCCCAAATTTCGTTCTTCTATGTTGAAGCGTTCGTTTCCAGTAACAGTTTGAAATTTTAAGTTTCTCTCTGTTTTCTCCTATATTGATAGATGTATTTGGAACTGTAAATCCAACACGGTTTGTGCTAGATTCTTGAATCTTGACACAATAAAGTAGTTTCCCGTTCTATCTCTATGTTTTGTTTCCTCTTGATGTAGCCCTAAGCAGTGTCTGGCCAGAAACACTTTCATGGAAAGGGGTTGCCAGCCTTCCCAAAATTATGAATCTCCAGAAATCTCAGCAAATATTTTTTCACCCAAACTTGATGATACTTTCAGGTAATGATCAGTACACTAAGGCGACTTGCTTCCCCAAATTTCGTTCTTCTATGTTGAAGCGTTCGTTTCCAGTAACAGTTTGAATTTTTAGCTTTCACTCTGTTTTCTCCTATATTGATAGATGTATTTGGAACTCTAAATCCAACACGGTTTGTGCTAGCTTCTTGAAACTTGACACAATAAAGTAGTTTCACGTTCTATCTCTATGTTTTGTTTCCTCTTGATGTAGCCCTAAGCAGTGACTGGTGAGAAACACTTTCATGGAAAGGGGTTGCCAAGCTTCCAAAAATTTTGAATCTCCAGAATTCTCAGCAAATCTTTTTTCACCCAAACTGGATGATACTTTCAGGTAATGATCAGTACACTAAGGCGACTTGGTTCCCCAAATTTCTTTCTTCTATGTTGAAGCGTTCGTTTCCAGTGACAATTTGAATTTTTAGGTTTCACTCTGTTTTCTCCTATATTGATAGATGTATTTGGAACTCTAAATCCAACACGGTTTGTGCTAGCTTCTTGAAACTTCACACAATAAAGTACTTTCACGTTCTATCTCTATGTTTTGTTTCCTCTTGATGTAGCCCTAAGCAGTGACTGGCGAGAAACACTTTCATGGAAACGGGTTCCCAGACTTCCCAAAATTACGAATCTCCAGAAATCTCAGCAAATATTTTTTCACCCAAACTGGATGATACTTTCAGGTAATGATCAGTACACTAAGGCGACTTGGTTCCCCAAATTTCTTTCTTCTATGTTGAAGTGTTCGTTTCCAGTAACAGTTTGAATTTTTAGGATTCACTCTGTTTTCTCCTATATTGATAGATGTATTTGGAACTCTAAATCCAACATGGTTTGTGCTAGCTTCTTGAAACTTGACACAATAAAGTAGTTTCACGTTCTATCTCTATGTTTTCTTTCCACTTGATGTAGCCCTATGCAGTGACTGGCGAGAAACACTTTCATGGAAAGGGGTTCCCAGGCTTCCCAAAATTACGAATCTCCGGAAATCTCAGCAAATATTTTTTCACCCAAACTGGATGATACTTTCAGGTGTTGATCAATACACTAAGGCGACTTGGTTCCCCAAATTTTGTTCTTCTATGTTGAAGCATTCGTTTCCAGTAACAGTTTGAATTTTTAGGTTTCACTCTGTTTTCTCCTATATTGATAGATGTATTTGGAACTCTAAATCCAACACGGTTTGTGCTAGCTTCTTGAAGTTTGACACAATAAAGTAGTTTCACGTTCTCTCTCTATGTTTTTTTTCCTCTTGATGTAGCCCTAAGCAGTGACTGGCGAGAAACACTTTCATGGAAAGGGGTTGCCAAGCTTCCAAAAATTACGAATCTCCAGAAATCTCAGCAAATATTTTTTTCACACAAACTGGATGATACTTTCAGGTAATGATCAGTACACTAAGGCGACTTGGTTCCCCAAATTTCGTTCTTCTATGGTGAAGCGTTCGTTTCCAGTAACAGTTTGAATTTTTAGGTTTCACTCTGTTTTCTCCTATATTGATAGATGTATTTGGAACTCTAAATCCAACACGGTTTCTGCTAGCTTCTTTGAACTTGACACAATAAAGTAGTTTCATGTTCTATCTCTATGTTTTGTTTCCTCTTGATGTAGCCCTAAGCAGTGACTGGCGAGAAACACTTTCATGGAAAGGGGTTGCCAGGCTTCCCAAAATTACGAATCTCCAGAAATCTCAGCAAATATTTTTTCACCCAATCTGGATGATACTTTCAGGTAATGATCAGTACACTAACGTGACGTGGTTCCCCAAATTTCGTTCTTCTATGTTGAAGTGTTCATTTCCAGTAACAGTTTGAATTTTTAGGTTTCAGTCTGTTTTCTCCTATATTGATAGATGTATTTGGAACTCTAAATCCAACACGGTTTGTGCTAGCTTCTTGATACTTTACACAATAAAGTAGTTTCCCGTTCTATCTCTATATTTTGTTTCCTCTTGATGTAGCCCTAAGCAGTGACTGGCGAGAAACACTTTCATGGAAAGGGGTTGCCAGGCTTCCCAAAATTACGAATCTCCAGAAACCTCAGCAAATATTTTTTCACCCAATCTGGATGATACTTTCAGGTAATGATCAGTACACTAAGGCGACTTGGTTCCCCAAATTTCGTTCTTCTATGTTGAAGCGTTCGTTTCCAGTAACAGTTTGAATTTTTAGGTTTCACTCTGTTTTCTCCTATATTGATAGATGTATTTGGAACTCTAAATCCAACACGGTTTCTGCTAGCTTCTTTGAACTTGACACAATAAAGTAGTTTCACGTTCTATCTCTATGTTTTGTTTCCTCTTGATGTAGCCCTAAGCAGTGACTGGCGAGAAACACTTTCATGGAAAGGGGTTGCCAGGCTTCCCAAAATTACGAATCTCCAGAAATCTCAGCAAATATTTTTTCACCCAATCTGGATGATACTTTCAGGTAATGATCAGTACACTAACGTGACGTGGTTCCCCAAATTTCGTTCTTCTATGTTGAAGCGTTCGTTTCCAGTAACAGTTTGAATTTTTAGGTTTCAGTCTGTTTTCTCCTATATTGATAGATGTATTTGGAACTCTAAATCCAACACGGTTTGTGCTAGCTTCTTGAAACTTTACACAATAAAGTAGTTTCCCGTTCTATCTCTATATTTTGTTTCCTCTTGATGTAGCCCTAAGCAGTGACTGGCGAGAAACACTTTCATGGAAAGGGGTTGCCAGGCTTCCCAAAATTACGAATCTCCAGAAACCTCAGCAAATATTTTTTCACCCAATCTGGATGATACTTTCAGGTAATGATCAGTACACTAACGTGACGTGGTTCCCCAAATTTCGTTCTTCTATGTTGAAGCGTTCGTTTCCAGTAACAGTTTGAATTTTTAGGTTTCAGTCTGTTTACTCCTATATTGATAGATGTATTTGGAACTCTAAATCCAACACGGTTTGTGCTAGCTTCTTGAAACTTGACACAATAAAGTAGTTTCACGTTCTATCTCTATGTTTTCTTTCCTCTTGATGTAGCCCTAAGCAGTGACTGGCGAGAATCCCTTCCATGGAAAGTGTTGCCAGGCTTCCCAAAATTACGAAACTCCAGAAATCTCAGCAAATATTTTTTCACCCAAACTGGATGATACTTTCAGGTAATGATCAGTACACTAAGGCGACTTGGTTCCCCAAATTTCGTTCTTCTATGTTGAAGCGTTCGTTTCCAGTAACAGTTTGAATTTTTAGGTTTCACTCTGTTTTCTCCTATATTGATAGATGTATTTGGAACTCTAAATCCACCACGGTTTGTGCTAGCTTCTTGAAGCTTGACACAATAAAGTAGTTTCTCGTTCTATTTCTATGTTTTGTTTCCTCTTGATGTAGCCCTAAGCAGTGTCTGGTGAGAAACACTTTCATGGAAAGGGGTTGCCAGACTTACCAAAATTATGAATCTCCAGAAATCTCAGCAAATATTTTTTCACCCAAACTGGATGATACTTTCAGGTAATGATCAGTACACTAAGGCGACTTGGTTCCCCAAATTTCGTTCTTCTATGTTGAAGCGTTCCTTAACAGTAACAGTTTGAATTTTTAGCTTTCACTCTGTTTTCTCCTATATTGATAGATGTATTTGGAACTCTAAATTCAACACGGTTTCTGCTAGCTTCTTGAAACTTGACACAATAAAGTACTTTCACGTTCTATCTCTATGTTTTGTTTCCTCTTGATGTAGCCCTAAGCAGTGACTGGCGAGAAACACTTTCATGGAAAGGGGTTGCCAAGCTTCCCAAAATTACGAATCTCCAGAAATCTCAGCAAATATTTTTTCACCCAAACTGGATGATACTTTCAGGTAATGATCAGTACACTAAGGCAACTTGGTTCCCCAAATTTCGTTCTTCTATGTTGAAGCGTTCGTTTCCAGTAACAGTTTGAAATTTTAAGTTTCTCTCTGTTTTCTCCTATATTGATAGATGTATTTGGAACTGTAAATCCAACACGGTTTGTGCTAGATTCTTGAATCTTGACACAATAAAGTAGTTTCCCGTTCTATCTCTATGTTTTTTTTCCTCTTGATGTAGCCCTAAGCAGTGACTGGTGAGAAACACTTTCATGGAAAGGGGTTGCCAGGCTTCCAAAAATTACGAATCTCCAGAAATCTCAGCAAATATTTTTTCACCCAAACTGGATGATACTTTCAGGTAATGATCAGTACACTAAGGCGACTTGCTTCCCCAAATTTCGTTCTTCTATGTTCAAGCGTTCGTTTCCAGTGACAATTTGAATTTTTAGGTTTCACTGTTTTCTCCTATATTGATAGATGTATTTGGAACTCTAAATCCAACACGGTTTGTGCTAGCTTCTTGAAACTTCACACAATAAAGTACTTTCACGTTCTATCTCTATGTTTTGTTTCCTCTTGATGTAGCCCTAAGCAGTGACTGGCGAGAAACACTTTCATGGAAACGGGTTGCCAGACTTCCCAAAATTATGAATCTCCAGAAATCTCAACAAATATTTTTTCACCCAAACTGGATGATACTTTCAGGTAATGATCAGTACACTAAGGCGACTTGGTTCCCCAAATTTCTTTCTTCTATGTTGAAGTGTTCGTTTCCAGTAACATTTTGAATTTTTAGGATTCACTCTGTTTTCTCCTATATTGATAGATGTATTTGGAACTCTAAATCCAACACGGTTTGTGCTAGCTTCTTGAAACTTGACACAATAAAGTAGTTTCACGTTCTATCTCTATGTTTTCTTTCCACTTGATGTAGCCCTATGCAGTGACTGGCGAGAAACACTTTCATGGAAAGGGGTTCCCAGGCTTCCCAAAATTACGAATCTCCGGAAATCTCAGCAAATATTTTTTCACCCAAACTTGATGATACTTTCAGGTGTTGATCAATACACTAAGGCGACTTGGTTCCCCAAATTTTGTTCTTCTATGTTGAAGCATTCGTTTCCAGTAACAGTTTGAATTTTTAGGTTTCACTCTGTTTTCTCCTATATTTATAGATGTATTTGGAACTCTAAATCCAACACGGTTTGTGCTAGCTTCTTGAAGTTTGACACAATAAAGTAGTTTCACGTTCTATCTCTATGTTTTTTTTCCTCTTGATGTAGCCCTAAGCAGTGACTGGCGAGAAACACTTTCATGGAAAGGGGTTGCCAAGCTTCCAAAAATTACGAATCTCCAGAAATCTCAGCAAATATTTTTTCACACAAACTGGATGATACTTTCAGGTAATGATCAGTACACTAAGGCGACTTGGTTCCCCAAATTTCGTTCTTCTATGGTGAAGCGTTCGTTTCCAGTAACAGTTTGAATTTTTAGGTTTCACTCTGTTTTCTCCTATATTGATAGATGTATTTGGAACTCTAAATCCAACACGGTTTCTGCTAGCTTCTTTGAACTTGACACAATAAAGTAGTTTCACGTTCTATCTCTATGTTTTGTTTCCTCTTGATGTAGCCCTAAGCAATGACTGGCGAGAAACACTTTCATGGAAAGGGGTTGCCAGGCTTCCCAAAATTACGAATCTCCAGAAATCTCAGCAAATATTTTTTCACCCAATCTGGATGATACTTTCAGGTAATGATCAGTACACTAACGTGACGTGGTTCCCCAAATTTCGTTCTTCTATGTTGAAGCGTTCGTTTCCAGTAACAGTTTGAATTTTTAGGTTTCAGTCTGTTTTCTCCTATATTGATAGATGTATTTGGAACTCTAAATCCAACACGGTTTGTGCTAGCTTCTTGAAACTTGACACAATAAAGTAGTTTCACGTTCTATCTCTATATTTTGTTTCCTCTTGATGTAGCCCTAAGCAGTGACTGTCGAGAAACACTTTCATGGAAAGGGGTTGCCAGGCTTCCCAAAATTACGAATCTCCAGAAACCTCAGCAAATATTTTTTCACCCAATCTGGATGATACTTTCAGGTAATGATCAGTACACTAAGGCGACTTGGTTCCCCAAATTTCGTTCTTCTATGTTGAAGCGTTCGTTTCCAGTAACAGTTTGAATTTTTAGGTTTCACTCTGTTTTCTCCTATATTGATAGATGTATTTGGAACTCTAAATCTAACACGGTTTGTGCTAGCTTCTTGAAACTTGACACAATAAAGTAGTTTCACGTTCTATCTCTATGTTTTGTTTCCTCTTGATGTAGCCCTAAGCAGTGACTGGCGAGAATCCCTTTCATGGAAAGTGTTGCCAGGCTTCCCAAAATTACGAAACTCCCGAAATCTCAGCAAATATTTTTTCACCCAAACTGGATGATACTTTCAGGTAATGATCAGTACACTAAGGCGACTTGGTTCCCCAAATTTCGTTCTTCTATGTTGAAGCGTTCGTTTCCAGTAACAGTTTGAATTTTTAGGTTTCACTCTGTTTTCTCCTATATTTATAGATGTATTTGGAACTCTAAATCCAACACGTTTTGTGCTAGCTTCTTGAAGTTTGACACAATAAAGTAGTTTCACGTTCTATCTCTATGTTTTTTTTTCCTCTTGATGTAGTCCTAAGCAGTGACTGGCGAGAAACACGTTAATGGAAAGGGGTTGCCAAGCTTCCCAAAATTACGAATCTCCAGAAATCTCAGCAAATATTTTTTCACCCAAACTGGATGATACTTTCAGGTAATGATCAGTACACTACGGCGACTTGGTTCCCCAAATTTCATTCTTCTATGTTGAAGCGTTCGTTTCCAGTAACAGTTTGAAATTTTAGGTTTCACTCTGTTTTCTCCTATATTGATAGATGTATTTGGAACTCAAAATCCAACACGGTTTCTGCTAGCTTCTTTGAACTTGACACAATAAAGTAGTTTCACATTCTATCTCTATGTTTTGTTTCCTCTTGATGTAGCCCTAAGCAGTGTCTGGCGAGAAACACTTTCATGGAAAGGGGTTGCCAAGCTTCCCAAAATTACGAATCTCCAGAAATCTCAGCAAATATTTTTTCACCCAAACTGGATGATACTTTCACGTAATGATCAGTACACTAAGGCGACCTGGTTCCCCAAATTTCGTTCTTCTATGTTGAAGCGTTCGTTTCCAGTAACAGTTTGAATTTTTAGAATTCACTCTGTTTTCTCCTATATTGATAGATGTATTTGGAACTCTAAATCCAACACGGTTTGTGCTAGCTTCTTGAAACTTGACACAATAAAGTAGTTTCACGATCCATCTCTATGTTTTGTTTCCTCTTGATGTAGCCCTAAGCAGTGACTGGCGAACAACACTTTCATGAAAAGGGGTTGCCAAGCTTCCCAAAATTACGAATCTCCAGAAATCTCAGCAAATATTTTTTCACCGAAACTGGATGATACTTTCAGGTAATGATCAGTACACTAAGGCGACTTGGTTCCCCAAATTTCGTTCTTCTATGTTGAAGCGTTCGTTTCCAGTAACAGTTTGAATTTTTAGATTTCACTCTGTTTTCTCCTATATTGATAGATGTATTTGGAACTCTAAATCCAACACGGTTTGTGCTAGCTTCTTGAAACTTGACACAATAAAGTAGTTTCCCGTTCTATCTCTATGTTTTGTTTCCTCTTGATGTAGCCCTAAGCAGTGTCTGGCCAGAAACACTTTCATGGAAAGGGGTTGCCAAGTTTCCCAAAATTACGAATCTCCAGAAATCTCAGCAAATATTTTTTCACCCAATCTGAATGATACTTTCAGGTAATGATCAGTACACTAAGGCGACTTGCATCCCCAAATTCCGTTCTTCTATGTTGAAGCGTTCGTTTCCAGTAACAGTTTGAATTTTTAGCTTTCACTCTGTTTACTCCTATATTGATAGATGTATTTGGAACTCTAAATCCAACACGGTTTGTGCTAGCTAATTGAAACTTGACAAAATAAATTAGTTTCACATTCTATCTCTCTGTTTTGTTTCCTCTTGATGCAGCCCTAAGCAGTGACTGGCGAGAAACACTTTCATTTAAAGGGGTTGCCAAGCTTCACAAAATTACGAATCTCCAGAAATCTCAGCAAATATTTTTTCACCCAAACTGAATGATACTTTCAGGTCATGATCAGTACACTAAGGCGACTTGGTTCCCCAGATTTCGTTCTTCTATGTTGAAGCGTTCGTTTCCAGTAACAGTTTGAATTTTTAGGTTTCACTCTGTTTTCTCCTATATTGATAGATGTATTTGGAACTCTAAATCCAACATGGTTTCTGCTAGCTTCTTTGAACTTGAAACAATAAAGTAGTTTCACGTTATATCTCTATGTTTTGTTTCCTCTTGATGTAGCCCTAAGCAGTGTCTGGCGAGAAACACTTTCATGGAAAGGTGTTGCCAGGCTTCCCAAAATTACGAATCTCCAGAAATCTCAGCAAATATTTTTTCACCCAAACTGGATGATACTTTCAGGTAATGATCAGTACACTAAGGCGACTTGGTTCCCCAAATTTCGTTCTTCTATGTTGAAGCGTTCGTTTCCAGTAACAGTTTGAATTTTTAAGTTTTACTCTGTTTTCTCTTATATTGATAGATGTATTTGGAACTGTAAATCCAACACGGTTTCTGCTACCTTCTTTGAACTTGACACAATAAAGTAGTTTCACGTTCTATCTCTATGTTTTGTTTCCTCTTGATGTAGCCCTAAGCAGTGACGGGCGAGAAAAACTTTCATGGAAAGGGGTTGCCAAGCTTCCAAAAATTACGCATCTCCAGAAATCTCAGCAAATATTTTTTCAAACAAACTGGATGATACTTTCAGGTAATGATCAGTACACTAAGGCGACTTGCTTCCCCAAATTTCGTTCTTCTATGTTGAAGCGTTCGTTTCAAGTAACAGTTTGAATTTTTAGGTTTCACTCTGTTTTCTCCTATATTGATAGATGTATTTGGAACTCTAAATCCAACACGTTTTGCGCTAGCTTCTTGAAACTTGAAAAAATAAAGTAGTTTCACATTCTATCTCTGTGTTTTGTTTCCTCTTGATGTAGCCCTAAGCAGTGACTGGCGAGAAACACTTTCATGGAAAGGGGTTGCCAGGCTTCCCAAAATTACGAATCTCCAGAAATCTCAGCAAATATTTTTTTCACCCAAACTGGATGATACTTTCAGGTAATGATCAGTACACTAAGGCGACTTGGTTCCCCAAATTTCGTTCTGCTATGTTGAAGCGTTCATTTCCAGTAACAGTTTGAATTTTTAGATTTCACTCTGTTTTCTCCTATATTGATCGATGTATTTGGAACTCTAAATCCAACACGGTTTGTGCAAGCTTCTTGAAAATTGACACAATAAAGTAGTTTCACGTTCTATCTCTATGTTTTGTTTCCTCTTGATGTAGCCCTAAGCAGTGACTGGTGAGAAACTCTTTCATGGAAAGGGGTTGCCAAGCTTCCAAAAATTACGAATCTCCAGAAATCTCAGCAAATTTTTTTTCACCCAAACTGGATGATACTTCCACGTAATGATTAGTACTCTAAGGCGCCTTGGTTCCCCAAATTTCGTTCTGCTATGTTGAAGCGTTCATTTCCAGTAACAGTTTGAATTTTTTAGGTTTCACTCTGTTTTCTCCTACATTCATAGATGTATTTGGAACTCTAAATCCAACAAGGTTTCTGCTAGCTTCTTTGAACTTGACACAATAAAGTAGTTTCATGTTCTATCTCTATGTTTTGTTTCCTCTTGATGTAGCCCTAAGCAGTAACTGGCGAGAAACACTTTCATGGAAAGGGGTTGCCAGCCTTCCCAAAATTATGAATCTCCAGAAATCTCAGCAAATATTTTTTCACCAATCTGGATGATACTTTCAGGTAATGATCAGTACACTAAGGTGACTTGGTTCCCCAAATTTCGTTCTGCTATGTTGAAGCGTTCGTTTCCAGTAACAGTTTGAATTTTTAGGTTTCACTCTGTTTTCTCCTATATTGGTAGATGTATTTGGAACTCTAAATCCAACACGGTTTGTGCTAGCTTCTTGAAACTTGACACAATAAAGTAGTTTCCCGTTCTATTTCTATGTTTTGTTTCCTCTTGATGTAGCCCTAAGCAGTGTCTGGCGAGAAACACTTTCATGGAAAGGGGTTGCCAGGCTTACCAAAATTATGAATATCCAGAAATCTCAGCAAATATTTTTTCACCCAACCTGGATGATACTTTCAGGTAATGATCAATACACTAAGGTGACTTGGTTCCCCAAATTTCGTTCTTCTATGTTGAAGCGTTCGTTTCCAGTAACAGTTTGAATTTTTATGTTTCACTCTGTTTTCTCCTATATTGATAGATGTATTTGGAACTCTGAATCCACCACGGTTTGTGCTAGCTTCTTGAAGCTTGACACAATAAAGTAGTTTCCCGTTCTATCTCTATGTTTTGTTTCCTCTTGATGTAGCCCTAAGCAGTGACTGGCGAGAAACACTTTCATGGTAAGGGGTTGCCAGGCTTCCCAAAATTACAAATCTCCAGAAATCTCAGCAAATATTTTTTCACCCAAACTGGATGATACTTTCAGGTAATGATCAGTACACTAAGGCAACTTGGTTCCCCAAATTTCGTTCTTCTATGTTGAAGCGTTCGTTTCCAGTAACAGTTTGAATTTGTAGGTTTCACTCTGTTTTCTCCTATATTGATAGATGTATTTGGAACTCTAAATCCAACACGGTTTGTGCTAGCTTCTTGAAGTGTGACACAATAAAATAGTTTCACGTTCTATCTCTATGTTTTGTTTCCTCTTGATTTAGCCCTAAGCAGTGACTGGCGAGAAACACTTTCATGGAAAGGGGTTGCCAGGCTACCCTAAATTACGAATCTCCAGACACCTCAGCAAATATTTTTTCACCCAATCTGGATGATACTTTCAGGTAATGATCAGTACACTAAGGCGACTTGGTTCCCCAAATTTCGTTCTTCTATGTTGAAGCGTTCGTTTCCAGTAACAGTTTGAATTTGTAGGTTTCACTCTGTTTTCTCCTATATTGATAGATGTATTTGTAACTCTAAATCCACACGGTTTCTGCTAGCTTCTTTGAACTTGACACAATAAAGTAGTTTCAAGTTCTATCTCTATGTTTTGCTTCCTCTTGATGTAGCCCTAAGCAGTGTCTGGCCAGAAACACTTTCATGGAAATGGGTTGCCAAGTTTCCCTAAATTACGAATCTCCAGAAATCTCAGCAAATATTTTTTCACCCAATCTGAATGATACTTTCAGGTAATGATCAGTACACTAAGGCGACTTGCATCCCCAAATTTCGTTCTTCTATGTTGAAGCGTTCGTTTCCAGTAACAGTTTGAATTTTTAGCTTTCACTCTGTTTACTCCTATATTGATAGATGTATTTGGAACTCTAAATCCAACACGGTTTGTGCTAGCTAATTGAAACTTGACAAAATAAATTAGTTTCACATTCTATCTCTATGTTTTGTTTCCTCTTGATGCAGCCCTAAGCAGTGACTGGCGAGAAACACTTTCATTTAAAGGGGTTGCCAAGCTTCACAAAATTACGAATCTCCAGAAATCTCAGCAAATATTTTTTCACCCAAACTGAATGATACTTTCAGGTAATGATCACTACACTAAGGCGACTTGGTTCCCCAAATTTCGTTCTTCTATGTTGAAGCGTTCGTTTCCAGTAACAGTTTGAATTTTTAGGTTTCACTCTGTTTTCTCCTATATTGATAGATGTATTTGGAACTCTAAATCCAACACGGTTTCTGCTAGCTTCTTTGAACTTGAAACAATAAAGTAGTTTCACGTTATATCTCTATGTTTTGTTTCCTCTTGATGTAGCCCTAAGCAGTGTCTGGCGAGAAACACTTTCATGGAAAGGTGTTGCCAGGCTTCCCAAAATTACGAATCTCCAGAAATCTCAGCAAATATTTTTTCACCCAAACTGGATGATACTTTCAGGTAATGATCAGTACACTAAGGCGACTTGGTTCCCCAAATTTCGTTCTTCTATGTTGAAGCGTTCGTTTCCAGTAACAGTTTGAATTTTTAGGTTTCACTCTGTTTTCTCCTATATTGATAGATGTATTTGTAACTCTAAATCCACACGGTTTCTGCTAGCTTCTTTGAACTTGACACAATAAAGTAGTTTCAAGTTCTATCTCTATGTTTTGCTTCCTCTTGATGTAGCCCTAAGCAGTGTCTGGCCAGAAACACTTTCATGGAAATGGGTTGCCAAGTTTCCCTAAATTACGAATCTCCAGAAATCTCAGCAAATATTTTTTCACCCAATCTGAATGATACTTTCAGGTAATGATCAGTACACTAAGGCGACTTGCATCCCCAAATTTCGTTCTTCTATGTTGAAGCGTTCGTTTCCAGTAACAGTTTGAATTTTTAGCTTTCACTCTGTTTACTCCTATATCGATAGATGTATTTGGAACTCTAAATCCAACACGGTTTGTGCTAGCTAATTGAAACTTGACAAAATAAATTAGTTTCACATTCTATCTCTATGTTTTGTTTCCTCTTGATGCAGCCCTAAGCAGTGACTGGCGAGAAACACTTTCATTTAAAGGGGTTGCCAAGCTTCACAAAATTACGAATCTCCAGAAATCTCAGCAAATATTTTTTCACCCAAACTGAATGATACTTTCAGGTAATGATCACTACACTAAGGCGACTTGGTTCCCCAAATTTCATTCTTCTATGTTGAAGCGTTCGTTTCCAGTAACAGTTTGAATTTTTAGGTTTCACTCTGTTTTCTCCTATATTGATAGATGTATTTGGAACTCTAAATCCAACACGGTTTCTGCTAGCTTCTTTGAACTTGAAACAATAAAGTAGTTTCACGTTATATCTCTATGTTTTGTTTCCTCTTGATGTAGCCCTAAGCAGTGTCTGGCGAGAAACACTTTCATGGAAAGGTGTTGCCAGGCTTCCCAAAATTACGAATCTCCAGAAATCTCAGCAAATATTTTTTCACCCAAACTGGATGATACTTTCAGGTAATGATCAGTACACTAAGGCGACTTGGTTCCCCAAATTTCGTTCTTCTATGTTGAAGCGTTCCTTTCCAGTAACAGTTTGAATTTTTAGCTTTCACTCTGTTTTCTCCTATATTGATAGATGTATTTGGAACTCTAAATCCAACACGGTTTGTGCTAGCATCTTGAAACTTGACACAATAAAGTAGTTTCACGTTCTATCTCTACGTATTGTTTCCTCTTGATGTAGCCCTAAGCAGTGACTGGCGAGAAACACTTTCTTGGAAAGGGGTTGCCAAGCTTCCCAAAATTACGAATCTCCAGAAATCTCAGCAAATATTTTTTCACCCAAACTGGATGATACTTTCAGGTAATGATCAGTACACTAAGGCGACTTGGTTCCCCAAATGTCATTCTTCTATGTTGAAGCGTTCGTTTCCAGTAACAGTTTGAATTTTTCAGTTTCACTCTGTTTTCTCCTATATTGATAGATGTATTTGGAACTCTAAATCCAACACGGTTTGTGCTAGCTTCTTGAAACTTGACACAATAAAGTAGATTCCTGTTCTATCTCTATGTTTTGTTTAATCTTGATGTAGCCCTAAGCAGTGTCTGGCCAGAAACACTTTCATGGAAAGGGGTTGCCAAGTTTCCCAAAATTACGAATCTCCAGAAATCTCAGCAAATATTTTTTCACCCAAACTGGATGATACTTTCAGGTAATGATCAGTACACTAAGGCGACTTGCTTCCCCAAATTTCGTTCTTCTATGTTGAAGCGTTCGTTTCAAGTAACAGTTTGAATTTTTAGGTTTCACTCTGTTTTCTCCTATATTGATAGATGTATTTGGAACTCTAAATCCAACACGTTTTGCGCTAGCTTCTTGAAACTTGAAAAAATAAAGTAGTTTCACATTCTATCTCTGTGTTTTGTTTCCTCTTGATGTAGCCCTAAGCAGTGACTGGCGAGAAACACTTTCATGGAAAGGGGTTGCCAGGCTTCCCAAAATTACGAATCTCCAGAAATCTCAGCAAATATTTTTTTCACCCAAACTGGATGATACTTTCAGGTAATGATCAGTACACTAAGGCGACTTGGTTCCCCAAATTTCGTTCTGCTATGTTGAAGCGTTCATTTCCAGTAACAGTTTGAATTTTTAGATTTCACTCTGTTTTCTCCTATATTGATCGATGTATTTGGAACTCTAAATCCAACACGGTTTGTGCAAGCTTCTTGAAATTTGACACAATAAAGTAGTTTCACGTTCTATCTCTATGTTTTGTTTCCTCTTGATGTAGCCCTAAGCAGTGACTGGTGAGAAACACTTTCATGGAAAGGGGTTGCCAAGCTTCCAAAAATTACGAATCTCCAGAAATCTCAGCAAATTTTTTTTCACCCAAACTGGATGATACTTCCACGTAATGATCAGTACACTAAGGCGACTTGGTTCCCCAAATTTCGTTCTGCTATGTTGAAGCGTTCATTTCCAGTAACAGTTTGAATTTTTTAGGTTTCACTCTGTTTTCTCCTACATAGATAGATGTATTTGGAACTCTAAATCCAACAAGGTTTCTGCTAGCTTCTTTGAACTTGACACAATAAAGTAGTTTCATGTTCTATCTCTATGTTTTGTTTCCTCTTGATGTAGCCCTAAGCAGTAACTGGCGAGAAACACTTTCATGGAAAGGGGTTGCCAGCCTTCCCAAAATTATGAATCTCCAGAAATCTCAGCAAATATTTTTTCACCAATCTGGATGATACTTTCAGGTAATGATCAGTACACTAAGGTGACTTGGTTCCCCAAATTTCGTTCTGCTATGTTGAAGCGTTCGTTTCCAGTAACAGTTTGAATTTTTAGGTTTCACTCTGTTTTCTCCTATATTGGTAGATGTATTTGGAACTCTAAATCCAACACGGTTTGTGCTAGCTTCTTGAAACTTGACACAATAAAGTAGTTTCCCGTTCTATTTCTATGTTTTGTTTCCTCTTGATGTAGCCCTAAGCAGTGTCTGGCGAGAAACACTTTCATGGAAAGGGGTTGCCAGGCTTACCAAAATTATGAATCTCCAGAAATCTCAGCAAATATTTTTTCACCCAACCTGGATGATACATTCAGGTAATGATCAATACACTAAGGTGACTTGGTTCCCCAAATTTCGTTCTTCTATGTTGAAGCGTTCGTTTCCAGTAACAGTTTGAATTTTTATGTTTCACTCTGTTTTCTCCTATATTGATAGATGTATTTGGAACTCTGAATCCACCACGGTTTGTGCTAGCTTCTTGAAGCTTGACACAATAAAGTAGTTTCCCGTTCTATCTCTATGTTTTGTTTCCTCTTGATGTAGCCCTAAGCAGTGACTGGCGAGAAACACTTTCATGGTAAGGGGTTGCCAGGCTTCCCAAAATTACAAATCTCCAGAAATCTCAGCAAATATTTTTTCACCCAAACTGGATGATACTTTCAGGTAATGATCAGTACACTAAGGCAACTTGGTTCCCCAAATTTCGTTCTTCTATGTTGAAGCGTTCGTTTCCAGTAACAGTTTGAATTTGTAGGTTTCACTCTGTTTTCTCCTATATTGATAGATGTATTTGGAACTCTAAATCCAACACGGTTTGTGCTAGCTTCTTGAAGTGTGACACAATAAAGTAGTTTCACGTTCTATCTCTATGTTTTGTTTCCTCTTGATTTAGCCCTAAGCAGTGACTGGCGAGAAACACTTTCATGGAAAGGGGTTGCCAGGCTACCCTAAATTACGAATCTCCAGACACCTCAGCAAATATTTTTTCACCCAATCTGGATGATACTTTCAGGTAATGATCAGTACACTAAGGCGACTTGGTTCCCCAAATTTCGTTCTTCTATGTTGAAGCGTTCGTTTCCAGTAACAGTTTGAATTTTTAGGTTTCACTCTGTTTTCTCCTATATTGATAGATGTATTTGTAACTCTAAATCCACACGGTTTCTGCTAGCTTCTTTGAACTTGACACAATAAAGTAGTTTCAAGTTCTATCTCTATGTTTTGTTTCCTCTTGATGTAGCCCTAAGCAGTGACTGGCGAAAAACACTTTCATGGAAAGGGGTTGCCAAGCTTCCCAAAATTACGAATCTCCAGAAATCTCAGCAAATATATTTTCACCCGAAATGGATGATACTTTCAGGTAATGATCAGTACACTAAGCCGACTTGGTTCCCCAAATTTCGTTCTTCTATGTTGAAGCGTTCGTTTCCAGTAACAGTTTGAATTTTTAGGTTTCACTCTGTTTTCTCCTATATTGATAGATGTATTTGGAACTCTGAATCCAACACGGTTTGTGCTAGCTTCTTTAAACTTGACACATTAAAGTAGTTTCACGTTCTATCTCTATGTTTTGTTTCCTCTTGATGTAGCCCTAAGCAGTGTTTGGCCAGAAACACTTTCATGGAAAGCGGTTGCCAAGCTTCCCAAAATTACGAATCTCCAGAAATCTCAGCAAATATTTTTTCACCGAAACTGGATGATACTTTCACGTATTGATCAGTACACTAAGGTGACCTGGTTCCCCAAATTTCGTTCTTCTATGTTGAAGCGTTCGTTTCCAGTAACAGTTTGAATTTTTAGGTTTCACTCTGTTTTCTCCTATATTGATAGATGTATTTGGAACTCTAAATCCAACACGGTTTCTGCTAGCTTCATGAAACTTGACACAATAAAGTAGTTTCACGTTCTATCTCTATGTTTTCTTTCCTCTTGATGTAGCCCTAAGCAGTGTCTGGCCAGAAACACTTTCATGGAAAGTGGTTGCCAAGCTTCCCAAAATTACGTATCTCCAGAAATCTCAGCAAATATTTTTTCACCGAAACTGGATGATACTTTCACGTAATGATCAGTACACTAAGGCGACCTGGTTCCCCAAATTTCCTTCTTCTATGTTGAAGCGTTCGTTTCCAGTAACAGTTTGAATTTTTAGAATTCACTCTGTTTTCTCCTATATTGATAGATGTATTTGGAACTCTAAATCCAACACGGTTTGTGCTAGCTTCTTGAAACTTGACACAATAAAGTAGTTTCACGTTCCATCTCTATGTTTTGTTTCCTCTTGATGTAGCCCTAAGCAGTGACTGGCGAAAAACACTTTCATGAAAAGGGGTTGCCAAGCTTCCCAAAATTACGAATCTCCAGAAATCTCAGCAAATATTTTTTCACCGAAACTGGATGATACTTTCAGGTAATGATCAGTACACTAAGGCGACTTGGTTCCCCACATTTCGTTCTTCTATGTTGAAGCGTTCGTTTCCAGTAACAGTTTGAATTTTTAGATTTCACTCTGTTTTCTCCTATATTGATAGATGTATTTGGAACTCTAAATCCAACACGGTTTGTGCTAGCTTCTTGAAACTTGACACAATAAAGTAGTTTCCCGTTCTATCTCTATGTTTTGTTTCCTCTTGATGTAGCCCTAAGCAGTGTCTGGCCAGAAACACTTTCATGGAAAGGGGTTGCCAAGTTTCCCAAAATTACGAATCTCCAGAAATCTCAGCAAATATTTTTTCACCCAATCTGAATGATACTTTCAGGTAATGATCAGTACACTAAGGCGACTTGCATCCCCAAATTTCGTTCTTCTATGTTGAAGCGTTCGTTTCCAGTAACAGTTTGAATTTTTAGCTTTCACTCTGTTTACTCCTATATTGATAGATGTATTTGGAACTCTAAATCCAACACGGTTTGCGCTAGCTAATTGAAACTTGACAAAATAAATTAGTTTCACATTCTATCTCTATGTTTTGTTTCCTCTTGATGCAGCCCTAAGCAGTGACTGGCGAGAAACACTTTCATTTAAAGGGGTTGCCAAGCTTCACAAAATTACGAATCTCCAGAAATCTCAGCAAATATTTTTTCACCCAAACTGAATGATACTTTCAGGTCATGATCAGTACACTAAGGCGACTTGGTTCCCCAGATTTCGTTCTTCTATGTTGAAGCGTTCGTTTCCAGTAACAGTTTGAATTTTTAGGTTTCACTCTGTTTTCTCCTATATTGATAGATGTATTTGGAACTCTAAATCCAACACGGTTTCTGCTAGCTTCTTTGAACTTGAAACAATAAAGTAGTTTCACGTTATATCTCTATGTTTTGTTTCCTCTTGATGTAGCCCTAAGCAGTGTCTGGCGAGAAACACTTTCATGGAAAGGTGTTGCCAGGCTTCCCAAAATTACGAATCTCCAGAAATCTCAGCAAATATTTTTTCACCCAAACTGGATGATACTTTCAGGTAATGATCAGTACACTAAGGCGACTTGGTTCCCCAAATTTCGTTCTTCTATGTTGAAGCGTTCCTTTCCAGTAACAGTTTGAATTTTTAGCTTTCACTCTGTTTTCTCCTATATTGATAGATGTATTTGGAACTCTAAATCCAACACGGTTTGTGCTAGCATCTTGAAACATGACACAATAAAGTAGTTTCACGTTCTATCTCTACGTTTTGTTTCCTCTTGATGTAGCCCTAAGCAGTGTCTGGCCAGAAACACTTTCATGGAAAGGGGTTGCCAAGCTTCCCAAAATTACGAATCTCCAGAAATCTCAGCAAATATATTTTCACCCGAAATGGATGATACTTTCAGGTAATGATCAGTACACTAAGCCGACTTGGTTCCCCAAATTTCGTTCTTCTATGTTGAAGCGTTCGTTTCCAGTAACAGTTTGAATTTTTAGGTTTCACTCTGTTTTCTCCTATATTGATAGATGTATTTGGAACTCTGAATCTAACACGGTTTGTGCTACCTTCTTTGAACTTGACACAATAAAGTAGTTTCACGTTCTATCTCTATGTTTTGTTTCCTCTTGATGTAGCCCTAAGCAGTGTTTGGCCAGAAACACTTTCATGGAAAGCGGTTGCCAAGCTTCCAAAAATTACGCATCTCCAGAAATCTCAGCAAATATTTTTTCAAACAAACTGGATGATACTTTCAGGTAATGATCAGTACACTAAGGCGACTTGCTTCCCCAAATTTCGTTCTTCTATGTTGAAGCGTTCGTTTCAAGTAACAGTTTGAATTTTTAGGTTTCACTCTGTTTTCTCCTATATTGATAGATGTATTTGGAACTCTAAATCCAACACGTTTTGCGCTAGCTTCTTGAAACTTGAAAAAATAAAGTAGTTTCACATTCTATCTCTGTGTTTTGTTTCCTCTTGATGTAGCCCTAAGCAGTGACTGGCGAGAAACACTTTCATGGAAAGGGGTTGCCAGGCTTCCCAAAATTACGAATCTCCAGAAATGTCAGCAAATATTTTTTTCACCCAAACTGGATGATACTTTCAGGTAATGATCAGTACACTAAGGCGACTTGGTTCCCCAAATTTCGTTCTGCTATGTTGAAGCGTTCATTTCCAGTAACAGTTTGAATTTTTAGATTTCACTCTGATTTCTCCTATATTGATCGATGTATTTGGAACTCTAAATCCAACACGGTTTGTGCAAGCTTCTTGAAAATTGACACAATAAAGTAGTTTCAAGTTCTATCTCTATGTTTTGTTTCCTCTTGGTGTAGCCCTAAGCAGTGTCTGGCCAGAAACACTTTCATGGAAAGGGGTTGCCAAGCTTCCAAAAATTACGAATCTCCAGAAATCTCAGCAAATTTTTTTTCACCCAAACTGGATGATACTTTCAGGTAATGATGAGGACACTAAGGTGACTTGGTTCCCCAAATTTCGTTCTTCTATGTTGAAGCGTTCGTTTCCAGTAACAGTTTGAATTTTTAGGTTTCACTCTGTTTTCTCCTATATTGATAGATGTATTTGTAACTCTAAATCCACACGGTTTCTGCTAGCTTCTTTGAACTTGACACAATAAAGTAGTTTCAAGTTCTATCTCTATGTTTTGTTTCCTCTTGATGTAGCCCTAAGCAGTGTCTGGCCAGAAACACTTTCATGGAAATGGGTTGCCAAGTTTCCCTAAATTACGAATCTCCAGAAATTTCAGCAAATATTTTTTCACCCAATCTGAATGATACTTTCAGGTAATGATCAGTACACTAAGGCGACTTGCATCCCCAAATTTCGTTCTTCTATGTTGAAGCGTTCGTTTCCAGTAACAGTTTGAATTTTTAAGTTTTACTCTGTTTTCTCTTATATTGATAGATGTATTTGGAACTGTAAATCCAACACGGTTTCTGCTACCTTCTTTGAACTTGACACAATAAAGTAGTTTCACGTTCTATCTCTATGTTTTGTTTCCTCTTGATGTAGCCCTAAGCAGTGACGGGCGAGAAAAACTTTCATGGAAAGGGGTTGCCAAGCTTCCAAAAATTACGCATCTCCAGAAATCTCAGCAAATATTTTTTCAAACAAACTGGATGATACTTTCAGGTAATGATCAGTACACTAAGGCGACTTGCTTCCCCAAATTTCGTTCTTCTATGTTGAAGCGTTCGTTTCAAGTAACAGTTTGAATTTTTAGGTTTCACTCTGTTTTCTCCTATATTGATAGATGTATTTGGAACTCTAAATCCAACACGTTTTGCGCTAGCTTCTTGAAACTTGAAAAAATAAAGTAGTTTCACATTCTATCTCTGTGTTTTGTTTCCTCTTGATGTAGCCCTAAGCAGTGACTGGCGAGAAACACTTTCATGGAAAGGGGTTGCCAGGCTTCCCAAAATTACGAATCTCCAGAAATCTCAGCAAATATTTTTTTCACCCAAACTGGATGATACTTTCAGGTAATGATCAGTACACTAAGGCGACTTGGTTCCCCAAATTTCGTTCTGCTATGTTGAAGCGTTCATTTCCAGTAACAGTTTGAATTTTTAGATTTCACTCTGATTTCTCCTATATTGATCGATGTATTTGGAACTCTAAATCCAACACGGTTTGTGCAAGCTTCTTGAAAATTGACACAATAAAGTAGTTTCAAGTTCTATCTCTATGTTTTGTTTCCTCTTGGTGTAGCCCTAAGCAGTGTCTGGCCAGAAACACTTTCATGGAAAGGGGTTGCCAAGCTTCCAAAAATTACGAATCTCCAGAAATCTCAGCAAATTTTTTTTCACCCAAACTGGATGATACTTTCAGGTAATGATGAGGACACTAAGGTGACTTGGTTCCCCAAATTTCGTTCTTCTATGTTGAAGCGTTCGTTTCCAGTAACAGTTTGAATTTTTAGGTTTCACTCTGTTTTCTCCTATATTGATAGATGTATTTGTAACTCTAAATCCACACGGTTTCTGCTAGCTTCTTTGAACTTGACACAATAAAGTAGTTTCAAGTTCTATCTCTATGTTTTGTTTCCTCTTGATGTAGCCCTAAGCAGTGTCTGGCCAGAAACACTTTCATGGAAATGGGTTGCCAAGTTTCCCTAAATTACGAATCTCCAGAAATTTCAGCAAATATTTTTTCACCCAATCTGAATGATACTTTCAGGTAATGATCAGTACACTAAGGCAACTTGCATCCCCAAATTTCGTTCTTCTATGTTGAAGCGTTCGTTTCCAGTAACAGTTTGAATTTTTAGCTTTCACTCTGTTTACTCCTATATTGATAGATGTATTTGGAACTCTAAATCCAACACGGTTTGTGCTAGCTAATTGAAACTTGACAAAATAAATTAGTTTCACATTCTATCTCTATGTTTTGTTTCCTCTTGATGCAGCCCTAAGCAGTGACTGGCGAGAAACACTTTCATTTAAAGGGGTTGCCAAGCTTCACAAAATTACGAATCTCCAGAAATCTCAGCAAATATTTTTTCACCCAAACTGAATGATACTTTCAGGTAATGATCACTACACTAAGGCGACTTGGTTCCCCAAATTTCGTTCTTCTATGTTGAAGCGTTCGTTTCCAGTAACAGTTTGAATTTTTAGGTTTCACTCTGTTTTCTCCTATATTGATAGATGTATTTGGAACTCTAAATCCAACACGGTTTCTGCTAGCTTCTTTGAACTTGAAACAATAAAGTTTTTTCACGTTATATCTCTATGTTTTGTTTCCTCTTGATGTAGCCCTAAGCAGTGTCTGGCGAGAAACACTTTCATGGAAAGGTGTTGCCAGGCTTCCCAAAATTACGAATCTCCAGAAATCTCAGCAAATATTTTTTCACCCAAACTGGATGATACTTTCAGGTAATGATCAGTACACTAAGGCGACTTGGTTCCCCAAATTTCGTTCTTCTATGTTGAAGCGTTCCTTTCCAGTAACAGTTTGAATTTTTAGCTTTCACTCTGTTTTCTCCTATATTGATAGATGTATTTGGAACTCTAAATCCAACACGGTTTGTGCTAGCATCTTGAAACTTGACACAATAAAGTAGTTTCACGTTCTATCTCTACGTATTGTTTCCTCTTGATGTAGACCTAAGCAGTGACTGGCGAGAAACACTTTCATGGAAAGGTGTTGCCAGGCTTCCCAAAATTACGAATCTCCAGAAATCTCAGCAAATATTTTTTCACCCAAACTGGATGATACTTTCAGGTAATGATCAGTACTCTAAGGCGACTTGCTTCCCCAAATTTCGTTCTTCTATGTTGAAGCGTTCGTTTCAAGTAACAGTTTGAATTTTTAGGTTTCACTCTGTTTTCTCCTATATTGATAGATGTATTTGGAACTCTAAATCCAACACGTTTTGCGCTAGCTTCTTGAAACTTGAAAAAATAAAGTAGTTTCACATTCTATCTCTGTGTTTTGTTTCCTCTTGATGTAGCCCTAAGCAGTGACTGGCGAGAAACACTTTCATGGAAAGGGGTTGCCAGGCTTCCCAAAATTACGAATCTCCAGAAATGTCAGCAAATATTTTTTTCACCCAAACTGGATGATACTTTCAGGTAATGATCAGTACACTAAGGCGACTTGGTTCCCCAAATTTCGTTCTGCTATGTTGAAGCGTTCATTTCCAGTAACAGTTTGAATTTTTAGATTTCACTCTGTTTTCTCCTATATTGATCGATGTATTTGGAACTCTAAATCCAGCACGGTTTGTGCAAGCTTCTTGAAAATTGACACAATAAAGTAGTTTCACGTTCTATCTCTATGTTTTGTTTCCTCTTGATGTAGCCCTAAGCAGTGACTGGTGAGAAACACTTTCATGGAAAGGGGTTGCCAAGCTTCCAAAAATTACGAATCTCCAGAAATCTTAGCAAATTTTTTTTCACCCAAACTGGATGATACTTTCACGTAATGATCAGTACACTAAGGCGACTTGATTCCCCAAATTTCGTTCTTCTATGTTGAAGCGTTCGTTTCCAGTAACAGTTTGAATTTTTAGGTTTCACTCTGTTTTCTCCTATATTGATAGATGTATTTGCAACTCTAAATCCAACACGGTTTGTGCTAGCTTCTTGAAGTTTGACACAATAAAGTAGTTTCACGTTCTATCTCTATGTTTTGTTTCCTCTTGATGTAGCCCGAAGCAGTGACTGGCGAGAAACTCTTTCATGGAAAGGGGTTGCCAGGCTTCCCAAAATTACGAATCTCCAGAAATCTCAGCAAATATTTTTTCACCCAAACTGGATGATACTTTCAGGTAATGATCAGTACACTAAGGCGACTTGGTTCCCCAAATTTCGTTCTTCTATGATGAAGCGTTCGTTTCCAGTAACAGTTTGAATTTTTAGGTTTCACTCTGTTTTCTCCTATATTGATAGATGTATTTGGAACTCTAAATCCAACACGGTTTGTGCTAGCATCTTGAAACTTGACACAATAAAGTAGTTCCCCGTTCTAACTCTCTGTTTTGTTTCCTCTTGATGTAGCCCTAAGCAGTGACTGGAGAGAAACACTTTCATTGAAAGGGGTTGCCAGGCTTACCAAAATTACGAATCTCCAGAAATCTCAGCAAATATTTTTTCACCCAATCTGGATGATACTTTCAGGTAATGATGAGGACACTAAGGTGACTTGGTTCCCCAAATTTCGTTCTTCTATGTTGAAGCGTTCGTTTCCAGTAACAGTTTGAATTTTTAGGTTTCACTCTGTTTTCTCCTATATTGATAGATGTATTTGGAACTCTAAATCCAACACGGTTTCTGCCAGCTTCATGAAACTTGACACAATAAAGTAGTTTCACGTTCTATCTCTATGTTTTGTTTCCTCTTGATGTACCCCTAAGCAGTGTCTGGCCAGAAACACTTTCATGGAAAGGGGTTGCCAAGCTTCCCAAAATTACGAATCTCCAGAAATCTCAGCAAATATTTTTTCACTGAAACTGGATGATACTTTCACGTAATGATCAGTACACTAAGGCGACCTGGTTCCCCAAATTTCGTTCTTCTATGTAGAAGCGTTCGTTTCCAGTAACAGTTTGAATTTTTAGGTTTCACTCTGTTTTCTCCTATATTGATAGATGTATTTGGAACTCTAAATCCAACACGGTTTGTGCTAGCTTCTTGATACTTGACACAATAAAGTAGTTTCACGTTCCATCTCTATGTTTTGTTTCCTCTTGATGTAGCCCTAAGCAGTGTCTGGGCAGAAACACTTTCATGGAAAGGGGTTGCCAAGTTTCCCAAAATTAAGAATCTCCAGAAATCTCAGCAAATATTTTTTCAACCAATCTGGATGATACTTTCAGGTAATGATCAGTACACTAAGGCGACTTGCTTCCCCAAATTTCGTTCTTCTATGTTGAAGCGTTCGTTTCCAGTAACAGTTTGAATTTTTAGCTTTCACTCTGTTTACTCCTATATTGATAGATGTATTTGGAACTCTAAATCCAACACGGTTTGTGGTAGCTAATTGAAACTTGACAAAATAAAGTAGTTTCACATTCTATCTCTATGTTTTGTTTCCTCTTGTTGTAGCCCTAAGCAGTGACTGGCGAGAAACACTTTAATGGAAAGGGGTTGCCAGGCTTCCCAACATTACAAATCTCCAGAAATCTCAGCAAATATTTTTTCACCCAAACTGGATGATACTTTCAGATAATGATCAGTACAATAAGGCGACTTGGTTCCCCAAATTTCATTCTTCTATGCTGAAGCATTCGTTTCCAGTAACAGTTTGAATTTTTAGGATTCACTCTGTTTTCTCCTATATTGATAGATGTATTTGGAACTCTAAATCCAACACGGTTTGTGCTAGCTTCTTGAAACTTGACACAATAAAGTAGTTTCACGTTCTATCTCTATGTTTTCTTTCCTCTTGATGTAGCCCTATGCAGTGACTGGCGAGAAACACTTTCATGGAAAGGGGTTGCCAAGCTTCCAAAAATTACGAATCTCCGGCAATCTCAGCAAATATTTTTTCACCCAAACTGGATGATACTTTCAGGTATTGATCACTACACTAATGCGACTTGGTTCCCCAAATTTTGTTCTTCTATGTTGAAGCGTTCGTTTCCAGTAACAGTTTGAATTTTTAGGTTTCACTCTGTTTTCTCCAATATTGATAGATGTATTTGGAACTCTAAATCCAACACGGTTTCTGCTTGCTTCTTTGAACTTGAAACAATAAAGTAGTTTCACGTTTTATCTCTATGTTTTGTTTCCTCTTGATGTAGCCCTAAGCAGTGTCTGGCGAGAAACACTTTCATGGAAAGGTGTTGCCAGGCTTCCCAAAATTACGAATCTCCAGAAATCTCAGCAAATATTTTTTCACCAAAACTGGATGATACTTTTAGGTAATGATCAGTACACTACGGCGACTTGGTTCCCCAAATTTCGTTCTTCTATGTTGAAGCGTTCCTTTCCAGTAACAGTTTGAATTTTTAGCTTTCACTCTGTTTTCAACTATATTGATAGATATATTTGGAACTCTAAATCCAACACGGTTTGTGCTAGCTTCTTGAAACTTGACACAATAAAGTAGTTTCACGTTCTATCTCTATGTTTTGTTTCCTCTTGATGTAGCCCTAAGCAGTGACTGGCGAGAAACACTTTCTTGGAAAGGGGTTGCCAAGCTTCCCAAAATTACGAATCTCCAGAAATCTCAGCAAATATTTTTTCTCCCAAACTGGATGATATTTTCAGGTAATGATCAGTACACTAAGGCGACTTGGTTACCCAAATTTCGTTCTTCTATGTTGAAGCGTTCGTTTCCAGTGACAGTTTGAATTTTTAGGTTTCACTCTGTTTTCTCCTATATTGATAGATGTATTTGGAACTCTAAATCCAACACGGTTTGTGCTAGCTTCTTGAAACTTGACACAATAAAGTAGTTTCCCGTTCCATCTCTATGTTTTGTTTCCTCTTGATGTAGCCGTAAGCAGTGACTGGCGAAAAACACTTTCATGGAAAGGGGTTGCCAAGCTTCCCAAAATTACAAATCTCCAGAAATCTCAGCAAATCTTTTTTCACCCAAACTGGATGATACTTTCAGGTAATGATCAGTACACTAAGGCGACTTGGTTCCCCAAATTTCGTTCTTCTATGTTGAAGCGTTCATTTCCAGTAACAGTTTGAATTTTTAGGTTTCACTCTGTTTTCTCCTATATTGATAGATGTATTTGGAACTCTAAATCCAACACGGTTTGTGCTAGCTTCTTGAAACTTGACACAATAAAGTAGTTTCACGTTCTATCTCTATGTTTTGTTTCCTCTTGATGTAGCCCTAAGCAGTGACGAGCGAGAAAAACTTTCATGGAAAGGGGTTGCCAAGCTTCCAAAAATTACGCATCTCCAGAAATCTCAGCAAATATTTTTTCAAACAAACTGGATGATACTTTCAGGTAATGATCAGTACACTAAGGCGACTTGCTTCCCCAAATTTCGTTCTTCTATGTTGAAGCGTTCGTTTCAAGTAACAGTTTGAATTTTTAGGTTTCACTCTGTTTTCTCCTATATTGATAGATGTATTTGGAACTCTAAATCCAACACGTTTTGCGCTAGCTTCTTGAAACTTGAAAAAATAAAGTAGTTTCACATTCTATCTCTGTGTTTTGTTTCCTCTTGATGTAGCCCTAAGCAGTGACTGGCGAGAAACACTTTCATGGAAAGGGGTTGCCAGGCTTCCCAAAATTACGAATCTCCAGAAATCTCAGCAAATATTTTTTTCACCCAAACTGGATGATACTTTAAGGTAATGATCAGTACACTAAGGCGACTTGGTTCCCCAAATTTCGTTCTGCTATGTTGAAGCGTTCATTTCCAGTAACAGTTTGAATTTTTAGATTTCACTCTGTTTTCTCCTATATTGATCGATGTATTTGGAACTCTAATTCCAACACGGTTTGTGCAAGCTTCTTGAAAATTGACACAATAAAGTAGTTTCACGTTCTATCTCTATGTTTTGTTTCCTCTTGATGTAGCCCTAAGCAGTGACTGGTGAGAAACTCTTTCATGGAAAGGGGTTGCCAAGCTTCCAAAAATTACGAATCTCCAGAAATCTCAGCAAATTTTTTTTCACCCAAACTGGATGATACTTCCACGTAATGATTAGTACTCTAAGGCACCTTGGTTCCCCAAATTTCGTTCTGCTATGTTGAAGCGTTCATTTCCAGTAACAGTTTGAATTTTTTAGGTTTCACTCTGTTTTCTCCTACATTGATAGATGTATTTGGAACTCTAAATCCAACAAGGTTTCTGCTAGCTTCGTTGAACTTGACACAATAAAGTAGTTTCATGTTCTATCTCTATGTTTTGTTTCCTCTTGATGTAGCCCTAAGCAGAAACTGGCGAGAAACACTTTCATGGAAAGGGGTTGCCAGCCTTCCCAAAATTATGAATCTCCAGAAATCTCAGCAAATATTTTTTCACCAATCTGGATGATACTTTCAGGTAATGATCAGTACACTAAGGTGACTTGGTTCCCCAAATTTCGTTCTGCTATGTTGAAGCGTTCGTTTCCAGTAACAGTTTGAATTTTTAGGTTTCACTCTGTTTTCTCCTATATTGGTAGATGTATTTGGAACTCTAAATCCAACACGGTTTGTGCTAGCTTCTTGAAACTTGACACAATAAAGTAGTTTCCCGTTCTATTTCTATGTTTTGTTTCCTCTTGATGTAGCCCTAAGCAGTGTCTGGCGAGAAACACTTTCATGGAAAGGGGTTGCCAGGCTTACCAAAATTATGAATATCCAGAAATCTCAGCAAATATTTTTTCACCCAACCTGGATGATACTTTCAGGTAATGATCAATACACTAAGGTGACTTGGTTCCCCAAATTTCGTTCTTCTATGTTGAAGCGTTCGTTTCCAGTAACAGTTTGAATTTTTATGTTTCACTCTGTTTTCTCCTATATTGATAGATGTATTTGGAACTCTGAATCCACCACGGTTTGTGCTAGCTTCTTGAAGCTTGACACAATAAAGTAGTTTCACGTTCTATCTCTATGTTTTGTTTCCTCTTGATGTAGCCCTAAGCAGTGACTGGCGAGAAACACTTTCATGGTAAGGGGTTGCCAGGCTTCCCAAAATCACAAATCTCCAGAAATCTCAGCAAATATTTTTTCACCCAAACTGGATGATACTTTCAGGTAATGATCAGTACACTAAGGCAACTTGGTTCCCCAAATTTCGTTCTTCTATGTTGAAGCGTTCGTTTCCAGTAACAGTTTGAATTTGTAGGTTTCACTCTGTTTTCTCCTATATTGATAGATGTATTTGGAACTCTAAATCCAACACGGTTTGTGCTAGCTTCTTGAAGTGTGACACAATAAAGTAGTTTCACGTTCTATCTCTATGTTTTGTTTCCTCTTGATTTAGCCCTAAGCAGTGACTGGAGAGAAACACTTTCATGGAAAGGGGTTGCCAGGCTACCCTAAATTACGAATCTCCAGAAACCTCAGCAAATATTTTCTCACCCAATCTGGATGATACTTTCAGGTAATGATCAGTACACTAAGGCGACTTGGTTCCCCAAATTTCGTTCTTCTATGTTGAAGCGTTCGTTTCCAGTAACAGTTTGAATTTTTAGGTTTCACTCTGTTTTCTCCTATATTGATAGATGTATTTGTAACTCTAAATCCACACGGTTTCTGCTAGCTTCTTTGAACTTGACAAAATAAAGTAGTTTCAAGTTCTATCTCTATGTTTGGTTTCCTCTTGATGTAGCCCTAAGCAGTGTCTGGCCAGAAACACTTTCATGGAAATGGGTTGCCAAGTTTCCCTAAATTACGAATCTCCAGAAATCTCAGCAAATATTTTTTCAACCAATCTGAATGATACTTTCAGGTAATGATCAGTACACTAAGGCGACTTGCATCCCCAAATTTCGTTCTTCTATGTTGAAGCGTTCGTTTCCAGTAACAGTTTGAATTTTTAGCTTTCACTATGTTTACTCCTATATTGATAGATGTATTTGGAACTCTAAATCCAACACGGTTTGTGCTAGCTAATTGAAACTTGACAAAATAAATTAGTTTCACATTCTATCTCTATGTTTTGTTTCCTCTTGATGCAGCCCTAAGCAGTGACTGGCGAGAAACACTTTCATTTAAAGGGGTTGCCAAGTTTCACAAAATTACGAATCTCCAGAAATCTCAGCAAATATTTTTTCACCCAAACTGAATGATACTTTCAGGTAATGATCACTACACTAAGGCGACTTGGTTCCCCAAATTTCGTTCTTCTATGTTGAAGCGTTCGTTTCCAGTAACAGTTTGAATTTTTAGGTTTCACTCTGTTTTCTCCTATATTGATAGATGTATTTGGAACTCTAAATCCAACACGGTTTCTGCTAGCTTCTTTGAACTTGAAACAATAAAGTTTTTTCACGTTATATCTCTATGTTTTGTTTCCTCTTGATGTAGCCCTAAGCAGTGTCTGGCGAGAAACACTTTCATGGAAAGGTGTTGCCAGGCTTCCCAAAATTACGAATCTCCAGAAATCTCAGCAAATATTTTTTCACCCAAACTGGATGATACTTTCAGGTAATGATCAGTACACTAAGGCGACTTGGTTCCCCAAATTTCGTTCTTCTATGTTGAAGCGTACCTTTCCAGTAACAGTTTGAATTTTTAGCTTTCACTCTGTTTTCTCCTATATTGATAGATGTATTTGGAACTCTAAATCCAACACGGTTTGTGCTAGCATCTTGAAACTTGACACAATAAAGTAGTTTCACGTTCTATCTCTACGTATTGTTTCCTCTTGATGTAGCCCTAAGCAGTGACTGGCGAGAAACACTTTCTTGGAAAGGGGTTGCCAAGCTTCCCAAAATTACGAATCTCCAGAAATCTCAGCAAATATTTTTTCTCCCAAACTGGATGATACTTTCAGGTAATGATCACTACACTATGGCGACTTGGTTCCCCAAATTTCGTTCTTCTATGTTGAAGCGTTCGTTTCCAGTAACAGTTTGAATTTTTAAGTTTTACTCTGTTTTCTCTTATATTGATAGATGTATTTGGAACTGTAAATCCAACACGGTTTCTGCTACCTTCTTTGAACTTGACACAATAAAGTAGTTTCACGTTCTATCTCTATGTTTTGTTTCCTCTTGATGTAGCCCTAAGCAGTGACGGGCGAGAAAATCTTTCATGGAAAGGGGTTGCCAAGCTTCCAAAAATTACGAATCTCCAGAAATCTCAGCAAATATTTTTTCAAACAAACTGGATGATACTTTCAGGTAATGATCAGTACTCTAAGGCGACTTGCTTCCCCAAATTTCGTTCTTCTATGTTGAAGCGTTCGTTTCAAGTAACAGTTTGAATTTTTAGGTTTCACTCTGTTTTCTCCTATATTGATAGATGTATTTGGAACTCTAAATCCAACACGTTTTGCGCTAGCTTCTTGAAACTTGAAAAAATAAAGTAGTTTCACATTCTATCTCTGTGTTTTGTTTCCTCTTGATGTAGCCCTAAGCAGTGACTGGCGAGAAACACTTTCATGGAAAGGGGTTGCCAGGCTTCCCAAAATTACGAATCTCCAGAAATCTCAGCAAATATTTTTTTCACCCAAACTCTATGATACTTTCAGGTAATGATCAGTACACTAAGGCGACTTGGTTCCCCAAATTTCGTTCTGCTATGTTGAAGCGTTCATTTCCAGTAACAGTTTGAATTTTTAGATTTCACTCTGTTTTCTCCTATATTGATCGATGTATTTGGAACTCTAAATCCAACACGGTTTGTGCAAGCTTCTTCAAAATTGACACAATAAAGTAGTTTCACGTTCTATCTCTATGTTTTGTTTCCTCTTGATGTAGCCCTAAGCAGTGACTGGTGAGAAACACTTTCATGGAAAGGGGTTGCCAAGCTTCCAAAAATTACGAATCTCCAGAAATCTTAGCAAATTTTTTTTCACCCAAACTGGATGATACTTTCACGTAATGATCAGTACACTAAGGCGACTTGATTCCCCAAATTTCGTTCTTCTATGTTGAAGCGTTCGTTTCCAGTAACAGTTTGAATTTTTAGGTTTCACTCTGTTTTCTCCTATATTGATAGATGTATTTGCAACTCTAAATCCAACACGGTTTGTGCTAGCTTCTTGAAGTTTGACACAATAAAGTAGTTTCACGTTCTATCTCTATGTTTTGTTTCCTCTTGATGTAGCCCTAAGCAGTGACTGGCGAGAAACTCTTTCATGGAAAGGGGTTGCCAGGCTTCCCAAAATTACGAATCTCCAGAAATCTCAGCAAATATTTTTTCACCCAAACTGGATGATACTTTCAGGTAATGATCAGTACACTAAGGCGACTTGGTTCCCCAAATTTCGTTCTTCTATGATGAAGCGTTCGTTTCCACTAACAGTTTGAATTTTTAGGTTTCACTCTGTTTTCTCCTATATTGATAGGTGTATTTGGAACTCTAAATCCAACACGGTTTGTGCTAGCATCTTGAAACTTGACACAATAAAGTAGTTCCCCGTTCTAACTCTCTGTTTTGTTTCCTCTTGATGTAGCCCTAAGCAGTGACTGGAGAGAAACACTTTCATTGAAAGGGGTTGCCAGGCTTACCAAAATTACGAATCTCCAGAAATCTCAGCAAATATTTTTTCACCCAATCTGGATGATACTTTCAGGTAATGATGAGGACACTAAGGTGACTTGGTTCCCCAAATTTCGTTCTTCTATGTTGAAGCGTTCGTTTCCAGTAACAGTTTGAATTTTTAGGTTTCACTCTGTTTTCTCCTATATTGATAGATGTATTTGGAACTGTAAATCCAACACGGTTTCTGCCAGCTTCATGAAACTTGACACAATAAAGTAGTTTCACGTTCTATCCCTATGTTTTGTTTCCTCTTGATGTAGCCCTAAGCAGTGTCTGGCCAGAAACACTTTCATGGAAAGGGGTTGCCAAGCTTCCCAAAATTACGAATCTCCAGAAATCTCAGCAAATATTTTTTCACCGAAACTGGATGATACTTTCACGTAATGATCAGTACACTAAGGCGACCTGGTTCCCCAAATTTCGTTCTTCTATGTAGAAGCGTTCGTTTCCAGTAACAGTTTGAATTTTTAGGTTTCACTCTGTTTTCTCCTATATTGATAGATGTATTTGGAACTCTAAATCCAACACGGTTTGTGCTAGCTTCTTGAAACTTGACACAATAAAGTAGTTTCACGTTCTATCTCTATGTTTTCATTCCTCTTGATGTAGCCCTATGCAGTTACTGGCGAGAAACACTTTCATGGAAAGGGGTTGCCAGGCTTCCCAAAATTACGAATCTCCGGAAATCTCAGCAAATATTTTTTCACCCAAACTGGATGATACTTTCAGGTATTGATCAGTACACTAAGGCGACTTGGTTCCCCAAATTTTGTTCTTCTATGTTGAAGCGTTCGTTTCCAGTAACAGTTTGAATTTTTAGGTTTCACTCTGTTTTCTCCTATATTGATAGATGTATTTGGAACTCTAAATCCAACACGGTTTGTGCTACCTTCTTGAAGTTTGACACAATAAAGTAGTTTCACGTTCTATCTCTATGTTTTGTTTCCTCTTGATGTAGCCCTAAGCAGTGACTGGCGAGAAACACTTTCATTGAAAGGGGTTGCCAAGCTTCCCAAAATTACGAATCTCCAGAAATCTCAGCAAATATTTTTTCACCCAAACTGGATGATACTTTCAGGTAATGATCACTACACTAATGCGACTTGGTTCCCCAAATTTTGTTCTTCTATGTTGAAGCGTTCGTTTCCAGTAATAGTTTGAATTTTTAGGTTTCACTCTGTTTTCTCCAATATTGATAGATGTATTTGGAACTCTAAATCCAACACGTTTTGCGCTAGCTTCTTGAAACTTGAAAAAATAAAGTAGTTTCACATTCTATCTCTGTGTTTTGTTTCCTCTTGATGTAGCCCTAAGCAGTGACTGGCGAGAAACACTTTCATGGAAAGGGGTTGCCAAGCTTCCCAAAATTACGAATCTCCAGAAATCTCAGCAAATCTTTTTTCACCCAAACTGGATGATACTTTCAGGTAATGATGAGTACACTAAGGTGACTTGGTTCCCCAAATTTCGTTCTTCTATGTTGAAGCGTTCGTTTCCAGTAACAGTTTGAATTTTTAGGTTTCACTCTGTTTTCTCCTATATTGATAGATGTATTTGGAACTCTAAGTCCAACACGGTTTCTGCTAGCTTCATGAAACTTGACACAATAAAGTAGTTTCACGTTCTATCTCTATGTTTTCTTTCCTCTTGATGTAGCCCTAAGCAGTGTCTCGCCAGAAACACTTTCATGGAAAGGGGTTGCCAAGCTTCCCAAAATTACGAATCTCCAGAAATCTCAGCAAATATTTTTTCACCGAAACTGGATGATACTTTCACGTAATGATCAGTACACTAAGGCGACCTGGTTCCCCAAATTTCGTTCTTCTATGTTGAATCGTTCGTTTCCAGTAACAGTTTGAATTTTTAGGTTTCACTCTGTTTTCTCCTATATTGATAGATTTATTTGGAACTCTAAATCCAACACGGTTTGTGCTAGCTTCTTGAAACTTGACACAATAAAGTAGTTTCACGTTCCATCTCTATGTTTTGTTTCCTCTTGATGTAGCCCTAAGCAGTGACTGGCGAAAAACACTTTCATGGAAAGGGGTTGCCAAGCTTCCCAAAATTACGAATCTCCAGAAATCTCAGCAAATATTTTTTCACCCAAACTGGATGATACTTTCAGGTAATGATCAGTACACTAAGGCGACTTGGTTCCCCAAATTTTGTTCTGCTATGTTGAAGCGTTCGTTTCCAGTAACAGTTTGAATTTTTTAGGTTTCACTCTGTTTTCTCCTACATTGATAGATGTATTTGGAACTCTAAATCCAACAAGGTTTCTGCTAGCTTCTTTGAACTTGACACAATAAAGTAGTTTCATGTTCTATTTCTATGTTTTGTTTCCTCTTGATGTAGCCCTAAGCAGTAACTTGCGAGAAACACTTTCATGGAAAGGGGTTGCCAGCCTTCCCAAAATTATGAATCTCCAGAAATCTCAGCAAATATTTTTTCACCAATCTGGATGATACTTTCAGGTAATGATCAGTACACTAAGGTGACTTGGTTACCCAAATTTTGTTCTTCTATGTTGAAGCGTTCGTTTCCAGTAACAGTTTGAATTTTTAGGTTTCACTCTGTTTTCTCCTGTATTGGTAGATGTATTTGGAAATCTAAATCCAACACGGTTTTTGCTAGCTTCTTGAAACTTGACACAATAAAGTAGTTTCCCGTTCTATTTCTATGTTTTGTTTCCTCTTGATGTAGCCCTAAGCAGTGTCTGGCGAGAAACACTTTCATGGAAAGGGGTTGCCAGGCTTACCAAAATTATGAATCTCCAGAAATCTCAGCAAATATTGTTTCATCCAACCTGGATGATACTTTCAGGTAATGATCAGTACACTAAGGCGACTTGGTTCCCCAAATTTCGTTCTTCTATGTTGAAGCGTTCATTTCCAGTAACAGTTTGAATTTTTATGTTTCACTCTGTTTTCTCCTATATTGATAGATGTATTTGGAACTCTATATCCAACACGGTTTGTGCTAGCTTCTTGAAGCTTGACACAATAAAGTAGTTTCCCGTTCTATCTCTATGTTTTGTTTCCTCTTGATGTAGCCCTAAGCAGTGACTGGCGAGAAACACTTTCATGGAAAGGGGTTGCCAGGCTTCCCAAAATTACAAATCTCCAGAAATCTCAGCAAATATTTTTTCACCCAAACTGGATGATACTTTCAGGTAATGATCACTACACTAAGGCGACTTGGTTCCCCAAATTTCGTTCTTCTATGTTGAAGCGTTCGTTTCCAGTAACAGTTTGAATTTTTAGGTTTCACTCTGTTTTCTCCTATATTGATAGATGTATTTGGAACTCTAAATCCAACACGGTTTGTGCTAGCTTCTTGAAGTGTGACACAATAAAGTAGTTTCACGTTCTATCTCTATGTTTTGTTTCCTCTTGATGTAGCCCTAAGCAGTGACTGGCGAGAAACACTTTCATGGAAAGGGGTTGCCAAGCTTCCAAAAATTTCGAATCTCCAGAAATCTCAGCAAATATTTTTTCACCCAAACTGGATGATACTTTCAGGTAATGATCAGTATACTAAGGCGACTTGGTTCCCCAAATTTCTTTCTTCTATGTTGAAGCGTTCGTTTCCAGTAACAGTTTGAATTTTTAGGTTTCACTCTGTTTTCTCCTATATTGATAGATGTATTTGGAACTCTAAATCCACACGGTTTCTGCTAGCTTCTTTGAACTTGACACAATAAAGTAGTTTCACGTTCTATCTCTATGTTTTCTTTCCTCTTGATGTAGCCCTAAGCAGTGACTGGCGAAAAACACTTTCATGGAAAGGGGTTGCCAAGCTTCCCAAAATTACGAATCTCCAGAAATCTCAACAAATATATTTTCACCCGAAATGGATGATACTTTCAGGTAATGATCAGTACACTAAGCCGACTTGGTTCCCCAAATTTCGTTCTTCTATGTTGAAGCGTTCGTTTCCAGTAACAGTTTGAATTTTTAGGTTTCACTCTGTTTTCTCCTATATTGATTGATGTATTTGGAACTCTGAATCCAACACGGTTTGTGCTAGCTTCTTGAAACTTGACACAATAAAGTAGTTTCACGTTCTATCTCTATGTTTTGTTTCCTCTTGATGTAGCCCTAAGCAGTGACTGGCGAGAAACACTTTCATTGAAAGGGGTTGCCAAGCTTCCCAAAATTACGAATCTCCAGAAATCTCAGCAAATATTTTTTCACCCAAAATTGATGATACTTTCAGGTAATGATCAGTACACTAACGCGACTTAGTTCCCCAAATTTCGTTCTTCTATGTTGAAGCGTTCGTTTCCAGTAACAGTTTGAATTTTCAGCTTTCACTCTGTTTTCTCCTATACTGATAGATGTATTTGGAACTCTAACTCCAACACGGTTTGTGCTAGCTTCTTGAAACTTGACACAATAAAGTAGTTTCACGTTCTATCTCTATGTTTTGTTTCCTCTTGATGTAGCCCTAAGCAGTGACTGGCGAGAATCCCTTTCATGGAAAGGGGTTGCCAGGCTTCCCAAAATTACGAAACTCCAGAAATCTCAGCAAATATTTTTTCACCCAAACTGGATGATAATTTCAGGTAATGATCAGTACACTAAGGCGACTTGGTTCCCCAAATTTCTTTCTTCTATGTTGAAGCGTTCGTTTCCAGTAACAGTTTGAATTTTTGGATTCACTCTGTTTTCTCCTATATTGATAGATGTATTTGTAACTCTAAATCCAACACGGTTTGTGCTAGCTTCTTGAAACTTGACACAATAAAGTAGTTACACGTTCTATCCTTATGTTTTGTTTCCTCTTGATGTAGCCCTAAGCAGTGACTGGCGAGAAACACTTTCATGGAAAGGGGTAGCCAAGCTTCCCAAAATTACGAATCTCCAGAAATCTCAGGAAATATTTTTTCACCCAAACTTGATGATACTTTCACGTAATGATCAGTACACTAAGGCGACTTGCTTCCCCAAATTTAGTTCTGCTATGTTGAAGCGTTCGTTTCCAGTAACAGTTTGAATTTTTAGGTTTCACTCTGTTTTCTCCTACATTGATAGATGTATTTGGAACTCTAAATCCAACAAGGTTTCTGCTAGCTTCTTTGAACTTGACACAATAAAGTAGTTTCACGTTTTATCTCTATGTTTTGTTTCCTCTTGATGTAGCCCTAAGCAGTAACTGGCGAGAAACACTTTCATGGAAAGGGGTTGCCAGCCTTCCCAAAATTATGAATCTCCAGAAATCTCAGCAAATATTTTTTCAGCCAATCTGGATAATACTTTCAGGTAATGATCAGTACACTAAGGTGACTTGGTTCCGCAAATTTCGTTCTTATATGTTGAAGTGTTCGTTTCAAGTAACAGTTTGAATTTTTAGGTTTCACTCTGTTTTCTCCTATATTGGTAGAAGTATTTGGAACTCTAAATCCAACACGGTTTGTGCTAGCTTCTTGAAACTTGACACAATAAAGTAGTTTCCCGTTCTATTTCTATGTTTTGTTTCCTCTTGATGTAGCCCTAAGAAGTGTCTGGCGAGAAACTCTTTAATGGAAAGGGGTTGCCAGGCTTACCAAAATTATGAATCTCCAGAAATCTCAGCAAATATTTTTTCACCCAAACTGGATGATACTTTCAGGTAATGATCAGTACACTAAGGCGACTTGGTTCCCCAAATTTCGTTCTTCTATGTTGAAGCGTTCGTTTCCAGTAACAGTTTGAATTTTTAGGTTTCACTCTGTTTTCTCCTATATTGATAGATGTATTTGGAACTCTAAATCCAACACGGTTTGTGCTAGCTTCTTGAAACTTGACACAATAAAGTAGTTTCACGTTCTATCTCTATGTTTTGTTTCCTCTTGATGTAGCCCTAAGCAGTGACTGGTGAGAAACACTTTCATGGAAAGGGGTTGCCAAGCTTCCCAAAATTACGAATCTCCAGAAATCTCAGGAAATATTTTTTCACCCAAACTGGATGATACTTTCAGGTAATGATCAGTACACTAAGGCGACTTGGTTCCCCAAATTTCGTTCTTCTATGTTGCAGCGTTCGTTTCCAGTAACAGTTTGAATTTTTAGGTTTCACTCTGTTTTCTCCTATATTGATAGATGTATTTGGAACTCTAAATCCAACACGGTTTGTGCTAGCTTCTTGAAGTTTGACACAATAAAGTAGTTTCACGTTCTATCTCTATGTTTTGTTTCCTCTTGATGTAGCCCTAAGCAGTGACTGGCGAGAAACACTTTCATGGAAAGGGGTTGCCAAGGTTCCCAAAATTACGAAACTCCAGAAATCTCAGCAAATATTTTTTGACCCAAACTGGATGATACTTTCAGGTAATGATCAGTACACTAAGGCGACTTGGTTCCCCAAATTTCGTTCTTCTATGTTGAAGCGTTCGTTTCCAGTAACAGTTTGAATTTTTAGGTTTCACTCTGTTTTCTCCTATATTGATAGATGTATTTGGAACTCTATATCCAACACGGTTTGTGCTAGCTTCTTGAAACTTGACACAATAAAGTAGTTTCCGTTCCATCTCTATGTTTTGTTTCCTCTTGATGTAGCCCTAAGCAGTGACTGGCGAGAAACACTTTCATGGAAAGGGGTTGCCAGGCTTCCAAAAATTACGAATCTCCAGAAATCTCAGCAAATATTTTTTCACCAATCTCGATGATACTTTCAGGTAATGATCAGTACACTAAGGTGACTTGGTTCCCCAAATTTCGTTCTTCTATGTTGAAGCGTTCGTTTCCAGTAACAGTTTGAATTTTTAGGTTTCACTCTGTTTTCTCCTATATTGGTAGATGTATTTGGAACTCTAAATCCAACACGGTTTGTGCTAGCTTCTTGAAACTTGACACAATAAAGTAGTTTCCCGTTCTATTTCTATGTTTTGTTTCCTCTTGATGTAGCCCTAAGCAGTGTCTGGCGAGAAACACTTTCATGGAAAGGGGTTGCCAGGCTTGCCAAAATTATGAATCTCCAGAAATCTCAGCAAATATTTTTTCACCCAACCTGGATGATACTTTCAGGTAATGATCAGTACACTAAGGCGACTTGGTTCCCCAAATTTTGTTCTTCTATGTTGAAGCGTTCATTTCCAGTAACAGTTTGAATTTTTATGTTTCACTCTTTTTTCTCCTATATTGATAGATGTATTTAGAACTCTGAATCCACCACGGTTTGTGCTAGCTTCTTGAAGCTTGACACAATAAAGTAGTTCCCCGTTCTATCTCTATGTTTTGTTTCCTCTTGATGTAGCCCTAAGCAGTGACTGGCGAGAAACACTTTCATGGAAAGGGGTTGCCAGGCTTCCCAAAATTACAAATCTCCAGAAATCTCAGCAAATATTTTTTCACCCAAACTGGATGATACTTTCAGGTAATGATCAGTACACTAAGGCAACTTGGTTCCCCAAATTTCGTTCTTCTATGTTGAAGCGTTCGTTTCCAATAACAGTTTGAATTTGTAGGTTTCACTCTGTTTTCTCCTATATTGATAGATGTATTTGGAACTCTAAATCCAACACGGTTTGTGCTAGCTTCTTGAAGTGTGACACAATAAAGTAGTTTCACGTTCTATCTCTATGTTTTGTTTCCTCTTGATGTAGCCCTAAGCAGTGACTGGCGAGAAACACTTTCATGGAAAGGGGTTGCCAGGCTTCCCTAAATTACGAATCTCCAGAAACCTCAGCAAATATTTTTTCACCCAATCTGGATAATACTTTCAGGTAATGATCAGTACACTAAGGCGACTTGGTTCCCCAAATTTCGTTCTTCTATGTTGAAGCGTTCGTTTCCAGTAACAGTTTGAATTTTTAGGTTTCACTCTGTTTTCTCCTATATTGATAGATGTATTTGTAACTCTAAATCCACACGGTTTCTGCTAGCTTCTTTGAACTTGACACAATAAAGTAGTTTCACGTTCTATCTCTATGTTTTGTTTCCTCTTGATGTAGCCCTAAGCAGTGACTGGCGAAAAACACTTTCATGGAAAGGGGTTGCCAAGCTTCCCAAAATTACGAATCTCCAGAAATCTCAGCAAATATATTTTCACCCGAAATGGATGATACTTTCAGGTAATGATCAGTACACTAAGTCGACTTGGTTCCCCAAATTTCGTTCTTCTATGTTGAAGTGTTCGTTTCTAGTAACAGTTTGAATTTTTAGGTTTCACTCTGTTTTCTCCTATATTGATAGATGTATTTGGAACTCTGAATCCAACACGGTTTGTGCTAGCTTCTTGAAACTTGACACAATAAAGTAGTTTCACGTTCTATCTCTATGTTTTGTTTCCTCTTGATGTAGCCCTAAGCAGTGACTGGCGAGAAACACTTTCATGGAAAGGGGTTGCCAAGCTTCCCAAAATTACGAATCTCCAGAAATCTCAGGAAATATTTTTTCACCCAAACTGGATGATACTTTCAGGTAATGATCAGTACACTAAGGCGACTTGGTTCCCCAAATTTCGTTCTGCTATGTTGAAGCGTTCGTTTCCAGTAACAGTTTGAAGTTTTAGGTTTCACTCTGTTTTCTCCTATATTGATAGATGTATTTGGAACTCTAAATCCACACGGTTTCTGCTAGCTTCTTTGAACTTGACACAATAAAGTAGTTTCACGTTCTATCTCTATGTTTTGTTTCCTCTTGATGTAGCCCTAAGCAGTGACTGGCGAAAAACACTTTCATGGAAAGGGGTTGCCAAGCTTCCCAAAATTACGAATGTCCAGAAATCTCAGCAAATATATTTTCACCCGAAATGGATGATACTTTCAGGTAATGATCAGTACACTAAGTCGACTTGGTTCCCCAAATTTCGTTCTTCTATGTTGAAGCGTTCGTTTCTAGTAACAGTTTGAATTTTTAGGTTTCACTCTGTTTTCTCCTATATTGATAGATGTATTTGGAACTCTAAATCCAACAAGGTTTCTGCTAGCTTCTTTGAACTTGACACAATAAAGTAGTTTCACGTTCTATCTCTATGTTTTGTTTCCTCTTGATGTAGCCCTAAGCAGTAACTGGCGAGAAACACTTTCATGGAAAGGGGTTGCCAGCCTTCCCAAAATGATGAATCTCCAGAAATCTCAGCAAATATTTTTTCACCCAATCTCGATGATACTTTCAGGTAATGATCAGTACACTAAGGTGACTTGGTTCCCCAAATTTCGTTCTTCTATGTTGAAGCATTCGTTTCAAGTAACAGTTTGAATTTTTAGGTTTCACTCTGTTTTCTCCTATATTGGTAGAAGTATTTGGAACTCTAAATCCAACACGGTTTGTGCTAGCTTCTTGAAACTTGACACAATAAAGTAGTTTCCCGTTCTATTTTATGTTTTTTTCCTCTTGATGTAGCCCTAAGAAGTGTCTGGCGAGAAACTCTTTCATGGGAAGGGGTTGCCAGGGTTACCAAAATTATGAATCTCCAGAAATCTCAGCAAATATTTTTTCACCCAAACTGGATGATACTTTCAGGTAATGATCAGTACACTAAGGCGACTTGGTTCCCCAAATTTCGTTCTTCTATGTTGAAGCGTTCGTTTCCAGTAACAGTTTGAATTTTTAGGTTTCACTCTGTTTTCTCCTATATTGATAGATGTATTTGGAACTCTAAATCCAACACGGTTTGTGCTAGCTTCTTGAAACTTGACACAATAAAGTAGTTTCACGTTCTATCTCTATGTTTCGTTTCCACTTGATGTAACCCTAAGCAGTGACTGTCGAGAAACACTTTCATGGAAAGGGGTTGCCAAGCTTCCCAAAATTACGAATCTCCAGAAATCTCAGGAAATATTTTTTCACCCACCTGGATGATACTTTCAGGTAATGATCAGTACACTAAGGCGACTTGGTTCCCCAAATTTCGTTCTGCTATGTTGAAGCGTTCGTTTCCAGTAACAGTTTGAATTTTTAGGTTTCACTCTGTTTTCTCCTATATTGATAGATGTATTTGGAACTCTAAATCCAACACGGTTTGTGCTACCTTCTTGAAACTTGACACAATAAAGTAGTTTCACGTTCTATCTCTATGTTTTGTTTCCTCTTGATGTAGCCCTAAGCAGTGACTGGCGAGAAACACTTTCATGGAAAGGGGTTGCCAAGCTTCCCAAAATTACGAATCTCCAGAAATCTCAGGAAATATTTTTTCACCCAAACTGGATGATACTTTCAGGTAATGATCAGTACACTAAGGCGACTTGGTTCCCCAAATTTCGTTCTGCTATGTTGAAGCGTTCGTTTCCAGTAACAGTTTGAATTTTTAGGTTTCACTCTGTTTTCTCCTATATTGATAGATGTATTTGGAACTCTAAATCCAACACGGTTTGTGCTAGCTTCTTGAAGTTTGACACAATAAAGCAGTTTCACGTTCTATCTCTATGTTTTGTTTCCTCTTGATGTAGCCCTAAGCAGTGACTGGCGAGAAACACTTTCATGGAAAGGGGTTGCCAAGCTTCCCAAAATTACGAAACTCCAGAAATCTCAGCAAATATTTTTTGACCCAAACTGGATGATACTTTCAGGTAATGATCAGTACACTAAGGCGACTTGGTTCCCCAAATTTCGTTCTTCTATGTTGCAGCGTTCATTTCCAGTAACAGTTTGAATTTTTAGGTTTCACTCTGTTTTCTCCTATATTGATAGATGTATTTGGAACTCTAAATCCAACACGGTTTGTGCTAGCTTCTTGAAGTTTGACACAATAAAGTAGTTTCACGTTCTATCTCTATGTTTTGTTTCCTCTTGATGTAGCCCTAAGCAGTGACTGGCGAGAAACACTTTCATGGAAAGGGGTTGCCAAGCTTCCCAAAATTACGAAACTCCAGAAATCTCAGCAAATATTTTTTGACCCAAACTGGATGATACTTTCAGGTAATGATCAGTACACTAAGGCGACTTGGTTCCCCAAATTTCGTTCTTCTATGTTGAAGCGTTCGTTTCCAGTAACAGTTTGAATTTTTAGGTTTCACTCTGTTTTCTCCTATATTGATAGATGTATTTGGAACTCTATATCCAACACGGTTTGTGCTAGCTTCTTGAAACTTGACACAATAAAGTAGTTTCCGTTCCATCTCTATGTTTTGTTTCCTCTTGATGTAGCCCTAAGCAGTGACTGGCGAGAAACACTTTCATGGAAAGGGGTTGCCAGGCTTCCAAAAATTACGAATCTCCAGAAATCTCAGCAAATATTTTTTCACCAATCTGGATGATACTTTCAGGTAATGATCAGTACACTAAGGTGACTTGGTTCCCCAAATTTCGTTCTTCTATGTTGAAGCGTTCGTTTCCAGTAACAGTTTGAATTTTTAGGTTTCACTCTGTTTTCTCCTATATTGGTAGATGTATTTGGAACTCTAAATCCAACACGGTTTGTGCTAGCTTCTTGAAACTTGACACAATAAAGTAGTTTCCCGTTCTATTTCTATGTTTTCTTTCCTCTTGATGTAGCCCTAAGCAGTGTCTGGCGAGAAACACTTTCATGGAAAGGGGTTGCCAGGCTTGCCAAAATTATGAATCTCCAGAAATCTCAGCAAATATTTTTTCACCCAACCTGGATGATACTTTCAGGTAATGATCAGTACACTAAGGCGACATGGTTCCCCAAATTTTGTTCTTCTATGTTGAAGCGTTCGTTTCCAGTAACAGTTTGAATTTTTATGTTTCACTCTTTTTTCTCCTATATTGATAGATGTATTTGGAACTCTGAATCCACCACGGTTTGTGCTAGCTTCTTGAAGCTTGACACAATAAAGTAGTTCCCCGTTCTATCTCTATGTTTTGTTTCCTCTTGATGTAGCCCTAAGCAGTGACTGGCGAGAAACACTTTCATGGAAAGGGGTTGCCAGGCTTCCCAAAATTACAAATCTCCAGAAATCTCAGCAAATATTTTTTCACCCAAACTGGATGATACTTTCAGGTAATGATCAGTACACTAAGGCAACTTGGTTCCCCAAATTTCGTTTTTCTATGTTGAAGCGTTCGTTTCCAGTAACAGTTTGAATTTGTAGGTTTAACTCTGTTTTCTCCTATATTGATAGATGTATTTGGAACTCTAAATCCAACACGGTTTGTGCTAGCTTCTTGAAGTGTGACACAATAAAGTAGTTTCACGTTCTATCTCTATGTTTTGTTTCCTCTTGATGTAGCCCTAAGCAGTGACTGGCGAGAAACACTTTCATGGAAAGGGGTTGCCAGGCTTCCCTAAATTACGAATCTCCAGAAACCTCAGCAAATATTTTTTCACCCAATCTGGATGATACTTTCAGGTAATGATCAGTACACTAAGGCGACTTGGTTCCCCAAATTTCTTTCTTCTATGTTGAAGCGTTCGTTTCCAGTAACAGTTTGAATTTTTAGGTTTCACTCTGTTTTCTCCTATATTGATAGATGTATTTGTAACTCTAAATCCACACGGATTCTGCTAGCTTCTTTGAACTTGACACAATAAAGTAGTTTCACGTTCTATCTCTATGTTTTGTTTCCTCTTGATGTAGCCCTAAGCAGTGACTGGCGAAAAACACTTTCATGGAAAGGGGTTGCCAAGCTTCCCAAAATTACGAATCTCCAGAAATCTCAGCAAATATATTTTCACCCGAAATGGATGATACTTTCAGGTAATGATCAGTACACTAAGTCGACTTTGTTCCCCAAATTTCGTTCTTCTATGTTGAAGCGTTCGTTTCTAGTAACAGTTTGAATTTTTAGGTTTCACTCTGTTTTCTCCTATATTGATAGATGTATTTGGAACTCTGAATCCAACACGGTTTGTGCTAGCTTCTTGAAACTTGACACAATAAAGTAGTTTCACGTTCTATCTCTAGGTTTTGTTTCCTCTTGATGTAGCCCTAAGCAGTAACTGGCGAGAAACACTTTCATGGAAAGGGGTTGCCAGCCTTCCCAAAATTATGAATCTCCAGAAATCTCAGCAAATATTTTTTCACCCAATCTGGATGATACTTTCAGGTAATGATCAGTACACTAAGGTGACTTGGTTCCCCAAATTTCGTTCTTCTATGTTGAAGCGTTCGTTTCAAGTAACAGTTTGAATTTTTAGGTTTCACTCTGTTTTCTCCTATATTGGTAGAAGTATTTGGAACTCTAAATCCAACACGGTTTGTGCTAGCTTCTTGAAACTTGACACAATAAAGTAGTTTCCCGTTCTATTTCTATGTTTTGTTTCCTCTTGATGTAGCCCTAAGAAGTGTCTGGCGAGAAACTCTTTCATGGAAAGGGGTTGCCAGGCTTACCAAAATTATGAATCTCCAGAAATCTCAGCAAATATTTTTTCACCCAAACTGGATGATACTTTCAGGTAATGATCAGTACACTAAGGCGACTTGGTTCCCCAAATTTCGTTCTTCTATGTTGAAGCGTTCGTTTCCAGTAACAGTTTGAATTTTTAGGTTTCACTCTGTTTTCTCCTATATTGATAGATGTATTTGGAACTCTAAATCCAACACGGTTTGTGCTAGCTTCTTGAAACTTGACACAATAAAGTAGTTTCACGTTCTATCTCTATGTTTCGTTTCCTCTTGATGTAGCCCTAAGCAGTGACTGTCGAGAAACACTTTCATGGAAAGGGGTTGCCAGGCTTCCCAAAATTACGAATCTCCAGAAATCTCAGCAAATATTTTTTCACCAAATCTGGATGATACTTTCAGGTAATGATCAGTACACTAAGGCGACTTGGTTCCCCAAATTTCGTTCTTCTATGTTGAAGCGTTCGTTTCCAGTAACAGTTTGAATTTTTAGGTTTCACTCTGTTTTCTCCTATATTGATAGATGTATTTGGAACTCTAAATCCAACACGGTTTGTGCTAGCTTCTTGAAGTTTGACACAATAAAGTAGTTTCACGTTCTATCTCTATGTTTTGTTTCCTCTTGATGTAGCCCTAAGCAGTGACTGGCGAGAAACACTTTCATGGAAAGGGGTTGCCAAGCTTCCCAAAATTACGAAACTCCAGAAATCTCAGCAAATATTTTTTGACCCAAACTGGATGATACTTTCAGGTAATGATCAGTACACTAAGGCGACTTGGTTCCCCAAATTTCGTTCTTCTATGTTGAAGCGTTCGTTTCCAGTAACAGTTTGAATTTTTAGGTTTCACTCTGTTTTCTCCTATATTGATAGATGTATTTGGAACTCTAAATCCAACACGGTTTGTGCTAGCTTCTTGAAACTTGACACAATAAAGTAGTTTCCGTTCCATCTCTATGTTTTGTTTCCTCTTGATGTAGCCCTAAGCAGTGACTGGCGAGAAACACTTTCATGGAAAGGGGTTGCCAGGCTTCCAAAAATTACGAATCTCCAGAAATCTCAGCAAATATTTTTTCACCCAAACAGGATGATACTTTCAGGTAATGATCAGTACACTAAGGCGACTTGGTTCCCCAAATTTCGTTCTTCTATGTTGAAGCGTTCGTTTCCAGTAACTGTTTGAATTTTTAGGTTTCACTCTGTTTTCTCCTATATTGATAGATGTATTTGGAACTCTAAATCCAACACGGTTTGTGCTAGCTTCTTGAAGTTTGACACAATAAAGTAGTTTCACGTTCTATCTCTATGTTTTGTTTCCTCTTGATGTAGCCCTAAGCAGTGACTGGCGAGAAACACTTTCATGGAAAGGGGTTGCCAAGGTTCCCAAAATTACGAAACTCCAGAAATCTCAGGAAATATTTTTTGACCCAAACTGGATGATACTTTCAGGTAATGATCAGTACACTAAGGCGACTTGGTTCCCCAAATTTCGTTCTTCTATGTTGAAGCGTTCGTTTCCAGTAACAGTTTGAATTTATAGGTTTCACTCTGTTTTCTCCTATATTGATAGATGTATTTGTAACTCTAAATCCACACGGTTTCTGCTAGCTTCTTTGAACTTGACACAATAAAGTAGTTTCACGTTCTATCTCTAGGTTTTGTTTCCTCTTGATGTAGCCCTAAGCAGTGACTGGCGAAAAACACTTTCATGGAAAGGGGTTGCCAAGCTTCCCAAAATTACGAATCTCCAGAAATCTCAGCAAATATATTTTCACCCGAAATGGATGATACTTTCAGGTAATGATCAGTACACTAAGTCGACTTGGTTCCCCAAATTTCGTTCTTCTATGTTGAAGCGTTCGTTTCTAGTAACAGTTTGAATTTTTAGGTTTCACTCTGTTTTCTCCTATATTGATAGATGTATTTGGAACTTTGAATCCAACACGGTTTGTGCTAGCTTCTTGAAACTTGACACAATAAAGTAGTTTCACGTTCTATCTCTATGTTTTGTTTCCTCTTGATGTAGCCCTAAGCAGTGACTGGCGAGAAACACTTTCATGGAAAGGGGTTGCCAAGCTTCCCAAAATTACGAAACTCCAGAAATCTCAGCAAATATTTTTTCACCCAAACTGGATGATACTTTCAGGTAATGATCAGTACACTAAGGCGACTTGGTTCCCCAAATTTCGTTCTGCTATGTTGAAGCGTTCGTTTCCAGTAACAGTTTGAAGTTTTAGGTTTCACTCTGTTTTCTCCTATATTGATAGATGTATTTGGAACTCTAAATCCAACAAGGTTTCTGCTAGCTTCTTTGAACTTGACACAATAAAGTAGTTTCACGTTCTATCTCTATGTTTTGTTTCCTCTTGATGTAGCCCTAAGAAGTGTCTGGCGAGAAACTCTTTCATGGAAAGGGGTTGCCAGGCTTACCAAAATTATGAATCTCCAGAAATCTCAGCAAATATTTTTTCACCCAAACTGGATGATACTTTCAGGTAATGATCAGTACACTAAGCCGACTTGGTTCCCCAAATTTCGTTCTTCTATGTTGAAGCGTTCGTTTCCAGTAACAGTTTGAATTTTTAGGTTTCACTCTGTTTTCTCCTATATTGATTGATGTATTTGGAACTCTAAATCCAACACGGTTTGTGCTAGCTTCTTGAAACTTGACACAATAAAGTAGTTTCACGTTCTATCTCTATGTTTCGTTTCCTCTTGATGTAGCCCTAAGCAGTGACTGTCGAGAAACACTTTCATGGAAAGGGGTTGCCAGGCTTCTCAAAATTACGAATCTCCAGAAATCTCAGCAAATATTTTTTCACCAAATCTGGATGATACTTTCAGGTAATGATCAGTACACTAAGGCGACTTGGTTCCCCAAATTTCGTTCTTCTATGTTGAAGCGTTCGTTTCCAGTAACAGTTTGAATTTTTAGGTTTCACTCTGTTTTCTCCTATATTGATAGATGTATTTGGAACTCTAAATCCAACACGGTTTGTGCTAGCTTCTTGAAGTTTGACACAATAAAGTAGTTTCACGTTCTATCTCTATGTATTGTTTCCTCTTGATGTAGCCCTAAGCAGTGAGTGGCGAGAAACACTTTCATGGAAAGGGGTTGCCAAGCTTCCCAAAATTACGAAACTCCAGAAATCTTAGCAAATATTTTTTGACCCAAACTGGATGATACTTTCAGGTAATGATCAGTACACTAAGGCGACTTGGTTCCCCAAATTTCGTTCTTCTATGTTGAAGCGTTCGTTTCCAGTAACAGTTTGAATTTTTAGGTTTCACTCTGTTTTCTCCTATATTGATAGATGTATTTGGAACTCTAAATCCAACACGGTTTGTGCTAGCTTCTTGAAACTTGACACAATAAAGTAGTTTCCGTTCCATCTCTATGTTTTGCTTCCTCTTGATGTAGCCCTAAGCAGTGACTGGCGAGAAACACTTTCATGGAAAGGGGTTGCCAGGCTTCCAAAAATTACGAATCTCCAAAAATCTCAGCAAATATTTTTTCACCCAAACAGGATGATACTTTCAGGTAATGATCAGTACACTAAGGCGACTTGCTTCTCCAAATTTCGTTCTTCTATGTTGAAGCGTTCGTTTCCAGTAACTGTTTGAATTTTTAGGTTTCACTCTGTTTTCTCCTATATTGATAGATGTATTTGGAACTCTAAATCCAACACGGTTTGTGCTAGCTTCTTGAAACTTAACACAATAAAGTAGTTTCCGTTCCATCTCTATGTTTTGTTTCCTCTTGATGTAGCCCTAAGCAGTGACTGGTGAGAAACACTTTCATGGAAAGGGGTTGCCAGGCTTCCAAAAATTACGAATCTCCAGAAATCTCAGCAAATATTTTTTCACCCAAACTAGATGATACTTTCAGGTAATGATCAGTACACTAAGGCGACTTGGTTCCCCAAATTTCGTTCTTCTATGTTGAAGCGTTCGTTTCCAGTAACAGTTTGAATTTTTAGGATTCACTCTGTTTTCTCCTATATTGATAGATGTATTTGGAACTCTAAATCCAACACGGTTTGTGCTAGCTTCTTGAAACTTGACACAATAAAGTAGTTTCACGTTCTATCTCTATGTTTTGTTTCCTCTTGATGTAGCCCTTTGCAGTGACTGGCGAGAAATACTTTCATGAAAAGGGGTTGCCAGGCTTCCCAAAATTACGAATCTCCGGAAATCTCAGCAAATATTTTTTCACCCAAATTGGATGATACTTTCAGGTGTTGATCAATACACTAAGGCGACTTGGTTCCCCAAATTTCGTTCTTCTATGTTGAAGCGTTCGTTTCCAGTAACAGTTTGAATTTTTAGGTTTCACTCTGTTTTCTCCTATATTGATAGATGTATTTGGAACTCTAAATCCAACACGGTTTGTGCTAGCTTCTTGAAACTTGACACAATAAAGTAGTTTCCCGTTCTATCTCCATGTTTTGCTTCCTCTTGATGTAGCCCTAAGCATTGACTGGCGAGAAACACTGTCATGGAAAGGGGTTGCCAGGCTTCCAAAAATTACGAATCTCCAGAAATCTCAGCAAATATTTTTTTCAACCAAACTGGATGATACTTTCAGGTAATGATCAGTACACTAAGGCAACTTGGTTCCCCAAATTTCGTTCCTGTATGTAGAAGCGTTCGTTTCTAGTAACAGTTTTAATTTTTAGGTTTCACTCTGTTTTCTCCTATATTGATAGATGTATTTGGAACTCTAAATCCAACACGGTTTGTGATAGTGTCTTGAAGTTTGACACAATAAAGTAGTTTCACGTTCTATCTCTATGTTTTCTTTCCTCTTGATGTAGCCCTATGCAGTGACTGCCGAGAAACACTTTCATGGAAAGGGGTTGCCAAGCTTCCCAAAATTACGAATCTCCAGAAATCTCAGCAAATATTTTTTCACCAAATCTGGATGATACTTTCAGGTAATGATCAGTACACTAGGGCGACTTGGTTCCCCAAATTTCGTTCTTCTATGTTGAAGCGTTCCTTTCCAGTAACAGTTTGAATTTTTAGGTTTCACTTTGTTTTCTCCTATATTGATAAATGTATTTGGAACTGTAAATCCAACACGGTTTGTGCTAGTTTCTTGAAACTTGACACAATAAAGTAGATTCACGTTCTGTCTCTATGTTTTGTTTCCTCTTGATGTAGCCCTAAGCAGTGACTGGCGAGAGACACTTTCAAAAAAAGGGGATGCCAGACTTCCCAAAATTACGAATCTCCAGAAATCTCAGCAAATATTTTTTCACCCAAACTGGATGATACTTTCAGGTAATGATCAGTACACTAATGCGACTTGGTTCCCCAAATTTCATTCTTCTATGTTGAAGCGTTCGTTTCCAGTAAAAGTTTGAATATTTAAATTTTACTCTGTTTTCTCCTATATTGATAGATGTATTTGGAACTCTAAATCCAACACGGTTTCTCCTAGCTTCTTTGAACTTGACACAATAAAATAGTTTCACGTTCTATCTCTATGTTTTGTTTCCTCTTGATGTAGCCCTAAGCAGTGACTGGCGAGAAACACTTTCATGGAAAGGGGTTGCCAAGCTTCCAAAAATTACGAATCTCCAGAAATCTCAGCAAATATTTTTTCACCCAAACTTGATGATACTTTCAGGTAATGATCAGTACACTAAGGCGACTTGCTTCCCCAAATTTCGTTCTTCTATGTTGAAGCGTTCGTTTCCAGTAACAGTTTGAATCTTTAGCTTTCACTCTGTTTTCTCCTATATTGATAGATGTATTTGGAACTCTAAATCCATCACGGTTTGTGCTAGCTTCTTGAAACTTGACAAAATAAAGTAGTTTCACATTCTATCTCTATGTTTTGTTTCCGCTTGATGTAGCCCTAAGCAGTGACTGGCGAGAAACACTTTCATGGAAAGGGGTTGCCAAGCTTCCAAAAATTTCGAATCTCCAGAAATCTCAGCAAATATTTTTTCACCCAAACGGGATGATACTTTCAGGTAATGATCAGTACACTAAGGCGACTTGGTTCCCCAAATTTCGTTCTTCTATGTTGAAGCGTTCGTTTCCAGTAACAGTTTGAATTTATAGGTTTCACTCTGTTTTCTCCTATATTGATAGATGTATTTGTAACTCTAAATCCACACGGTTTCTGCTAGCTTCTTTGAACTTGACACAATAAAGTAGTTTCACGTTCTATCTCTAGGTTTTGTTTCCTCTTGATGTAGCCCTAAGCAGTGACTGGCGAAAAACACTTTCATGGAAAGGGGTTGCCAAGCTTCCCAAAATTACGAATCTCCAGAAATCTCAGCAAATATATTTTCACCCGAAATGGATGATACTTTCAGGTAATGATCAGTACACTAAGTCGACTTGGTTCCCCAAATTTCGTTCTTCTATCTTGAAGCGTTCGTTTCTAGTAACAGTTTGAATTTTTAGGTTTCACTCTGTTTTCTCCTATATTGATAGATGTATTTGGAACTCTGAATCCAACACGGTTTGTGCTAGCTTCTTGAAACTTGACACAATAAAGTAGTTTCACGTTCTATCTCTATGTTTTGTTTCCTCTTGATGTAGCCCTAAGCAGTGACTGGCGAGAAACACTTTCATGGAAAGGGGTTGCCAAGCTTCCCAAAATTACGAATCTCCAGAAATCTCAGGAAATATTTTTTCACCCAAACTGGATGATACTTTCAGGTAATGATCAGTATACTAAGGCGACTTGGTTCCCCAAATTTCGTTCTGCTATGTTGAAGCGTTCGTTTCCAGTAACAGTTTGAAGTTTTAGGTTTCACTCTGTTTTCTCCTATATTGATAGATGTATTTGGAACTCTAAATCCAACAAGGTTTCTGCTAGCTTCTTTGAACTTGACACAATAAAGTAGTTTCACGTTCTATCTCTATGTTTTGTTTCCTCTTGATGTAGCCCTAAGCAGTAACTGGCGAGAAACACTTTCATGGAAAGGGGTTGCCAGCCTTCCCAAAATTATGAATCTCCAGAAATCTCAGCACATATTTTTTCACCCAATCTGGATGATACTTTCAGGTAATGATCAGTACACTAAGGTGACTTGGTTCCCCAAATTTCGTTCTTCTATGTTGAAGCGTTCGTTTCAAGTAACAGTTTGAATTTTTAGGTTTCACTCTGTTTTCTCCTATATTGGTAGAAGTATTTGGAACTCTAAATCCAACACGGTTTGTGCTAGCTTCTTGAAACTTGACACAATAAAGTAGTTTCCCGTTCTATTTCTATGTTTTGTTTCCTCTTGATGTAGCCCTAAGAAGTGTCTGGCGAGAAACTCTTTCATGGAAAGGGGTTGCCAGGCTTACCAAAATTATGAATCTCCAGAAATCTCAGCAAATATTTTTTCACCCAAACTGGATGATACTTTCAGGTAATGATCAGTACACTAAGGCGACTTGGTTCCCCAAATTTCGTTCTTCTATGTTGAAGCGTTCGTTTACAGTAACAGTTTGAATTTTTAGGTTTCACTCTGTTTTCTCCTATATTGATAGATGTATTTGGAACTCTAAATCCAACACGGTTTGTGCTAGCTTCTTGAAACTTGACACAATAAAGTAGTTTCACATTCTATCTCTATGTTTCGTTTCCTCTTGATGTAGCCCTAAGCAGTGACTGTCGAGAAACACTTTCATGGAAAGGGGTTGCCAGGCTTCCCAAAATTACGAATCTCCAGAAATCTCAGCAAATATTTTTTCACCAAATCTGGATGATACTTTCAGGTAATGATCAGTACACTAAGGCGACTTGGTTCCCCAAATTTCGTTCTTCTATGTTGAAGCGTTCGTTTCCAGTAACAGTTTGAATTTTTAGGTTTCACATGTTTTCTCCTATATTGATAGATGTATTTGGAACTCTAAATCCAACACGGTTTGTGCTAGCTTCTTGAAGTTTGACACAATAAAGTAGTTTCACGTTCTATCTCTATGTTTTGTTTCCTCTTGATGTAGCCCTAAGCAGTGACTGGCGAGAAACACTTTCATGGAAAGGGGTTGCCAAGGTTCCCAAAATTACGAAACTCCAGAAATCTCAGCAAATATTTTTTGACCCAAACTGGATGATACTTTCAGGTAATGATCAGTACACTAAGGCGACTTGGTTCCCCAAATTTCGTTCTTCTATGTTGAAGCGTTCGTTTCCAGTAACAGTTTGAATTTTTAGGTTTCACTCTGTTTTCTCCTATATTGATAGATGTATTTGGAACTCTAAATCCAACACGGTTTGTGCTAGCTTCTTGAAACTTGACACAATAAAGTAGTTTCCGTTCCATCTCTATGTTTTGTTTCCTCTTGATGTAGCCCTAAGCAGTGACTGGCGAGAAACACTTTCATGGAAAGGGGTTGCCAGGCTTCCAAAATTTACGAATCTCCAGAAATCTCAGCAAATATTTTTTCACCCAAACAGGATGATACTTTCAGGTAATGATCAGTACACTAAGGCGACTTGGTTCCCCAAATTTCGTTCTTCTATGTTGAAGCGTTCGTTTCCAGTAACTGTTTGAATTTTTAGGTTTCACTCTGTTTTCTCCTATATTGATAGATGTATTTGGAACTCTAAATCCAACACGGTTTGTGCTAGCTTCTTGAAGTTTGACACAATAAAGTAGTTTCACGTTCTATCTCTATGTTTTGTTTCCTCTTGATGTAGCCCTAAGCAGTGACTGGCGAGAAACACTTTCATGGAAAGGGGTTGCCAAGGTTCCCAAAATTACGAAACTCCAGAAATCTCAGCAAATATTTTTTGACCCAAACTGGATGATACTTTCAGGTAATGATCAGTACACTAAGGCGACTTGGTTCCCCAAATTTCGTTCTTCTATGTTGAAGCGTTCGTTTCCAGTAACAGTTTGAATTTATAGGTTTCACTCTGTTTTCTCCTATATTGATAGATGTATTTGTAACTCTAAATCCACACGGTTTCTGCTAGCTTCTTTGAACTTGACACAATAAAGTAGTTTCACGTTCTATCTCTAGGTTTTGTTTCCTCTTGATGTAGCCCTAAGCAGTGACTGGCGAAAAACACTTTCATGGAAAGGGGTTGCCAAGCTTCCCAAAATTACGAATCTCCAGAAATCTCAGCAAATATATTTTCACCCGAAATGGATGATACTTTCAGGTAATGATCAGTACACTAAGTCGACTTGGTTCCCCAAATTTCGTTCTTCTATGTTGAAGCGTTCGTTTCTAGTAACAGTTTGAATTTTTAGGTTTCACTCTGTTTTCTCCTATATTGATAGATGTATTTGGAACTCTGAATCCAACACGGTTTGTGCTAGCTTCTTGAAACTTGACACAATAAAGTAGTTTCACGTTCTATCTCTATGTTTTGTTTCCTCTTGATGTAGCCCTAAGCAGTGACTGGCGAGAAACACTTTCATGGAAAGGGGTTGCCAAGCTTCCCAAAATTACGAATCTCCAGAAATCTCAGGAAATATTTTTTCACCCAAACTGGATGATACTTTCAGGTAATGATCAGTACACTAAGGCGACTTGGTTCCCCAAATTTCGTTCTGCTATGTTAAAGCGTTCGTTTCCAGTAACAGTTTGAAGTTTTAGGTTTCACTCTGTTTTCTCCTATATTGATAGATGTATTTGGAACTCTAAATCCAAAAAGGTTTCTGCTAGCTTCTTTGAACTTGACACAATAAAGTAGTTTCACGTTCTATCTCTATGTTTTGTTTCCTCTTGATGTAGCCCTAAGCAGTAACTGGCGAGAAACACTTTCATGGAAAGGGGTTGCCAGCCTTCCCAAAATTATGAATCTCCAGAAATCTCAGCAAATATTTTTTCACCCAATCTGGATGATACTTTCAGGTAATGATCAGTACACTAAGGTGACTTGGTTCCCCAAATTTCGTTCTTCTATGTTGAAGCGTTCGTTTCAAGTAACAGTTTGAATTTTTAGGTTTCACTCTGTTTTCTCCTATATTGGTAGAAGTATTTGGAACTCTAAATCCAACACGGTTTGTGCTAGCTTCTTGAAACTTGACACAATAAAGTAGTTTCCCGTTCTATTTCTATGTTTTGTTTCCTCTTGATGTAGCCCTAAGAAGTGTCTGGCGAGAAACTCTTTCATGGAAAGGGGTTGCCAGGCTTACCAAAATTATGAATCTCCAGAAATCTCAGCAAATATTTTTTCACCCAAACTGGATGATACTTTCAGGTAATGATCAGTACACTAAGGCGACTTGGTTCCCCAAATTTCGTTCTTCTATGTTGAAGCGTTCGTTTCCAGTAACAGTTTGAATTTTTAGGTTTCACTCTGTTTTCCCCTATATTGATAGATGTATTTGGAACTCTAAATCCAACACGGTTTGTGCTAGCTTCTTGAAACTTGACACAATAAAGTAGTTTCACGTTCTATCTCTATGTTTCGTTTCCTCTTGATGTAGCCCTAAGCAGTGACTGTCGAGAAACACTTTCATGGAAAGGGGTTGCCAGGCTTCCCAAAATTACGAATCTCCAGAAATCTCAGCAAATATTTTTTCACCAAATCTGGATGATACTTTCAGGTAATGATCAGTACACTAAGGCGACTTGGTTCCCCAAATTTCGTTCTTCTATGTTGAAGCGTTCGTTTCCAGTAACAGTTTGAATTTTTAGGTTTCACTCTGTTTTCTCCTATATTGATAGATGTATTTGGAACTCTAAATCCAACACGGTTTGTGCTAGCTTCTTGAAGTTTGACACAATAAAGTAGTTTCACGTTCTATCTCTATGTATTGTTTCCTCTTGATGTAGCCCTAAGCAGTGAGTGGCGAGAAACACTTTCATGGAAAGGGGTTGCCAAGCTTCCCAAAATTACGAAACTCCAGAAATCTCAGCAAATATTTTTTGACCCAAACTGGATGATACTTTCAGGTAATGATCAGTACACTAAGGCGACTTGGTTCCCCAAATTTCGTTCTTCTATGTTGAAGCGTTCGTTTCCAGTAACAGTTTGAATTTTTAGGTTTCACTCTGTTTTCTCCTATATTGATAGATGTATTTGGAACTCTAAATCCAACACGGTTTGTGCTAGCTTCTTGAAACTTGACACAATAAAGTAGTTTCCGTTCCATCTCTATGTTTTGTTTCCTCTTGATGTAGCCCTAAGCAGTGACTGGCGAGACACACTTTCATGGAAAGGGGTTGCCAGGCTTCCAAAAATTACGAATCTCCAGAAATCTCAGCAAATATTTTTTCACCCAAACAGGATGATACTTTCAGGTAATGATCAGTACACTAAGGCGACTTGGTTCCCCAAATTTCGTTCTTCTATGTTGAAGCGTTCGTTTCCAGTAACTGTTTGAATTTTTAGGTTTCACTCTGTTTTCTCCTATATTGATAGATGTATTTGGAACTCTAAATCCAACACGGTTTGTGCTAGCTTCTTGAAGTTTGACACAATAAAGTAGTTTCACGTTCTATCTCTATGTTTTTTTTCCTCTTGATGTAGCCCTAAGCAGTGACTGGCGAGAAACACTTTCATGGAAAGGGGTTGCCAAGGTTCCCAAAATTACGAAACTCCAGAAATCTCAGCAAATATTTTTTGACCCAAACTGGATGATACTTTCAGGTAATGATCAGTACACTAAGGCGACTTGGTTCCCCAAATTTCGTTCTTCTATGTTGAAGCGTTCGTTTCCAGTAACAGTTTGAATTTATAGGTTTCACTCTGTTTTCTCCTATATTGATAGATGTATTTGTAACTCTAAATCCACACGGTTTCTGCTAGCTTCTTTGAACTTGACACAATAAAGTAGTTTCACGTTCTATCTCTAGGTTTTGTTTCCTCTTGATGTAGCCCTAAGCAGTGACTGGCGAAAAACACTTTCATGGAAAGGGGTTGCCAAGCTTCCCAAAATTACGAATCTCCAGAAATCTCAGCAAATATATTTTCACCCGAAATGGATGATACTTTCAGGTAATGATCAGTACACTAAGTCGACTTGGTTCCCCAAATTTCGTTCTTCTATGTTGAAGCGTTCGTTTCTAGTAACAGTTTGAATTTTTAGGTTTCACTCTGTTTTCTCCTATATTGATAGATGTATTTGGAACTCTGAATCCAACACGGTTTGTGCTAGCTTCTTGAAACTTGACACAATAAAGTAGTTTCACGTTCTATCTCTATGTTTTGTTTCCTCTTGATGTAGCCCTAAGCAGTGACTGGCGAGAAACACTTTCATGGAAAGGGGTTGCCAAGCTTCCCAAAATTACGAATCTCCAGAAATCTCAGGAAATATTTTTTCACCCAAACTGGATGATACTTTCAGGTAATGATCAGTACACTAAGGTGACTTGGTTCCCCAAATTTCGTTCTGCTATGTTGAAGCGTTCGTTTCCAGTAACAGTTTGAAGTTTTAGGTTTCACTCTGTTTTCTCCTATATTGTTAGATGTATTTGGAACTCTAAATCCAACAAGGTTTCTGCTAGCTTCTTTGAACTTGACACAATAAAGTAGTTTCACGTTCTATCTCTATGTTTTGTTTCCTCTTGATGTAGCCCTAAGCAGTAACTGGCGAGAAACACTTTCATGGAAAGGGGTTGCCAGCCTTCCCAAAATTATGAATCTCCAGAAATCTCAGCAAATATTTTTTCACCCAATCTGGATGATACTTTCAGGTAATGATCAGTACACTAAGGTGACTTGGTTCCCCAAATTTCGTTCTTTTATGTTGAAGCGTTCGTTTCAAGTAACAGTTTGAATTTTTAGGTTTCACTCTGTTTTCTCCTATATTGGTAGAAGTATTTGGAACTCTAAATCCAACACGGTTTGTGCTAGCTTCTTGAAACTTGACACAATAAAGTAGTTTCCCGTTCTATTTCTATGTTTTGTTTCCTCTTGATGTAGCCCTAAGAAGTGTCTGGCGAGAAACTCTTTCATGGAAAGGGGTTGCCAGGCTTACCAAAATTATGAATCTCCAGAAATCTCAGCAAATATTTTTTCACCCAAACTGGATGATACTTTCAGGTAATGATCAGTACACTAAGGCGACTTGGTTCCCCAAATTTCGTTCTTCTATGTTGAAGCGTTCGTTTCCAGTAACAGTTTGAATTTTTAGGTTTCACTCTGTTTTCTCCTATATTGATAGATGTATTTGGAACTCTAAATCCAACACGGTTTGTGCTAGCTTCTTGAAACTTGACACAATAAAGTAGTTTCTGTTCCATCTCTATGTTTTGTTTCCTCTTGATGTAGCCCTAAGCAGTGACTGGCGAGAAACACTTTCATGGAAAGGGGTTGCCAGGCTTCCAAAAATTACGAATCTCCAGAAATCTCAGCAAATATTTTTTCACCCAAACAGGATGATACTTTCAGGTAATTATCAGTACACTAAGGCGACTTGGTTCCCCAAATTTCGTTCTTCTATGTTGAAGCGTTCGTTTCCAGTAACTGTTTGAATTTTTAGGTTTCACTCTGTTTTCTCCTATATTGATAGATGTATTTGGAACTCTAAATCCAACACGGTTTGTGCTAGCTTCTTGAAGTTTGACACAATAAAGTAGTTTCACGTTCTATCTCTATGTTTTGTTTCCTCTTGATGTAGCCCTAAGCAGTGACTGGCGAGAAACACTTTCATGGAAAGGGGTTGCCAAGGTTCCCAAAATTACGAAACTCCAGAAATCTCAGCAAATATTTTTTGACCCAAACTGGATGATACTTTCAGGTAATGATCAGTACACTAAGGTGACTTGGTTCCCCAAATTTCGTTCTTCTATGTTGAAGCATTCGTTTCCAGTAACAGTTTGAATTTTTAGGTTTCACTCTGTTTTCTCCTATATTGATAGATGTATTTGTAACTCTAAATCCACACGGTTTCTGCTAGCTTCTTTGAACTTGACACAATAAAGTAGTTTCACGTTCTATCTCTAGGTTTTGTTTCCTCTTGATGTAGCCCTAAGCAGTGACTGGCGAAAAACACTTTCATGGAAAGGGGTTGCCAAGCTTCCCAAAATTACGAATCTCCAGAAATCTCAGCAAATATATTTTCACCCGAAATGGATGATACTTTCAGGTAATGATCAGTACACTAAGTCGACTTGGTTCCCCAAATTTCGTTCTTCTATGTTGAAGCGTTCGTTTCTAGTAACAGTTTGAATTTTTAGGTTGCACTCTGTTTTCTCCTATATTGATAGATGTATTTGGAACTCTGAATCCAACACGGTTTGTGCTAGCTTCTTGAAACTTGACACAATAAAGTAGTTTCACGTTCTATTTCTATGTTTTGTTTCCTCTTGATGTAGCCCTATGCAGTGACTGGCGAGAAACACTTTCATGGAAAGGGGTTGCCAAGCTTCCCAAAATTACGAATCTCCAGAAATCTCAGGAAATATTTTTTCACCCAAACTGGATGATACTTTCAGGTAATGATCAGTACACTAAGGCGACTTGGTTCCCCAAATTTCGTTCTGCTATGTTGAAGCGTTCGTTTCCAGTAACAGTTTGAAGTTTTAGGTTTCACTCTGTTTTCTCCTATATTGATAGATGTATTTGGAACTCTAAATCCAACAAGGTTTCTGCTAGCTTCTTTGAACTTGACACAATAAAGTAGTTTCACGTTCTATCTCTATGTTTTGTTTCCTCTTGATGTAGCCCTAAGCAGTAACTGGCGAGAAACACTTTCATGGAAAGGGGTTGCCAGCATTCCCAAAATAATGAATCTCCAGAAATCTCAGCAAATATTTTTTCACCCAATCTGGATGATACTTTCAGGTAATGATCAGTACACTAAGGTGACTTGGTTCCCCAAATTTCGTTCTTCTATGTTGAAGCGTTCGTTTCAAGTAACAGTTTGAATTTTTAGGTTTCACTCTGTTTTCTCCTATATTGGTAGAAGTATTTGGAACTCTAAATCCAACACGGTTTGTGCTAGCTTCTTGAAACTTGACACAATAAAGTAGTTTCCCGTTCTATTTCTATGTTTTGTTTCCTCTTGATGTAGCCCTAAGAAGTGTCTGGCGAGAAACTCTTTCATGGAAAGGGGTTGCCAGGCTTACCAAAATTATGAATCTCCAGAAATCTCAGCAAATATTTTTTCACCCAAACTGGATGATACTTTCAGGTAATGATCAGTACACTAAGGCGACTTGGTTCCCCAAATTTCGTTCTGCTATGTTGAAGCGTTCGTTTCCAGTAACAGTTTGAAGTTTTAGGTTTCACTCTGTTTTCTCCTATATTGATAGATGTATTTGGAACTCTAAATCCAAAAAGGTTTCTGCTAGCTTCTTTGAACTTGACACAATAAAGTAGTTTCACGTTCTATCTCTATGTTTCGTTTCCTCTTGATGTAGCCCTAAGCAGTGACTGTCGAGAAACACTTTCATGGAAAGGGGTTGCCAGGCTTCCCAAAATTACGAATCTCCAGAAATCTCAGCAAATATTTTTTCACCAAATCTGGATGATACTTTCAGGTAATGATCAGTACACTAAGGCGACTTGGTTCCCCAAATTTCGTTCTTC